>NC_133933.1:95273639-95873817 GCF_031877795.1 Strix aluco | reverse complement strand
ATAGTTTTTTTTGAGAAGTAAAATTGTGCATACTAGATTTGATCATTTTATCTGTGCCTATGTTCACTTTATATATTTAAAAATGTACGGGTGTTTCCTTTTTCCCAGTTTTTATAACAATAACCACTCTGTGTTTCAGCTTTATTTTAAATCCACACTTCAAATAATTAAAATGGCAATGAAATCATATTTACCATTTAATAAAGATTTAAAAAATAAAGTGACTTGAGTCTTTTCTTAGCGATGTAAAATATGTATTGTAATGTCTCTCATAGGTGGTTCTTGCAACAAAGGGCTACATGAATAATGTGATTAACATTTTAATTTCCCTTGATGTTTACATAAAAGAAAGTATACTTACGCATGACATCACTAAAACCATAAACCAAGCAACAGAGAAATTTTAACAGTTAAGAAGTCTGAAAGTAGAGAAAAACTATCCTGAATATATTGAACTTCCCTGTTGTTTTGGCAACTTGTAACTTTTCCTGATGCAGTTTAAAATACAGCCCACAGATTCAAAATGTTCTTGTTCTGACAGTAAAATAAGGACTCTTGTCTTTTATTTGATTTTTGTAGAGCATCAAGCAAAATGGAATCCCAGTTGCTGACTTGAGCCTGAGCACTGCAGCAGTACAAATAATATTTAATAAACAGCTTTTATAAACATACATTCCACTTCGTTTTGCAGATGAAATCTGATGGGCTTTTTTGTTTATTTGTGGCTTAACGTGGAAGTCACACCAGCCAGAAGAGAAGATGCAGAATTATTATTGTTTGGTGATGCACATTAGAATGAGTCTTAACAATTCCTGCAGCAGTCACAAATATTACATTAATTTTTCAGAGATATTTTAAAAGTGTTTTTTCCCTGTTGCAGTTAAAACGGGGATGTTTTCATTATGTATACAAGTGGATAAAAATATCCTCATCTCTGAATTTTTACTACCTTGATTATTTTGCTTTCAAATAATTCCTTTTTTTTGGTGTGATATGGCCATCTTACATTATCCTTAAGTAAAAATACATCACTTCTGCTTTATCAGTGAGATTTAACACTTTTTTAGAAGATATTTCTACTCTGAAAAGTCTGCATTAAAAAAAATAGTAATGGAATTATTTTCCTTTTTCAGCTATAACAATTGTTAGAGTTAAAAAGTCTCAGATTATTTTAATTAGTAATTTGATGGTTTTAACATCTCGTAGCTTTACATATTCTTGCAAATGTTGTATCCTGTTGTGACTTTCAAATGTGAACAGGTTCACTAAAATAATTTTACAAAAAAGCAAGAATGAAGTTTTTTAAATTTTGCTGTTAATAAAGTTGATATGTAAAATTTAGTCAGTTTTGGACTGATCCCAAGCGTTGTTTGTTGGGGTTTTTTTTCCCTCTACATTATTTTATTTTTTCTTCCCCGTTCCCCACTTCCCCAGAAAGTGCTATAAGTATCCAAATACAGGTAAGTTAGAATTCTCTTGAATTACTGGTTACTTTTGACAGATAGGAATGTAGTATCTCTGGTTTCTTCTTGATTTTTCTGTATCTTGATAGTTTTGGGGTTTTTTTTACTGATATTTTTCCCCTCGTAATTGTTTATATTGGTTATCAGCATGGTTTAATAGCTTGCAGCCAGAAAGTGCATTACTTGAAACTTAATGGTGGCAGTTCTTGACATGAAAATCCTTCTGTTTCTTGTGAAATTTGCTCTTTTCATTTTCTTTATAGACAAAAGGAAAGTATTTAGGGTTTGCAAATTGTTGAGCTGAACAATGTAGCTAAATACTTGAAGCACGATATTGGCAGGGGGGAGGTCAGTTGAGAGCAACATAAAGCATCGACTAAGCTTTCTTCAGTCTTGGTTGGTTGGTTGGGGTTTGGGTTTTTTCAGTGTGAGTTTTTTCCACCTCAAACGAGAATTATGACCACCAGTTGCTTGCCTTGTCACTGTTGATTCTTACTCTTGAAACCAACCATTAATCTTACAAGGGCAAGAAGCGAGTGATGGTACTTATGAGGCCAGCCAACTTTTTTTATTACTATTGTGTATATTAAATATCTTCAGAAAGAACCAAATGAGCCACAATACAGTACTACTGTGAGTAAATTCCTTCTGCAGTTTTAAACAATAAGCTACAATTTAAGTAGCGTCATACCAAAATTATTTTAAATACTCACTTTTTCACGCTTCATGCCAAGAAAATATCCTGCCTGCACTCTGCATCAGTTACCTACCTAAACTTTCAATTATGGAGCTCCTTACAGAGTGTTTAGCTGCTGTGTATTCTGCTCGTATCAGATATTAAATAGTGAACTGTATGTCTGTATTCTTTAATTTCCTTTTTCAGTGCACCCATTACCCTAGAACATGCATGTCTTCCTACTCCACAACACACCGTTTCAACCTTTCGCTTGCTTCTCACTGTTGGCTAAAAGTAGTGTAGAGTTAGGTATCTGTATTACCCAAACCACCATCAGAACTGACAAATTCATGTTTTATAAGAGCACACGAATAGATGAAGATGCTCTGACAAGCACGTTTCTAGGTGTTCTCCCCATGTGCAGCTAGAAGAGTAAAGCTAAATCAAGTCACTTATGAAGACATCATTCATTTTTGTGTAAAAATAAATAATAAGCCACGAATCTACCATCAAGCTTCTGAAAGAGATCTATGTCATTTATATTTTGAGCAGTAAATGAGTCTGGCTGATATTCATCCAGTGATCCTAAAAATCTCTTTAGTATGTTGTTACCCAAATAGATATGAATTGCACCAGCCATGACATTCTTTCAGTTTCACTATTATATCTTTGAGTACAAAAAACTTCCCTTACAAAGAGAAACTAAGAATTAGGCCTACATAATTCCTACTGAATAAAGGAATTCTACTGTTTCATAGAGGGGTTTGGTTTTGTTTTAAAGCAATTTAATTTGTGCTCCTGTATGTTGTAAAAGACCTTCAATTAAAGTTACTGGATCAGTCTGACAGTACAACTTTCAATGCTGAATTATCCAGAGAATTTTGAAAAAATGATTAAACAGCTATACTTAATTGTTTGCTATTGGGCTTCTCTTCACAGAGAATCTTGGATATTTACCATGTTCACTTCCACGCTCATTTGATGTCCTCAAAGTTTTCTGAGAACTCTAAGGATTTAAGTGGAGCTTTCAAAACATTAATATAGAGGGTGTATTTTAGAGGAAAGCTACTCCATAATGGAAATAGGAGCAGAAAAAAAAAAAGTTTGCTACATTGCTTTGTATATTGACAATTATTTTCTTAGATTATTACTTCTAGAAAACTTTTGAAAATGTTTGCTGTTACTATACTTTCTAGTAAGGTATTCCAATATGCTAAGGCAATTTTTGTTGAGTGTAAGATTCTCAAAATAAGGTGTGTCATTGATTTCTTTCACTGGTTTCACATTAGACTTCTAAGAACACTCACTTTCCAATTAAAACTATTAAACCTATCACTACACTCCCTGATAGAGTCCCTCCCCATCTTTCCTGTAGGCTGCCTTTATACACTGGAAGGCTGCTATAAGGCCTCCCCAGAGCCTTCTCTTCTCCAGGCTGAACAACCCCAACTCTCTCAGCCTGTCCTCATAGGGGAGGTGCTCCAGCCCCCTGATCAGTTTCGTGGCCTACTCTGGACCCGCTCAAGTGAGTTCATGTCCTTCTTATGTTGGGGGCCCCAGAGCTGGACACAGGACTCCAGGTGGGGTCTCAAGAGAGCAGAGTAGAGGGGGAGAATCACCTCCCTTGACCTGCTGGCCACACTTCTCTTGATGCAGCCCAGGATACAGTTGGCTTTCTTGGCTGCGAGCACCCATTGCTGACTCATAGTCAGTTTTCCATCCACTAATACCCCCAAGTCCTTCTCTCATGGCTGCTCTCAATCCATTCATCACCCAGCCTGTATTTGTGCTTGGGATTGCCCTGACCCATGTGCAGGACCTTGCACTTGGCCTTGTTGAACTTCATGAGGTTTGCACAGGCCCACCTCTCAAGCCTGCCCAGGTCCCAAGCTAGAAATGCAACTTTTTACAATACAGATGAGAGGTTATTTTTCTGACTCTTCAGAATGGGGCTGGTTATCAGTAGCTTTGGTATAGACTTGAAATTGCCCTGAAGTTAATACAGTGGACTATTAAAGATTTACATCTATGTAATAACTTGAGAGATTCCAGCCTATTGTTATCAGAGATACAGTCTGATGTACTTGTTAATGTGTAATTACAGGACTGGCCAAAGGAAAAATATTTCAGTGTTTACAGATACTCATTGTGCAATTTAGATAAAACCAGAGGAGACTATAAGAAATATCAGAGAGATCTACCCAGAGAAAAGCTGAGCAGAACAATGTAAGTAAAATTTCAGGATGTTACATTCAAAATAATCTATTGGAAGAAATAATATAAGTCAGTCATGCTCCTTATGGGCTCCTAAAGCATTGTAAGACAAAAAGCTCTGTTTGATAGCTGGTAGTAAACCTTCTAAAAAGACCGTTAGATTTATTACATATTCAACATTGAGAATATGGTAATTTTTTTTTAGAACTCCAATATGAAACCAGTGAAACAAAACAATGACACATCTGTAGGAATATTGCATTGAGTCTTTCACTTTATCTCCAAAGACTTACTAGTTCAGATATATTTAACTGTATGAGTTTCAGTAAGGCCAAATGCCAGGTGCTGCACTTCAGCCACAACCCCCAGCAGCGCTACAGGCTTGGGGAGGAGTGGCTGGAGAGCTGCCAGTCAGAGAGGGACCTGGGGGTGTTGATTGACAGCCGGCTGAACATGAGCCAGCAGTGTGCCCAGGTGGCCAAGAAGGTCAATGGCATCCTGGCTTGTATCAGAAATAGCGTGGCCAGCAGGGACAGGGAAGTGATCTTACCCCTGTACTCGGCACTGGTGAGGCCACACCTCGATTACTGTGTTCAGTTTTGGGCCCCTCACTACAAAAAGGACATTGAATTACTCGAGCGTGTCCAGAGAAGGGCAACGAAGCTGGTGAAGGGTCTGGAGCACATGTCGTACGAGGAGCGGCTGAGGGAACTGGGGTTGTTTAGTCTGGAGAAGAGGAGGCTGAGGGGAGACCTCATTGCCCTCTACAACTACCTGAAAGGAGGTTGCAGAGAGCTGGGGATGAGTCTCTTTAACCAAGTAACAAGCAATAGCAGGTAACGGCCTCAAGATGCACCAGGGAAGGTTTAGACTAGATATTAGGACGCATTTCTTTACAGAACGGGTAGTTAGGCATTGGAATGGGCTGCCCAGGGAGGTGGTGGAGTCCCCATCCCTGGAGGTGTTTAAGAGTCGGGTCGACTTAGTGCTGAGGGATATGGTGTAGTTGGGAACTGTCAATGTTAGGTTAATGGTTGGACTAGGTGATCTTCAAGGTCTTTTCCAACCTAGACGATTCTGTGATTCTGTGATATATGAGGAAAATAGTTAGAATCAAGAAAAAATACTCTAGGAATAGGATTAAAGACCAAGGAAAAGGAATAAAGTATTTGGAAGAGGTAATATTTAAGTGTGGCATACAAAATTTCTCTGTTTCAGAGAAGATAAAGCTTGATCTTGTGTAAACTCTAGGACATAGTTCAATAACTGAAATAGTTGAAAGATTTAAAATTAAAAATTATGTTTCTTCCCCATAACAAAAGATAGCCATCCTGGCTTTACTTTTGCCTCAGAAATCACTAAAGCAAGGATTTTAGCAGTCTTCAGAAGAACTGACACTTCTATAGGTAAGAACGTGCCGTGACACTACACATACATAATTATAAAGATCATCAGTGTGATCCAACACAGCCTTGCTATGTTGCTAGCTTTAAGACAATCCTTAGTTTTTCCAGAGTATTTCCTTTTAGTGTTGTTTGATTTCATTTAGAGCTGCAAAGTATTTTTATTTCTATGTGGTTGAAATATCTGCTTTCCCCAAAATAGTAATGATGTAGTGCAAGTAGTACCAATATTTGCACTTACAGTAAAGATTTTAGTGCTGTTAGCATTGAACCATTTGGCTGACAGTGCCTACTTTGTGTAGCATATGTGATTTGTCAATCATCCATGAAATACACATCACTGAGACTCTGATCTCCATTTATTATTCAGTCTTCTGAGAAAGTTCTGGGCTGCTGATCCGGATTTCTCAATATTTTGTATTCCTCTATAGCATCTACTTGGTGCCTTGAAAGGATTATTTTATATTTTTCAGTTTGCCCAGATAAACTGTAGAAAAGGTTAGGTGTGCCAGGTAGGCATGGTGGACCAATTGCAATATAAACTGTGTAAGGTAACCACTGATTTAAAATCATTGAATCAATCTCTTGATTTTACAGGTTTTAAGAGTACCAGAGGCAGGAAGTATGTTGTCTAATCATGACAATGACCCTTGCATATATGTGATGCTGGTTAAGTTTTTTGTTTGCTTCCTTGTTTTTAACCTAATACTAATGTAAGATGGAGACTGGCATATGTGCCTCCCTTTTCCCAGGTGAGGACCTACCACAAGATTAAAAGATGATGATCACTCTAGCTCAACTAATGTGTAGTTTTCCCATGCAAAGTGGAGCAGCTTATTTAACAGAGGCTAAGAAGAACCCTCTTTCGAAGATATTTACCTGAGTGGCTAGCTCATTCTCCTTGGAGGTACAAAATACTGTTTTCTCTGTGGAAGAATTTGAACTGAAGTTGGATCCCTCTGCGCACCAGAGTGGATGAAAACCACAAAGTTGTTGTGTGAAAGACACAACCACCACTTTGGTTGGGACTTTGTTTGGTAAACATGCTCTGGAAATGCTCCATGAATGGGGTGCACAAGTGAGACAAGCAGAAGACGTGTGGATCGTGAGCTAGTCAGAACAGGCAGCTTTGGGCACACTCAGAAGTCTTTCAGACACCCAGAAACATTTACTGTTGGAGAATTAAGTATCTACATTTTGAATGGTAAAATAATGTAAAGATTATTTTATAGTTAGACTGTTATACATGTTCTCACCCAGCTCTGGGTCAGCTCATCACTGATGGGTGTTCTTGCAACAGGCTCTGGTCCATTAGCACACTGCTAGTTTTGCACATGTGCATTTTATTAAAGCTCAGACTTCCACGATCAAATAAAAAAGGAATTGAACTTGATCTTTCAGCATCAAGTTTGACTACTACTAATTGCTTCTTGGCAGGCCCTTATAAGTAAAGCCCTGAGTAACACTAAAACTCAATCAGCTAATGTAAAGAAACACGATGTCATACAAAGACTAGATTGTGCATTTAAAGAAATACACAGGTATTTATTTTTAACACAGTTCTAATTTTAGAGTTGGTTATTCTAGTTATAATAAAGCTACGTTTATTTAGTCTATGTATCAGGTTTTTTTGTGCATATGTTTGAAAGTGCTTTAAAAGAGAAATTACTGTGTAGGATTAATTGATGTTTCCACCTAAATGCAACTAAAGTTTGAATCACCTAGTTAAAATATAAGTCATGCCAAACCTGCATGTTAGCATTTGAGGAGTTGGGACCCTTCAAAATCCTTATCTAAAAATACGAAGGTTCTTTTTGTTTAGAAATGAAAGCTGAGGTTTTCAGAGTTTACTGTCTTCTAGATCTGAGCAGTAAAATAGCAAATTCAAACAATTTGAGAAACAAAAATAGAAAACATAATTTCTCCCACGTAGTCTAATACAATTCACAGAAATCATAGGGTTTGAGAAGAACAAGGGGGGCTGTTCTGTTGAGCTGCAAGAGGAATTACCCACATGAAATCTAGGTAGCATTGAAAATAATATACTGTCTTTTTAAAGAAAGGATCACACGGATCCTGTTAATCACAATTTCATCAGAACTTTATGTCTCAAAGCTTAAATTTCAAGACATAGTTAAGTTTCAGAGAATTCTGGAAAATTTGTTTTCTACAAATACAAAAGAGTTGCCTAATAAATTACCAAAAATATTTCCTGCAGAGCCTGTTAGTTATCAGGTTTTTCTAGGTTTGGTTTTGCTGGTTTTAAAGGATGAACAAGGAGTGTAGAGAAAGTAGCAGATGAACAAGCAGAAATCCAGGTAAGTCACCTGTGCTATAGGGAAGCTATTTAAAAATTAGAAAAACAAATATTCAGACAGTCCCTTAGAAAAACATTATGGCAGCTTTCTATCCATCAGGTAAATGCCCAAGTTAAGGAAGAATTGACTTATGCCAGAGTTCAGAGTCAGTAACTTAAAATCACAGAGGTTCCCCCTGAACTTCTAGTATTGATGTTTCTGGTTATCGAGAGTTAAACATTACAGTAGGTTCTCAAACCCCAGCAGGACACTTCCTTTTGCCAGACTGGCAAACCGGTAATAACAGACAAGGAGAAGGCTGAGGTACTCAATAACTTTTTTGCTTCAGTTTTCACTGGCAACCTCTCTTCCAAAATCTCTTGAGTGGATGGACCTCAAGATGGGGACTGGGGGAGCAAAGTCCCTCCCACTGTAAGAGAAGATCAGGTTCGTGAGCACCTGAGGAACCTGAACATACATACATCCATGGGACCTGACGAGATGCATCCCAGAGTCCTGAGGGAATTGGCTGATGTAGTTGCCAAGCCACTCTCCATGATATTTGAAAAGTCACAGCAGTCAGGGGAAGTCCCTGGTGACTGGAAAAAGGGAAACATTGCACCCATTTTTAAAAAGGGTAGAAAAGAGGACCCTAAGAACTACCCACCTGTCAGCCTCACCTCTGTGCCTGGGAAGATCATGGAACAGACCCTCCTAGAAGCTGTGCTAAGGCACGTGGAGGACAAGGAGGTGATTCAAGACAGCCCTGGCAGGCTTCACCAAGGGCAAGTCCTGCCTGACCAACCTAGCGGCCTTCTATGATGAAGTGACTACCTCGGCAGACAAGGGAAAAGCTACTGGTGTCATCTATCTGGACTTCTGTAAGGCCTTTGATACGGTCCCCCACATCATCCTTCCCTCTAAATTGGAGAAATATGGGTTTGATGGGTGGGCTGTGGTGGATGAGACATTGGTTGGATGGTCGCATCCAGAGGGCAGTGGTCAGCAGCTCAGTGTCCAGATGGAGATCAGTGACCAGTGGTGTTTAATATCTTCAACAGTGACACAGACAGTGGGATCAAGTGCACCTCAGCAAGTTTGCCAACAACACCAAGCTGAGTGGTGCAGTTGACATGCCTGAGGGACAGGTTGCCATCCAGAGGGACCTGGACAAGCTCAAGAAGTGGGCCCATGTCAACCTCATGAGATTCAACAGGGCAAAGTGCAAGGTCCTGCACATGGGTTGAGGCAACCACTGGTATCAATACAGGATGGAGGATGAAGGACTTGAGGGCAGCCCTGCTGAGAAGGACTTGGGGGTATTGGCGGATGAAAAGCCAGACATGACCTAGCAATGTGCACTCGCAGCCCAGAAAGCCAACCACATTCTGGGCTGCATAGAGAAGTGTGTCCAGCAGGTCGAGGGAGGCAATTCTCCCACTTTGCTCCGCTTCTGTGAAACTTAGGAGTACTGTGTCCAGCTCTGGGGCCCTCAGTATAAGAAGGACATGGACCTGCTCGAGCAGGTCCAGAGAAGGGCCATGAATATGATCATAGGGGATGAGGACAGGGTGAGAGAGTTGGGTTGTTCAGCCTGGAGAAAAGATGCCTGGGAGACCTTATTGCAGCCTTTCAGTACTTAAAGGGGGCTTACAAAAAAGATGGGGACAAACTTTTTAGCAGGGCCTGTTGTGATAGGACAAGGGGTAACTGTTTTAAACTAAAAGAGAGAAGGATTTAGAACAGATATAAGGAAGAAATTTTTCACAGTGAGGGTGGTGAGACACTGGAACAGGTTGTCCAGAGAGGTGGTAGAAAACAGGTTGGAGGGGGCTTTGAGCAACCTGGTATAGTTGAAGATGTCTCTGCTTATTGCAGGGGAGTTGGACTACATGATCTTTAAAGGTTTCTTTCAACCCAAACCATTCTATGATGATGATTCTTCTTCTCCTCAGACCCTGCAAGACAGTTGCTGACAATTTTAATAACATAAGCAGCTGATTTCTAATGCCCAGACCCAAGCCCTGATGTTGTTTATTGCTTAAAATGTATTTTCAAAGTAGTAAATGTTCTTAAAAAAAAAAATCAGAAAGAGGTATTCACCTACCTAATCTCATTTAAAAACAAAACACTACACACTTCTTAAATTCTAACAACATAGCAGCATCTCTGCTCTGTTTTTTCCAGTTAAAGTCCTTTTCTTTTGAAGTCCTCTACAAGTGCTAGCAAACCCAGTCCAAATTAGAAGCCCTAAATCCCTTTCTTTGGGTCTTTTAATCTAAACTAAGTAATTAACATTCAAGTAAAATTAGAAAAACCCTCAACTGAAATTGACTTTTTGATTTAGGGTCCACCACTCTCAGTGCATCCAAGATTTCATCTGATTAAGTGTAACTCCAAAATGTGTTGATACCATATACTCCCAACCCTGACTTTCAATTTGAAATTTTTCGGCAGCCAGCATCCTTGGATTTTTCTCCTCCCTCCAGGAGAGTGGTGTGTGTACCTCTCAGTTCATTCACTGTTGGATGCTTCTAATAGTGTAGGACTCTCTGTAGAAGGGCAGGTCACGACATATTTACAGACAACAAAATTTTGAATTCCTGTATGCAGAAGGTAAGGAGTACTTGTTGTTCCATTCCTCAATTTTGAATTCTACCCATACAAGTAAACTGAAGACTATTAGTGCCCGCTCTATTTCTGAGGCCAACTGTCTCATGCCAGTGACCATATCCATATTATTAAACTCTTTTAACCACCAAAACAGGACGGCTGCATCTTCACTGTCAGCTGGGGCTGAGCTAATCCCTGCACCATGCCAAGGGTTGCTTGGGAGAATCCTGCTCGGTGCAGACCAAGTGCAGGGCCTCTGCTGATGACACTTTAACAGTGTAAGCAGCAGGCTTCAAGTCTCCAGCTCTGTGCCCCAGCACCTTCTAATTTGCTAGCTAGTCACAGCCTTTGTGACAAACAACCACAGACTGCCATTGTGCTTTACTTCTAAATAAGCAGATGTCTTTTTAGTGAGGTGTAGTATATAAAATATGGAATATGTCCAACACAGATGTCCTCTGTTAGGAAGTTCTAGAGGCTGACATAAATCCTAGCTAGTTTGTAACAAACCCTAATACATCTCAGTCCATTTTTTCTCAGCCTCCAAATTATTTGATTCTTCATTCTGTCTAGCAAATAATAAGAAAACTCTGAAATGCTTAAAATGATCATAAAAGCTTCTCAGGGCCACACTAAAGATCACTGAAGAAGAGTTGATGTGGAAAACAAACCTGGAAAATAGAAAGTATAAAACTGCCAAGAAGTTGAAAGAAAACAATGTAACATTAAATGGAGGTAAAATAAATTAACAGCTGTCAGGAAGATTCACAGTATGTCTCAAACATTTACAGTGTTCTGAACTGGTAATGATCTATAGTTAGAGGTAGTCAAGAGCTGGTTGCAGATATTTGCAACAAATCTATTTAAAAGTGCTTGAGGGATATTGCAAAGGAGATGCTAAAAGACTTTGTCTGACCTTACTAGGCACAGGAGGGCTAGTGCGTGAAAAGCATTGAAAAGACTCCTTAAATGGGATTTGGATGTAAAGCTTCTTGCTGTCTTGTTCTTATCTGATGAAAATAAGATTATTGGGGGAAGGGGGAACACCCAGTTTTGAGAAAAGTAATAAATAACAGAGCCCTTTATTCGCAGTCCAACAATAACATAAAAGGTATCAATCTGCTAAACATGTCAGATGTACTGTTCTAAAGAGAGATATGATACCAAATGCATAGTCTAACTGCTTCATGAAATAAAGGGAACAGTCAGTATCTTCCATGCTTGTTGATATAAAACAAGGCTATTGTTATTAGCGATAAACCGAATCAGTCACTGATTGCAGTACTTGTGCTGCAAGCTGCTTTCTACATATCACTTCATGTGTTTTAGGATCAACAGACATAAAGCACCACACCACCATGGAAGGATGACCCCAATCCTAACACTGAAACATTCATCAGATGAAGAACCTTACTGTTGTTTTCACTTAAAAGATCCAACATTTCAAAAATGTTAAAGACACCCCTGTGATCGTGCAAGTATCAATGGGACAGCGGCTTGACAGAGCTGAAGAAACGTGTTCTAACATCAGTTATTTAAAACTTGCATGGCAGTGATTCCCCTTGCAGTTTCATCACTGAGAGTGACATCAGCTTAGAAATACAATTTCATTTTTCACTGGTCTTTGGGATACCTCTACAACTATATTCAACTGCTGCTGCAATTGGCACATGCAACTCAACATTTAAAATCAGTTGCATACACTTCCCATAGTCCTAACGGCATCTCTACTACCAGAGAGCTGTCTCTTGTAATTAATTCCTATTAACATTATCCACATCCACTACCTTTGAGTAATTATCACCAGCTTTCTGATTCACTGTAGTCATTTAACAGAATCAGCTGCCAAAAGTGTCACAACCAAATCTATCCTTATGCATCCTCTTGGAAGAGTGCCTTTCTCTGCTGCACGGTATCAGAATAACCTGCAGCAGTCACCTTGTTCTCTTAGATGAGCTACCACTATGCTACGCACACATTGTGAATTCATGGCCCACACTTCACCTCTGGCTGCTGAGGTCAAGCAACCCACATCTGGTGCATGGCCACTCTATAAAGAAGTCTCAAAGTAGTAGCAGAGGTGCTAAGTTCACAAGGCCTTCCCCTGGTTCTCTGTCTTAATTTGTAACCTTCCATCTCACCTCAGAGGCTGGTATCTATTGCCACTGATGTAGATAGCAGATTCTCAGTAGCATCTTGATGCCAGGCTGCTTATCCTAGATGATCACCTCCATGACAAAAAAGGGCATAAAAATTTTTATCTTCTGCTCTTGTTTTAAGATGAGCTGAAAAGTTGACATAGACTTTCATTCACATCATGAAGGATGCTCTCCTGCTGGCTTTGGAAAGGAGTCCGAGCTCACTGAACCCTCTCACCACGAATGCCATGCTTGGCTGTGGACTCAAAAATTATTTTCAAATTGAGTGTAATACATTTATAAAGCTGTGTAGTATGATGTGGTAAACTGTAATAAACAGGTTCTGGATGCCGTCTCTCAGAATTACCTTATCGTTTAAACTTTCACATACCTAGTTGTCTTGGCAAGTGAAGCAGGCAAAGCTTCCTGAAAGACTCCAGAAGTTCATCAACACAACTAGTAGTTATCCTACAGGTGGAAATTTGGCACTGACACACAAATGATTCTTAAGTGCAAAAATGCCCTCAAGGAAGTAGAAAAAGTTAAAGTTAGAAGATTTACCATAAGTATATCTCAGAGGGAACAAAAAAAAGTAAAGTACCCTCAGTAACTGGATTGCTGATAAAAGACCTGAGGAGAAACAATAAATCTAGTGACATTCAAGGCTTGCTTACACATGCAAAGAATTTTGCTGTGTTTCTCTCTTGTACCTATTCCTAGAAAAATGCTTCTCCTGTGTTGCGTCAGATCTCCTCCTCCACACCCACCCACCCAGATTACAGGGTCAGACTTCTTTCCCTTTTGCTATTCCCTCTCCCTCCAGCTGGTCTTCCACAGAACAACATCGCTTCGCAGTCACTGCAGAGTATTCACACATCTCCTCTCCCACATCCAACCGTGAGGGAACTTTCTCCCAACCTCATCCTGGGACAACCCACAGCTGCCACAGTAGCAGCACCCCTTCCTCTTGGGAATAATACACAGCCATCTTTAAAATTACTGTAAGCAGAATCACAAAAATTCTCCAGACCCACTGCTTTCCTGTTCTCAATTATTCTAGATGCGACTGACATACATACATCAGTTTCTTAAGCTGGTTATGAATGCCTTCGTGTTAAGGGTTCACATCCTCCACCTCGTTACAGAATATTCCTGTTACACGTAATGTAAGAAATTAGGAGGGGTTTGGTTTGAAGAAATTAGATCCTTACGATGTTTTATTCTGATTCTTCTAAAGCAAGCTTAGAATGGCCTTCCACCTTAGTCCCAGGATAATGCAAAAATTCTTGTGCTACAACCTTTTCTTTGTGAGGAACCAGAGTAACATTTTACATTCATTTTAGAAACAGACTGAGGACTTTGACAAGATCACCACTTCCAGTCACTGTATTGTCATCTTAAATTATATTGCTTTCCATTAAATTGTTCATGATTAGAAGATTCATATCAGACAGCTTAGTACCTGAAATCATCCAATACAAATTCACTTTTTTCTGGGCCACAAGTCTGAAATTTATTTCTGAATGAGAATCAAAACAGTGATAAAACAAATCCTACAAGTTATACTGCTGTAACTTAAATGCAGTACTAACATTAAGCACAATGGCCTCATGCACACAAGTTTCTTTTTTGAGCATGAATTTAAATTACTAACTTTATCCTTATCTTAGCAGGTATGCAAATAAGCTCTTCCATTCACATTTGGAAAAAAATGAGACTAATTAGTATCAATAGACAAATTTGAGATGTAGTTAGTTAAGTCATTTTTCACCAGAAGGCATTTATAGCCACTTTGAAGGTGCTTACAAAAAGAGATTATTTTGCTGTACTACTCAAACACTTGTTAGTCTCTGCTTGTTACATATGAACTACATTGTTGCTAATACTATGGTCCATCATAAAGGGAGTAATAGATCAAACCAGTTCTCATCTTGTCCATTTTCTATAGGAAAGCCCTAATTATTTAATTCTGATTGATTATAAATGCAGAATTAGACATTATAAAGGACATTTGGTGGCAATTTGGCAAGACAATTTGGCTATACCTGGCCAAATAACAGCTTTACAGTAAGTTCAGAGTTTCTGAATAAAGCAAGAAGTGTGTTTATCATGGAGAACAGCAGTAGAAAATTCTTGCCTTTACAAAAAAATAATGGCACTGAACATTCTAGTGCGTCTCCTGACCGTTACGTATGCAGCAATTTAACCAGCAGTGAAAGTGTTCTTCAAGCTTTCCTACAAGAAAAGAATTGTAATAAACCTTAAGCCTGGAGGATGACAGAGTTCTTGCCACTGATCATGTTTATAGACAGCCTCCTGTATCTTTTTGTGCTTTGATTCAAATATAGATGTTTACCGACCTATTTAATATAAATTGACATAATGGGCTAAATGGTCACTTTAAATCTGATACCAGCCAGCTGCCCAGCAGTATTCCAGATACAATGATACAAGTGAAAATACAGGTCCACGACAGCAGCCAGGTCAAAAGCAATTTATTCAGAAGAGACAGGCTCCTTCTCATTTCAGATTATATTGCCCTTTCTCATTTGATGACACCTTACCTTTATAGAATACAGAATGGCCACTTGTTTCTCAGTTGTATCATCTCTTTAGGGTTATATAAATTTTGTGTAATTTCAGTAGAAATTTAATCAACATTGTGGCTGTTAAGGCTTGGTATCACAATGTATACTGTAGGATGGTAGAACTGCTTTGATTTTAAACCATGTTCTCCCTTCAACATTTAAGTGATCGTCTTTTCCCCTTCTAAAACTACATTTAAAAAAAAAAAAAAAAAAAAAAATCACAGAACTGAGCATACAAAAAACCCCAAAAAACTTTTCCTATTCCACTAGAAATTTAATTCTTACATATGTATGTTATTTATTCTAATAAGGAATCCTTTATTTTCCTAATATTTCCCTAATAAGGGATCCTATTATTTTCTCGCCATTCCTTCTCCCTTTCCTTCTTTTTTTTCCTTTTTGCACTTATAAACAGATGAACTAACTCTCAAACTTTTGAGACTTGAGCAAAATGTAGCAAAACAACTTAATTTTTGCCGCCTTTTAGCATAATGGTTAATTTGCCATTAGCATTCCCCTTACGTTTGTATCTCATCTGCACGATTCTGCATTCAGAAAAAGCTGCCTTTGCCATCTGAAGAGACAAAATACCAAGTGTAACCTTGTGCTGACATACGCAACTAGCCCAAGGTCAGTCAAGGACAGGGAAGCCACAGAAAGTAACAACCGAAATTATATCAAGCTAAGGGAAGGTGGCCCTTTAACTCACTTTTGTTTGATCATTCATTAAGTCTTGTTTCTGATGTACCTGCCTTCTTTAAACTTAAAAACAGTCCATCCTTCCCAATTATTATTTTTTTTTTTAATGTACCTTGAACTACTCATCTGTTACATCCCACAAAGGACAAAATACCACTGTCAGGGATCCCTCCAAACCTTGTGTTCAAGTGTGAAGCACCAGTCATTAAATACTGATGATGCAAGTTTTTTTGTGGCTGAGATGCAGCACCTGGCACTTTCAAGTGCTGCTTCAAAACTAAATTACTTACATACTTCCTGAAGATGCTCTGCAGATCACCAGTTGCCCATGAAGACTCTAGCTCTATATGTTTGAATGTGCGACCATTCTAATTTTTAAAAGTGTCTTCTAGAACCTAATACAATGCTTTGAAAATTTCTCTGAAAACTTGACACATAGGGGAAAAAGACAGGAAAGCATCACATTTAACAAAGCATTTTTGAAAAAACATAAACGTTATATGAAGCAGCAGGACAGTGTTTCATTAAACTGCACCCAAGCAGATTTTCTGTTGTTAAATGCTTCTAACAGAACTCTGTCACTGAGCTGAATCTCCTAATCTGGTCAAGCCGACAGAAGAATTTTATGCCACAATTACTACATTAGGATATTGTGAGATTAGTTTAAGGAACCAACTTCTGCCCACCTTCTAGGCATTCAGTAAAAGGAGGTCCCCTAAAATAAGCCTGTCCAGAGATGTGTCAGTGTCCTGTGATGCTCACACCTAAATTAAACCTAAATTAAAAGGGTCATTTCAAGAACTCCAACTGTCTAGATAGGATTAGGCAACTAATCTCTCAGTTATCCACACAAAATGATGAGAGTATACAAAGCCCCTCCTCACAGGAACGATAAACCCATACATTGACAAATGCTTAGAGATAGCACTTTGATGATTCTGTGAAAAAGTTCAGTTGATTAAACTTCCCATGACTGTAGTGTCTAAATCAAGACTTTCAACATCAGAAAGCAAATGAGAAGTACTGTGCTGGACTATCAAGTATGTATCACTGAATAACAATATAGACTTTCCTTCTCATAAGGCCACAGGTTTTGTTACAGTCATCTGCCTTCCATCACCAAAAGCAGAGAATTAGTTTAAATTTTCTTCCAAAACTAAGTTCATGATGCAGAGAACAGCCTCCTCTTATTGGCTGTAGCTGGCCTATCACAAGAGCACAAGTGGCATTTCTCTCAATGCAGGTCTTAACTACTATTCTAATTAGCATATAGGGTTTTGGTAAATCAATCTTCAATTTTTTAAGTATAGAGAGGCTTGGCTTCCGCTCTGTTTTAATTAAAAAAAGCAACTAGAGATTTATTCTCAAAGAATAAATAGAAAGCTAGGTCAGGCAACAGTCATATATTTATTGACTTAAACCAGAAAAAGGTATCCTCAGACATAATGGCCACCACTTGAGCAATACAAATCAATGCTACTGAAGAACAGGCAACATCTTTTCTCTCACCCCTCCCATCCCAGAAGTAACAACAGAAATACCAGGGCCCCTAGAGAAAAGAGAAGGAGAAAAATTATAAAAGGCGCTTAGAATGAGCTGCAGAGTTGAAACATGGACACTAAAAAAATCATTAGCTAACCTACCATATCAACACAATCACCTCAAAAATAACTTTCATTGTTCCATTTCTACCAGGCACCAAATATATAGCGCTGTTTAACAGCTATTTCAATGTTATTAGCAACTGTCCTCAGCTGAAGCAGAACAGCAATTACTATTTATATTAAATTTGAGGCTGCAGATAGAGAGGTTTCCACAGAGTACGATGCGAGTTAACGAGAGTGGGGGAGAAACAAAGCTACTTTTAAATTACTGTACGTCTCTTATCAATCAAGCAATTAATTCTGTATTGATAGCTCATTACAGACACAATATCCTCATAAGAGCATGGCAACTCTACTCACCCTGTGACAGTATATCTGAAGAATGTATCTATTAAGTCGCTTAAGTTGTGGGCCACTGAAAATCCCAGCCTGCTACTCCTGTGTGGGTATTTTTTAAGCAGACATCAGCAAAAAAGCAAACAGACTGCATGCACAACAATTGTTGCTAAATTGTCTTCCTTTTAACAGTTGAAAAATATGAGTAAGGCATTACTCAGATTTACAGAAAACATTAGGAGGCTGTAGTTTTGCAGGCAAGGAGACCTTTTATTTTAATCCATTAAAAGAACCCAAAATAGTCAGCAGGTGGCCACATCTATCCATGTTTCATTAAAATCACATAAACCCTAAGTACAAAAGCACCACTGATTATTGCTCTAGAAAAACTGCATGAAAAATTCAAATACGCACAGTAAAAACATCACCATATGCACAAGACTTAATTTCTTAAAGCAAGTGTATGGAATGCTGATCCAATTTTACACATACCTTGCAATATTAAGTTGATATATATATTACTTGGCAACAATGGGAATTTCTAAAAGCACTGTTATGAGAAGGGAAATGTTCATATACAGTTTAATATGTCAACTATCATAGTCCTAAAAAAATTAGCATTTACAAAATACTTGATAAAAATATCTTTTAAAAGTTGTCCAAGAGGTACATAAAATCAACCCAAAATTTTCATGATATTTCATTCATTCTTGTCACCTACAGATTCAGTTTTCTGAGCCTGTGGAAAAGAAAGAAAGAAATTAATTACTATAGTAAATTGCCATTACATGCCTAGATACCCAAACTACTCTTGCTTCTTCATTTCTGATTTGCAACAGTTCAGTTTCAAACCTATGTCCATATTACATTTACACAAACAAAACAGGTACATTCACACACTCTGCTTAAATTATCAGTCCCAGCTTTTCAAAAGCAATACAAGCCTTACCTGTCAGCTTCCATTGTTCATACTGAAAAGCACCACACTACTATCTGTTTCTATTCACTGCACACATGCTGAATGCTCTACCGTACCCTTAACTTTCACTGTTTCAATCTGCCCTTTTACTGACAGTGTGCTGGGTGGGGCACCTCTGGATGTTGAAACACTAACAGTTGAGCGAGAGATGCGAATCTGCAATAACATTATGGGCAATAAAAAGAAACATTATGAACATGCTATCAATGTCTGAAAGGCTGAATAATTAAAAAACACTGATTCAATCAGCAGGAGGTATGTGTGGAAAGTACCTCTTCAGCTTTATTTTCACCATTTTCAGATGGTGTAGTACCTTCCTTTGCAGCTTCTTGCTTTTCATCCTTCTTCCCTTTAGCACCTTTGTTGGCCTTTGTTCCAGGTTCCTTCTGATGGAAGATTAAAAAATGGGCATAGACATTGTATGAGTAGCCAGCACCCTATGTTTTTATCAAAAAACCTTCATATGAACTAAAAAGCAAATCCTGGCAAGCTGCATGTGCTGGACTGAAACACAAAACCAACTAAAGACTACCTGGAAAAACATATATCCACAAAAGTTATATGGAGACTCTCAACATTTCTAGAAAATGCTGATATCTGCTTCTTTACTGCTTCTGCTAATTTACAGTGATACAAAAACCCCTCAGACTATTTTGGTAGAGCTGAGCTGTATTATACAGAGGTATATACAAGATAACTGTATGAACAAATCCAATTAAAGTATATTGAAAGCTTATTCAGCCAAGCACAAACAACACACTGTTTGTGTAACAGCACCACACTTTCAATTAACATGAAATATTAAATTAGATTTAAAAAATTAAGCATTTTTGTTGGCTGTCCTTTTATTAGTTTGATAACATCTGTGATGTTCATTCCATGTCAATGGAAGAACCAACCAACACACTAGAGAGACAAACACTGATAAAATTCCATCTGCAGCAACACAAAGCAGAGAATTTATCAAAAGGAACTATTCTAATGGCTACAGTTTTATTTGGAGATTTGCTCTTAAACAATTCATGTTGAAGTCTACTTTTTTTTTTTTAAATCTTTGCTTTATGTACACATTTATATTTGTGATCTAAGGTTAGTAGAGACATAGGATAAGGATTTTAAGTGCAATGGGATAAAAATTCACACGGTATTTAATTGTATATTTTACATTAGTATTTAAAGTAGTTCTGATAAATACTGTGGAGAACTTCCATGTGATCATTTGCACCAAATGATAGTAGCTGTGAACAAGTATATTGAGGTCAGTCTCCCTTCATTTACTACCTTTCCTCAGCAATCCCCACACAGGAGTGGGGCAGTGAGGAGGGAGTGCCAGTAATCCTAGTTCCAGGGCAGCCTGATTTACTCCCTTCACCTTCAATGTTACACAGTAGCTGTGGTGCTTACATCAGAAGCTTATTGGTGGTGTAAGTATAGTCCTAACTTTTCATCTACCAAAGAACATGCTAAGGACTTGACTTAGTAAACTAAATCCATAATTTGCAAGCTTTTAACACCAAAAATTATCTCAAATCTGTACCATCTTGGGAGACCAAGATTAATATACTCCTTTAATTGTGATCCAGTTAGAGCTTGGAAAAAAGCAGATTACTGTATTAAAATGTTACTTAGAATAATGTCATAAAGAATTCAAGTTGCCTGAAATGAGCTTCAAATGTCTCTCATGCAGCTTAGACTGACTCTGTAACACTGAGCTCATTTCCCAACACGTATGTGAAGCTACAGAAGCTACCATATCTTTATTAATACTCTTTTTTAATAAAGGGGAGCAGGCTGGACTCAGCAAGACTTTATTGGTCATTTCATTTGATAAATCATAAAGCGTTCAAAGTCATAGAGTTTTACTTTCACACACAGACTTTGTATCCTCATACTTGCCCAACTGAGATAACCAATAAAAGGACTTGAAAAATGTTAAGTGTGAAGAATGCTAGACTCAGTTTCCAGCATGGTTTTTTTCCCGATAAAGCAATTGCTCTTATTTAACATTCCCCTTTGGCACAAATAAATCTACAGTTTCTGAAGTACATGATTTATATGCAGAAATCCTGAAAAGGTATTTCAGACACTAGTAAGATTTTAATTTGACTGTAACTGGCCTAGAAAACCCAAACCATTCAATTTACATACATTTAATTTCACCTTTAATTATAATTGTGCATTCTCAGCAACGGCCAGGCTTCAAGAACAGATAAGAGTTCCTCTCTGTGAAATGAAGTACTGACCCTCTAGACAAGGAAACAGGATGGCACAGAGTAATCTCAAATCGTATTGCAGAAATTGCTAGGTCTCAGTTAGAGCTTACTCAACCAAACCTGTACATTTCAAGAAAGGTGTAGGAAAGGTAAAGGTTCTTCTCAAACTAAGAATTCACTACAAACTAACATGGTCTGCATATCAAACAGGCAAGACATTTTGTTTGGGCCAGTAATGAGGCCAGGAAGGGGTGGAACAGAAAGAATGATCTAATTTGGTTTTTTTCCGGGGGTGGGGGGGCAGGGAGCTGTGGGGAGGGCAGGGGAGCCAATGCCTCACAAAACCACTGTGAACTGAACTGTTTGCAATGCAAAGGAGTAGTATAGTTGCTTACTATAGGCTACAACAATGGTAACTAAGAAGAAGGGTATTTACCTTCGTGGTTTTCCTTGGTTTGGGTTCAGGTTTTGGTGGAGCCGGTTTCTATAAAACATTTTTAGTTGCACAATGTGTTAGACATATTACCAGAAGCCAGTCAGACACCTCTACACCCCAGCTTCCCCCCAACTTCCCTTACTTCCTGCTCATTAGTATGCATCTAGAAAAAAACCTGAAAAACCTTAATGTACAAATTCACCTCATCACTGTACACACCCATTTTCATTAGCTCACTCATCTAGCAGTCAAAGCAATTTGGACATCATTCTAAGAGTAAACATGGAGATTAACTATTAAAAAAGTCAGATACATTCTAACTGTGAGAGGAACTAAAACCAAATATTAGTAGTGGCATCAAATGAAATCCCTGAAGGACAGCTCTTTCTCCTTCCCAGAGAAGTAGTTGCATTCCCACAACTAAGATCAGCCTGCAAAACGATACAAAGTCAATACTGCACGTAACAGCGTTGCACTGAGGGGGAGAAATACAATCTTTTGTCAGAACAACCTGAAACCAAGAAAACACAGATAACTTTAGGTCCAGAGTTCTTAAATATCCCTCAGCAAGAATAAAAATCGAATCAAGCATAATATAACAAACCTGATTGGTCTGAGAAACCACATGTGCCTAGAAAAGTATATACCAAGAGGTGTTATACATACTTACAGCTGACAATCTTGCTGACCGTCTCGTGGGCTACAGAAAAAGGGAGAAAACATTTTTATAGACTTACAGCAAACAGTATCCAAAGCAACATAGTATCAGTCACTTCATGGCAACAGCATAAAATATGCCCCTACCAAAATACATCTCTATTGCTGAACACAATTCACATCATCTTCACCTTGGAAGATCAAAATCTTAAAGGGACAAAGTGATGTGAAAACTAGTAATAAAAACTGTTCACTAATTAAACATTTATATCTCCATATAGTTAAATACTTCTTTCCCCCGCCCCCCTCATTTTATAAGTATTTCCAAGTCCCTTGCTGCTCGATGAAAGGTTCACAAATACAGCAAGCTTGAGTACCTGTGGACAGGACACTGAACCTTTCTCATAAATACTTAGAATGATGTTTCTATAATCTAGCAGATGCTACTTGTAATAGCGGGTAAAAATATCACCTGATTAACAGCAGAATGAAGTTAACATCCTTCCCTAGAGGATATGAGAGTGCTAAAACTTCAAAACATGAAACTAAGTCCTTCCACTTCCTCAGTTCCTTACACACTCAATCTGAGAGTCCAGGTGCACAAATACAGCTGCAAGACGAGAGGGAAAAATTATTTCTTCTATTTAAACAGAATTCTCAAAAGAACAGAAGTCAGATATTCTGCTTTCCTCCACCTTCCTCTATCGCTTCAACACATCTTCATTATTAAATTTTATTTCACTCTGCTCTTTGTAATAAATTTATTACTGAAGATGAGTTAAGTCCTAGAAATAGTTGTAAGCTCATTAGATTGTTCACACTATTTTTGTAGTCATTAAAACAGAGGAACCCATGATCCAGTTAAATGGCATTGTTATCAAACAGAGTTAAAGTTTGGCCTATTGTCATAAAAATGGAATCACACTTGTAGCCAAAATAAAGGGACAATTCAACTGCAACAAATAACCAGTGTAACACAGCTTAAAAAGTGAATCAAAAATATCATCTTAAGTACATTTTAACCACTTAGGTTGAGCTGAAAAAACATGGCTCCACACATCTTGCTACAGGAAAAAGCTGTTGCTAATATCTGAAGAATGCAGTAATTTGTATTCATTGGAGCCATTTAAGTATTCTTAGTGGAAAGCAGTAGTGAACAGTTCAGATCTGCATCCAGCAAAATAAAAGCCTTGTCAAAAAACACCTAAAGATGTTTTCAGCTACCAAATATTTATGCATCATTAACAAACAAAAAAAAGTAATTCTCTCTTTTCTTGGCAATTTAGAATATCAACTGCTTGTTAAGCAGCCTAGCAGTATTTTACAACAGGTTAAATAAAGCATTTCATTTGGTCAGATAATCAAGGAACTCCTAGCTCAAGGTATCTTCTTTTACACATCTGTTTTCTTAAATTGATGATTTCTATCCCTCAGCATTTGGGCACTGGAATGTTTTGTTAGCACCTACTTTTTAAAGGATAATATGTTGTTTTAGATAAATTATAATTTTCTCCCATGTTCCCCGACAGTTCCTGTTCCATGACTGATTTCATAGAAGGCTTGTATTACCATAAGAAAGTCAGCATAAACCCTCCATCCTTTAAAAATGCCTAACGGCAAAATAATTTTAATTCTCAGTCAGAGTTTGCATGCATTTTGTGTTATCTGATTATAAGGAGGGAACTTCAGTCAAGTCAGCAGAAGCCACATTTTACTGTGCTGTTGGAATCTTTGTCCCCCTCCAAACAGCCGTACTAAATCAGAAACTAGCAGCTTGCCCAATAGTCTGTTTGACACTTGCCCACTAGCAAACATCTACAGAAGGAGTCTATGAAACGGAGCTGACACAGAACAACACTTTGCATTTTCCTACTGCACCAGCTTTTGGCAATCTAAAGTTGCGAACTTTCCAGCTTGGATATTATATCCACATCATGTGTTTAATAGTCCCCGAGGGTCATTTTCTCCGTAAGTTTGTCTAATAACCTAGTGAACCCATTTACACTTTCAGTTTCCATAACATCCTGTGGCAATGAGTTCCATAATAGGATTATGCACTGTGTGGAAAAGAAAAAGCAAAACCTTCCCTCTCTGCTGTCTTTCCTTTAAACTTCTTGCCTCTCACTTTCACTAGATTCCTCTTGGTTTTGGGTTTCACAAGAAATAATTCCTGAACTGTCTTTCTCTGTTTTACCAATGATTTTATCACCCCTATTCTGGACTTTTTATATCCTAGAATCTCTGGGTTGTTTGGGTTTTTGTTTGGTTTTTTTGGTTTGTTTCTTGGGTTGTTTGGGGTTTTTTTTAAAAGCTGCTCTGCATCTTGTTTGTCCCACTACACTTGGTATCCTTTTAATTCTATCATGGCCTTTTTAAGAAAGAGTCAGGAGAACTTCACTTAGTAATCCCACATCTGGTAGCACAGCAAATTAATCTTGTGATACACTGATGTTTCTCACTCTGTCCTCTAGCTTTTTTTCCTATATTCTAGTTACCTTTTGCTCAGAAGAACTGACATTTTCTAGTAACTATTCACTGTGATTTCACAATCTCTCCTTCTGATTAACAGCTGATTTGGTGACCATCATTGTGTCATCCCCTCCCTCCATGTATTTAATTTGCATTTCTCCATAAGGAATTTCTACTGATATTTTATCACCTAGTTATCAGTGATGAAACAGCTGTCTCAGTCTCTCTCACTTCTGACTACCCTGATAATTTTTTGCAAACTTTGTAATTCCTCTAGTACCTCCTCCTCCTAGATCATCAATGAATATATTCAGCAGCACAGGCCCAAACACAAAACGTTCCAATACTCTACTGATAAATCCCCGCCATTATGAAAATTAACTACTACTTCCCCGCTCTCTTCTGATATGTTACCAGTTCTTAGGAAGATGCTCCCTTTAATCAATGCTAGCTTAGTTTCTCTAAGAACCTGCTTGGGGAGCCTTATCAAAAACTGTTCTTTGTAAACTATATCAATTGGCATGCTATCATCCTTATATCTGTTGACTTCTGTGAAGAACTTGACTGCCTGAAGTATGACTTCTCCGTAAAACCCATGTCGACTCTCCCAATCTACAGTTGTCCACACATACTTTTTTTTTAAAAAAAAAAAAACAACCCTACTTTTGCAAGTTAGACTCACAGGCTTTATTTTCCAGAATCCTTTATGTAAAGTCCTGGGAGCATTTCATCACCTTCAGTTACTCTGGTACCGAGGGCAATGCAAGCAGTAACTTACATACTGCACTTGACAGTTTTGCAATTGCTGGTGAATACTGTCTATTTCTTGCTCATGCTTAATTGAAGAATGTCCTCCAGACTGTACACCCATGAGAAAAGGCTCCACTGTGAGAACCTCCCTAAGAATTCTCCATAGCAGGAGTTTCATTACTGTTTTTCAGCTTCAAATCTGCCATCCTGAAGGGTTTGATGCTTTCCTCATTATTTTCCATCAATACAAAAAAAAAAACCTTTCAAAAAGAATAATTTTCCCTTATTTTGCTATTAAGCCATTCTGGATTGGGGGGGTGGGGGCGTGGAGCAGGGGCTTTTGAAAAATAATATGTATTTCTACAAGCCTCTAGCGTGGCATACCACAAAGCCTCTCTGCCACCTGAAACCATTAAACTTTTTAGCTATTCCTTTTAATAGGCTCTCATTTTTAATAAAATTCCCCTTCTTGATATCAAGTCTTACCATAGCAGAGTTTATTTGCAATTACATTCCTGCAAGGATGATGAACCTGAATATATTATGGTCTTAATTACAGAATAGTTCTCTGACAACTGTCTTTTTAACTAGCTCCTACATACTACTGAGGACCAAATAAAGACCTGATTACCTTTTTTTTTTTTGGTCCTTTGATTTGTTCCTCTAGGAAGCAAGTGTTTATAGTTTTAACTTTTTCATCTTTGTAATGCCATCCCATGCCTTTTACCAAATCTCTGAAGGGTAACTTAAATCTCCATCAACACTGTTTCTGTCCTCAGAGCCTCTCTGATCTCCCTTAACATCCCACTGCCACTTTTATTATTGTGGTCAGATGATATCTGGCACAATTTCTACACTATATTCCCATTTACACATGGCTTAGCAATTCATAAAGTATTCTGCTGTACTTACTGATGCAATTTACCTAGAGAAATATTAAAGACACATAACAGAAAGCCATCCTACCACTAATGCAACTTAGCTCTCAATTCTGTATTTATGCCTTGGTGTCAGTGTCCCAAAAAGTTTCCAAGTTACCCATTATATCAATGTCCTCATTTAAAGCCAGATAGTCCAAGTTGCCCAGACTTAGATTTGCTGCTTTTGTTATTTTAGCTTGACTGCCTGTCTTCATAGGCGTGAATTAAACAGGGTTTTATTTCTCAGGACTGCTCTTTACCTTTTCAGATGCAAACTTTTATGGCTTCTGTGCTAGCCCCTGCTCTCTGCCCCGACAGGGAGCTCTGACTTCGCCCTATGTGCTTTCAAGAACTTGCCAGTCTCCCCTCAGATGTTTAGTTTAAAATAATTCAGAAGATCTCCTCAGCACCATCCACATAGGTCTGTTTTGGTTCAGACTGAAGCAACCCTTCCTACATAAATTCTATCTATTCCAAGAGCTCCCACAGTTTCTAATCTAATCCTACATCTATTTTCCTCATTCACACGCTAGGAGCTACAGGGGTATCTACTGAGATTATCTTAATTTGTTGTTGTTGGTTTGTTTTTTTTTCCTGTAGCATCAACAGCCACTATTATCTCACCTTGACTGAAGACTGCTCTAAGAGCTCTCATATTTCAGAGTCAGCAGGCTCTCTCCAGACAGCCTGTGCATTTCTGCAAGTTTCTTGGCCTTTCCTCTTTATTCTAGCAATCAGATCTCAAATTTCTAAGGGAAGGAACTTTCACTTTTCTGGCTCTTGAAGAAATAATATTTAAACTTGGACAGAAAAAAAATATTCAGAGCAAAGGAGATTGTATTTTTACTATGATTTACTCAGCCTTTTAATACTTTATGACAAAGAAACTAATTTGTTTTCTAGGAAATTCCGTAGGAAGATACTGAGGTATCAAAATCTGTTCCTCTCAGACCTCCTTTTTACTCTACCTGTTTCTTTCAGGAGCTTACTGTAAACATTACTACTGTTTCAAATATTTTGACATTTCCACTGTACCATCTTTTTCTGCCAGACAGAGCAACAACCAACTTCTTAATTCAGAAAGTGTAAAACTTCATTAGACTATTTCTCCTGTTCAAATACACTTCAAGATTTACAAGAGGAACTAATTGTTAATTCACTTGAATATTCACCTATTCTTTTCAAGGTCTGCCACAAAAGATGACAACCTAAGAGAATTAATCCTCATAATTCTCTACTTGTTTTTTTAAAAATCACATTAAGGGCCGTGAACAAACAAACTAGCAAACTTTACTGTAGAGGTCAAGTTATCACTAGCTGCCTCCTCACCTTCTCTGACAGAAGTTACTGTGCCCTTAAAAGAAATTCAGACAAAGAAAACACACAGATGTGTCAGCTGCTCCAGTTTAGAGCCTAGTATCTTAATTCAAGACACCCTTCCACCAGTCACTTAAGCTAAGAATAGTTTTGAATTAGTCTGGCTGAGGTGTGCCCATCAACCCTCTTCTGCCAACCCACTAGAGACAGAGCAACAGTTCCAGGCAGTAACACCCAACAGTGTTGCCACAAGATCCACCAGAGCTTGTCTATCAAAACCCTAAAGTGTGTCTGAAATTCATTTTATGTACTAATAAGTTGTATGAATTCTCAGTACACCAACAAAACAAATTATGCCACATAAGCTACAAATGTGGTTTACTGTCATTATTCCCACTGAAAACACTTCACTAAAAGTGCCAGAGTCTTCTGATATGCAAGACTGCAGATCTCCAGTTAAATAATTACATGCCAAAATAAATTAAAAAAAAAGAAATATACTTGCCTCTTGTTTAGTTACTTTTGCTGCATCCTTGCCTTCAGCACCCTCTGGAGACTGAAAGAAAATATTAAGTCAGTGTTTTCACTACAGACTTAAAAGCATCCAGGCAACAGCAAAAAAAAGATTATGGTGAAGATTCTTCTTTCTATACATTGCAGCAACTTAAAGAAGTCTGGCAAATTTACGTTAGTATTTTCAAGCAGCATTGTACCAAAGCCATTCTAGATTTTCCAAGCAAGAACACAAACAAGGACTGATTATCACCAGGTACATACATATCATATCACACAGCATCCTGCAGTAGTCCCTCTAGCCAATTAACTAAAGCATCCGCAGGCTCCAGTGGGAGCTCCATCTAATCAGCAGTTGGTGGCACAACAGTATGAACTGGAAATCTGAGGTTTGCTCTAGTAGGGCTTTTGAAATCCCCGAGAAATTTAACACGCTTCTTCCCAAATGCGAACTTAACTAGTAATAAATTGTGATGAGACGAACCAAAAAAGCACAGCATTACTGAAATGAGTGATTTCTTTACCTCATTTACTCCTTTCGTGCCTCAGGTTCACTCAACTGGAAGCTTTAACAGCATCTACCATCTCATCTCCTCCATCAGAACAGCAAAAACCAGTAAAACACCGAGACATTGACAGGAAAGCTAGGGACAAACATGTTTCTTCACGAGAACAAAGTATCAACCTGACCATTCTAACTCTGGTCTTCCAGAGGTACTAGAGAAATGTTAGTTAGGGAGGGGGGGGAAATAAATAAAATCAAGCTTCTATCTTCTGTTTACAACTCAAGATGTATTACTTCACATTTTTAAAACGACTGGGTTTCCACCTAGGAGCAAGCCATTCATGGAAAAACAGCAAGCAGCAGCAGTTAGAGGAGTGATACAAGCATGGCATGTGTTTCAAAAAGGCATTTAACAGGCAGCAAAGAAGGCAATTTAGTTGCTGTTTTGTTTTTCAATCAGTAAAGTAGCAAGCTAGTTTTCTTTTCCCTTGTCTTTCCATTTCAATCCTAACCCAAACCTTCCGCCAGATTTTGACACAGAATGTCTTGGAGTTATACAGTTACAGTTCGGAGCAGAGAAAAAGACCAGCTAGTTTGCAGCAGTTGACCGCTGCCTTCTCCTGGCACTGGGCTCTAACATACTTACAGAAAGACACCCCCCACCAGAGAATAAAACGTGGCTTTGTTACTGTGCACTCTCCTGACAGAAAAGAAGCATGCCACAAAAGCAGATGGCTTAAAAAAAGCCGAGGACTGATCATCTAAGCAGCTAGAAAACAGCAGGAAGTTAAGCAGCACTGCGCAGCGTAGAGCAACTCAGAATAGCAACAGTCAGGCATCCAAAATGGAGCCTGACTGTTCCCTACGCTGCTGCAGCCTCACCAGCCACCTGCAGGATTGTTTCAGGTTTACATTCTTAAAAGCCTTTCAGTCTGGTTACTAAAGAGTTGCCACAGCTTGATGGCGTGATGCTGGGAGCATCAAAAGCCATAAGGAAAACAAACCCAAGTAGTTCCATGATCACTGTCAGTAACAAAGTCTTGTTTCCTACAACCTCCCTCTTCAGCTCACGATACAGTCCAAGCTCTGGGTATAGCTTTTCTGTAGTCCATGAATTCATAACATCTGTTTCTCCTGTATGAATTTTCTCAAGTCTAACAAACTTGCCCTACACCCTTTTCCTGGAAGGAAACTCAAATAGCATCCTTCCTGTCCTGGGCACCTATTTATATAAAAGTTCCCTCAGATTTTATAATCTTTTTCCTCATAGTGGCCAAGAGGCTCAAGATTTACAGGGGTAGGGACAGAAAGACAGCATGATGCATTTCCTTCAGAAGTCAGGCTAAAAAACTCACCATAAACTAAACAAAACTGACTGATGCTTCACAATTGGGCTGTTACACCCTACTTCACTTTTAGGAACCACAAAGCTTTGAAACAGGGCTACATCATCACAAGATGGCACTGCCACATGCCAACAGCCTTGCAGTAATTGCCCAGGAGCAAACTCCCACCCTGCAATACTGCACAGTTAACTTACCCCATTCTCTTTAGCACTAATAAAAGACAAGTCTCCTTCATTTCTGATAGACAGGGCAGCCTGACTTTAGATGCCAATATTATTGCTTGACAACAGATGTTAAAAACTGCTCATGAGGGGGGAAAAAATTACATTAAAATACTCTTAATGCAACCTCTGTACACTACTATGATATATTACACAACACACTTAAGTTAGCTAATTAGCCCAGCATTCCCTCTGAAGTTAGAAAATCCAACAGCAATTCGGAAGGCCATATAACCTTCTCCATGGATGGACATGCACAGTAATAGTCTGAGAGGTGTGAATAAGCAGCAAGGGGTTCTGACACACCCTCATTTCTGTTTCAGACCTGCTCTCTCCTCTCTGCAATCACTACCAGTCCAGGTATTCGGAGCCTTCACTCACCCTCCCAGGGCCTTGGCTCCCCAGTATGCTGGCAGAGCTGCGTGGGAAGCCATGTCATGAGTAAGGTAGTTGATCCAGCTGAAAAATAGCCTGTTGCTTAAAAAAAATTTATAAATATATATACAAATTATAAATATATAGTCTTCCCTGTTCCATCATAATCATTTTACTGCACAGCTGCACAAACAATTGAGACTGTACAACAGCAGTTGCAAGCAGCCTGGGACTCTAAGCTGGCAGTCACACCAGAAAAAAAAAAAAAAAAAGTATGTCAGATATGGCTACAGTATATTTGTTAAGAGGAACAGAAATGTATTCTCCCCTCTGTGAATCCTGCTTAGACATTCCAGTGAGTCCCAGCTGATGTAGATCTTCATGCTAGTTTTTGCAGTACTTTCTCCTCTCCCTAAGGAACAGAGAGATTTGTACATGAATGGATTTGAGCCAAGCACAGTTCCCAAAAAACTTGGCATGCCACACTCAGTGACTGACTGCGCTAGTATCTGGAAGTCACAGGACTTTTATGTAGGTACCACCAAAACCTTAAAGTCCTTGTCCCTAACTCTTCCACAAGAACCCTTCCCCCATCTTTTGTCCCGGTGATAAACTACTGAAGGACCTCTGGTTTCAAAGGAACCAAACATACTAAGAAACCCGTCCTCTTGGCACGTTTGTCCACATGATGTAATGCTACGACTCACCATATTTCACATGACACCCCAGCCACATTAAAATGCATCCTGGACACTGTGCCTTACATTGTAAACTAGTCAGGATTGGTACTGTCCACACTGCAAGTTTTGTGCAGCAAAATCAAACACCAACGCAAGCACTGAATCACTTGACAAGGGCAGTACTCTAACCTCAGTAATTCTTCAGCTGTGCTCCATCATATGCCTGTACAGTACTCATAAAGTAGTCCGTATAGACCTGCTGTGCCTGATACTGTACGGATGACTACAAGAGACAAGACAGGTAAAATAAAAAAGCAAGTAAAGACACAGATAATAGTGATTTATTTTTTTTCCCCAATCATAGAGGTACACAGAAGGAAAGATGACTGGCTAACTCTAAATATGCTTTTGACATTTAAACTAATAGCAAGTTCTAGGTTCAGGTAACCACACACTGTGTCATACCTCAATTAGCACTATATATTGGCAATAAGATTGTAAATTAAGCTGTAGCTAAGCTTGTAAGATCTGTCAGAGCTGCATAACTTTTATACCACAAGATTAAGCTGGAAGGTTACATGCAAGATTCCCTGTGTCTATCGGCAATGAGCTTTTTTTTAACTTGCTTCTCCCCACCCCTTTTTAAGTACAACCTAGAAAATTATTTTGAGAGGATTGGAAAAAACAAAGGAATATTAATAGATGATAGTGAACATTTAAAAAATAAAATCAAAGGAATATTAAAATTGAGCTTGTTTGCATACACAGTCCTTGCATTTCACCAGCTGTGAAGTACACGTAAGAACCAGTGTTTCCACACACCAGGACAATACTGCGGTATCTGCAATGCCAACACCATTACAGAACTGTTAAGTTGAAACAAGAAAACTAGATAACTGTTTTAAGGAAACATTTGATAGAACAGACAGGCAAATTTCCTTTTCTAATTGTTCTTAAGGCTGGGTTACCTGGTAGACATGCACCACAAAAGAAACAAAAAGCTTCCATTTTTCTAATCAAAACCCTGCAATATAAGCAGGATATAATGAGGGTACAATAACACAAAGTACTGAAGTTATTGATGTCTGAGTGATTCAGAGGTACATGTTTGAACCTGCAGTGACCAGCTTCTGGATAAATATTTTGTTTGTACTGAAATGAATGAACTGCACTATTATAAAGGAGTACATAAAAAAGCATGAAGAATGAGAATACAAGTATGTGAGAAGTAACAGTCAGTACAGAAGGTTGCTTATAAAATGAAACAGATCATTCGGTCTCTGAAGGATCTTATTACTAGCTGAAACTCAACACCTTGGCTCTGATGGGACAGAAATTAGTCCTTTCATGCCCACATGAAAAAAAAAGAAAAAGCAGATGCCAATTTCATTCTAACAGTCACGTTAAGAAGTTAGAAAAGCAGAAAGCTTTAACTGTCCTAGCACTTGAGCATTCTCTGTAGCGTTTCCTCCTTTCTTTGCAAGCTGTTTTGTTAGGCCACATATTGATATGCTGCCTGCAATGGGACTTGCCTGTAGATACTTTCCTGGATCGCTGTACTAGCTACAATTTCCATGATGTAATGCTTTGGTCACTCTTCCAACTTTTCTCACCAACCAAAATACGTAAAAGCTTGCAACAAAACCACAGTGCAAGAAAAGAGGACGTATCAAGTCCTAAGACTTTTTCAGGGTTTACTGCATTATTTTCCTAAAATTTTTCCTCCCCTCATTTCCATTTGAGTAGAACTCTGCATTAGACTAAATTTAATTCAATGACTTGTTTCCTCATACATGCTAGATCTTCTGATTATTTGTCTCCAGAGCAGCTCTGAATTTTGTGCCAGTTCATAAATGTAATTAAAATGCTATTTCTTGGTTTAGATTAATGAAGACTACATGTTGACTAATTTAACATCAACCAACTCCTGCAACACCCTTCTAACCATTGTTTCCTCATTTAGCTCCTCCAGCATCTTATCGCTAACCTTTGTTTACAGCTAGTTCTTTGATCTGTTTTCAGCAAATAGAACAGTGCTCACTGCCAAGCCAATGTGAACGCACTCTGCAAGTAAAACTAATTCTCTCTAATAAATGCTTTAAGAAATCGGGTATTCCTCCTACTACTTCTTCATTTCTTTTTTCTAACAAGAGCCTGATCCTGGATGGGAAAAAAAAAATACGCATGCCACTAGTTTAAAAAACATGTAATTCTGACAGAACCACAAGTGAAGTACAGAATAAATCTGGTTAGTGGCTGGATTTTTTAAATACTTATCCAAAATGACACCTGTCTTGCTCTCTTTCAAAAAATCCAAGGTGGTTTGGTTTATTTTGGTATGTACTGTATATGTACATATATTCTTCACTAAAAAAACACCATCAAAAAACCCCTGCTTAAATATTTATACTTTAAGTATACAATATTTTAGTATTTCCTGTTAAGATGTATTACAATGAAATATTATATAATATGTCATTTTTAAAATTTAAATCCCTCCATCTTACATCTATTGAGCAGAATATTTAATTTTCTAATTCTCTGGGAGAGAATATCAAGCAAATTTCTGAAAAGACAAATGTTACTTAAAAGTTTAAATATAAAGACCATTGATATCCCCTGGTATTAATACGCAATTAGGGGAAAAAAAACCCAGGGAAAACATTTCCTGATCAAAATCTCCATTCTTGCTTAGAGATTCAAGTCAAACAAAATGACTGGTTAACATGCATTGCATTTTCAAATAATATATAAGAAAGTAAGAATACAAACACCTTTGTTATAAACAGAATCAGTAGATTCAGAAAATGCATTTTAATAAATTCTTTAATTCTTAACAGGTAACTTCTGTGAGCTTTATGCTCTTCCAGACAAGACAGAAGAGACAAGAAACCAAGTTAGGCTTGGAGTATTTCTAGATACCCAAAACTAGACAGTATAAATGCTTTTCCAAGAGAGGAAATTTCTTCATTGTAGATTGAGATTTTCCTGTTTCCACTGAAAAGAGGTCAAAGACTGACCAATAATTTAAAATGCATTTATATTTGATGGGACATTGTAGGTGTCTCACAACTGGCTTGGCTTTGATTCTTCCTTCCAAGTCTGTCTTCCCTGTAGTCATTTTTTTGAATATGACATCTTCTACCTACAGGAGAGTGAAGAAGTAAGAGCAGCTTCTAGAGGCTCAGATTTGAAAAAAAAAAAAGCAGCATTGTAATTTAAAATTAGACAGACAGTTCCTTTTTCAGACAGTGAAGTAATCAGCTGCATTTTGAAAAATACAGCTCAGCTATGGGAGCAGTGAGCACAGTGCATTTGAAATTGTTCAGTTTCCCCTGAACACCAAACATGAGAATTCAGCTAGGTAAGTAAATTCTTGTCTCAGTATTTGCTTATCCATTTTTACTGCCACCATAAAATAAAAAGGCAGATTCAAAGAATATGATGGATGAAATCCAGTCCCTAATAATATTATTTCTCTGACCTTTCAAAGCTGATGCCAGTTCTGCAAGTGAGATGAAGCTGATCAACTCATACAAGTCTACATACAGAGGCAGTTTTTAAAACCTTGAAGATTAGGTTCCAAAATCTGTATCTAAAAAGAACTGATCAGATCTGCAAAGCAAAACTAGCAAAGTACTTCTGAAAAAAAAAAAAAACATTAAAAAAAATTATTTTATCTACTTAGAGATTGAATTTAGACAACTACTTTCAATAACAACAGATTCCTGAAAATAGCCACCTCTGACAAAGAAAAGTATTCTGAATGATTGGAAAAAGGTGTACAATTCCCCCTCTTCCAGATGACATAACTGTGATAAAACCCCAATAATCTACAAAAGAACATTTTTTGATGTTTCAACTAAGTGGTGCTACAGAACGTCAAACCTCCAAGATGGTGATAGCAAGTCCACAAGTAAGAGGCAGGTACCAAAGGCACAACTGGTACAACTCCTTAGATACACCAACCTCTTACATCCTGGTAATAATTCCAACTGGGGTTAACAGGAGTATTGCTCTACCACAACAGCCAGAATGGAGAACTTCAAAGACAGCCTAAATGCAGTTTCAAGAGAAGAAAAAAGTAAAATGTCTCCAAGAGGGTGAAGGTAGGATAAGGAAGAAACAATACAGCAGAGCTAAAGGATGTTTTCCTACTACAAGTAGAGCACCAACACCTCTCCTCAACTCTGCTTGGGAGGAACAAACACTGCAGAGGTAAAAATGTCGTTAGACGCTTGATGTCCACCCATGGAAGCGCTCGCTGCTACTACTAACTTGGGTAGCATTAGGACAATGGAGAAAGCTAGGTGGGAAGAGCAAACATACCCAAAGGTCCCAACAAAGACAGTGCTGATGGGAACATAGGCAATTTTTTTGTGCAGGCAGATCCCAACATTCTTAGGGAACACAGCATTTTATATTTGCAGCTTTGCGCTGTTACCAAGTACACCCACGCTTTACTATGGGAAGACAGGAGCTGTATCTCCAAGTTACAGGAGTAATTAACTGAAAACTGGTAATTTCCAAAGACAACAAGGGGGAAAAAAACCTAAACTGAAACAAAAAAGGAGCCCAATGCCGCCCCAACGGTACGAGGACACAATTTGACCACTGAGTTGTTCTGTTTATTCTAATGAATTAAAGAATACTCCTGTGTGCACTCTAAGTCAGGGACAATCAAAGAAAGGCTGGCTAAGACTGCTGTCTGATGAATGCCTGACTGCTGCTAAGAGTTCTGCCCTTCCCCATCTAATCATTCCTGCCAATAAGCCAGTTTAACTTTCTGTGCCCAAGGTATGGGAAACTAGACCAGCAGACAGGTCTGGCCAAAAACTACCTCAAACACATATGATATCCCACAGGTTAAATCAGAGTAAGGACAGGAATGAGTATCTGGAACTACTTCTTTTGGCCTGTATATGCCAACTTGAAAGATCTGTTGAACTACTGTCCAAACTGTGAAGTCCCACACTGCCAATTTTGCTGACAATAAAAGTGGTATAAGAGCATCTTACTTCTGCATGCAGCCAGTTGCTCATTCCCAGCCTTACTCTCTTCTAACAAGTTACCACACATTCATTGTGCCACTGTACAGCATCTCTAAATTGCATCAGTAAAATGATCCAGGATAAAAAAAATTCAAAAGCACCTTCAAATCTGTTAAGTAAACAAGCATTAAGAGGATCATGGCCTAAAATATAAGTCCAGCACCTGAAAACACCTTTTTGGCTACTGGACCATGAGATAAATCACTTGTGCTAGCTTAGTGCAGTTAAAGAACAGAAAATAGATGGTGGCGGTTATGATCCTACGATATGCTAATTTCCAAGAGAAACCTCTGCATCTAGTTTACTTACACTCTACACAAAAGACGGTATTACAATCATGTCAAGCAAAATTCAACTTCATACAATTTCTCTGAAACAACAATACACCTTGGGACATACGAGGCTTATGCACAGCTACTGCTTGGGTATAAAACAGCAGAGAAAGTGAAGTTCCTCAAGTAAGACAGAAGAAAAGCAGCCTTAACCTAAACCGCATATACCTCCTACATTCTATTTTCACACAGCACTTTTTTATTTTTTAAACTTAATAATACTGATAATCTAGAACACAAAATAATATTACCCCCATTAGAGTGTTGAACTACTGTATATAAAAAGATTACCTGCACCTGGTTACTTCTGAACTCTGAGATGATGACTTCAAAAATAGATTGTACTACTCGCTACACCTCATCAGATACCATGCTTTAATGTGCCCAAGGAGCATTAAGAATGATTTTTAACTGACAATTCAGTGAAAACCTAATAATTCTTAGGTTGCCCATTCATTAAGTCCAATTGTATTTCAGCGTGGTCCAAGAAGAAAACACATACACTGTCATCAATGGCTAATAAATGGGTCAGATTTTTACAGATTGTATAAAATGATGAGAAACATGTTAGACCTATAAATCCTTGGTCAATGAGCTTTTAATCTCCATAACTCTAAAAAACAGTCATAGCTAAAATAATATAATTAGCTTTTTCAAAGCTATTTTGAAGTGTATCTTTAATATTTAATGCGGACAAATATTTGTTGCATGTATTTAATAGCCCTGTAAACATCATTTTCTGCAACATGGCATAGCAGCATTGCTCGAGCATGTTTTTTCTTCAGTGCCACTCAACACTGCTAATCTGTATGATATCTAAGTGTACCATGCGCAGATAAAAATTTGTGATATCTTCTGCTTAATTTTTCTATGAAAGACGTAGATCCTTTGAGTCAGCCTGGTCAACAGATACTTGGGGTAGGACAGCTTTCAATTGCTTGAAATACATCAAGGTTTAAAATTCTCATTAGTTACAAATTCAGTACAAGTGGTACAGTTTCTAAAATTGGTAAGTGACAAAACATCCTCTTCCCTTGTATTAGAAGACTCCTGCAATCTTTTAAGAAGCTCTGGTACCTCTGCCTTGGTTGAATGTTAAGTGCATCTCTGCATAGCAATTGTTTTACCTGTCCCTGCAAAGGATGCTGAAGGCAGAAGCCCACCTGAAGACTCTGCTGGCACATTAGGTAGGAGTTTGTCAAAATCAGGGGTACCTCAGTGACAGAGATGCAAAGAAGGTCACCACCTCCTGGTGCCTAGCCTGTTTTCTAGTACTTCTGAATGGTCTAGGATTGATCTAATGGGGAAAGTGGAAAGAAACTGTCTTTTCAGAGCTTTGACTTCTGCTCTTAGTCCTCATGTAGCACAGGGAGAAAGGAGGAAGCAGTCAGCAAGAAACACAGGAGGAGTTTAAGCTACAGTCTTGAGAGAGAAGTGGGACAGGGTGGGAGTGGGAAGAGGGCAGCAGCCAAGACATCTGGATCTGGTACTGACCCCCTTTTCCCTTCTAAACTATAATCACCTCCAGAGCGTGAAATAAAATACAGAACCTCTCCCATTTCTACATCCCACTGCTAACAGAGTGTGCCCTGTTAGTTGAGTTCTAGGACAAATTGAAGAGTGCCTCTGCTGCAGACCAAGACCTTCCAATGCCAGTGATGAAACAAGTTGTTGGGAAGGTGCAGGTCCCCAAAACATCATCGGAGCTTCTTTCCTGCCAAGTACTTGCAAAATGAAGATAACCATAGCCGAAAAAATATTATGTGATGTATAGCATGTTGAATTGACACGGACTGATATACAGCTGAAGTATCAAAACACGGAAAGGGACATGAAGTGGAGCTGAACAGCACTTGAGTGTACTTCATACTGCTGCATTATGAACACAAACTCACACGCTGCTCTTTACACAAGATCTACATCTCGTTCCACAGACCGAAGAGCGACAGCGGGATCATTCAGAGCCACAGCAAATAGAGCCGTCACCTGCAGGACCCTCGGCTTCATTAGTTAATTGATGTTTGATCGCATTACAAGTTGCTCCAACAGAATTTTAGAAAACTGGTTACTATTGCAAGTTTCCCAGTTTCTATGTACACACCACAAAGCACGAAGACAAATTTAGAGAAGCAACAACCACAAATGCACCACTCAAGAGTGCAGGAAGTGCTTACTGGGGGAATAAAAAAAATCAGGACACACATCTTAAACTGAGAATCCAAGATGAAGGGACCATTTCCAACAACTCAGCCATTTACTTCTGTGCCCCATTTCCCTATCAGTGGATGAGGAACATTTCTCTTTGAATATTCATGATACTTCAGAAATACAAACTCAAACATGCATAAGAATTTCACAAAAAGAACTGAGTTTAAGTCCAGACAAAAAAGAGTAAGTAGAATTTAACGACTCTAGGTTAGTACATGTAAGAATATGCATTTAACCCCAAGGATTAGAAAATACATTGATTAGACACCTGGTTGGCAAAACAACTAATAAGGTAACAGTCCCACAGAAAAACTATCATGTGATTGTGTAACTAAATACACTACAATAGGACAACCCCGGAACATGGCATCTTCTAACTTCCACTAAAGTGGCAGCATTCCAAGCAAAATATTCAGAGGGTTTGTTTTTCTGTAGTAAAGATAACCAACTAGTCTCTCTGACTTTAATGAAAGTGAATTTGCATAACAGAACAGGAACCTGCCACAGATGTTCTCTATTACATTTTTACAGCATCAATTGTACAGCAGAAACTAACATTCCTGACTACACAGCGGCAGCAAATAGCCTACTGAAATGGCTAATTAGACCACAATATTTTTTATTTGCTCTGCAACAAATGCAATATTCAAAGATCTTATATTAAAAAAAGAAAGACTAAAGAAGAAAAAGTTGCACTTAGTCCTCACATCTGATTCAACTCCCATGTGTTTTCAAAACAACACGTGAGGTGCAGGTCGTGTTGCACAGAGTCAGATTAAAGAATGAGTTAGGTCATTTGGGAGTACAACCCCAAGTAACTGACAGGCTTCCCATCCAACACTGGACAAGTCACCACTTGACCTATTAATATCTGTCAGAGGTGGTGCACATTCTACTTAGGGGGGCAAGTACCGTTCATCTTGATGATCACATTAAAGCTGATGTATGTTTGCTTATGCACACGGCTGTATGTGACCATACCATGATTCGCCTTGTCATCAGGTACAGAATGGTTCTTCATCCTTTTATGGCTAACATTGAGACATTTTTACTGGGGCTGTTTCAGGGTCAAGGAGTTTTCCAGTATGACCCAAGAGCTAATTCCAGCAAGACAAGCGACAAAACAAAACGCCACAATCCATTTCAAGGCATTCGTTGCTATCAATACCACAACAAGCATTCTGGTTTATCCCACACTGGCATGCCATTCTTCTTGTGAAAGGCGATGTTCACACCGCAACATGTTATTACAACAGACAAAGGGTGCAGAAATCTCACAGGAGTCCAGAGTTCAACCCCTTTCTGTTTTAGCACTGTATTTAACACCATCTCAACACACAGTAAGTTTTTCCTTTTCCCTGTGACCCTCAAGCAATGAGTAATGATATCCCAATACCTTAGGCCGCAGCCCTCTACAGAAGAGGAGACAGTGTGCGGTTTTTTGTTCATAATATTCATAATGAACATAAGGCCAGGAACTCAGCAACTGACTTCAGTTTACATAGAGATGAAAAAAATCAAAGATGAAAAGCAAACAAAAAGTACCAGCCAGTTTAGATAAGTAAGGTAGGTACAGGTCAATTCATGCCCCTTCTGCGATATTGTTTATTTACTTACCCCCGTAACTGTGAAAATTTCTCATTTTGATTTGTGATGTTTATTTCCTTATGAAACTCTCAGTGTTAGCAGCATTTTTATAAGTTAGAAATTTTAATAGAAGAATTGACTATTAGCTGCACATCATGGTTTTGTCTCCATGTGGAAGCTAACTGGTGTAATTATTCAGCTACTGCTGTATCACTAACTTCTCACTCTGTGGATGTTATTCTGGAATAAAATTGACAATTGTAAAATACTTAAGGTACTCCCACCTCTCTCAAAAAGCAAAGCCATTAATCATACACTTTTCCTTTGCTTCCCAAAACCCCTACTTCATATATACTCTTAAAATGTAAATGTTTGTATCCCATACAATGCTAAGTAAATTAAAATGCACCATTAAAAATGCATCTCTATTGCTCCGATCCCACGTCATGTTTTTATTACTTTTTTATAATCTTCTAGAAAGAAGACGCTCTCGTGGACTTACTACTCAAAGAGAGTTTCTCTTAATAAACACTTCACAAGAGACCACAAAAACCTACAAGAGTGACTTTACCCCTCTGAGGAGGGACAGCCTGAAACATCATCCGTAGTATAAGAACACAGTAGGGCAAAGGAAATGGGGTAGGAAGTTTGCAAGGTTTCAAAAGGTGCATAGACTCCTATGGGCACTGGCTAATTTTCAACTTTTTCCTGATGACAAGCAACAGCACTAAAAGAGCAGAAGCACGTGAGGCCTACGTGAGGGTGCAACGACAGAAGAGGAAAAGCTGCCCAACATTCACTAACTTCAAGCCCTGTTATCCAAATAAAGGCAATCAACCCCACACTTGTGTCCATTTTCAGAACTGGAATGAATTAAATAAGTCGCTAGCATACTTGACAGTTTGACATTTTGATACGTCCCATAAGGAAAGGATAAGAACTGAACGCCAAGCTACCTAGAAGTCATCACCTACCTGTAACTTTATTAAAACAGATTTGAACCCCAGCCCGGATACGGTGTATTAGGAGGTCACGGGTGACACGTGGGAAATCCCCCAAAACACAAATTGCTTTGCCTTGGCTGACCTAGTTAAAATTAGAGGACTGCAGCTATTATTTTTCGTCATAGCGTGTAGACAGCGTCAAGGCTCCCGTTACACTCGGCCCGCGGCGGCAGAAGCCGGGCAGCCGGCTCCCGAGCAGGGTCTCCGGCAGGGCCTCCCTCGGCCGCCCCCCGCGCCGGGGAGGGTCCGGCCGCCCCTCCGCGGGCAGCCCGCCTTCCGCCAGCGCCGCCACCACGCCGCGCAGCGAGGGCTCCGGCTTCAAGCAGGGAACGGAGGCGTAGAAAACCCCCCACAACACCGAGCCCGGCCGCTGAACGGCCGCCTAAGTTTCTCTCCCTTCGGAAACACGGCGGCGGCTCCCTCCGGAGGAGGCTGCCCGCCCCGAGGTGCCCGGAGAGCGAAACAACGGACCGCGGCGGGGGCCGGCCCTGGCCCCCCGGCCCAGCAGGGGGGGGTGGGGGGCGGCGGGGGCCGCGAGGGCTCCCTCAGGAGGCGCCTCCCCGCCCCGGCGGCCGCCCCCCGCCCCCGGGGGCCCTGCCCGGATGGGCGCCGGAGTTGGTACATACGGGTCTACCGCGGGAGGCGAGGAGAAGGGTGTAGTTTGTTTTAAACATGGCTTGCCTCTCCCCTCCTCCTTCTACCTCGGAGCCATCACCCGGGCTCGGCGGGAGGCGGCGGCGGCAGGATCCGGCCGCCCCGGGTGGGGGCTGCCCCCTCCCCGCCGCTCCCCCCCACCTCCCCGCGGCGGCGGCGGCGCCGGAGTTTGCAAGCAGGAAACTCCTCCCGCCGGGGGCCAGGGGCGAAGCCGCAGCTGCTGCAGCGCTTCTCCCCGGCGGCAGAGAGGGAGAGGGAGAGGAGGAGGAGGAGGGCGGGGGGGGCCGGAGTTGTGATAGCGACTTCACCCCCCAGGGACGGGGGCGACACCGCCCCGCGCGGCACCGGGAAAGTAAACAGGGAGCGGCGGGGAGGGGCGGAGGGGGCTTGCAACAGGCAGCCAAATACCCGGGCTCGGGAGCAATCCGCCAGCTCCGGAACGGAACGGAACAGAACGCCGGCGGGGGAGCGGCGGGCGCCCCCAGCCCCTACCGCGCGTTTCACCCGCCGGCCGGCGCTCGGCGGCGCCCCCCAGCCATGCCCGGGGGAGGCGCGGAGGCAGGACCCGCCGCACGCCGGGGGTGCATTACCTTTCTCTTCGGCATAATGTCCCTGCTCCGGGCCGCGAAAGTGAAGCGACGAAAGAAGCTCCGGCAGAAGCGCGGATCCGCCCGGTGGTGGCGGCGGCGGCGACACCGGCGTCGCTGGTGCCCGCAGCTCTGCCCGCGCCCGGTGCCCGCCGCGCCGCCCCGCCGCCCCCGGCGCCCCGGCAGCCCCCACCGCCAGCGCCCGCCTCGCCGACGGGGCGGGCAGAGCGGGGCAGCCCCGGCTCCTGATTGGCTCCCCAACGGCGCCGCGCCCCCCTCTCCGGCGGGAGCGGGCTAATCAGGGGCAGCCCGCGCGGGTCAGAGGCCGGGCGAGGCGGGCGCGCGCGGGGCCGTTGGGGCCGACGGCGGCCCCGGGCCCTGCGGGGAGCGGGGCCGGGCAGGGCGCCCTCGGGGGGGGCCGGCCTGCGGCCGCCGGGTGCCGCGTCCCGCCCGGCCGAGGCTCCTCATTCACGGGTGGGAAGGCGAGGCGGAGGTCTGGGCACGTTGGGCAAGTCGCGTGCGGCGGGCGAACGGCATCTCCTCAGAAGCGCTGCCGCGCTCCTTGTGCAGCTCGATTATTTCAACCCGTTTAAATTTCCCTTCGTTTTCTCCTCCCACTAGTTCCGGTTTCTCCTCCTCGACTGAAATCTGCTGCCGTCGTTCCTCATCGTGACCGTTCTCCCTTCTTAAACCCGGGGGTTTATTTTGCTGTGTAAATCGACTCATCCTCCCCTTCAGATGTAAGGAAGCTGTTTTTGCAAGTCTCTTCTTTACACACGCAGTGAAATCACTAGCAAGACAAACCAGTGCTGCCGAGAGAAACACTCCATTGCAAGGTGGTGTAATCACAGAATCAGAATCACAGAATCGTCTAGGTTGGAAAAGACCTTGAAGATCATCCAGTCCAACCATTAACCTAACACTGACAGTTCCCAACTACACCATATCCCTCAGTGCTATGTCGACCCGACTCTTAAACACCTCCAGGGATGGGGACTCCACCACCTCCCTGGGCAGCCCATTCCAACGCCTGACTACTATCAATGAAGTTCAAATGCCAGCAAATACCTTTTTTAAAATTTTAGTGAGAAAAATAAGTGATTGACTTGTTTTCCCCTTGAAACCTGCGGGAGCAGCAGAACTGAAACCAGAGGTTTGCCAAAGGGCTTGGCCACCTGCCTTTTCACCAAGAGTCGAGCGGTTAGGATGTGCAGATGGATGTGGCAGCTGTAGGCCTGACTTTCCTTTTTACCTGAGGGTGTTTGAACTCATACCTCTTGTTCTCCCATAACATTATTTTGACAACAAACTACAGCATCTCTGGAGTAGGAGATCTTAGATTCTCCTGTTGATACTGTTTCAACAGCTTTGTTGAATTTATATTAATTAATTTGTACTAATTCACCAGGGCAGGAACCCAGCTGGGTTTGGTCCCAGTTAAGTATGTAAACCACCAGACTAGGGAGCCACACCCACTTGTTTGCATGCTACTTCCCTACATTTAAGTAGTTTATACAAAGTGGTATAGCTCCACACAGGAAAAACTGAGAAACATGCACTTCAGCAGGAGATGCCTGTGCTAATCAAAGATTTAGTCCTGCATTACATAGTGTAATGCCTAGATATTGATTAACATAGGAAGGAAACAAGTCAGAATTACTCTATAGCTTAACCTTTCCCTATTTTTTAACCTGTTCTCCAGAATTTTTCCCAGGTGGTGTTTATGGATGATGTGAGCAACACTTACAGTTTCACCGTGGGCTGTCCATTCAGAAAGAGAAACCAGAGCTAGGCCTCCATTAATAGAGATTAATATAATTGAGAGACAAACTGCACAAAACTGCAGTGATTCTTCTTATGCCGTCCAAAAATTTGGATTAAGCCCACATCTAAATACAAACCAAAATAACTTGGGGGGGAGCATATTAAAAGTTCTGCTTGACTCTATGACTACCTCCCTCCTTGTTCTATTATATTCCTCTTTCATCTTGCCCCTCTACTTTTAGACTCATAGGATAATTCAGGTTGAGAGGGATCTCAGGAGGTCAAAGACAACCATCTGCCTCAGAGCAGGCAGCTGAGGGCCTCAAGTTCAGCATATCCCCACAAACATAGATTCCATGATCTCCCCATGCCAACTCTTTGGGTCTTTCCCTGCTTATGCATAAGTTCAGTTCTAAAATGGTCCCTACCTTCTTTCTGGAGTCACTCCATTTTCTTTAAACTTTCAGCTAGAGATGACGACAACAGTTCTATGAGAGCTGTAGGAGCCTGGGAACAGGCAGAAAGTCCAGTAGACCTGAAGAGTTAATTTTTCCTGGCTTTATGGGAAGGGAAGAGGCAATCCCGTTGACATTTTGTTTATAATTAGCTAAAACTAATGAGCAGTGTGAAGGAATAGCAAGATTTTAGCAGCAAGACAGTGAGGGAAGGAACTGCTGGAGCCGATAAGTTATTTGCAGATGCCTTTTTTTTCCTCCATTGAACCAAACTCAGGTTCAACGGAAACATTGCACCTCGGGATGAAATCACTCAGGAAAGTTGCTGCTCTGTAGAACAGACCAGTTAGTCTCTTTCTGCACTCCCTCAGTACTTTCTGGGTCAGCACAGAATTGTTTCGGGTCACTTTCTGTCACTGCAAGCCCTATCAGGTCTCTGGACAGTGGCAGGTTGTAGGGGAAATTCACTGAGACAGGAGAAGAGCAGCAACTTGGTTTTCTGCTATCCATATACTCAGCCCTCCTGTGCCTGTGTTACACTCTGTCTGTAACAAGATTTATGTTCAGACTGGCTGGCCTGCTGCTGCAGCCTTCAGTTAAAAAGCATGGGAATTATCTGGTAGATTCTTCTTTCTGCAGCTGTTGTCTTTTTCCATCATACCTGACCCACTAGTATTGAAAGATGCCTCTGGTCTGAAAAGGTCTGCCACTAACAACAGAAAAAACACTGATCTGTAGGTTTTTCAAAGGGAAAATGCAAAAATGCTCTCTTCCAATGTGATGAAAACTTCTGTACCACAGATGTAGGCCATGCTAGAAAAGCCATATTTTGACCATATTTTTGGTTGTCATAGAAATTAGTTTATAGCTTATTTTAACTTCACAACTGTTTCTATTTATAAGTAAATAGGGGATGCAACTATAAGACATTACCACTTTTCTATAACAACATTTAGGAAGCACACAGATCAAAGTAATGTAGCCCTACATCATCTTTCATGTCCAAGGATGACACTTGTAATACAGAGACTCCCAGATAAATAGCTTTGGAACTGTCAAAAGAGACATTATTGTGATCAGTTCCTTATAAATGAATATGTGGCTGTAGGCCAATAATTCAAAGTGGTGGTGGTAAGGGGTTACGGATATTCAAACTAAGCGATCAACACACTTCTAGTTAGTTCCACTCTTTCAAACATAGGCACTCTGAAGTCTGGTAATTATTTTCTTCTATTATCATTATTAATATCTGGTGCTGTTTAGAAATTTCTGTTACTTCAGAATTGTTACTTTTAAGCAAAAATAATCTATGACAGTTACCTTTGCAAAGAAAGGTGTCAAGCAGTTCAATTGGTATGAAGGAACTCCCATAAACCATTTTAAATTGGTTTCAGAACAGCCTTACGGTTTATCTCTAAGAAAAAATTTCAAGCACTCCACATTCACCACACTACTGTCATGATAGTTTCCAAGCTATCAAGCTTTTGGAACATGTCACAGTTCTCAGCAAAGCTCCTTCCACCATTGTTTCAGGGATGTCTCTACCTTCTTGAACCACTACAACCACATTTTAAACCTCTTGAACTTTCATTCAATAGTGCTCTGCACAAGTACTGCAGGAATAGCAGAAAACAAGAGACATTTAGTAGCTAGCTACTACAAAACAGAAAGCAGCACCAACTTTTCTACTGTACTAATCAATAAAAGTGCGATCAGCTCCACACGTGTATTAGAAAGGCAGTTGAAGTTGGAAATCTAATAGTTCTAATTTTTTGCCATAAATTTCTCCTGATGATTTGCAGAAATAGGGCAGCTGGTATACAGGTTCCATAGAAGTCAACAGGAACCACAGAATTTGGCTACTCCATATACCCCAGAGAACTTGGACTATTTTGGACGCTTCCATGCTATGATCAGCCTATGAGTTGCTAACATTTAAGGTCACACAATCACAAAACGTTTAAGGTCACCGAATCACAGAATGATTGAAGTGGGAAGGGACCTCCACATACCATCTAGTCCAACTCTCTGTTCAAAGCAGGGTAGAGTGTGTCCAACTGGGTTTTGGGTATCTTCGAGGATGGAGACTCCCTGGGCAACCTGTTCCAGTATCTGACCACCCCCACAGTAAGTTCTTACATTCAAATGAAATTTCATGTAGTTCAGTTTGCGCCCATTGCCTCTTGTCCTGCCACTGAATATCAATGAAAAGACCCTGGGTCCAGCTTCTTTACTCCCTCCCATCTGGTATTTGTACACGTGGATAAGATCCCCTGAGCCTTCTCTTTGCCAGACTGAAGAATCACAGCTCTCTCAGCCTCACCTTGTACACCAAATGCTCTGATCCCTTCATCATCTTCATGGACCTTCGCTGGACTCTCTGCTATGTCTGTGTCTCTCTTGTAGTGGGTAGCCCAGAACTGGACATGGCACTTCAGGTATGTCTCACCAGGGCTGAGCAGTGAAGAATCACCTCCCTTCACCTGTTGGCAACACTCTTCTTAATGCAGCCCCAAACACCATTGGCCACAAGCACACAATGCTGACTGCGTTTGGCTCATTCAGCAACAAGACTCCAAGGACTTTTTCTGCCAAAATGCTTTCCAGTCCATCAGCCCCCAGTGTCTGCTGGTGCCTGGAGTTACTCCTCCTTAGGGGCAGGACTTGGCATTTCCCTTTGTGGAATTTCTGTCTGCTCGTTTCTTCAACTGTCAAGGTCATCCTTCAGAGGTGGCAGCACACCCATCTGGTATATTAGTTACTGATCCCAGTTTTGTATCTTCTGCAAACCTCCTGAAAGAACACTCTGTTACATCATCTAGGTCATAAATGAAGATGTTAAACATTAGGTGCTCCAGTGTTGTCCCCTGGGGTACATGAGTAGTGACTAGCCTCCAGAAGGACTTTACGCCACTAATCACATCCCTGTGATCACACATTGCCAGGCTTTGGCCTGGCAGTTCAGCCAGTTTTCAATCCATCTTATTGTCCACTTATCTAGCCTATACTTCACCAGTTTGTCAATAAGGCTGTCGTGAGAGAACATCAAAAGCCTTGCTGAAGTCAGGATAAACAACATCCACCACTCTTCCCACCAGTTACCTCATCACAGAAAACTATCAAGTTGAACAGGAATGATTTCCCCTTCATAAATTCATGCTGACTACTCCCAATCACCTTCTTGTCCTTAATACATTCGGAAACATTTCCAGGATTATTTTTTCTACCACATTCCCAGGGATCAAGGAAAGGTTGACCAGCTTGTAATTCCTCCTTGAGAACAGGAGTGACATTTGCTCACCCAGTCCTCAGGAACCTCTTCAGATCATCATGGCCTTTCAAAGACAATCGAGAATGGCCTTACAATGACATTGGCCAGTGACCTCAGCTCTTGCTGGTGTCTCTCATCAGGTTGCATGGATCTGTGTATGGCCAGTTCATTTAAACATTCTCTAGCCTGATCCTCCTGCACCAAGTGGAAGTCTTCCTTGCTCCAGACTTTCCCTCTGGTCTCAAGGACTTGAAGACAAGTCTTGCCACTAACGATTGAGCAAAGATGACATCAAGTATCTCATCTTTTTCCATGTCCTCTGTCACCAGGTCTCCTGTCCCATGCATTAGCAGGCCCCTTTTCCCTAGTCTGCCCTTTGCTGCTGATATACCGTTCTTGTTGCTCTTCATGTCCTTTGCCAGATTCAACTCCAGGCTCTCTTCAGCTTTCCTAACCCCATCGCTGAACTTTCAGAGAGCGGCTCTGTATTTCTCCCAAGTCATGTCTCCCTGCTTCCATCTCTTGCATGCTTCCTTTTTGTGTTTGAATTTTGTCAGGAACTCCTTGATCATCCATGCAAGCCTCCTGCCACCTTTGCTTGCCTTCCTGCATATCAGGATGGACCATTCTTCAGTCTGGAAGAAGTGATCCTTAAGAAACAGCCAGCTTTCCTGGACCCCTCTTCTCTCCCCTGGACCATATTCCATATGATTCTTCCAAGCAGGCCCCCAGACAGGTCAAAATCTGCTCCTCTGAAGTCCAGGACTGTGATCCTGCTTTTTGCCTTGGTCCCTCCTCACAGGATCCTGAACTTTATCACCTCCTGCTCACTGCAGTCAAGACCACCCCTGACCTTCACAACCCCAAACAGTTCTTCACTGTTTGTAAGCATTGTGGGTTAACCCCAGTAGGCAGCTAAGCACCACACAGCTGCTGGATCGCTCCCCCCTCAACCCCAGTGGGACAGGGCAAGAGGAAAGGAAGAGTAAAAGCAAGAAAGCTTGTGGGTTGAGATGCAAATTGTTTAATAAGCAAAAGAGAAGTGGAAGAAAGAAAGAAAACAAGTGATGCAAAGGCAATCTCTTCCTACAGGCAGGCCGATGCCTAGTCAGTTCTCAAGCAAGCAATGGCTAACCTCTCTAAACCTCCTCCTCTCCCTTTTTATTGCTAAGCACGACATGATAAGGCATGGAATAGCTCCTTGGTTAGTCTGGGTCATCTGCCGGGTTCTGTCCCCTCCCAATCTATTGGGGGGAGGTGGGGTGAGGGAAAGCAGAGTAAGAAACCAATAAGGCCTTGACTTTCTACAAACACTGTTCAGCAATAGCTAAAACATTAACGTGTTATCAGCATTGTTTTGGTCACAAATCTAAAACACAGCACCATATGAGTTGTTATGAAGAAAGTTAACTTCATCCCAGCTACACCCAGTACAGGAACTATCAGATCCAGCTGAGCACCTATTGTTGTCAGCTCCCCAATCTCCTGTGCCACGAAGCTGACATCAATGCATTGCTGAAACCTCCTGGATTGCTTGCACCCTGCTGTGTTACCCTCTAGCAGATGCTGGGGTAGTTCAAGTCTGCCAGGGGGACCTGGCCCTGTGAACGGGAGGCTTGTCCAAAAGTGGCCTCATCTATTTCTTCCTGATCAGGCAGCCTATAGCAGACACCACCCCAATGTCACCCACGTTGTTCCGCCCTTTAACCCTCACCCAGGAGATCTAAGGTCCAGGCATTCTCACTGCTCTTTCACACGAAAGGTGACTCCTTGCCATCCTGGCCTGCCCCTCCTGAAAGGCCTGTATCCATCCACAGCAGCACCCAGTCCTGTGAGTTCTCAAAATATCCAAGCAAAGCAAGGCTGTTTGGAAACTTCTTTGGAATCTTCTGGAACCAAAGTGGTTCCAGAGAATCAAGAACAAATAAAATAATGAGAAAAAAGATGAAGCCTCTAAGACAGTAATTCTTGAGGGAGTTGAAGAAGTAAAACAACTCTTTCAGATATCAGAGATTGCTGTGAGAGAAATCTTATAAGTTAGATATTGCTAACATTCACTGTGATTTATAAAGAAAAGTAAAGACTGCAGGAAAATAAATTATAAAAAGCTGAGGAGAATCAGGGTTCCATGACCAACAAGTCTGTTAAGCCTCGATGCAGTAGTGCAGTAGAAACACCTTGGAGAGGCAACTTGAAGTTAAGTGAGAAGCACACCACGTGGTTATCTAGCCCATTGCCAAAGTAAGGCAACCGCCTGCCATTCTAGCTTTCCTACTCTATTACATAAATCCATGAGGCAACTTATGACCCATTTATACAAGCACATTGTTTTGCGTGACTTTCTGAAGCAAGAGCAAAGGCCTTTACCTGTCTCAGGTTAAACACCACCTGCAGCCGTGATGCCTTCTAAATATTAACATAGACACTAAATTGTCACAACAATATTCTTACAATATTTTTTCTCTCCCTTGTCTCAGCTTCTTATTTTCTAACCAGCTTGTGTACAAAAGCTAGACTAAGAAAGATAGCACCTCTTGAGATAAAGTAGTGTTAAAAGTAGTAAATCTTGAATTAGCCTGCACAGCCAGGGGAAGAGCTTTTCTAATTTCAGTTAGACAAAAATTCCAGAGAAGTTATTCTAGCATTTTAAACCTTCTCCTGAGTCATTCTACTTGGAGCAGCCCTGTCTTCAGAACTCTGTCTTTAATTCTGTGCCAGCCCTTTCTAAAAGCAGCCCCACACACACACCTGTACGTATCTACTCATACTTCCAGTGTGATATTAATATTCATTTTCTGAATGCAGGAGTCTTACCTTGAATATACTGCTTTCCACATTTATTCTTAGTACATCTAAGACCTTCTAGAATTAAGTAGCTAATAAATGACAACAGAGAAGCACCATGAAGTGCTTTTCACATTGTAGTATACATCAAGCAGGCAAAAGTAAACCTAACTCTTCTTCAGAAGGCTTTAGCAAAGGTATTACATGTTGCTCCACCTACCACTGAACAAGGTGAAGCTAGAGGTTCCTCTCAGGTCTGCCAATATACTAATTTATGTAGCCACACCCTAGTTCACTACTTATCAAAGTGGTTAGGTTAGAAACACAAGTATTTAGAGGTATTTAATTAATCAAACCATTTAATAGATCTGAGTCTGAGAGCAGTCACAGATGCAGTGTGGGGTTTGGGCAAATGTTAACAGGGCAGTAATCTGTTGCTGGGGGAATAGACTTCGATTTAACTGCTGCTAGAACAGCCTGTCTGAACGCAGCTGTACTGCAGCATTTGTTCTGCCTTCTAGCCTTCAGACAGTTAACTACAGTAATGCCTCATTTCAGTTGCAAGGGACCACTCCGCCCCCTTGACCATAAAAATCCTCTGAAAGCTGCTGCCCTCAATTCTGCTGGCCTAGTCTTTCAGTCACTCTCTATTTCAGTTTGGGCAAACCAAAATGGACCTGCAAAGACATGTCATTGAAAATGAGTGGGCCTGGCTCATTTCAACACAGCTTGGGGAGCAATCAGACAAGTTACACTGGCAGAACCTGGGAGGTGGAAATCTATGGTGGGGGTGGTAATGAGCAGCTGGGGGTGTCCGAAGTGTTCTTCACTCAGCCTGGCTACAGCCAGAACTAGCTGTGTGAACACAGAAAACCAGCTGCCCTGAGCATCCTCTTTCATTGATGAAGAGAGTTGGGCAGCTGTAAGAGATACTTCATCCTGCTAAGGTTCTGAATCACCCTTTGAAATTGCGAAAACTACATAAATATTAGGAGGAGATTCATAAATCTAGACTAATATTTTCTGAATGGTATAGAGCAGCATTTCCATCAGTGTGATGCTTCTCTGAAATACTACAGCTGATTGACAAAAACAGGGAAGAGTTTCTTTTAAACTTTAAAATCAAGTTTAATTTTAAGGCAAGTGTAGGTAAGTGATAGGTCCTCTGTTAGCATACAATGAGAAAAAAAAAAAAAAAAAACGCCAGAAACTCCTGACTTATTTCTGTTCCACAGCATTTAAGCCCTGATGTCAATAATCAGTAAGAATTTTAACTGTAGAGAATATTATAAAGGGCCTAATTGGATTAACTAAAATTTAATAGTTGTTTAAAAAATTCTCTAAATGTGCTGACTGTACATTTATTTACTTCAGTAAAAGGTAAGGGTTTTTTTGGTGTAGACACTGTATAAAGTTTGTCTTAGTTGAAGATGTGATGAATCCACCTTGACTAATGATAAAATGCTGCTACAACACAGGAACAATCATATTGCTGAACTTGTTTAATGATGCTTTGAACAGCTCAAGCCAATGCTCTTAATGTTCTGTTGAAATTCTGGACCGGCTAAACAAAACAAGCACTTTCTCTGCATCCTCTATTACTAGCTCTTTTCAGTCTCTGCTTAGAGTTTCTCTGCAATAAATTCATCTGCCTCTAACTGGAAAGGTAGCAAGCATGCAAGAGAACACAAACTGTAGCTGCAGTGGTCTGGCACAGAGTTCCTGAGATTACAGCAATGAGATTGCTCTCGTCTCTCCTTTACACTGAGGCTGCATCTGCTGCTGGGTAACAGTCTGCTGTTAGATGTTAAATATGAATCAGTCCTCAGTAAGTTTGCACTAGTGGTGTAGAAGTTAGTTTATTGGCTATTTTCTATCAAGGAAGCAGTGTAAATATATATTAATTAAGTCTTTCCATCTTCCTTGCATATGTTTTCCTGGGCTAACTGTGCTTGTCCCTTTTTGTTTATATTTCATGATAAATATGTCAATAAATAATTGATTGAGCTGACAGGAGGAAAAAGACAATGCAGTGGAAACCTTGTCAAATAAGGCCTTTAAATAGCCAGTATAATTTAAATGGGAAATCCTAAATCAACTGCTAGATAATGTAGTAAGTAAACACATTAACCAGCCACAAGGTCATAAATTATGTTTGTTGATATATCAAAGTCTAGTCATAGCAGTCAACAGAGGCATGAGGAACAGTTAATGAAACTCAGGAAATAAAGATACTATATAATTTTATGGACTTTATAAATTACAGCTTCTAAACACTTCTTTAAAAAAATGTTTCCAGAGTGCTGTTTTAGAATAATCATTGAAAAATATGTTTTGTTCTCAATTAGACCTAACCACTTAGGAGATTTAGAGACATCAGTGCTCAAAGAATGCTTAAAGTCCAGGAATGCATGATAGAACTGTTATTGGAAGAGCACTGGGCTCTGTACAGTAAACAGTATATAGTCATTGTACTGAAAAAGCACTTGTTGGGGAAGTTTTGTCACTATTTAAAAAAAACCCAGAACCTATATGCATGCAGGCAGGATGTTTATGGTATATTCTAGTAAGATACTTTTTTAAAAAATTTGGTGTGTTAGATATGGCTGTATTCAAAAAATCATTTTTTTCTTTACAGCATACTTGCACCCATACATTTTTTTCATTACATGCAGACCTATTTTTCCCTGAATTAATCTTATAATTATCCCCTCTAGTAAAAACTGATATGAGAATATAACTAGTCCACCCATTTCTGCTACAAGTTGGCTCCTAACACCCTAAGATAAGTAAAACCAAACAAAAATAAAAGAAGCACCACCGTTCCCCCAAGACCACAAAACTTTACATCATGCATCCTCTTCAAACCGAGGAGACATCATTGGTGGGATTTCCCAGAGGTTTGCTGTCAGCTATCTGCTGCCACTGAAAACAATGAAACCATTGTCTTTGATAGAAGCAAAGTTAGGCCAAAGCTGAGCACTTCTACAAATCCTTTCCCTGTCAACTGCAAAGACAAAAACCACTTGAAAATATGTATTATACTTAAAATGTTTATAAGCCTGTATGGCTAACTCTGTAAATGCCCTATCACAAACTGAGCTAAAAAGAAACCAGTCTTCCTGAAAATTCATATTGCTGCTTCTACTCCCCAAATCATGAACAATTAGCTATTGCATTCATTGTTATCTTAGGGGAACCTCTACAGCCGGGTGAACAGTGGGAGTCGGCAAATACAGTAACAAGTGTTTTCAGTGGGGAACTGAAGGGATCCCATAGTTGCTAATTCAGGCATCTGGAATTTAAAACAGTGGAGAACTTTAGTGAGAAGAGAGTTAGCTGGAGTTGACTGAAGATCTCTTTTTGTTTGTTCGGTTTTGTTTAACAGACAGGTATCCACAGCTGAGGCTATGTACCTGGTATGGCCTTTACTGATGTAGCAATGCCAAAATCGGAGCATTCTAGCTGAAAACTTCAGAGGCCTACAACATATATCAAACATACTGACACTTTCTAGAGTGGTTTTTTTTTTCCAGTATGGTGATGATGTAAAGCCTTAAGAGATGTTTCTGGCACGGTCTAGTAGGTGAAGCAATCACCCCCAGGGGGATCAGCTTTCTATGTACAACTAGTGTGTCTCCTGAGTTTAATTTTCTTCATCCTAATTGCCAGCAGAAGCTGGGATGGTTGTTTTTTGAGGGTTCACAGTACTATCTCCAACAAAGACATTAAAGTATTAAAAGAAGTTGGTAAGCGGAGCCTAGATGTACTGATTAAGTGAATTTCTTCTTAACTTCTGTGTGAAGAAATCAAAGCTGCTGAAGCACAGTATGCTAATGTACTCTGAAAGCACTTCTACACGGTACTTTGTAAAGTTGAACTGCCTTAGTGTTTTGCTACAGTACCTCTATATGCCAGAGACACACAGAGACATGTCTTTGAAGGAGAGGAGAGGTGAGGTTGTGCTGCTGTACTGAGTGTCATTTATCTTTAAATCTTTCTTTAAATTAAGAAGTAAAACTTGGTTTTATACATATAAAATGCATCTATTTTTATATATACACATACATACACACATATAAGATACATATATTTATATATACACACATACAAAATGTATAAATAGGCATGGAATATAACATGTAATAGAAAATATAAGATAATATACATTACCGCATGTATATTTTAATATATTATTGTAATATATGTTGCATATGACATGTTATATTTTATATACAGAATAAGATATACATTAAAAAAGTTACATTTTTGACTTAAGGTTTCTCTGGCTTCTTCACTGGAAGTTTGTCTTGGTCCTTGGAGAGGAAATGAGTGGGGTCACAGCCTCAAGCCCACCTCCGCAGCTTCATATATCTGCTGTTCATTTGCTTTTTTGTTTCTCTTTAAATACCTTATCTAAAACTATGTATGAAGCTAGACTATGAGAAAGAAATTTGCTAGAATTACTGTTAACTTGTAATGCAGATGTAATAACCCTCTGTTGTGGAATCAGTGTGCCTGAGAGATGCTGTAACACACAGCATGTACTTCATGATTCAGCGTGAAGCAACCAGCTTTCAGTCAGCTCTGTTTGGTAGCCCTCTGTAACACCCTTTGTTATGTATATAGACATGCTCTCCACCACTGACTAGAAACAGTGTCAGGTTTGACCATCATGCTGTGAGACACAGAGAAGAGACGTGTATGAAGAATGAAATCCTATCCTTATTGAAACTAAGGGAAAAAACACATCAAAGCACTCATTGAATTTCTTGGGCTCAAAATTTCAAAACACAAGATACAGAATTATTATCCTTTTGTCCTTGGAGAAGACTCTTGCAAGTGTAGAGTTCAGACACATTCATAGGACATATCAAGACATGAAAAGACCTGGAGTGGTTGCCCTTGAAATTATACATATCCGCAGGATAAACGCAATACAACCACCATAGCTGAGAAATCAGTATCTTTCTTGGGAGTTTGCACCTATATCTAAAAGTGAACATCACAGCATTGAAAGTCGTAATTCCTTTGATCTCATGCAGGATTTATGAAATTTCTGTAGAGAGTCAGCTCAGGTCCCTGCACTATGTGTGGTCAGAGGAAGGTAGCACTAAGTAGTGCATTGTTACAGTCAGCATGCTCTAAGGTTTTGGCTTGTCTACACCTAGCCAATGCTGACTGTAATTCCAGCTCTGCTCTTCAACTTAGGAATTTAACACAGAAAGAGGGATCTCTGCTCAGGCCATGTGGCAGCAATGTCTTTTTAAGAATAGGAGCAGATCTACAAACTTGAAATCAGTGGTCTTTTGGCTAGGATTTCTGGACATCTGCAGCCTGTTGGAGCTGAAACTGCCAATAATTTATCAGCACCAGAGGAATGAAAAAAGTCTTTGAGTTCCACCCAGTGGAAAAGAGGATGTGATCCTAGGCTTCTCAGCCTTAGGGACTTTACCCAGGAGGGGGGAGATCTAGTTTTTCAGATTTTGCTCCAAGAACTGTTCATGAATTTTCTTCACTGACTGTTTCCTATAAAACACAGAAATTGTCAAAGCAGAGCTCAGATCCCAGATGTTTCTCTAAGGCCAACCAGGCTTCCTGACTATATTTCCTCTTTCTTCTCAGGGAGATAGAGGAACATCATGGGTTTGCTACCTCAGCTGGTGCAGGTGTGAGATGCTTCACATACACCTTCAGAAGCAAGCTGCAAGATTTGTAGCAATACATTCAGGATGAGCAGAGGTTTTCAGATTGTTATTTTGGATTTGGGCATCTCCTATCCAGGTTTGGGGCCTGAAATCATTGATCTCTTTTTTTTTTTTTTTTTTTTTTTTTTTTATGTGCCTATCAGTATGTGATTTGATACATATCAGCTGGATTTAGCCAATGTCACACAATATGGGCAAGATGGCAGAGAACAGAAAAACGAGGCAAACACAATCTCACAGCTGAAAGCTGAAGTTAGCAAAACTTACAATAACAATAAGGATTAGCTCACTTATGGAGTGGGTAACTGAAGAGTGTTCTCCAGCTTCAAAATCAAGAACAGAAGTTTTTCCAGAAAGTATGTGTAGCCCAGTGCTAAATTACTGGATTGAAGCACGAGAACTGCAAGATGTATTCCCATGGCTCAGTGCTAATATTAATTTAGACTTTTATGGACAGTGTCCTGCTGCAAAGTCTAAGACCTATATACTTTTCTGAGGAGACACAACTTGCTCATTCCGCCTGTGCCTGGAATTGTTTTTCTGGTGTCTTCTGGTTTTAACTGCACAGTTGTGAGCCTTTACTCTGGATGGGCATGAGTCAGCTCCAAACCATAAACAGTGTAGCCATGGTTAGTAAGCCTGAGCTACTAAGCCTTTGCTGGTAGCGTGGGCACAACAAATTGTGTCTGCTTGGAGCACAACCAAAGCAAGCTCACATCTGCTTAGAAAAAAAAAAAAAAAAAAAAAGTAAACATATCCTCTCTGTTCTTTTCCTGCTTCCTTCCCCTGCCTTTCTGTTTCCCTCTCCCTTTTTCTTTCTCTCTGCCCCACCCACACACATCCACAAGAGCACTCACAGAAACTGCACCTATCTAAGCCCTCCACCCAGATATTTCAAATTCCTGAGTGGGATCTCACAGGGCACACATTTGTTTAGAGTGGTAACAAGTGGCTGTGTTTTGGTATGAGGCCCTTACGCAGTTCCATACAATGAACTTGAACAAAGAGCAGTTGTTACATTCATCTGTGTCAACAAGGTTTTACTCAACCTAAGAAGTGTTCATTTTTGCCTACAGCTGACTGAACCCAGAGAAGGGCACTATAGATCATGGCGGGGAAAGCCACTATGCTGAGCTCCAAACACTTTTTGGGGAGTTCCCTGTTCAGAGGGGACAGACTCACCCTAAGTTTCACATAATCCACTATGGCAGGATGTCAGTGCCCTGCAGCTCACAGCACAGACTCTGGCTGTGGAAATATCAATAGCAGCCCTACTTTGTTGTTGACAGTGGCAGCTGATGACATATGAATTTTGAGTGACTTTTCATGTGGCTACTAGATCCAGGTTCCATGGGTTTTTCTCATGCATAGGATAAGAAACAGGTTACTCTTTCCCTAAATTTTCTTTTAATCTGTCTTTTCTTCAACTAGCTAGGCACTAATTATGTTGTACAACATCTTCTGCCATTTTTCCTGGCACGTGTAGCATGCTGACACAAGTCAGTGGAAAATCAACATTCATTAAGTTTAGACCCTATTTCCTGTGCATCTCCTCTGTACTTTTTTTTTTTTTCCTAAGATGATCACTTACAAGAATGAGACTAACACTTCAATTAATTTTACAAGAGGAAGCCCTCCATTTTGGACAGCAAAGCTACATAAGCTGCATCTTGGCTAACATTGCCTTGATGCCTGGGATTTAGTTTTTCTGAGATTTGGGGATTTTTACCAGTAGGTTTTGAAAAGCACCAACAATGTTAGTCACCTACACACTTGCATGAGGACTGTGTTCTCAAAGAAGCAGTACTTTTTGACAGAACAACTATGAAAAATGCTGAGAAACAAAACGATCATCATAGAATACATCCCTTTCTCTTTTTAAAATGTATAATCCTTACAGGAGATTATTGATGGGCAAGTATTAGAGCTGATTTGCCTTCTAGCTTGAAAGCTTGTTTCTCAGGGAAAGCTGTCTTCTGGCAAATTAAAAGAGATGGAGTTTCTTAGCATCCTATTTCCCCCTGCCCAGGAGAAACTGATATAAAAGAAAGGAAACTCACTTATTCCTGTGAATTCTTACTCTATGTATATATGTGTGTGTGTGTGTGTGTGTGTGTGGTATTCTCATCCCAGTGGCAAAACCCATGCACATCAGGTGCAGACTCTAGCATTTTCTTTTCTCATATTATCTACGTCTCAAGGAAACACCAGGAAGCTGGATAAATACGGCTCTCCCTCTGTCACTTATTCCTGCTACCTGCTGGATGCCACAGGTCCTGCAGGTTCATCCACATGCTCTATGACTCGGTTAATGTGGGAGGAATATTAGTGTCACTGTCCTACTTGGCAGATACTTACATAGCATAGTTGTGTATCTTCCATAAATCCACTGCAGTCAGACTAGCACTGGTATTCCCACTTAAAGAAAGGGAACAGAGAAAGAAAGTGTAAATGGCTTGTCCAACATTAGATAGATCCATGGTCACAAAAAATTACATTTGTCCCCTGGCAGAGCAAGGCTTGATTTGCTTCACAAGCCAACATAGTGCATTAATTTGTTTAACAAGACCAAAATAATGCCTTAACCCTTTCATCTCTAGATCAGTACCTTGTTATGGTGGAATTTAGTACCTAAAGCAAATCATATTTCTCATATCTTCCAAGTATATACAGAAACTTCACAGTATTTGGGCTAAATGGGACAGTCAGGGATAGCAGATGGAGTGCAGAGCTCGTCCCTTTCAAAACTGGTTTTGTGGCTTGGAAAGGTCAGTCAAAAGAACATCAAGTCCCACGTGATCTTACCTGCTGGAGAAGGTGAGAATTCCATTCCTGTATCTTCTGCAAGTTAATTTCCTCTTTCTGCTCTACATCCTAAAACTTAACAGCCTGCACTCTAGATCTATGCTATGCTATTAGGAGGGAGAATCCAATTAATTATGTCCTACCTCGCATTCAGCTTTCAGCAAGCAATTATTAGACAAAACCTGGTTGAGGCCCTTATTTGATTTAGGAGGCTTGTGTGTCTTGGCATTCATCAGGATTTACTGATGTTGATAAATTGCTCTTCTCTGTCATGGCTCTAAATAGATATATCAGGTTTGTCCAAGGCTCCTTGCCGAGCCTTGATCTAAATGGTTTTTCATCTAGGAGTATGGAGCAGTTGTTCTTTTATCTTGAACTGTGATATGGAGGTCAGAAGTAAGGAAACTGGCATTTGTCTAATTAAGAATTCCATTATTATTTTCTGTCCTCAAACAGCTGGGGATGAAACCACATGAGTCTCCTTCAGTAAAGCTCTCCTGAACTAGCACAGTAAGATAAATTAAAAGTAGCATGAGACAAGTATGTCCTAGGATATCTTTACATGCAATATCTAAGAGAGCCTAGGTTGCAATCTGCAGACATGCTGTTGCTAGATCCAGTGTGACAGAATTGAAAGAGGTGGGTCAGGAATATATTCTTGATGAAAGCTCTGGGATGCTGCCTCCTTCCTGCAGCCCAGCACCTATTTGTGTTAGCTGCTCGTTGAAGAGTGGTTGGAGGAGTAACATGCAGACAGATCAGTAGGGGAGCATGCATACAGCTACCTGGTAGTATGGCATGAACTGAGTGTATTAAGTTTGGTTTAGTTACATTTCAAGATAATTGACAGAATGCTCAGAGCCCTGGGGCAGTTCTCCTATATTTTAAGCCAAAGGAAAACCAAAGAAAGAGGAAAAAAAAAAAAAGAGAAAAAAGTTTTTTCCTCCCCCTCAGCCTCCTGTGCTCCTAACCAGGAGCTTTGTAAAGTACTTTTTAATTTGGTTTTCAGACTAGTTCTTGAGATGATAGCCACAATGGGCAGGAGTCTGCTCTTTCTCACACAAGTACTGAACTGGATTTACTTGGGGTTTTTTCCTCCTAAATTCATTCTAAGTTCTTGTGAGTCACTATATTACTTAACAACTGAATTTAATGCATCTGATTGCCAAGTTCCCTAGCTGCTAATGTTCAAAAATCAGTTACTGGCAAATAATACCATTTAATGTCCGTAATAGAATTGCCGCAGACATATGTTAAATAGCTTCTTGGTTTTATTTGTTAATATCAGGTAATTCAGGCTAGACTCTTCCATATAAGCAAAAATAAAATCTAATCTGTTTGACCACCTCCATCCCATGTAATATTCAAATTTTTACCAGTTTTAGATGAAAAACCACAGTAAGGGGCATATATATTTCACATTCCAAAGAACGGTCTCGTACAACTATGCTTGTACCTCAACTGTCTTTTATATGTAGTGAATTTTAAATGCTCACCACAATCGTAGGTTGTTTCTCATTGATGTAGCTGTGTGTTTATACAAAGAAAGTCTGTTTTTCCACGAATAGTACTTGCTATCCATTGTTTACTACCTAACTGTTTTAAAAATGTGCTGTCTGATCAATAAGTAGAAAAGATGTGAAAAGTTACCCATCACGAGTGAAAGCCAGAAAATAACCGAGCTTTATAATATTGTGGAAAAACCCAGAGACAATTTTGATGCAAAAAAAATGAGTAAACATTTTAAAATAAGTAACCTCTGCAAATATTACAAACCTAAATATGTCATGAATGTTGCTGAAATATTCACAAGGACAAGAAGGGTTTAAATTGATGAAATGTGATTACCTGAAAAATGCCATGACTGTACAACTCAATAGTCCGTGAGCAACTTGCCTGATGCAGAACTTCCTATTCCTGAAATGGAAGTGGTACTATTTCCTTCCATCACTGCACACCACCTTCTAGGGGAAATTCACCTCGACCTCACCAGACTATCACTGCAGCTGAGCGTGTGGAATCAGGTAATCTTTTTGCACTGAGTATCTGTATATCACCTTAAGCTTTCTTATGTCAAAATTTCAGTAGTACTAGATATTTTTATACTGCTTAATATCAGTATTATTGGTTTTTTATATGTCAGCCTGAAGATATAATAGTATCATAAAGTGGTCTAGATGTCAAGGTATTTCATTATTATGTAATAGTCAGTGCAGTTTTCTCTGCTCTCCTTAGCCTTAGTAAAAGTTGACATATTTCTTTAGAAATCATCTGTTACTTTACATATCTTACTAATATAGTAACAAACCAGGACATACATTTACAGATAAGGTATCCTGGACCTAAAAATTAAATAATCAAACAAAAGCAAATACCTAATTGCACTGTTTGCTGTTAGAATAATATTTTCAGTAGTAAATTTTTGTATGGACAGAGGAAAAGCCGTTCCTGGCTTGAAGGAAGACGTGTTAAATTTCTAATCTATTGACTTTTTACCTAAGAATATAGGAAAGCAAGGTTAATCAGAATGACTCAGTGTGAGGAAAGCAATTGTGTGTGCTTTTTTGTGGCCACGCAAATTTAAGTGAACTGTACGGTTTTAGACAAATATGTGTATGTTTATTAGCACATCATTTTTGCAGTGTGTGACAACTGAGTAATTATCTTTAGTAGATAACCTTGTATGAACATGCACCAGATTATATGCACTATCTAATATAGAAGTCCCCAGAAACTATCATATTCTGTACAAAACCTAATATATCATTTAAGGCAGATATTCAGACCAACACTTAATTTTGAGCAAGCATTGTCTTTTGGACTTAATAAATACAAAACTATTGAAGGACAATACAAATTATTATCTAGCCAGTGAATCTCACTACTATTAATTATCACTGAACTAAAATCTAAGTGGCATAATTATATTGAAAAATGTGCAGTAAGAACATGCCACACTGTATCATATCAATGGTCCCAATAACCCAGTATTGTGTCTCCAGCAGTGGTAATAGGTAGCAGAGAGAATCTGCCACCTCATTAACACTGAAATGGGTGCAATAGTTTGTTTCAGAAACAACTGGTTAAAGCAGGAGTTTGATTCATCTCCTTTAACAGTAGTTATCTGCAGTGTACATGCCTGCATCTGAACTAATTGTCTAGTCTTCCTATCCAAAATTAGTCACTGGAAGGACTAGAGTTATTAATTTCTGATTTGCAACCTTAGAATGTCTGCTTCTCTTTAGAGACTGTAGGAGGAATCTGCAGTGACTATCTCAAACATAGATATATACATGACTCCCTTCACAGGACCTTATGTTTTAAAACACCCAAATGTTTATACATGGAGGTAGGACAGGAAAGCCAGGGGCACTGCATTCATCTTCTCTGCAAACAAATTCAAGGGAGATGCCTCAGGGAAAACAACTTCATTCAAACTGTTCATCTGGACATGTAAACCATAGCCAAAACTAACAGAGCTCATAATCTTTTAGACTAAGAGAATTCATGAAGGAGCTCGTTGTTGTCTGGTGAAGAATGGTGATGAAATGGAAGGATTGACAAAAGTGATCTGTACCTACAGTGAGGATTTTAAATGGGCAAACTTTGATAAACTGGGAAAACTATATAGTAAAGCAGCCTGGACTGAAGTGCTTAGGGAAGGGAATGCTTGAACTTGATTTTTCTGAAGCCAAAACTGCAAAAAATAGTATGGAATTTTTATCCAGAAACTGGTATGAAAAGCTCAGAATCAAGCTGGACAATTAACCACCTCAAAAGGATATTAGAAATAAATAGACATCTCTAGCAAAATACAAAAAGAGACTGAACAGTTTCCTGGAGGGCAAAAAATGTAGAGGTAAATTAAGAATTGCTGAAAGTTAAGATGAATTAGATCTTGTAAAGGCAATTAAAATAGTAGATTTTAATTTTAGCTGTATAAACAAAAAGAGAAACAGAAAAGAGGAAGGGGGGTCTTATGTAGAAAAGCTGAGCATACTTGCTTTTTTGCCAGTATGTCTGGGATAAATGGAACAAAATCTGGTTTGTGTTCACCAAAAATAGATTATACGATAACAACACTTTTTTTTAAAGACAAAAATATTTCCTCCGTGTTATCTTTCCCTTGAAATGCAATAGCTTTAGTCAACTTGGATGTTGCTTACTCACTTTCTATTCCACACAAAGAATCATCAGTTTATGAAGAAGAGGCTATATATAAGAACTGAAAAGACGATAGGTAGAATACAGATGACAGGAGTTTGTGCTGAAAACAGTCATAATACTAGAGGGAAGTATCTAGCAAAATTCCTCCAGGAGCAGTCTTGTTCAGTCTTGATCTCTAATTTAATATTTTCATGTAGTATATATTGTCATGGGAAAATGTGCATATCCTAATGAAATATGATGATGCTGCAAAATTGAGAGGCAACATTAACATAGAAAAGGACTTGAATATCAAGGGTACAAAACAGAATCAGAGGGTATAAAAGAGGACTGGAGAAGAGTTTGAGGATGGAAGGGCACTTAATGCCAAGTGCAAAACAGCAGACTTAGGAACAAAGAACAGGGATCTCTGCTATTACATAGGTTGTCATCAGAAGACCACAGAACTATGTGGTGCCAAGATAATATGACTGTGAAAGAGGTAAATGTGATTCCAGGATGTGTCAGAAAGTGTCAGTACCAGCAAAGCTGTCTCTGGATTCTCTTTTGGATGGACCACCATCCTCTGGTGCAGTTCTGGCAATTATTTCTGCCAGGGATTGTTCCCTGCAGACAGAGATGGCTTCCAGTTGCCATGTTTTGCTTCCTTGGGCTTTCGCATTCCTTCAACACTAGCCCGCAAGGCTTAAGACACCTTTAAACTTCACTGGGCTGATGCCAGGCCCTGAAGTAAGCCAAACATTCTTTCACCATCAAGCTATAAAAACAGCACTCTGGTGGGCTCCATCCAGCACTGTCCTTACATTTGCTTTGAACTGAAACCTCATCCCACCACATACACAAACACACACACACACACACACACAGACACACAGAGTTGTTGTTGTTGTTGTTGTTATTATTATTATTATTATTGTGTTTTAGACCCACAAGGTCCCTGCACTGTCCCCATGGAGACCTAAGTCAAGTACTGTGCAGTGTGTACATGAGCAGTCTGTGCTTGAGGAGGTTTCATTTTGGATAATGTGGATGCTCTGCACCACTGGGTCTGAAGGTCTTCTGGGAGGATGCCTGCAGACACAGGCATGGACACAAACTGCCTGTGGACATTCAGAACCAGCATCTACTACCTTGCTACAGTCTAGACAGCTTTTCTGGCTGTCACTGGAACACACTAATTCCTTTCCTGATCTTTGTGATGCGAACTCTCAAAGCAGCTCTTGCAGCTACCATGGGACACACTCCTTTTTCCTTTGGTGAACCTAGGAAAACTGGATAGTTGCTAAAATCCCAGTTTAATGATTCATTGTCTCCTTGCCAATCTAAAAGAATGTCTTGCTAAATAAGAGAGGTGTGGGACCAATGCCTCTTAGCCAGTTACTTTGATATCATACTTAAGTCAAAAGAAAGAGATAAAATATTAATTCCAAATGTGAAGCAGATGTCACAATTGCAAAAGTTCATAGAAAGAAAAAGAAACTGCTTAATCTGCTGGTACCAAGATCAACATCTAAAAAAATAAATCTCATTCTCTACAGACAGTGTTTTGTAGACACATGGGTACCTCTACTATGGTAAGCACGCAGGGCCAGGGAGTGAGCTTTAACACTAGACCCCATGGTTGTCCTATTAAAAGTTTTGAGGAAACTAAGCAACTTTGGCATGAGGGGGAAGTGCCTGCATAGATATTTAATTGTTTAATTGTCAGCTTAACGCTGGCTCTGCCTTTGACCACTCTAGCTTACTTTCTGCAAGATAAAAACCCAGATACAGTTTTGGGAGTAGCTCAGTCCAGAAACCAATTCTAGCAGGCAGTTAGAAAGAGACTATCAGGTCCAACTCCCTAGACAATTCTTCAGCAAAGTCTCCTAATAGGCTTTGTAGCCCTTTGCTTCCTAGAGAACACAACAGAAACTCTCCAGTTTGAGACTCCAATGATATGACAGTGATAGGCTGCCAGTGATAGGCTGCTACATAGTCCTGAAGTTATTTCAGAGACTTTGTGATTTAAAAAAGGCAAAAGATAATAATTATGTCTTAGGATCTTGGGGACAATACATAGGATCCAGAAGAGACTTGATGCCAAATACTCTGTGGTGTGGACATGGCTGATTTCTCTAGAGGGGACTAGCCCTAAGCAGCGGGGACCTTTGCTAATCCATGCAATCTGGTCTCTGGGTCAAGCATTGGTCCCAGTTCTCTCTTAATTACCAGGATAGATGTACCCATCTCTTCAATGATTCTGTCTCCTTGTCTGCTCTTCTCACATATTGTGTTCTACTGTGGAAACCGCCTTGGAGTATAGCATCCTAACTCCTACTGCCAATACTGTTTGTTTAGAGGTTTCCAGGGAATCCATTCAGATTCAGTCATCCTGACCAAAAAATTACTTGCACTTTGTTATTTGAGAGATTATTTTCCTCCTGTTGATTTAGGAATAGACTCACCTTTTCAAGGATGGAAATGTCACACTGCCAGAGCAGGTGTCATCTGTACTTGGCTGACCTTGACTTTGCATGGAGTAAAACATTTTCTTTTGTCATAACTCTGTGTGTACATTCAGTGTGAAGTGTCTCCATCTACTGAGCTTCTATTTTATATCAACCTGTAAATAGGATAATGTACTTAAAAACATTACATGGGTTTAGAACATCCTGTTCGTTATAGATTCTTGACTGACAGGAAAAGATTATAATCTACAACGTTGGATAAAAATGAGTTTGAGGTTCTCCTTTTTTATGAGAGGAGACAAATAAATTTGGCTTGGGTAGCTTAGCAAAATGAAAATTGAGACAAACAGAACTGTAGGATAATTCAGGTTGGAAGGGATCTCTGGAGGTCACTCAGTTCAACCACCTTCTCAAAGGCAGACCTAAATTCAAAGTTAGATTAGGTTGCTCAGGTTTTTGTCCAGTTGAATTTAGAGTATCTCCAGGGACTGAGATTCTACAGCCACTCTGGGCAACCTGGTTCAGTGCTTGGCCATCCTCTTGTGAGTTAATTTTTTTCTTCTTTTATCCAGTCAGAATTTCCTTGTAGCAATTTGTGCCTGTTGCCTCTCATCTTTATTTCTGGCTACTTAGAAGAAGAGACTGATTCGTTCTTCTCTATAAGCCCCTAGTAGTCCCCTGAGCCTTCTTTTCTGGCTTAACAAACCCACATTTATCAGCTTGTCCTCATACATCATGTGATCCATGTTGAACTTACAGGATGTCCATTTCTCTCCTCTGTTTTGATTTTTGTAGAATCAGTTTTAGCATTTTTGGCTAGGGCAAAATTTACGAATACTGTCTTAACCAGTTCCTGTCTGCAGTGACCTCACTGCTGTGGACAGGAGACGTCTGAAGATTTAGGGAACAGTATTTGTTACAAGAACCATATTTTAGCTGCAATTAATTCTCACCAAACACATGTAACACCATTAACACCAAACACATTAACACAAACACATTAACACCAAACACAATTTGTGACATTCAGAGCTAAATTAAAAAATTATGGCTTCTAAGACTACTGGATGCATTCAGGTCTTGCTTTCAAGACTTCTCTGTACAAATATGAGTGTAAGAAATGTACATTACAAAAAAAGAAAAAGGACAACTGCAACATCCTTGTTCAGTTCTAGAAGCTGATGCCTCACAGAAAGTCTCCAGCTTTGGCAATGCTGTACACATAAACCTGAGAAAAGGAGTAAAGATTGCTGAGTGTTTCCTCCTGTCCTCTTGGAGAAATTAAGTGATTTGTTCTGGTCACTCCTAGGATCACTTTATATTTTGAACAGTAATTATGAAAGGAAAAAGAGAAATGAAAACTGATGTGTGTCTCTAAGACCATGTATTATGTCTGGGGTCCAGAATGAGCTGTAGACAGACTATGAGGAAAAAAATACTACATTTCTTGCATTAATTCTATAGTCTGAAAAAAATTATGTGAAATGGAGACCAAGAGATTAACATTCAAAAGGTCTTGCTGAAGTGGAAAGATACAGACAGAAAGAGTTCACTGGGATGGATTTCTAGCTCTTGACCATTGCTATCCTCCTTTCTTGGGAAGCTCAACCTTTGCTAAGCAAAGAGTTAATGCAATGCTGTGTTACTGTGTTGAACATCCTCTAGCAGCACATTTGTTTTGACATTAAAAGGAAAATAATTCATCTAGTGATCTGTAGAGCGCTATTGCCTGCTCTAAAATTGCGGCTATGCTTACTGTGTTCTCTTGACATTAGTGATCAGATCATAGAGAGTCTACTTTTGTTTACAAATAATTTCTTTTTGAACCAGCGGCATCAGTGCTGCTAATGGTTTTGGGCTGACTGCAGATATAATCATGTCTCTCTTCCATGCTTAAGCTAATCAACCAGAAATGAACCTTGGTGGGCAGGTTCTCTAAGGTGATCAGTGTAATGCACCCATCAGCAGCGTGGATTTCAGGAGCATTTTTCGTGTGTATAATACTCGTTGATATGGATCAGATTGTACAGTTAGGGTCTATGATTTTTAGGGAATCAGGCATTGTCAGTAGGAAAAAAGCATTTCTCTTTTCAAGCAAAATGAATTCTGCTGGCATGTTCCGAATAAAACCCATCGAACCACCTTGTTAACATCTCTTAATTACTTTCCTGCTTCTTTTGACTCCCATCATGAATACTTTTCTTCCTAAAGAAAAAATGGATAATATTATTTTATGGCAGATACCTGCTTTACATTGGGAAAAAAAAGATTAATTACAGAATAGAACCCCAGTATTTGAAAACCTGTGACTCAAACCCCTCCCTCTAACAAGCTACTACTTCCACTATTATCTTCCACTTTTGTATTGATTTGCAATTAGCTGCAAATCCTTGGTGTCACCTAACTGATTCAGACAACCAGGATTTCATTGCAAAGCAATGATGCCCTAGTAGTCTATAATATGTTAGAGTATTCTTTCTAGAGCTGCATTAACAAAAGAAACATGAACTGGCTTCTCTAGTGTTATGGTACTGTTATACTGTGCATACTCTCATGTTATATTGCATTAATCGTCTTAGGAAAGTTAAAAAAACCCCTAAGAACAGATTTGTGAAATAAATATATAGAGTTATTCAGAAGACAAGATGAACTCCCAAAACATAATTATATTTTCATAGCTTGTTCAGCTTAAGCAGCAATTTGGGTTCAGTGGGACTTTAATTTATTCCTGAATTGTTTGCTCATAATTTGATATTAGATTGCCTAATAACACATTATTCTCTGCTGTTTTCAAAGTATGAGGTTACAGCTCAATATATACTGAATGAAAAGGCTCTATCAAGTGTATGTTCTCTTGTCACCAGGACCAACAGAAAAATTAAGAAACCCACAACACAACTAATCATGCCAGGCAGTAAGACAGTAAACCACCTTCCCTTTGTTCTTGGGAGCAGTGCCTTCTTCTAGCATTGTACCTACATTTTAAATCATGATAATTCTTTTATTCATTATTTTCCTTCCAAGTTCCAGTCACTGACCGCTTCCTCATCACTGTTTTGTGTTCCTGACTTCTCTTTTTACAGGATTCCCGAAGACAAGGCAGGAATAGAAACACAACACTTGAGTTCACCAATGACTGAAGCAAACTACTAGACACTCATTAATTAGAATAATTAAGGAAATCCTTAAGGAAATATTTCACAGAATCAGAGAATTTGTAAGACTTGCTTTTGTAAATGATGTACTATAGATCCATTGACAAATATAGGCAGATTATTTTGCTAGGAGAGGACTCTGTTGTCTGTTTTCCATGTGCATATGTTTCAGCTGTAAACTTGGGCCAGGCTCTGTCAACCTTTTCACGTTTTCACTTAAACTGTTCTTTATCTATTTTACAAAGAACTAACTAAAAAATTACAAGTGTTGTATTGCCCTGTGCTCGGGAGTCTCAGTCCTCTAGCCACACCCTCGATGCTGTACATCCCTCCCAGCAGCTTTGTTGATATTTAACAAGTATTACAGAATGATAGAGGGTGTTCACCCACTCATTTTCAAAATGCTTTTGAGAATAATGTGCTCCACTTGACAGGGCATTCCTGCTGAATGAAGCTTGAAGGAAATAATGTCAGCTCATGCTCTTTTGTCTTTGTTAACAGTCCCGTGTTTTCCCTTAACATTAGCTATGTACAAAGCTCAATACTGAAAGATGACTCTATGCTGATTTTCCAGACTGGCAAGCAGAAAATGGGCCAAATATATATTACTAAGCACATGTTAGACAGTGTTAAGTACTAGCAGTTTAAAAAATGGTAAAGACAAAGAGGCACATCCATCTTCAACCAATGGACTTTCAAAAGATGATCTATTGCTGAGGAGTCTCACTAGCACTCAGTGTCACCGTTGAAGAAACTGCTTTACACCAGCATCATCATGAGTAGCTTCCAGCCCCGGCAGTCAGAGTGTGGATGGGGAAAGAGTGAACTGAGCCTCTCACTCATACTTATGTCAACATTATAGGTTTAATGAACTGCCTTGTCACAAATCCCATGAGCACAGCTGTCCTGTGGGGATAGCTGTTTGCAGGGCTTAGGTACAAAGCTTGGGATATACGCAGGAGCCTTGTCAACAACAGGGCTGTCCCACAACCATGGGGAAAGTCAAAGCTCTTTGTCAACCCCTGCCTCCCACTCCCCTCCAGTAGCATCGGAGCTATCTCTGTTTCCATCACACTTGGAATGAGAGGAAAGGATGGCCATTCCGGAGTGGGAAACAGGTTGAAACAGAGAGTGACAGGCTTAAACCCCTCTGTTCTTCCCTTTCCAGATGCTAGAGATACTTCTTCAGTCTGGACAGGAGAAAGCTAAGGGGGATTTAAAAAAATCATGTAGGTGGTAGATACACAACTGTTAATCACCAAAACCTGCAATACTGGAACTAGGGAAATTCACTGAAACAAGTGATAGAGCATTTAAAAGCGCATGTAAGAAAGTACATCTTTACACAGTGGATAGTGAACTTCTGTAATTTGTTGCCACAGGAAGCTCTGGGGGCAGATGGTATCAGTAGCTTCAAAAGAGGCTGGACAAATTCATGTCCAGTGGGTTGATAGGCAGATACTGAAGAAAATGAGAAGGGATATACTCTGTGATACAATGAGTGTGGCTTATCGTGATGTGTGAGGGAATGAACTCAGAAGGTGGCAAGGCTCCTATGAACTCTCTAAACAGCTTCTCCTACTGCTGTGCTCAGTGACAGAGTAGAGGGCTGGGTGGACCACTGGTGTGATCCATTTCTTATGTTCATACCTAGAAGGACAGTAGCAACAGAGGAACTTGAAAGTCATGTTCCACGCTTGCAAAGTACTGATATGAGATACAGTTTTCAGAATACATCTCACACCATATTGTTGAGATTCAACAAGTCTCGGTGCCAGGTCCTGCACTTGGGTCACAACAACCCCATGCAATGCTACAGGCTTGGGGAAGAGTGGCTGGAAAACTGCCTGGTGGAAATGGACCTGGGGGTGTTGGTCAACAGCTGCCTGAATATGAGCCAGCAGTGTGCCCAGGTGACCAAGAAGGCCAACAGCATCCTGACTTGTATCAGAAGTAGGGTGGCCAGCAGGACTAGGGAAGTGATTGTCCCCCTGTGTTGTCCCTCAAACAGGGTTCATCACCTGGTGTGCAAAAGTCAATCTCACACACAGAGTCAAGATACCAGTTTTATTTCATAGTTGTGCAAGTATGGGTGCTAGGTGGTAGTTCCACAATGCTAGCACCCTTCACAAAAGAACTTCAAAATATTTATACACTCCAAACTACATGATTATATAATTACTACAATGATTATTGGTTAGTTACTTACCACTTCTATCCCTCATTGGTTAGTAACATGCTTTCTTTGATTTAAAGTTACAGTGAGTTTTTCTGCGCATGCTCGAAGTGGGACGGTCTTTATTTGGGCAGGGATCTTTGAAGCAGTGGGTGTGATTTTTACTATTATAATGAGGATAGTTCTTCCAAAGGAGATTCTAATCTCCAATTAAACTAATATATGTTCAACTATTTAACGAGCTTCCATGTACCAGGATGTTTCTCTTCTTCAAGGACAGTAGCTCCTGATTAGAAGTTCCTTACTAATTATCATCGATGGTATGAAGAACATACTGACCTAGCTGATGCATCTAATCTGTCCTTGTATTTGATGAGAAACACTTGGACAGACAGTAATATGTACTATGTGTCCTTGGGTGTGATGAGAAACATTTGTGCAGCCTACCCCTGTACTCGGCACTGGTGAGGCCACACCTCGATTACTGTGTTCAGTTTTGGGCCCCTCACTCCAAAAAGGACATTGAATTACTCGAGCGTGTCCAGAGAAGGGCAACGAAGCTGGTGAAGGGTCTGGAGCACATGTTGTACAAGGAGCGGCTGAGGGAACTGGGGTTGTTTAATCTGGAGAAAAGGAAGCTCAGGGGAGACCTCATCACTCTCTAACAACTACCTGAAAGGAGGTTCTATTGAGGTGGGTGTTGGTCTCTTTTCCCAAGTAAGAAGTGATAGGATGAGAGGAAATGGCCTCAAGTAGCGCTAGGGAAGGTTTTGATTCGATATTAGGAAAAATTTCTTCACCGAAAGGGTTGTCAACCATCAGTACAGTCTGTCCAGCAAAGTGGTGGAGTCACCATCCCTGGAGGTATTTAAAAAACGAGCAGACAGTGACACTTAGGGTTTAGTGGTTAGTGGTGGATTTGGCAGAGTTAAGTTAATGCTTGGACTTGATGATCTTAAGGGTCTTTTCCAACCTAAATGATTCTGTGATTCTATGATACTGTAAGCATTGTCTGTTCAAGACCAGGAGTCTCAGATATAACTTCTGATTTCTGCTCGGCAGCCAAGCACAGTTGTGACTGCAGCTGGATTGCAATTTGGAAATGCGCCTGTGGGGACTGGCCCTATGCTCATTAGACTGAGGAGACAAGTCTCTGTGCTTGATGAGGTTGCCTTAACAGCCACACAAACAGCCACAAATGATTATGTTTACAAAGTCTGTGAAGGGAAGCTATATCCAAGTCCTTGTCAGTCTAAACATGGAGAACATCCTGAATGCTTCCCTTGGCCGCAAGAAAACTGTGAGTTAAAGTGACACTTTAATACTATACAGCTCTGCTTTGTAAGATTGCTTTGAAGCAATTCTGATTTACAGCAAATAATCACATAGCTAATGATTTTTTTTTAATTGAAGAGAATGAGCATAATCTAGTTATAACAACTTTAGAAGAGTGTCACCAGTTTTTACACTAAAGCCAAACAGAATGACCCAGCTAATTATACTTCTGGCAGCCTGATATCAATCCTGAGCAAATTAATGAAATGACTGATACAGGACTTGATTCATCAAGAGTTAGAAGGGGGGAATATCATTAATACCAGCTAATAGGGGTTTACTGAAAATAGATTGAATCCTACTATGTTGATTTTCTTTTTTAAAAATGAGATTTCATGTTTAATCTATAAAGGTAATAGAATAAATAAAAAATACATGACCTGGTATGTCACAACACTTTGAGAAATTGTCGTACACATCTAAAGTGTACTGATATGTACATGATATGCAATAAAAGAAGGATAAATGGTTCAACTGACAGTGTCTAAGTGTAGTCATAAATTTGGAATCACCAGTGACCTGGTGCTTCTTACAGGTGCCACAGGGTTCATCTGGGGGGCCTGGACTTGCAACAAAATCCTGATGCTAATGATGTTTGAAGATCACACAAGAAGGTGTGGAAGCAATAAGTAACAAAGAGACTAAGGCAAACGGCAGCCTTGATTTCTTGATTTTTCTTCTGCAGAAACAGCTTTTCTATAATGTGCTTTCATCTGCTCACTCTCTGTGGTGTATATCTCTTTTACCCCTAGCAGCCTCATCAGCTCTGGACTCTTTCTGGAGGAACACAGCACAAGTTTCTAGGACAGACAGGATGAAACACTGTGCTGGTTTTGGCTGGGATAGAGTTAATTTTCTTCACAGTAGCTAGTATGGGGCTATGTTTTGGATTTATGCTGAAAACAGTCTTGATAATACAGAGATGTTTTCGTTGTTGCTGAACAGTGCTTACACAGAGTCAAGGCCCTTTCTGCTTCTCACACCACCCCACCAGTGAGTGGGCTGGGGGTGCACAAGAAGTTGGGAGGGGACACAGCTGGGACAGCTGGCCCCAACTGACCAAAGGGGTATTCCATACCAGATGATGTCATGCTCAGCAGTGTAAAAGTTGGGGAAAAAGAAGGAAGGTGGGGATGTTTGGAGTGATGCCATTTGTCTTCCCAAGTAACTGTTACATGTGCTGGAGCCCTGCTTTCCTGGAACACCTGCCTGCTGATGGGAAGTGGTGAATGAATTCCTTGTTTTGCTTTGTTTGCATGCACGGCTTTTGCTTTACCTAAACTTTTATCTCTGTCTTTATCTCAACCCATGAGTTTTCTCAATTTCACCCTTCTGATTCTCTCCCCCATCCCACTGGGGAGGAGTGAGCAAGCGGCTGGGTGGTGCTTAGTTGCCGGCTGGCGTTAAACCATAACAAACATGTTCTGGAGGAGCCCGTCTGTCTTCACTGAGAGAAGGTGAAATCTAGAAACTGTCTTAGACTAAGCCCCTTACTTTTAGAGAGCTAAAATTGAATAAAATGAATCCTGCCTGCTAACTGGAATTTTAGACACACTTAGAGATCACAAATCCTTTTGAGTGTGAATGGTGATCAGACTATCTGGCACTGAAGTTGATTAAGCTTTCTTTCTAGTCAAGATAAAATGACAATACTTGTTAAAATGGTTTGAAATGGTTGTCTGTGTTCCCTGGAGCTGTCTATGATCCTTCAGACCAAAAGATCTTACAATATTGAAATTAATATGCTTTGAACCACAAGCACCCACCATATGACATGAAGGGCAAAGATAATGTGTTGAAGAAGTTAATACGCTGCAAATTATTATCAAGGGCTTGAGTGAGTTCAGCAGCAGAAACAGGTAAATTAGGACATTTTTAGAAATGCATTAAATGAGTTTTGAATTGAGAAGCCGAGAAAACGTGTAGACAGAATTTGGCAAAACAAATGTTGTTTATAATCAAAGCTATGTATAATAAAAGATGAATTGCTGATACAATGTGAAAATCTGTGTGATCCTGTTTATTGTTCTAATTGGCTACATCTTGGTTAAATACCAGGAAACGATTGATCTCTCATCACAGATGCTTTGTGAGTTTGGTTTTTGTGCATCATAAGCAATTTGAACAGTTGGGTATAGTTATTACAATCCACTAACTGAACAGCAATTTTCTTTAAATATTTCTGATTACATAAATTAGCTCTATGGTTAGAGTATTGCTTTTCCTCAGGTATATTGCAGATGCATAGACCATATAATAAACATCTATCTTGCACTTTGAGTGAAATCCTGTCTCAAATCCTGGAAGTGGATTTTCATCCACTCCATTATTTCTGATTTTTATAAACATTGAATAATTACACTGCACACAGTAGTAATACTTGCCTGTGCTTGCAGAGTGGGATCTATGTGTAAAGAAACTGGAGATCTCTCATGAGGGAATATTTATAGAGCTTGCTCAGGGTTTTTGAGAAAACTGTTAGTGTTAGAACACTTTTAAAACTCTTTTCACAGGAATAGTCTGATTTCAGACAGTTCCTAATGTACTGAGAGGATATTTGAAATATTTAATTCCATTTCTTTCTCCTGAATATTCATTAACTTCAGAAGAAAAATTCATAACATCAGATTAATGCCATAATTTTAGGACATCCATAGATTGGAATGACTGACTGGTAAAATGGCAAACCTTAACATACACACAATGATAAATACTGTGAAATTCTACTCATTTTGGTCTCAAACTTGACTGAGTTAATTCAGGCTCCACGTGGAGACTATGCTACAATGATATTGATAAATGTCAAATAACTACAGTGACATACATTTCAGTGATGTCTTTAGATCCAGCCTCCTGCTATTCAAGGATCAGAAAAGTAATAGCTAACTTTTATTTACTATTTACAATCAGAGTTATTCAGCATATTGAACTATTTGTGCCACAAAGTGAAGCAGTGAGTAAATTAATGGGAGGGCCTAGTGATAAAAGTAATTATTGGTAATAGGAAATAACTATGGCAATCTGAATTCAAAACAAACACATACACTGAAAAACCCCTCAAATCTCAGCAAGCAGAATGATGTGTTCTTCAGAAGGCCTTCAGAATCTGTTTGGAAAATTTTGTAGGCACAAGTAAAACTAGCCTTTACCATCTTCCTTGAACATAAGACATGGAACTGAAGAGGACAGAGAATACTGAAGTAAAGCTTTTTTTTTTTGGTTGGCTTTTTTTTCTTTTTTTTTTTTTTTTCTAAAGGAGATGATAGCTAGATGTAGAGATAACAGGCCATGCAGCAACATTTAGATTTTTAAATATTTCATAAATAGTTGTAAGTTTGTTGTCATGTGATCAGCTTAAAAGATGTTGGACCATTGAGGAACATGTATCCTAGATGTATGGAGGCAATGCTATTGAAAGACTGTGAGTCTAAGAGGTTATAGCTATAAATACGAAGAATGTCAATGCTGATATGTGTATTGAAAGCATATTACAGGCAATCGTTCAGGAGTATGTATCATTTCATATCTCATGAGAAGGAAGCAGGTGAGGATTTTTTCTTTGAAATAAAGCAACACTGCATGCATTTAAAATAAAGACTCCAAGTCTTTTCCATATTTATTCCACCTGGAGAAGAAAATAGTATGGGAAGTTCAGTTACACTGGGTACCTTCATGAAAAAAGCTGATTGAAACTTTTTGGTAGCATGGAAGTAAACTTCTACAACTGTTCCTCCATGCTCCCATTCCTTAATGTAATTCACCACATTTAATGTAATTAATTTGGAAAGAAGGAAGAGCAGTCTTCCCAAAGGATTTTCCTGACTGACAGTTGTTTTACATAATCAGTGCAGAAACAGTGGTGGTGGAGCATACTCCAGCTATTACCTCCTAATGGACATTTATTTTGCTTAACCACTGTCTTCCCCAGCAAGATAGCTGGGGAGATTAAATTTGAATTCCTTCCCCTATACAATTAATTCTTTAGCTAAGCACGTATGTTACAGAACCTTTTGCTTTGGTGCAATAATGAGCACCCAGTGCCTGGTCAGTCTTGGTATTCCCCTGGGTATTACCCAGAAATATCAGCATCACAAACCAAGTATCAGCTCAAAAATCCTCCTTCCCAATGAGGAAATGGTAACATCTTAGATACTATTAGCTTTCTGTAACTGTGAAGTAAAGAAAATGCAAGGACCCCAATAATGTTTGTAAAATGATTTGCGAGTGCTTATTGAGGGAAACTATATTAATTTTAATAACTATTTAAGCCTATTTGACTGAATTTGTGAGGTGACATGGAAAAGAACTACAAAGAAAAAGCAAATAATCATTTGACACTTTTCTGCAGCAAAATGTAGTGAAGAAGGGGTGGAGAGTAGTAAATATGTAATAAATCCAATGTTTGATTCCTCCTGAATAATGTTTACTTAATTTGTGGGAGGAAAAGAATCACATCTTTCCCTCATGGCTCATATAATATACAGGTGGCTTCTGGAATTTGTCTCTAATTTTACATGTTTGCTTTAAATGAAAAGCTGTGTATTTTTCTATCTAGATTTGGAAAGAACCATCAACTTGGTAGTTTCTCCAGCACACTGTATATGTAGATGTTCAACAGTAGGAGGTGCTCACAGGGTAGAAATGTACATAGTATAAAATGCAAATTAAAGAGGGTTTACTGAGGAAGCAGAGCTCTTTGGGGATTTTAATATGGTAACTGAAGAGTATTTAAAGTACAAAATCTCTAAAAAGATATTAAATATTATAACTGATTTGAAAATCCTGTGCAACTACATGAGCATTCAAACAAACATGAAAGATGTGCATTTTTCAGTCTGTTCTTTTTCTTCCAAATATTCATGCAACAAATTGTTCACTCAACTTATACTCTGACTATGGAATTTCTGTCCATGTGCTTTATTGCCCAGATGTCATTCACATTTGCTGAGAATGTAAGTATGAAATCCAAATTACCTATATGGTTTTCTCAGTTGTTAAATGTTTAATTTGTTTTATCAGCAATTGGGCACTTTAGATATTCTTTATGAATTACATCCTAGATTTATAGCACATACTATAGGATTCTTAAAAAGCCTAGAATCTTTTCAAAGTTATAAATAGCAATAGAAGATAACATTTTCTGTTGGGTTTCTTTGCTGTAGGCATTCTTCATTCAATATACGTTTGCTTTTCAGTTTTGTTGCTTGAATTTTGTGATACAAATATGGCCTCACACATTCTTTATATGACCAGACAGCATCACATGGGGGCCATAACTTAGTACACTCAAATTCCAGCTTGAATAGCATTGGCAGAGCACCCTACAAATTTTTAATGAAATATATAACTAAAGTTAAAATTGCAGTTGAAAATAAACCACAAAGATCAAGTGTCCCAAAGAGCTTTCAAAGAGGAGGGTGTTGGTTTGGGCTTTTTTTTTTTTTAGTTAATATTGGACTTTCTTTGCCTGTTTAAATTTTTGTAGAAATTCAGCAACATTTGCATAATATACTATTTGTTTATACACAGTCTGACAAATCTGGTAATTTGCAAACAGTGTATTTTGTTAATTATAGTAGGTGCTTTGGCTATTTATGTATTTGAGCAGCTTGAGCTAAATTGAGAGAATAAAACCAATGAGGCAGGAAAGTCCAATTAAAAGCACATTAATCAAATGCCCCCCAAATGCCTTTCCTCTCTAATACGTATTGTTGTGCTTTCTGTAGAGTGCCTGTTTGATGTCAATCGTCATTCTCTATCTAATGCAGTATCTTGTTCAGTCAGTGTGCAGTAATAAATGTGATTGTCAAGTGCCTGGTTTTGGATACTTCATTTTATATTTTTATAGACTTATAGTTCATTTAAATTTTCTACCTTTTTTCTTTTTAAGACTAATTATAACTCACAAACAAAGAGAAATGAGAAAGTGACTACCATGTTAAGAAATGACTCTTTAAAACACAGGCTACTTTTGATCTACCATAGTTGCAGTGGACTATCTTCTGATCTGCACTGGAATAAGTAGAAGTAGACTCTGTTGGTTTTCAGATAAATTTCAAAATAGAAAAGCACTTCAACAGAGCCCTTAAAATTTGTTCCCTTGATACCTGATGAAGAATATTAGCTTGACTCAGCTTCTAGTATAGCATCATAAATCAAGAATAGGTCTGTGGAAGCCCACATGAACAGTTTATTTTGCTGTACTGATGCATCTCTCAATAAAAAAATGAAGACTTGAAGTTGTTCTGAAACACAAATTAAGTTGTCAAGTAGTCTGAGAGCTGAACACAGAATTCCAGTTCTTTGGTCCACTGCAGCATCTTTATGTGATGCCAGGCAAGACTTTTAGGACGAGATCTCAAAAAGAAAAAAGGAAATTACAATATTCATACAGAATTTGGGACCTAAATCTGTTCTGTCTAATCCTGGGAGTGCTTCAATCCTCTTACGCTTTTCAGTTCCTTATATGCCTAGACACACTCCTGTTTATTTTGAGAGCGGCCCTACTTCAAACAAGGCTGAGCAGTTTGGTGTCTGACCAACTATAAGACTGTCCAGGGAAGAGGCAGTGTTTGTCCCTGAGGGGGGATTTGTCTGGCAGGCGTTGTCAGCACATACTGAAGGCATGCTGGCAAGACTGGGCTCCCTACTGTGCTCACTATCGAAACATAAACCCCTCAGGAGGGTACTCAGGTGCTGCTATAGAGAAAGAAACAGAAGATTTCCAGAAAATGGTACATCAAGTACAAATATTTCTTTATTCATCCAGGGCTGGAAGCGCCTGAGAGAAGTGATTGGAGTTTAAATTCTCTCAAACTGGAGACAGATCTGGAACCAGTGCTTGGTTTAGGTTTCTCACTGTTAGACGATTGTAAAAGGTGAGTTCCACGGCCTTCTCCTCTTTGGGTGAGAAACAGGGAGAGAGAGAGATGTTCTCTGAGTGAAAGGGGTGTAGGAGTCTGCCTGCAGAGGGGGAGCTGTGGGTGCGTGCATCTCTGCGTGAGGCATGGTAGGATTACAGCCACACGTGCTGTACCCATCATCTCTTGTGTGTTAGTGCTACCTAGTGCTGCACTGAATGTGACAACTTTAGAGAAGTGCCTGAAAGCAAGTTCCACTAAGTTCATCCTTTGGATCCCTTTCTGAGCTACTCACCGTGGACACATGTGTCTCCAGTTCCAGCTGAGCCAACTGGAGAGGTTTCACTCTCTAGCTCACTTCTCCTACCCTCGCTCCACTTTGCATGTCCCCTTAATACAGACACACCTCCCTTTCTCTCCCTTTCACTATCTGTTTGCACCAGAGGTTTCCATCCTCCTCAGCCTCCCAGCTAAGCCATTCCTGGCAACAAGAGTCAAGTTGGCAAAGACCTAAATTAATTCTGCTCAAGCCATCCCAAATAATTGGGCTTAAGACAAACTGAGGAGAGTGTGTATGAGCAGGTCAGATCATAGATAGAGGATTTAAGGCATGAGCACCCTGTAGGCAGCCCTGCCAGTGGTGAAAGAGTCCTTGTGGACAGAGGAAAGAACTTCTAAATAACTTTTGGTAGGAGACTTAAAGGTATTGCTTCACATGGACATTAAACCTGGGCTTGTCTTTAACATGCTTCTAGCAATGGCCATTTTGCTGCACAGAATAAAAAGCCCCAGTCTGTTCATTATTTCTGTTCAAATGACTTACAAAATTGTTTGCAATAGCCAAGTATTCAATAACATGCAATAGTATTAACTACTGAATTTCCCTTCAGTGAGAGGATTTTCAGGAGGAGACTTCTGACTTCTGAATTAAGTTGAAGGGGCTTCATCATAAAATCTTATATAACTAGTGATGCAATCACCTGTGGTGGTTACATTGCCATAGAATTTTTATAACTGGAGAAATAGCATCCCATGTTAAGCTAAGCCTTACATGGGAGGAAGAGGGTTTTCTGGAGTACATGTTCAATATACATAATAGATACCATTTCACAGGATTAAAAATGTAAATTTAAGCCTTCTGACTTGCTTTTCCTAATTAACTTTAGCAGTTATCTTAGAAGTAGTTCAGGGACCATGGTGTCCATGTTCTCTGCTTACAGAGCATGGAAACTGGACAAGTTTAAGGAGAATAGCCCTGAATAACAAAGCTTGAATGCCACCTTCAACTGAAAAAGCCCTTAAAACAATGATTACCAAAATCTGTGAAGAAATAACAAGATAAGAGCATTACCAATGAATTTTCTTTCACTATATGAAATTCTAAATAAAAAGACAGGTATATTGTGTCCTTAATGAGGAGTAAATAAAATACGCTCAGGTATATGATTGCCCTTTTCATTAGTAATGCTTCTCTACAATCTGGCATGTTACTAAAAAACAGAAAAAAATGGTTGATACTACTTTATGCCTTGGGCTAATTTGTTTAAATTTGAAATATTGTACTGAACTAAAATTAAAACATATGCTCTGTGCATATGTTATGCAGGTGCAAAAAAATTTATACGTGAAGTATTGCAGATAGGTATTCTTCTCATAAGTAAATGAAGATGTTTTAAAAATGTATATCTGATTTCTTTCTAGGGATATGCAGTGCCTTGCCTCAGTGCTGCTTTAAAAGCAGACTCATAGAGAACCTTGAATCAAATATTTGATACAAACCTCTGACACTCAATGACATATGTCATGGTAGCTCTTAAGTTTATTCTGTTATTGCCATGTCTTGAAGAAATACCAAGAATACTGGCAAATGTTAAATATATATATATTAGTCCATTCTGCCTCCTTGCAAAAAATAGAGCTCGTTATGTATTTATAAGGCACTACACCCATTCCTCCAGCATTCCAGCAAGGCAGTTTGATTTGTTGTTTTGCAGAAAGGGAATACTGAGGGACCAAGAAGTTAGGAGGACTTGCTTGAAGTCACAGAGTGGGTAAAATAATAGAAGCAGAAAAAACCAGAAAAAAACCTGACTGCTTATCTCCCACAGCAAATGAATAATTCTCTCCAGTGCTATCATTGAATTATAACAGAGTCTTATATTCTCAATTTTCTTACCTCCAGTAGGATTCCCTCATTGTCCAGTAATGTTTTGCTGCTTAATTAGCTGAATAGTAATCAGAGGCAGGAATCCATTCTTCAGCCTATAAAATCCTTCTGTGTTTAAATTGAAATAAGAAAGAATAATTTAAAAGAGAGAGAACCCAAAATCAAGATTTCTCTCACCAGGAAAATAAACACCATAGGAGGCAATTACTGAGCAACCTATGTGCCATATATGGCTGTAGGCTTCAGCTGCAGGGTTGATTTTCCTTGTCCAGACATAAAAAATGATACTTAAACCCATTATGAATAAAAGAAGTCAAAATAAAATTATCTCACAGAATAATTCATTTTCCACAGGATTTTCTGAAACTGGCACTGTAGGTCAATGTTCTCAGTGTGCCTGGAAACTTTATTCTCTGAATAGCTCCTTGGCCACCATGCTACTTTATTGAACTCTCCTATCCTGCTAAATAATATATCTTCCCACAACATATCCACTGTTTTATTTGGCCTGTAGACCTGTGGGACTCATTCCTTTTCCAAAATCATAAGTTATGGGGTCATGTACTGATTACGGAGCATAGCCAAGGGTCTAAATACAGAGCAACTAAAATTACAGTTTCTGAGAACATATCAATAGGATCTAATCCCATTGCTTGATTCTTGATTGCCAGGTGACTCCAGTCTATATTTAAATACAAAAAATAAAAGTTTCAAAGTGGCTAAATACAGTTTTCACGGTCAGCCATTCTTTAAACCTTGGCCTGTGGAGGGCTGTATGTCCATGCTGGGATCCTGGCTGTCTCTGCCACTGGCTGCATCCACCTTGTACCTGGCAGAACTTCCCTGGCAGCATTTTGAGTGCCAGACTATGACCCATGTTCTAGGCATCTGTTCCTCTAGGCAGACTTAATTCAGCTAAAGCCTTAGATGACTACTGCTGTGTCTGTCCCTGAGGCAAGCAGTATCAGGGCTTTTTAAAGGAGGTCCCACTCTGTCTTCTCTTCCCATCTCAGGCCATCTTGTCTCTCCCTCTTCTGGACCATGGCAACTGGGACAGCTGGAAAAACTATGGAGAAAACTCTGCCTGATCACATGGCAGCCAACTGCACACTGGAGAACATAAAATGTAAACACAACTGAGATTTCTTCTGGAAGTAACAAGCACACTGGGTATTTCTGCAAATAACTGATTTATTTTAGCTTTGAGCTCATCCTAGGAATTTCTGTGCAGCAGTGTAAAGGCAACCACTGACAACCAGAGGTCCATATGTTCTATCCACATAGAAATGAGGATTTAATTTTTAAAAAAATCTTAATCAGGTCTTTAAAGCCAAATATCTACTCTGTAAATTGATGGGAAGTATGTTATTTTTGGCCTAGGCTTGCATTAATTCAAAAGTTGGGCAGAAAATTGTTCTGTTATTTTTTTTTGTTTCACTATTCAAATTAACAGATGCACTTCCTATCATTTGGTACTTTTTCTGTCAATAACACACAAATCCCATGGAAACATGCCAAAGATTTTCTTAGCAACCAAGCCTCTTGCCTGATATATACGATTAACTATAACAGTCTGTTAAAAGCTTAAAATAAACCTGTCTATTTTATTTAGAATTTCATATATTGAAAGAAGATTAATTGATAATGAATTTAGCACAGTTTTGAAAGAATTTATTTATTTTTATGGAGGGATGTCATGGTAAAAGCAAGTGTTGCCGTAAAGGCAAATCTGCTGGGATCAGTCCAGTGACTGTGAGTTCAGGTAAAGTAAAAGCACTCTCACCGATTGATAGTACTGGCTCCCCTATGATTACAATGTAAATTGGTTCATGCCTTGTTAGAGCATAATACTGCTGCAGAAAGCATCCTTCTCCACCAAGTAGTTAATTGCATTATGAAAGACGGGATTTTGACAAAGTGTTTCTAGTTCCAAGAGGGTAAACATTTTGGAGAAGAGTATGCAGACTCTGGGCACTGCTTTCTAAGTCTCTGGAAGGTGAAGACTAATCCTATGTTCAGAAGACAGAAGTATTTTTTGTGTCTTTGCATTTAGATAAAGTAAAATAGAACAAAATATCACAAGTTCTATCCTATTTCTGGAGAATCTTTCTTATTTTTGCTTAGAATAATCTCCATTGACTTCACGATCTTTGAATTAGACCTGGAGTGCAGGCTGATGGTGCATGAAAAAGAATTATTTTTAGAAGCAGTGTACATAACTGGTATGACAAGAAATAAAACAACAGTATCTGAGGTAAAGACTGACACTCATTTGAACTCAGCTTCTTAGAGGATCGTGTGGCATGGTTTTGTCACAAGCTAACCATCCATTTATGTTGCAGCCTTCAAAAAACTGAGAGACCTTTAGGTCTCTCTGTAGGTATTAGACAGAGCTAGTATTTAAATACCCTGTTTCTCCAACAATCCTGAAAGCAGGTGTCCATGAGCAGAAATTTTTCTGGCACTGAGAAAAAAATAACTATTAAGTAGGAGAATAAGAAACAAAGGAACAAGAAAACACAGTATTAAACCTTATCAGCTGAAGACCTTAAGTAGTCTTTTAAATAGTTTATGGACAATGGCAGCTTTAGTGATCTCATAGGAAGAATGACTTCTCCAGTAAACCTGTTTGTTGAAATTTAATGATACGCCTCCAAGTACAATTCTCCTGATTTGTGCCTGCTGTCAGCAAGTACAATACATCATAACAACTCTCCTCTTCACAAGTGACCCACAAGATGTAATGCAAACAGCTGCAGTATAGTAATGTGGAATGATCTAAATGGCTGTGCTAAAGCTTACAGCAAGTTAGGCAATCTTAAAGCTCTGCAAAGCTGTGCAAACTAGTAAAGAAAAAACAAAAAAAAAAGATGAATTCTTGGTTTAGCAGGTTTTATAGCAAAAAGGTGTTAGAAAAGTAAATATTACATGTGACTTTGAAGACAAGGAATACTTCAGTTACCTGGAGCTGAGTGGCTTGAGCTGTGCCCCACTGCAATCGTTAGGGGTCGGTGAAATCATAATGATGCCAAATGTTAGCATGGAGAATCATATTTGCCTGTGTTATAGCATGGCAATAAAATGCAATGACCAGGACCAACCATCTCTGTTATTCACTTCTGCTGCCAGGGGATGGGAAAAAGGCTTCCACAGCCATTTTGACAAACACACTGGCATGCCTCAGTGCACTGTGCTTTTGCCTGATGACGTTTGTAACCTTCAGACCTCTGTTACAGAGGTATAAAATGACATTGCAATAACAGAGTCTTTTTTTGTTAAGATTTGGTGTATGCATAAATTTCTGAAGTAGTATTGTAGAAAAGGGTCTTGTAGGTAAGGAATGTATTTTCAGCTCTGAGTCCCCCAAAACAGAGATGTCCATCATTTCTTACAGATCTGATACATATATATGGAAAATACTTCTGCAGGAATCGAGAAAAAAGTCTAGCTTTTTACTCCATGAGATATTTTCTGGCTGTCTGAAATAAGACTAGTTTTTTTTCAATAAAAACAGTGTTTGAGGTAGAAAAAGAAGATAATTCAAACTGAGCCATGCCACCCCTGGAGCCAACTGCTTTTAAGGCTGGGGAAGAAGCCTCTTTTATGCACAATGCAGTAGTTCAGTTCTCATTAATTTCAATTAGAAGTTGATGAAGTTCTTTGGTTTATTACACTGTCATTTGCACTACATTTTCAAATTGCAGCAAGACATTAAATATTCTCACAGGCAGTAACTGCTCACAGGGGATTTTATGCAGTGCAAGATACATAATGAAACCCAAGTCATTATTATTATTAATTATTTGTGTTACTTTCTTGCTTAGGAGTTGTAGCCATGGATCAAGACCTCATTGCATGATGCACAAAGCCAGAACAAAAAGGCCATTACTCCCTTAATTGTTATAGATCTGAGGTCATTAGTGGCATTGCTTGGCTTAGGAGCCTGAATTTGAATTTTCGCCTTTCCAAAATCTGGGCAATGTTATCTGACAAGTCAGTTAGGTTGCCTGATAAGTGTTCAGACTGCCCTCGCAACATCTGTTAGGAATCAGTGCTGTCCGAGCAGCCATCCTCACTCAGCTGACCCCAAAGGAAATCCTCAGGCTGAGGCAATCCTGTTACTCACAGCAGTGTCAATCCGCTGGTGCTCCTCCGCCTGGCCTCCCACAGCCTCCCCTATCCTGAAGAGCAATGAGCATCTCCCAGCCCTGCCTGGTCCATGCCAGTTCCTTGCACAGAAGACGTTTTGTAAGTGGTAAGAGAACAATGAGATATCTTGTTGTCTGTAACAGCCTCAGGAAGAAAGGGTAGTCGCATTTGGCACTGTTTGTGACTTCTCTCCCGGCTTCGCTGTGGAGAGTCTGAGAGCCCTTCCACTCACTCAGGTGGCTTTCCTGGAACAAAAGGACACTACTGGCCCTCCGTGGTCTGAAGTGGATGCTAAGAGGCAAGATTAATGCAAAAGTCACCCTCCAAGTAGTATTGCTAGGGCATAGATAATTTGAGGCCAGAAAAAAGGATGTTGCAGGGTTGGGTGTAAGCCTGGGAAGCAGGTCTGAGTAAGTGGAGGATAGTGAAACTGCATCTCCTAGAAGAGCTAAGCTACAAATTAATACATTTGATACATATGATGTTTGACATGTCTATATCTATATTTATGCAAGCTACAGGAAGAGTCCGAAGATGAGAGACGTGACTTGAGGCATATCTCCAGTTCTAGGGCCTTGATTGCTGGCAGCATGGGACGACCAACACAATCTTCCTCCCACAAAGAAAAGAGGCCAGGAGAAGACTTGGCTGAGATCTGTGTTAGTCATTCTGGGACCTGATAGTTATTCAAGACATGTCAGCAAAATAGGTCTGGATTGAACAGAGGAGAGAGGTCCAGAAGAAAGTTAAACCAGATCTGTCACCTGCATAGAGGTATTTGCTGTCTACTGGATCTGCCAGCAGCTAGCTACACACGGAGACAGAAGAAGAGAGAGTGAAGCTTTGTTGGAGCATCCCAGAAAAAGAATTGGGTGAGGAGGATGGCTTGAAAATGATGTTAAGGTTTTTGAGAAATAGAAGGAGAAGCAGGAAGGAAGAAGTCTGGAAGCTAAGGGAGAAAAAGAAGGTCTCTCTGTGGAGAAGGAAGTGTTTGTTATGCAATAAGACCTGTCTCATCTGGGTGCTGCAGCTGGTAAACCAGCTTGCAGGTATATGTGCCTGACCTTAGTATATGACTCTCCCTTTTACCAGTGGATCAGGATGGGTGCTGGTTTGTCCTTGTCCTTATGAACCGGTTCTGCCAGCAGAGCACATTCCAGATGGTAATTGCCCTTAGGACAAAGCGTATATGGAATGGGGTTAGGGAAGAACAAAACAATGGCAAAAAATACAACTCATTTCAGCACAGAGGCTATGCCCTTAGGCTATATATAGAGAGCATACTTCTTAAATGAGAGGAAAAAAAAGGTGTGCAGAAAAAAGTTGCCAAAACCACTAGTAGCTTGCTGTCAGCCACCCACAACCCAAAAGAGAATACCTCCCTGGAGTAATTTTAATAAGCACTGTACGTACACAAAAAGATGCTCATACTTCTGTTAGAAACACTCACCAACAACTCCTAAATTTCTTATTTCCATAGGATGTCAATTGCTCTGAACACTGGGTGACAGGGAGTGCACATAATCTTCCAAGCCCCAATATTGAAGAAGAACCTGAATGAAGGAACTCAGAAAAGATGTGGAATTCTGTAAAGGTTCCCTGTTAAGAGAATCAGAAATTAAGCAGTTTTCTGAGCTGAGACCTCTCAGAAGTATTTCTGAAAGTGGAAACTCCAGATTTGCTAGGGTATAGATGTAGGAAGACGATAAATTTATTTAACCCTCAAAAAGAGGAAAACAAAGCTGTCCTGATGGTTAACAGAGAACTGTAGCCAAGTAGTAATACTGAAAGTACTTGCACTGGGGTAGGTGGATATATAATAGCAATATATATTTGGGCTGATAATTTCCTAGATATTTTTATCCAAAGCTTGTCATTCCAGACAGCAAGGAAGGGAGGGGAAAAAAAAAAAGAAAGAAAAAAAAGAAAAAGGGTGTATCCTAACTGCAGCAACAAGGCCATTTTGGATTAAGGAACCTCAAAAGCACAGTAGTTTCAACAGGGGATGAAGAGTCATGCTGAGCTTGAGGAATCATGCAGAAAACATTGATTAATTAATAGAGAATCACAACAGCTAAGTTAGGACATTGCCACAGAGAAAATCTGAGATCACTTGAACACCCCGTCAATCCAAGCAAAGGGTTTGCATTCACTCCTTGCCCATTAAAAAAAAGAGGCTTGGGTAAGAAGTGATGTCAGGAGAAGTGGTTTTGTTCATTTCATAGTGGAATTAAGCCAGGACAAAAAAGCCATCAGTTCTAAGGATGATCATACATAAAGTGGGATTTTGGCAGTACAGACTTATCTCCAAAACTCCATCTTAAGTAGTAAAGTGGAGACAGAAAACAGAGAGAGGCTTCAAATGAGCCATTCTAGTCTCCGCAAAGGTGCCAGCCATGAAGCTGTAAGTGCCACGGGGGTGAGCAGTCCAACGCCGCCTTTCCAAGGGAGCCTTCCTTAGCCCCTTGGCAGCATGCCTGTGTGCCGCAGCAGACTCACCTCATTTATCTTCCACTGGCTGTACGTGCTCTTTCCTTGGAGAGGTTAAGTGCTGCCTGCCCGACGGGACACCTCTGCCGGAGAGTTCAGACCTCCCGGCTTCCAGGCCAGCTGCAGGGGCGACAGTCAGGAGGGGACATGGCTCAGCGATTCCCCCAAAGGGAGAGCTGCAGTCCAGGCAGGTGGATAAATGTAAGCCCAGCTCATCAACCTCATGTGCCATGAAAACAGGTAAGTGGCTGAAAGGAAACAAAACTCTCAGCACTGCTCTGAGCATGAACTGTGCTCCAAGTGTGTTAAGAACATTCTAGTTTTATATTCTAGTTTTAATACCAATTTTGTCATGAAGTTCTTATCAAAACATCAGCAATGCCTCTGGCAGTATTCAACAGCTTTTGGGATACAGGAGTTGCTCACTCTGATCCTTTTTCTGTTACTCTCCAACAAATTCTCCTCAGCTGTCCAGGCTGTTCCATGTTGTATAAATGACATATCTACCAACCAGAGAAAGAAATGGGTTCTTTACTTGACTTGGGAGGTAATGGATTCTGGTCAAAGTCCTAGCCCAATGCTACTTGGGGCTGTTTATTTAATGCAAGGTTTACAAAGGGCAAGTAGACATGACACAGGAGGTAAGAGAGATGTGCAACCTGGTAAAGCTGGGCAGCCAGGTAGACAACATATGGTGTTTCAAAGCTCAATATGTAGGTGACTGTACCAAGCACCTGATCAACACAGTTCAGCTGACTTGGCATCAGGCACCTACTTCAGACCGAGTTGAACTGGCTCCATTGATACTCATCAGCTGAAGAAGCTCAGACATCCAATGTGCTTTTATAACCTATGGCCAGATACCTAAACTTAGGTTTCTTTACCTGTACATGTCTCCTGCTCCTTCTCCACAGAGCTGCCATGTAGGCATTGCAGGGGATGGAACAAATTCCCATCCTGGATGGGGGCTGCAGAGGCTGAATGCATGTCCCATATGCTGAACCACCTCCAGCTCTCCTGTGTGTGTTCATAAAATACCCAGAAAAGTCTTATGTTTGTCCCAGGACATGATAGGAGAGCTTTTGAAATCTGAAATAATTTTGCAGCAAGAGGAAATTGTTTCCTACCCATCTCTAGCTCCAGTCTTATCAGGTGTCTGAGACATTTACATGTGAAAGGAAAACCTCTCTATGGGTTGATGAGAAAAATAATGACATCCCAACCATTTTCTTAGGTAAACAAATGGGGTCTTACCAGGATTAACAAAGTAAATCTCAAGAGAGCAAATTGACCTTCCTACTCCATAAATAGCAACAAAGGATGCCAAGAACAAAGACAAGAGCAGCAGTCACCTAAAATTAATGAAGAAAGAAGAGTATGTCAAGGTGGAGAAGCATCAGTGTGAAAGCACAGCAGCAGTGACCATACCCACAAGATGAAGAGAAGTGAAGGGAATTAATCCTCTCATCACTGAAGGCTCCCTGGAAATAGATGGACTCAGTATACAAATACATATCTCTCTGTCTGTTCTGGAGACTCGGCTCACATTTTTGTGTCTGATTACAGAAAAACACTTCTGTAATCTTGTCACAAACTGAAAAGAAGTCAATACGCTGGTTTATGCCAACGGCAACTATCTTTTGACATACATTTTTTGGCATTTGAAAGTGTGTTTAATAAGAGAAGCAGGAAGAAAAAAGAACATAGCTATGTACATGAATGTAAAAGGCATTAAAAGGATTACAAAATTAACCATGATTCTGTCAACTTAATATCAGTTCTAGTAGATATAGCAAAAAAGCAGATATGGGACTTCATTATTAAGCAAATGGAAGCAGAGACATACAATCAATATCAACAAGAAAATAAGAAAAACAGATTTTTCCCAAAGCAACTCAGTACCTTTTTGGTCATGTCACAGATTTGGTTGATAAACACATAAATGCCAATCCAATATATGAAATATATGTATATATATACAGGAAATTTCAATTATTATAGATTATATTTCTGCTGAGTCATCACTAAAATGGTAGATGATAAAACCAGTTAACTGACCAATCTCAAACATAAGCATACCTAGGGAATCTTCACTAAGGAAACGTATTTTTAGTGTGTTGCCATGTCTCTTCATATTATTTAACTTTTATCAGTGAACTGGAAGGAAATATAATACTGCTGATAAAGTTTGCACATAAAGCAAAAATGGGAGGATTGTTAAATAACAGAAAGGACTGGTCTTCCCTCCAGCAGATGTAATAAACTGAGCACAGACAAGCAAACAAAATTAATTTACAGTGAAGCCAAATAGTTACATACTTGGAAAAAGAACATTTGTGCTTATGGGAGCAGAGATTATGCCCTGGGGAAAAGAAAAGAAGTTGAGGAGTCACAGTAGATGGTGAGCTAATCATGAGGCTTTAGTGCAAAATGATGGCTTAAAGGGTTAACAAGATCTTTAAATGCACAAGGGATGTCACACTGAGTAAGAGCAGGGGCTTCTCTGAGCTCTGCATTTAACACCTGTTACTTCAAAAATAACACTTCTGGCCTCAACAGAAACAATGGGAAATTGTCCCTCATCACACCAGTTCTTTGTCCTCATGTTAGCTAGGTGTGAAAAGCAGTTAGCCTGTGAAGCTGAAAAATATCAGGGACTGTGGCTGTGTGTTGAATGTATAATTTATCTATAGGTCCCATCAGTTATCAGCAATATGTTAGACGACAAATTACATTATGATATATCTGAGTAACTGTCATAAAATTTTAATATAGCACCTAATCAAGCTATCAGCTTTTCAGAGCTGCAGCCACATTTTCATTAGTGTTTTGAGCAAACTGCTATAATCAATAATAAATAATAATTATTAATTATTAAGAGACGAGGCACAGATCATATGCCTGAATCTTAGCTCCCTTACGTTTGAAGCTGCTCACATCCCTGTATCAATTTCAACTCAAAATAATATCTAATAATGATTCTAGCAGACGCCTGTATCAATTTGCCTCTGCCTGACAAGCTCCTAAGGAGAGGGCTCCATACAAACTTGAAGGGTATAAGGACAGTAAAGGGGCTACACAGCCTATGTTTCCAGAGGAGATAAGGGAAGCCTGACTTGTTTAGCATCACAAAGCAAAGCAAGAGTAGCTCCTTTCAGAAATGCTTTAGAGCCAATGGAGAACCAGAAAAATACCACTGGAGTAATTTTGAAAATCAGAGGCTTTCTTGTCACTAAAGCAGTGAGCTTTCTAGAAGAAAGCATGGTCACAAAAGCCAACTTATGTTAAGACTGAGCTAAATCAGCTTAAGTCAAGGATTATATGACATGTTTTCTTGTCTGAGTGCAGGACTGGGTTTCATGATGAAGAGGTCCCTTTTGCTTCTCTGCTGTTACACTGAAATAGAGGCTGGGAGCTAGGGATGGGTGCATCCAAACTTTGTATGGAAGTTACATGAAGGTCATCATAAAATGGAATAAAAATAAAATCTTTGGAAAAAAGTGAAAAATGTTTAGAAGGCTGGAGTGGTATGGGATTTTGCATGGCTGCAGTGGGGCACAGTGTCAGGATCAAGGTGAACTGGAGAACACCTAAAATAAGAGCGAGAGAGAAACGGAAGGCTTGAAAAGATAAAAAAAAATACAACATTGGCCCTACTTTAAAGCAACAGACTTCCTGAAGGTACAGCCATACCAACCAGCCATTTATTTTCATTATAAAAGTCAGAAGTCACCCTAACAGTACCGCAATGCTTGAAGAAAGTTGAACCCTCAGAACAGTGTACAGCATATTGTCCAGTGTTTCCATTCAGGCAATAGGTAAATCTTACAGAATAACTGGTGGTGGCTGCAATAGAAGTCTCTTGACCATCACTTTGACAGTCGATGGGAAAGCTAGTGGTTTGAGCAAACAGGGGTTTGGTGGTGTGCCACTGTAAACAGGAGGAGGAGAAGAAGCTATGTATCAGGCACACAGGATGTTACTGATAGTGTAGAGGAAAATGACAAATCAATTTTATTTTTCAGAAAGATGATTTTACATTACAAAAAATAAATCACACCAGCGGCTCCACAAAAACTACGGGCATGCAAAAAACCCCAGCATGACCTGGTACTGACCCCAGCCAAACAAATGCTAACATGGGCTGAAACCAAGCGCCACAGTGACAGCAGTGATTGGGAGCGGTAGCCAGGATTGATCACTGTCCAAACCCTTTAGGAAAGGTTACAAGGAACAGGACAAGCTTTGTGTCCACGGGATGATTTTTCCTATGGTACCTCATGCCAAACATTTTGCATTAGAAAGCCTTTCTGATAACTCGTATGGACCAATCCTCCTTGGTTGTATTTAGTCCTGCTATAACTACATTTATAGCTCTAGCTTGCCCAACATCCTTTAGCAACAATTATAGAATTTAATTAAGCATTGCACAAAAAAAAGCAGTTCCTTTCATTTGATTTAAAGAAGTTGCACTAATGTCATTGTTGCAGTTCTGATAATACTGTCACCACCCATTGCGTCATTCAGTGTTTTATAACTGCTGTGGTACCTCCACTCCATCCCAGACATTTTTATTTTTCCCCATGCTGAAGAGTCTCATCAACTGACTGCTATCTCTTCACTGAGGGCTTCTTACCAACAGAGGAGCTGTGGGACAACATTCAGAGTACAAGGAGTAAATTGTCTTTGATATAAGATGCAACTTAAATATTGAAAACTTAGCTGAATTCTTGCTTTCCAGGGAGGTAGTTTACTGCGTTTTGGAATGTCAAGTCTAGTTTAAAATTCAAGCAGAACCCTTATGGACAGTGGTAGAGGAAAAATTTCATAGTTTTACATCAGTGACTGCAGACCATCCAGTGGCAGCATTGACAGTAATTGGCCTTCAAAACAGGAAGATCAGGAGCACACTCATTCTGGAGAAAACCAAACTCTTAGGCTGAAGCAGGTGAAGTGCTGCTGTATTTGGAACAAGCCTCCAGAAAGAGGAGACACAAGAGTGTACTGTAAGAAGAGAAGTAACCTCTGCTGCCAAAAGCCTCTCTCACATCTGTGGTGGGGATGCAGCCCTGGACTTAACCTCTCTTCAGCACTAGAATTGTCTATGCTTCTTTGGAGTAGAAAGGTGAATTTGGAGCCTGTGAGGTATCCAGGGTCCCACGTACTTTCCTCTTTTATGCTATAGCTGAGCCCACGGCAGAGAGCTGCACTGAAAGGGGAAGATATCTTGTGCCATGTGCAGTGAGTCAGCACAAGAACCGACTCCAAGCTCAGGTTTAGTTTGTGTCTGTGGCCACCTTCTCCTTTGCTAGTTTTGATTTTCAACAGCAGGGAGCCTGCTCATCTCATGAAGAATCATTATGTGCTAGTGAGCTCTAGTGAGATAAAGCCAAGATATGATATACAGCCTCCCTGGTTCACCCACACATTGCTGCAGCCTGCCAGGCTCATTGCACTCAGAGTTGTTCCAGACTTGTGTCCTGGATGCTCAGGAGTATTTCAGGACCTACTCTCCACTTCTTTCCCTGCAGATCAGGTGCCTGAGTGCTCTTGAACTTGGTTTAAGAGTGAAGTGTTTTATAAATGGTTTTGAAACAGAGCAGGTGAAAACATCTTAGATCAATAGGTAACTGGTTTCCTTCAAATTTGGGTTGTACTTCACTGGAATGATCTCAACTCTGAGGTGTCTCAGACCCTTGAACTATAAGAAGAAGATGATCTCAGAAAGGGTTACAAATACCTTTAAGTTAACTAGTAGCCCTCTGAGACACATACTGTTCTCACCTTTTAGAAGAGGGAGGAACAAAATTGCAAAGAACCTGTGGTTACATTAGAGGTTGTCACTGGCCTCACTGGCTCCCATATGAACTGAGATTAAAACACAGCACTCCCAAGTCTGAAACTGGACCAAGTGGGTGCAGTTACTGAGTGGCTAAGCCTCCCTTAAGGTACCCAGGAGCCAGGCGTTCTCAGCAGCTCTGGAAGAGTCAGATTCTGTGTACTCATTCTCCTCCTGTAAAGCAGAGTTACTGATAATATATACTTATTTAATTGAATTGGATGTAATTGAATAATTCCCCTCTTAAAAGAATACAGCTTTGGTGTAACGGCACAAACTAGCCTGAAACTCATGGTCATCTTAATGGAGACCGGAAGAACTGTTTTTCTGAGCAAATCCAAAATCATGAATTGTTACCTTTTGTCATGAAAATGAAGTTATTTTTTAAAAAAAGTACAAGATGAAATATGCATTTGGAACTTTTATTATTTTATCATGCACTTTTATTTCTTAAATATACTTTCTATTTATTTTTCTTTGAGGACTCTAGCTTCTATCTTTCAAGGTTTTCTCCACAACCATAGGGGAAAACCACCCTGTTTTTTAAAATCAAAGCTAAAAATCTCATGGGATTTGCAGAGACTCAGCAGCCCTGAAATGAGATGCAATTCCCTGAGGTTTAGGATCACAGAGATGTAAACATGTCTGCCATAGCGGACTATCCAAAAAAACTAGACGTTTGGTAGAACTAATTTTCTTCTAACTTGGTTCTGCCAATTTAACTAGGGAAAAGAAGACATTTTATAACAGTCTAGAAGAGATTTCATGTTTTCAATGTATTGCAAGAGTGAGGTTGCAAAGCTTTTGGGCACTGAGGCATAACAGTGAGTCCCACTAACACAAGATAAGTTTATGTGGAGTTTCCTGAATATCAGGTCCATCCAGGAGGTTTAATCTGCTGGGTGTTATGAAAGTCACCTGTGGCAGGGATGGAAGAAGAGATAAATGATGAGTTCTTGAGATTCATAGGATTACATACCTAGGGATGTCTGCTGGGCTGCCTTCCAGCTATTGCTGCTACCCTACGAGTGCTTCATGGTGCTTGCAAAAACCCTCTGCAATCCATCAAAGGATGGCTTTTCCACCCTTATCTGAGCTTCTCTTCTTCCTTCAACCTGCCTTTGCCAGTCAGCCTGCTCCCACTGTAGGCTATAGGTACCTTTTAAGCCAATGAAGAAGACAATGTTATGAGCATGATCAAAGATTTGGTTCAGAGGCTGCAAATGTGCTGAACAGTCCCCCAGTCATCTGCAATGTTAGAGATGGGCTCACTGCAGCTCTTGCAGTTAATGAACTGCATAAGTATAAAATATAAACTCACATTATCAGGACCATGTTGATGCAGTTGCACACAACAGTGTATAAGCAATCATAATAAGGAGTGAGAGAGAAGGTAAGCATCTGAATGACCATTTTGTTGGATGTTGCTCCATCTCCATGAAATTACAATAATTATCTGGATAAATGAGATACATCCTTTTGAGGGTTCAATTCTAAAATTAAGCTCATTTTTTGTTGCGGAGCAGACATTTATTTACACAATTATCCTGCTAACATCACTGTGGACTTCCCTTGACAGTGCATTGCCTCAAGCCGGAAGACTACGGTAGGCACTTTCTATACTTCCCTGATCTCTGTCCTCTGCTTCTTCATTAAAAAAGTAAGCAGAAAAATAGATTAAGAAATGTAAAACCAACTTTCCTCATTCGAGAAAGTAACTCATGTCATCCATTGACCTCATAAAGCTGCACTCTTTCGGCATCACTTTATCAAGCAAGATGACCACACAGCTGCATCCTGCCCAGCTTGGGTACAGCATACAAAAACAGAAAAAGTGAGACTGAGAGAGAGAGAGATGGAGTGATGCATCTGGCTGCAGAAACATCACTTCTGCTGGAAAACAGGTAAAGCCATAGGGAAGGAGAATCCAGTATATCTCTGTACATCCAGTGACTAGTCACACAGGATAGGAGAACCTGCATCTCTGACACCACACAGTGGAGGTGAAGGCTCATGTATATGCTGGTCTCTTTGGCTTGAAGCTGAGCCTTCCAGTCCTCTTAAACCCTCCATCCTGGAATGTGTGTTCCTTCCAGCATTTTGCTTGGCGACTAAGAAAATCATCATAGCCAAGTCTACTGAAATGTGTCTCTTACGTCAAATATTTGCGTACAGTAGATAATGTTCACTAGCATCCCAAGTATTTAAAGCAAAAAATACTCAAACGGACCTCAGATGTCCAGATGTGGATAACAAGCCTCATTAACAGCAAGTACAGACATTTACGTAGACTTCAGGGAAGTCAATGGTGCCCTCTAAAGGAAACTCATGTGATACACAGGAGCTCTTGAGAGCTGTTGTACCCCCTGCCCATACAGCCACTGAATAATCCATGAACTATTTCTGAGCAATAATCTAAATAACCAATAAGATGACAAAATACGGAGTCCTTAATATCCCTTCTGAATTTGGGAAAGACAGCCTGTGCAAAGTTCAGTTTTTTTCAAACATTTATTGTATGAAGGCATCCTGGTCCCAAAACATATGTAAATGTTGGGAGCAAGACCTCAGATCACGGCTCAGAAAAGAAAGCTACAGCAAACTAGCAGGACAGTCCGCACAAGTGAAAGTGGGCCATGATATATTTCATAAAACTCTATCCTGAGCTAAATAACACAAAATAGCAGCAGATACATAGAGGGCAATTACAAGAGCTACTCAGGAATGAAGCGTGTGAAAAAACAAGCACCAGAGAGGAACCAGAGCTCTATAAGCAGTGTTTTGTCTCAGCCTTAGCTGAGACAAAATTGCAATTACTTTGCAATTCACTTATAAAATTCAACATATTCTTTTTCAAGAAATATGAAGCACCTTGAACAATAACACATACTTTGTTTCAAATTTCCAGTTGAGCTCTGGCTGATTGCACCAGCCAAAGAACATCATTTGGCCAAATCAGGAAAAGACCTATTGATCTCCAATGTACTGATGTGCAGATCTTATACACAGGTATACGTTATTTCAGGACAGCACCCTGCTGCCCAGGAAGATTAATCTTGCATTGAATTTAACAGGCACTGCAATGCTTTGCTGCTCAGAAAGTCGGGACAATTGTTCCCAGGTTTTGTGATTGCCACTCATTAAAATGCAGATTCACTTGATTAGGTTTTGGAGGAACTCTAGATCTCAGAGTATAATTTATAACTGAGAAAATGTTAATATTGCTTAGAATTAAATATTTCCAGTGAATGCTGTAAATGTTGCTCATGCTTTAACTGTGCTTTTTGCTCTGGATTCCAGGTATAATATCATGAAGATGCTGTGATTTATCAGTTAAAGCAAAGTTACATCCATGTGCCAGCATATGTGGTGTATTCACCAAACAAACAAACAGAAAAATCAGAGACATAATTTTTAGAAGACATTAGAATATTCTTGGGAACATTTTCATCCTAGAATTATGCATTTCTTCAATAGAAGAAATTACACACTGCAGCTCATTCCAAGACTGAAGATTGGTTGAATGCCTTTTTCATTAGAATACCTGAGATTTGGATAGAGATGCCTATACACACATGAAAATGGGGGCAGTGCCTTATAATGCGTGAGAATGCGGACATTTGCGGACATTTCTAGTCTAACTTCCATCACTGACTAGAGTGACTCAGAGAAGGCCTTTTGTACCTCATTTCCTCAGGGCTTCCACATGGGTGGCATGAGGCCAATAGGTTTAGAGAGCACGTTGAGACAAAAATGTCTCTGAAACCCAAGTGATGTTGCTGTTATTCTATATGATGGGTTATGAGACAAGGAAAACTGTATACCAAGCAAACAAACGCTTGCTAGTTAAGTAAGAATCACTCCCCAGGGCTGGGGTGCTTGGTTCATACAGGCAGTTTAAGGCTTAGTTTTGTGCTTGTTTTGACTGAGAATTCAAAGCCAGCGTTAGCTTTACAGCAAGAGGAAGGTCAGGTATGGGAGTTCAGTTTGTGCCCTTTGCCAATCCAAACACGATTTCTTCATTCTGAGTACTAGTAATTAACTGATCTCCAGTGAATTACAGCACCTGGGTTATCCATCCTTGCTACCATGAGAATTATTAAGCAGCAAACTGTGAAGCTAACAGCTCATTAGAAGCTTTGCAAAACAGCAGCACATAGCCTGAGTCCCACAGACTCCCAATATATTGCAGATAACAGCAATGGAAACAAGACGACTGGTATAAAGAGAGAATGTCTGGAAAGGTCTGGGATCAAGGAGCAGCAGGGTGATCAGCAGAAGGGCTGCAAGAGGCATCCAGATTAGCAGGTCATCAAGATCCTAGCGCAGCAACACAGCTTTTCAGGTTCCTTGGAATAGGAGGGTGGCCTATATCCAGACTAAAATAAAGACTTAAATCATTGAGGGGTGATGATGGGAAGATAAAGAACAGGCTGGAGCCCTTGGCAGCTCACAGGAGGTGAGAAAGGACAGCAAGGAAATCCTACTGACTCACAGAGGTGGGACAGGACAGATACAGAAATCATGGGCAGCTCCTAAAGGGCACAAAGGGCACTTCCCAAGCCAGCCAGCCTTCCCAGCCAAAGCAGTGACCAGCAGATGTGAGAAAGACTTCAGAGCAGGAAAGCCTTGTTCTCTGGGTCACCGTAAGGACCCCTGACCGGGCCAACTGGATACAAGTGTCTTGGTGCCCAGCCACTGGACAGATTGCTTGAGTACATGCGTATTAGTGCTCATATGCAGGTGTGTGAGTACAAGCAAAATTAGTTTCAAAATAAAATCACCTCCCCTTCCTACGAGGCCTCTCCTACCCTCTTGCAACAGTACTTCCACCCACAGGTGAGAAGAAACACAGCACAACATGGCTGGTAGGGAGCTCCAGGGTGAGGAAAGAAGCTGTGGGAGAGAAGAGGAGATAAAGGCAATTAAGGGAGAAGGTAACTGGTGCTTTGGAGACAAGAAGCAGAAGCCTGTTCAGATAGAATGAATGAATGATGGTCCATCAATAGGAAAGACACAATGGAAACAGCAAGAGGAATTTATGAAAGTAGAGAGGGTTGTGGGACAAGGCAAGATACACAGAAATGACAGTGAAAGGTCCTGAAGGCAAAGTTTGAACAAAATGTTTCAGGAAACAGGAAGACGCAGAAAAGAGGGTACCAGAAGGATGAGCATGCATGAAGCAGCTATTGTGGAGAGAGAGCTGAGTTTCGATTTGTGTCCTGAATACAATGCCGTCATAGTCAAGAACAGATGGACACACAGGAGGTGTCTGAGGCAACTTTGTGCAAGTAGCGCGAAGGAGCTTTGTGCAAAGGATTTCTGCTGGAAGGGAGCATTAATACCAGTGGGACATTGCAAGGATGACAGAATCATAGAATAGCTTCCATTGGGACCCTGGCAGGTCATCTGGTCCAACCCCCAGTTCAGAGCAGGGAAAGAAAAGATTACATAGGAGATGAAAAATTTCCTTGTATCTTCACAGATATAAAGTTAAGCCTTAGCTATACATAAGAAATGAGCATCCAAAGTCAAACCTTCCCTTGATTCTCTATGGTTGATGGTCCCCTCTGGAAGCAATGCTCATTCTACAGATTACTGGAATTGCTACTATAATCGCTCTGGATTCTTTCCTATGGAGCACTAGGGTTTTTTTGTGTATCAAAAGCAGGCAAAAGACACAACAATCAACCTGTAGCTTGCTCTAAACACACATGCACATCTGATGCATAGTTGATGCCAGCACAAAACAAAAATAGGAAAAATATTTCTCATGCAAACTGGGTTGGTGGTTAATCATGTGAATTGTACCTTTTAGAGAGGTATCCTAGCAACTCCCCAGCAGCCACAAGTCCCGGCTGACAATGCACACTGATGCAATTGTTCTCCTCCTGCAGACATCAAAACTTTGCAGCTAATCAAAGAGATAATTCGAAACAGGAGACCACGTTAAATTTGATCCAACAAAAAGGAATTTTATAAATGAGCAATGTCACCCAGGGCATCTCTTCTGCTTAAAGTTGTCATCTCAGAACAAGAGTAGGTCAGGCTTAGCGAAGCCATGCAACCCTGGGAACAAAACCTCCCTTCCAACAATTGGCCGCACGATTCTCCTGAAGGCGCTTGCTTCTGCTGTGTCAATTTTTGTTGTTTCCACTTTAGAGCACTATGCAGAATTTATTACTATTTTCTGTAATAGCAAAGGCTCACCTGAAGCACTCTAGAGCACAAGTATCAGTAAAAACCCTGCTGATGCTCTTGTAGCCATTTGCTTCAAGATGTTTCCCTGAACAAAGTCCTACTCCTAACATGCCAGATTAGATATTTTTTCACATCTCTTGACAGTGCAAATAGGCTCTGGGCTAGCTGTATTAGACATTCTGTTTCAGGACCAGGACTGAGGTTACCAAGTAGCCTAAGCACGTGCTTTCCAAGCATCCCCATTTTGGAAGAACCTCTTTGGGCACGTATGCAGCAGGCGAAGTAAAATCAGAAACACTGGATTTATTACGGTTCTGAAATAACTTTTTTTTTTTTTTTAACTCTTTAGCTACCCAAAGATACTAGAGATCTAAGAAAAATATTCAATACATTCAAGCATTTCCCAGCTCACTTTTCTTACCACTGTAGTGTTCTTCAGGCTTCAGTTCAGAGTTGCGAAGGGCATCCCAAGTTCTCCTCCTACAGTTTACATCTCTTCTTTTAGATTACAGAAGATCTACTACACTACCTCCATCCTCCACTGTTCATCTCCTCTCTCAAAGAGAAAAATCCTTATTCTTAAAACTTCCTGTTTTCTCTGTCAGGTGAGCGCTGACACCTGGCCACCTTCATTAGATGCTCCTCAGATACTTTTGTTTGACGACCACTCTCCTGGGGATCAGAACTCAAAGATCAGTTTGTCCAGTCAGTAACTATCTCATAGAATCATAGAATGGTCTGGGTTGGAAGGGACCCCAAAGATCATCTAGTTCCAACCCCCCTGCCATGGGCAGGGACACCTTCCACTAGACCAGGTTGCTCAAAGTCCCGTCCAACCTGGCGTTGAACACTTCCAAGGAGGGGGCATCCACAGCTTCTCTGGGCAACCTGTTTCAGTGCCTCACCACCCTCACAGTGAAGAACTTCCTTACATCAAATCTAAATCTACCTTCTTTCAGTTTAAAACTGTTACCCCTTATCCTATCCCTAAACTCCCTGATAAAGAGTCCCTCCCCATCTTTCCTGTAGGCCCCCTTTAAGTATTGGAAGGCTGCTATAAGGTCTCCCTAGAGCCTTCTCTTCTCCAGGCTGAACAACCCCAACTCTCTCAGCATGTCCTCACAGGGGAGGAGCTCCAGCCCCCGACCATCTTTATGGCTTCCTCTGGACTCGCTCGAGCCGGTCCACGTCCTTCTTATGTTGGAGCCCCAGAGCTGGACACAGGACTCCAGGTGGGGTCTCAGGAGAGTGGAGTAGAGGGGGAGAATCACCTCCCTTGACCTGCTGGCCACACTTCTCTTGATGCAGCCCAGGATACAGTTGGCTTTCTGGGCTGTGAGCGCACACTGATGGCTCATATTCAGTTTTCCATCCACTAACACCCCCAAGTCCTTCTCCACAGGGCTGCTCTCAATCCACTCATCGCCCAGCCTGTATTTGTGCTTGGGATTGCCCCAACCCATGTGCAGGACCTTGCACTTGGCCTTGTTGAACTTCATCAGGTTTGCACAGACCCACCTCTGCAGCCTGTCCAGGTCCCTCTAGATGACATCCCTTCCCTCCAGCGTGTTGACTGCACCACACAGCTCGGTGTCGTTGGCAAACTTGCTGAGGGTGCACTCAATCCCACTGTCCATGTTGCCAACAAAGATGTTAAACAGCGCCAGTCCCAGTACCGACCCCTGAGGAACGGCACTTGTCACTGTTCTCAACTTGAACATGATGGAAAATAAGTGTGACCATCCAGCCAATTCCTTACCCACCAAGTGGTCTATCCATCAGATCCACATCTTGCCAATTTAGAGACAAGAATGTCGTGCAGGACAGTGTCAAATGCTTTGCCCAAATTCAGGTAGATGACATCAGTTGCTCTTCCCTTATCCACCAACGCTGTAACCCCGTTGTAGAAGACCACCAAATTCATCAGGCTCGATTTGCCCGTAGTGAAGCCATGTTGGCTGTCATCGATCATCTCCTTATTTTCCATGTGCCCTAGCATAGTTTGCAAGAGGACCCACTCCATGATCTTACCAGGTGCAGAGGTGAGACTGACTGGACTGTAATTCCCAGGTCTTCCTTTTTCTGTTTTTAAAAATGGGGGTTATATTTCCCCTTTTCCAGCCAGCAGGAACTTCACTGGACTGCCACAACTTCTCAAAAGTGATGAATAGTTGCTTAGCCATTTCATCCACCAGTTCTCTCAGGACCCACAGATGCATCTCATGAGGTCCCATGGACTTGTGCAACTTCAGGCTCCTCAGACGGTCTCAAACCCGATCTTCTCCTACAGTGGATGTTTCTTCATTCTGCCAGTACCTGCCTTTGCCTTCTGCGTCTTGGGTGATGTGGCTGGAGCTCTTGCCAGTGAAGACTGAGGCAAAAAAGTCAATGAGTACCTCAGCCCTCTCCATATCCCAGGTGACCAAGTCTCCCGTTTCCTTCCAGAGAGGGCCCACATTTTCCCTAGTCTTCCTTTATAACAGACATAGCTATAGAAGCTTTTCTTGTTGCCCTTGACCTCTGTGGCCAGATTTAATTCTATCAGGATTTTGGCCTTCCTGACCTGATCCCTGGCTGCTAGGACAGTTTATCTTATCTTCCTTCCAGGCTACCTGTCCTCACTTCCACCCTCTGTAGGCTCCTATTTGTGTCTGAGCTTGTCCAGGAGCTCCTTGTTCATCCATGCAGCCCTCCTGGTGGTCTTACCTGACTTCCTCTTTGTCAGGATGCATTGCTCCTGAGCTTGGAGAAGGTGATCCTTGAACATTAACCAGCTTTCTTGGGCTCATCTTCCCTCCAGGGCTTTATCTGATGTTACTCTGCCAAGTAGATCCCTGAAGAGGCCAAAGTCTGCTCTCCTGAAGTGCGGGGCAGCGAGCTGGCTGTGCACCCTCTTTGCTGCCCTAAGGATCTTGAACTCCACCATTTCATGGCCACTGCAACCTAGGCTACCCTTGAGCTCCTCCTTGATTATCTCCCTGAATATTCTACAAAAATGGTTAATCAAGCTTTAATGATCTTTTCTTGTCAGAATGGAGAAATTTCTCACACCACCTTTGGTGGTTCAGAAGGAAAGCAAACCACAACAGAATCAACAGCCATATGATCTGAACACCTAACAAAAGAGAACCCACAACTGGACATAGACATCAAATCACATACAAATCATACAAAGCATTTGTGACCTACTTTCTACCACAAAAGATGGATTCTTCTGCAGTCAGTCAAGTGCTATTACACACTGCCACCACTAAAAGCAACATGCAGACTATCTGGATACAGTAGTTGAGACCAGGTGTCAAGAGGACTACAGGGGATCATCTGTGCCCAATCACATCCATAGACCTTGCAAAAGTTGCTTCCAGTCAGTAGAAAACTGTTACTCAAGAGTGGAAACACTGCTTACAGATGTTAGAAGGACCCAAAGGTTCCCCCCCCAAACAAGATTCCCTTTCAATGCGCTGGCTTTATACATTTTAACTGTAATAGTATTTGCATAAAAGTAACTCTAAAACTAGAAAGTGCAGAAAGAAAAGGGAATAAGCTGTAGAGCTAGAGAGCAATAAGGGGGAAAGGGAAACTATACCTGTGATACTGTTCCCAGCAGATTAATTTATTTTCACCTTCCTAACGCAGATACACTTTTTTTTTTTGTACAAGTCACCACAGTATTTGCTTCAGGAAGAGTCAGGAAGAGTCTGATAACAGGATGTGAACATTTGTGAACTTAAGAAGGGGCTGATACTATGAAACAGCTTAGAAACTATACATTTGTAATTAAAACAGCAGGGCACATCAGTTCAGCGTGACAGTTAGAATTTGCCAGATATTAATGGGCTGACTTGCAAAGAAACAAAAACCCAACTCTTCCTACACTACATGATCCTTAATAACCACAGCAGCTACATTGTTTTATGCCTTAGAATCCTCAACCACAGGAAAGAAAAATAAACAACTGATCCCAGCAGTATCTTCAGGAGCAAAGTGTCACCTTCTAGAAGGGCAGCAGTCACCCACAATTAGGACAAGAAAGTTAAGACAAATAACCATGCACTCACAAACACCCATGGTGTTTACCCACAGACATCTACCTCTTACATCACAGTATTCCCCCAAAGAAGTCACTGTGGAAGAGAAACACAGACAGTTAAATTCAGTGTTGCTGGTCAGAATTGTTCTGATACTCTGACCATCTGCAAGCAAAACGAACCAGCTCAATTCTCTAATATTATAATCAATATAATTGGGACTGAAAACAAGCAGGTGAACATGAGTTGCTCTTCACTGCAGGGTGCCTAGTAAGAACGGTCCCACACACTGGGTCTGGATCTGTGACTAATTTTCTTTCTGAATGCAGGAGCAAACAAAGTTATTGCATGATGCAGACACCAGCCTTTCTTTTCAGAAGAGCCATTGTGTTCAGAAAAATCTTGGCTCAAAGCATCTTGAAATCATGAGAATCCTTCTCTGTATTTTAGTAAGTTTTGAATCAGGCTCATAGGGAGCGTATCAGAGAAGCATTTCAAAACCTGTTGTTTTAGTAAGGAATGACCTTCAGTTTATTTTCTGGAACGTCTCTGCTAAATCCTTCATTGCCTACCTTTTTAATTTGTGTACACAGCACCATGCAGTGAATAACATCACTATCAATGCTGCTGTCAACCTCCCTCCCCCTCCAGTATCAATAACATGATATAAAAAGTCAGAACTTTGTGTTAAAGATGATCTACACACAAAAATTTTACTCAAATCATTTAATAAAACCATTTTGTTAAAAAAATGAGTAAGTGATGACTGGAATTTTAATAAAAAATTCAGAAATTACAAAAAATGGCATTATATTACAAACAGAACCTGAATATATGAGAAGAGTTAGACAAATCTGGTAATATGGTCTACAGAAAACCTATGCAGAAGAGAGATCAGCTGTTCCTGAGTTAATTGTGTTTCTGTTTATGTTCTTCTGAGATAATAACATGATTGCAGTGTAGAATTTTCTCTTTCTACCTGAGCCTTTGTGCTAGGTATGTCTCTTCTAGCCATTTCATGACGCTGATGTTACATATGCACAGATAAGAGGCTCTCTGAATGCCCAAGAAAGAAAAAATATCTGAGGCCTAAAAGAAGTACTCCAAATGAAAAGCAGTGTACTGTAAGCAGCCTATAGGCAAAAAAATCCCAAAATAATTCCTATGCTGACTAGCCAGAGATGCTTGTCCGGTAGCTGCCCTGAATGCTAGGGCTGCCTTATAAAAGCTTGTTGCCTTCTCAGCCAACTCATTCTGCAATAAATAATAATGCTCCCTTGTGAGAAGTAGAATTTTACTTAACATACCATTACACATCAGTAAGCCTCAAAAATTGTGAGAGCGATGGCAAAAGAGAGAGTGTGAGAGGAAGCAGGGGCAAGAGTGAAAGAGAGAAGGACAAGGGGGTAAGACAGTGAGCACACAAGAGTAAGAGGGAGCTTGAAGGGTGTGTGAGAGAGCACGAGCAAAGGGCACAAATCAGTAAGCCTCTGCAAGTCCTTCCATTCCTATGGCATCCCTACCAGCTCTGTGCTGCTGAGCCTCTCAGACCCTGAGCCACAGCTGCACAAGTCAGATGGTGCCACATGGCAACAGTGACAGTCGGTCTGGAGCCCAAGTTGGGGCAAAAGTATCTTCTCTGATTGACTGAAGCAGCCAGCCAGCACCTATCTCATCTATCAAAGTCCCTCAGAACACCTTCCCTGTCTTTCTGCCAAAAGAGTCACTGCTGGACCTTCAAGGTCTGTATTTGGATATTACACTTTAGAAGAAATCTCCTGCATGTAGGTTAGGCTATTCTATCAAAGTGCATCTTTCCTCTATACATATACCCATTCATGTAAATTATTCCTTCATAAGGCTTTACAATATATCTGAAATGTTTCAAATCTGTATCTAATAAATATTACATGAAAATATTTTTTCAGTATTTACATATGAAACATATAAAAGTATGATCATTGTAAGATTACTTCTTCGATTTCATCTTCTAAAGAACCAAGGGTCTTAACTCCTGGCTTGCTTGTAGTGTGTTGCAAACGGTGTCTGCTTAGGTTTCTTACTTCACCAAAAAGCTCATTGTCTTCTTTTACTTTGACTTTACTGGTTTTTTCAACAAGAAGAGTATTACTAGAGTCCCAATCTATGTCAAAAGGTGTTGTATCATTATTTTTAGAAAGAAAGATGGTACTGGCACTGCTTCCAAAGAGTTGCTCCATTAAATTGGACTTCTTTTCTTTCTTACTATTGAAATCTGCATTTTCCTTAACATTTTCTTCTAAGTTGTCACTTTTTTGAGTAAGCCAACTCAGTCTCCCTGATCCTTTCCCAAAGGAAGGTACGTAACTACCAAATGTTAACTCACTACTTAAATCTAAGGTCCTTAGATTTCGTTGCTTCTGCCCTAGTGCTCTTGTGGCATCATCCTGGCTGTCATCTACAGGAAATCCATTAGTAACCTTTCCAGGAATCTCAAAGAATTGATTAGTTTTTTCTTTTTTCTCCATGGAATGAGATTTTCTTGCTGTATTTATGAGTGGTGCTTGGGAAGCAGGTTTCATGTTCATCACATTTTGAGTTTCTCTATCAATTTCTTGCATTTTAGCAAGCAGGAACTCTCTTTTTCGCCGCTCTTCCAGCATTTCAGTGCTTTCTCTCTCTACTTCAGGTTTGTGGACTTGTGTCTCCATCTTTGTTTTCTCTTTATCCAATAAAAAGCTGCTTTCTTTTTTCATTTTGCCATATTCTTCCCTTTCCCAGTCTGCAGGAAATGATTAAATATTATTTAAAATGTTTTAGTTTTAAAATGACTTTAAAAGAATATTTTGAAAATAACGCAAGCAAAAGCCATTGAGTTTTTAATGTGCTCTTCTATGCATAATGTGGTTTCCCTACCGCAAAACTATATTCTTCAAAAATTACAACAAAATTCACACCAGGTTCTCTACTAAGATATAAAAGTTTACTGTCATCTTCCAAAGGGATTAGGACATTATCCACGTTTTAGAATTTTCAGAGGAATTTCATTTCTGCCAATTGCCTTTCCATTTCCTGGGTTTGAATGAAAATGAATACAACATCACTGATTTTAACAGTTCTGACTTGCACAGTACTTTATTTTCCTTTGTCAGCACCACTGACATTTGGATGGTTCTGGGATATACATTTGGGTTTTTTTTTCCATGAAGGGAACTACTCCTGTGAAGCTACCAGGCCACAAAGTCATGGGAGTCATTAGCGGTTTCAAGTAGTGAATGCTTTAAAATATACTGCATCTGCTGCATACAGGAAACACCTTTACGTGAACTCAATGAGAATGTCTGCACAAATATCAAATGTCAGTTTGGTGTCCCTTTATAGCTGTGCAAAGGTGCAAAACAATAATAAACTTCTAGATAGAACCTGCAAATATTTATGTGTACAAGAAAAAGGAAGCCTCTCAAATATTTCTCTCTTCAAAATATTTTTCTATCAAGAGGTATGTCTTTGGCCAAAAGCTGAATATGACTTCCTGGCCCCTTCAATTGCATTCCCCTTTGAACATTTTATTCAAATTTCTGACTGATGTTTTCACGAAATTCCACATTATCTATTGTACTTCAGATCAAACTTATAGAAACAACTGCAATTAAATATATTTAATATATATATTTTTTCAATAGCATATCATTATACCAAGTTAAGTAAGGAGCTACTTTCTGCATGTAAGGTGGGAAAAATATCAGCTTACAGTGTAAGATGGGCAAGGTGGTCAAATCATCTTACTTAAGAGACATAACAACAGATTCTTGGCTTACGTAAGTTGCGCACTGATGTCAGCAGAGGTAGAAGATTTTACACAGAATTTACCTCTGAAAGCAGCTATAGATTTTTTTAGAATTCTTCCTTGTCATCTAGAATAGGTGTTACTGTTCATTAATTATAATCATGAGAGAGTATTTTAACATGACAGGTTGCAGTCCACCTAAAATACTTTAGATTAAGAGACTTATGAATGAAGTCATTAAGATGTTGTGAAAACCAAATTAATATTTTCTGGCTTGTCTCAGGAATAGTGTGGCCAGCAGGACCAGGGAAGTGATTGTTCCCCTGTCCTTGGCACTGGTGAGGCTGCACCTTGAATACTGTGTTCAGTTTTGGGCTCTTCACTTCAAGACAGACACTGAAGTGCTGAAGTGTGTCCAAAGAGCAATGAAGCTGGTGAAGGGTCTAGAGCACAAGGAGCAGCTGAGGGAACTGGGGTTGTTTAGCCTGGAGAAAAGGAGGCTCAAGGGAGACCTTATTGCTCTCTACAACTACCTGAAAGGAGGTTGTAGCGAGATGGGTGCATGTCGGTCTCTTTTCCCAAGTAAGAAGTGATATGATAAGAGGAAATGTCCTCAAGTTGCACCAGGAGAGGCTTAGATTGGATAGTACGAAAAATTTCTTCACCGAAAGGGGTTGTCAAGCATTGGAACAGGCTGCCCAGGGAAGTGGTGGAGTCACCACCCCTAGAGGTATTTAGAAGATGAGCTGACGTGACACTAGGGTGTAGTGGTGGACTTGGCAGTGTTAGGTTAACAGCTGGACTCAATGATCTTAAAGGTCTTTTCCAAACCAAACGATTCTACGATCCTAAGATTCTAATAAAAAAGCAATATTAAAATACAATTATAGAAACCGACATTTCTCAAACAGCCACGCCAAATGATTCAGATAACCACAAGTGAAAAGAAACTACAATTTCAAACTATAAGACTGAAGTAGATACGTACTGAAAAAACAGGCCATATTAAGTAAAGCAGATTTGTTCTATGATAGTAAAAATCTACTGAGTACCTCAATAACATCTAGCAAGTCAGAGATAACATCAGCATTTACCTGCTATGTCATCCTTGTGTTGTAAAGCAAAATCTCTCAGGCTTCCATACTTTTTCATGGACAGCATTTTTTGCTGCTGCATACTTAATCACAGCTGAGTACAGGGGACAGATTATTCTATATTCCACACTTTCTGATACTCTTTGCATAATATAACTGAAAATAATTTTCCACTGTAGTGATCTCTGCAAAATCATTTCGCTCTTCTCACAAGAAACTAGCAGCCTCCCTTGATTAGTATTCTATGGTGTATTTTCCAGCCTTCAGCTGCCCGTTTCCTTACCATCATGTAGTTTTTGAACCCTCTCCTCTAAAGCCTGTATTTCCTGAAAACGACTCTGTTTCTCTTCTCTTTCCCTGTCTCTGTCTTGTCTTAGGAGGTCAGCTTGCTCTTTCCGTTCTTTGTCTTGAGTTTCTTTTTCCTGAAATAGATTGATACAAACCAGAAACTGATAGGGAATAATAATCAATAAAACAAACAAATAAAACCATATGAACTTCTACATCATTCTGAAATCACATTCTTACTGCTAAACATAAAAATGAGCAAGTCATCTAAACCGAGCCAGCTTTGACAACGCAGGGGTTTGGCCCTAAAATCTCACCACCTCTAACATAGTTTTATGCACCTGAAACAAAATGAATAGACAGTCAACTCTGTTCTGTATTACATCTCTCATGAAAGCTGCAGCTCCAACGTCATAAAGCAAAATTATCACTGTGTTAGGGTAGTTCTCTTCAGAAGTCAGAAGTTAAGTTGTCTTTTTCAAGGACTTTAATAGAAGGCCAGACCTCACCACCTTATTCTTTTAACAAGCAAGCAATTAGTTACAAACAAGCAATAAATCTATTTCCACAATCTGATCTTTTTACTCAAGTGAGTGGGTTGTAGATATGGACAGTCTGACAGTGGTGCTTAAAGTTATGGAGTACTAAAGTAATAAACAGTGAAAGAGAAAGGTTTAGTCTTAAAAGAACCTGCAGAAGATATTAATGTCAGCAGTAAAAATCACTAACAGAAAAGTAGTAGCAATGAGGTGAAGAGAAAGCCAGTGTAATCCAACATGTGGATGCTAACTTTGTAGCTTGTGATTATTTTAGAGTAAAATAAGCTTCTAGATTAAAAGAGAAACAAGAGAAACAGTTACTACTTAACGAACAAAGAAAATATGACTATTAGCCAAAACAACTTCAAATATCTTCCCTTCATGTACAAGACTGTCATTATTTTATTTTAAAAACCCAAAAACTCTATAAAGAGATGGTGGCCAAGTATTTAAAATGCTTGACTTAGAAAACTGATGAAAGCACAGGCTACCCAAATCTAATTTACGTTACTTAAACCAACAGCCATACATGAACTAGAGAGGTTTGTAAGATGACATATAGTTGGACTCCATGAGCTGCACTGCACCAACTGTGCGGTTCTGTAACTCACACACCAAAGTATATGCTGGAAGATTGCATACATTAAACTACATCCATACTTACAGAAAGGGGTTTGGAAGAGAGAACATATGAATGAAACAGCCATAAAAAAAGCTTCAGTCCTACCAGGAAGCCAGTCAAGACCATCATCACAGCATTATTACTGACAAATAGTCCTAGCCTTATGTAATCAGAATTTGTACAATTTGTACCATAATCTGTGTCATTCTGATTTGTAATACTTTAAAAATCTCTTTGATTTTAGCCTGGGGTCACAGTATTAGCAATACTTCTAATGGTGATATTTTATAATAAAAAGGGAAATGGAAAACTGAAAAAATCCAGCCATATTCACAAAGCTGGAAAAACGACAGAAGAAATACCAGCATTATGACAATAAGAGGAAGTGTTAGATTTATGCATTGTGAAATAAATCTGGAAAGTAAAAGAAACCATAATTAAGACCAAAGCAAAAAGAGAGACAACACAGCCAGCACTGTTACAACAGATTTCTCAAATAAGCATTATAAATAAAGGGGAGAAAACCAAAATGAAGTCTTAAAAACTTCAAAGAAATGACAGTGGCAGAAAAAGAAACAAACTGAGCTAACAGTTATCAGTAAAACAGAATATGATGAATTAAGCGTCACAAAAACCAAGTATGATATTTCTGGAAGGGCAGAGTTTCTCTTAAAGATCAGAATGTTTTCTAAATTATATTTCCTATATATTTATATTTGTATATTCACACATATTTTCTAAAATATAAGTTGTGCATTAAATCTGATAGGTGAGTGATCTGGAGCAAGTCTCAAATTTTTATGGAACTCACTATTTTAGGAAGAATCCCTTCTTTCTTGTTTACTGTGTCACCACAGGCAAGTTCTGATTCTGGAAATAATTCTACTGGTGAGAAGTATCCGCTGGTCTGTACACCTTTTGTGAGCTGTGATCCTTTTTTAATATTTTGGTTGTTGGCTGTAGAAAATACAAACTAATTAAATAATGTTTTCACTTGAAAATATCCCACTATATACCTGTCTCTCATTTTTAATGATTTGCAGGAAACATAAAAGACTGTATTGGAGCCAATGGAAGTGGAAAGTATTGACAAGTTTCACATAGCTGTTTTCAGCATCTGTAAATGCTATTTAAAAAAAATTGCATGCAAAACTTCTACTGAAAAAAAATAAAAAACCCCTTAAAGTCATTACTGTATACTGAATATTTCTTTAAAAATCCCCAAAAAATCTCTCACTCATCTTACTGCTTGCCACAGAAGCTACATGTAGAGAAGCAAACTCATAAAACTAAAATTCACTTATCTGCATCTTTGAAACACACACACTTATCTCTACAGAATGACATTTTAAAAAATCTGAACCTAAAATGAAATAATAGTAGAACATCTATAATAAAATGAGCAGCAGACAAACTGAAATGCTGGCATTAACAATTTAAAACAGTCCCATAAATTCCCGCTTCTTCTGACAAGTAGACTCTACTGATCCAGTGAAAATAGTCTAAGCACACATACAGACACACATATATACAAGCATATTTATGGGGGTAGCATAAGGCTTGAGGCTGCCTTGTCACACCAGAAGAAATCAGTGCACTGATACTTTTAGAAGATTATGTTCTGGGACATATGTACTCTTTGAGGAAAAAAAAGAGTGCAGCTTATCTGACAGACAGTAAAGCTGAATTAGGAAAAAATAAATAAAAAACATCACCAAAATATTCATAGCAATGAAGTTAAGTATTTTTAAAGCATCTGTAATTTATTGTCATGTAGACATTATCTATGATTTATTAGAGAATTTACGAAACAATCTTTCTCTCCTCCTTCACCCAGGAACACCTGGTATGAAAGGAGTTAAGAACTCTGATGAAGCTCTGGATTTTGGTTCTGCTGCAGTTACAGAACAGTCAAACAAACAGCGTGCCCTTCTTTGTAACAAGTGCTGTGTTGAAAGCAGTGCAAAAAAGTAAATGTTCTTGAACAAGCAGTGGTAGGGTCAAACGCTGAATGGCATGAATGATATAACCTAGCAGAGTAATTTTAAAGTGTCGCCATTAATTTTTCTGCCTTTATTGCTTTATATAAATTACCTCTTTTTCGTTGTATAATATCCATGTCTTTTCTTGGTGATAGCTTCAACATACGATTAGCATATATATTTTTTGCTTCAAGTTCTCTTTCTTTTTCCTGTGAATTAAAGAGGTAGGTATAACGATGAGTTACTAACATTTCATTTACTAGTCATTAGCAAAGTTGTAAATTACATTAAAAATACATGATGTAATAGAAACAGAGTAAAGTAATCAAACGTTACATCTGATGTTTTAAGGAGAACAATCACATTCCTAACTTGGCTTATGCTCTAAGAAAGCAGACAGAACTTTACCCCCCAACAAACTTATTAGCAAAATATTCTGGAAATAAAAAAGCACCTCTGAAGTGAAAATAAAACTAAATGCCAATGCTTCCATCAACATGAGTAAGACTTACAACATATGTACAGATTGCACAACTGAATTTTCAGTATTGTAAAGAGTTAAAACATTTCAATGCTAGCAATGTCACTTGTCACAGGGCATGTCAGTACCACCGAGCGGAGGCCCACTGCATCACAGAGGTAGAGATATACTCTTCTTTAATGACATTTATTGAATAAAATACAGAAGCGAACAGTGAGTTATCAGAAATCATCTATAAAATCTTTTGAAAATATTAAACTCTCCACTAACAAATCAGGCTTAAGACACTTACTCTAAACATGTAAGTTTGAGTTACTAATGCTGCTACTTGCTTGATAACTAGTAAGGTGGTAAACTGGTGTACCTCCATTATATAAGTATGTTTGAGACTTCGGGTTTCAGCGTAATTCTCCTAGAAATGAAGTACTTGGGCTCAGGTAATTTGTTTTTTTTTCTAAAGATAAGCTGACTAGGTAGAACATAACAATATTTTCAGTCCTTAAATTTAGAATGTGGGCAACAACGGGGTGGGGGGATGCAAACAAACCTTTGCACAAAATTTAGCAGCACATGTGGACATCACAAATACATGAAATTAATCTTTACACAAACCTACTGTAATGCAAGTACATTAGTAACAAAGTACTGTATATACCTGCAGATTTAATTTTAAATTCAAGCCTTCAAAATGTAATTTTCCAGTACGTCTTGTGGTTTAAGCTCAATGCTTGGCTATGTACTTGATCTTTTTTTCCTTAGCTAGTGCTAACAATAATGATTAACGTAGAGACATTCCTATTATAGACACTGTAGGGCCGGAGCACAGAATGTTTCAGGAAAAGAACTCACATGTGGTATATAATCAAGTACACATCAGAGAGTGCAGTCACTGGTAAACTATTCAAACCTGATTACAGATACTTCCAAAGATAAAATGCCAGAACATGTTTAGCAACTTGTATTGCTTCACATTCTACCTTCAGCTTCTGATTTAGTTGATGAAGCTCTTCTTGGAGAATTCTGTTTTCTTCTTGAGCCTCATACATCTTTTTTTTCTTTGAATGTAACTCTCGTTGAAAACTGCTACCACTTAATTCAAGATTTTTTTCCAGATCCTTCAATTAAAACAAAGTATTTTTTAATAACCAAAGTACATTTATTATAGTGAAATTACTTAAATAAAATTACAGTAAATCAGCATCTTAGAGTCAGATATCAGCTCCACCACTGCTGTAACACTGAATACATTTAAACCCTTAATCCTAACTTTGAGGGGGCAGACAGAACACCTGCAGATGCTGCAGCTCATTCTTCTGGAGTATTGGGAGGTGACTTGAGGACATATGAGAACACACATTACTTTCTGCAAGGCTCTTGGCACACTGGACCTCCAGATCTCTAAGACAAATCTCAAAATGATGGTTAAGAAACAGAATACCTCCCTGTAAGAAGGAAGAAGACAAGAAATAATTTTTAACCTTTCTGCTAGAGACAAATTTGTAACTGTGATTTCATTTACATAGCCCTGCCTTGCTATAGCTGTTTTAAGTGAGCCTGTGATGATGACAGAAGGAATAAGAGTAGAAGAAAAGCCCTTACTTTTTAGAGTATGATTCATTTTAACATTATCCAGTACTACAAATACTGAAATACCTGATCATAAAACTACAGATGCCCGATGGTGACACTACAGGGTGAGGTTATGTGGGTAATAAGTTTATATCTTGGTATTTTGGGATTTATATTATGAAAGCTTAGTTTCCAGTTTAATCCTTTGGATTTCCTGACCTATTATCTCTGTAATGTAATTTAGGTGTAATTACTAATATAGACATCAAACTTTAACACCATTTAAATGACCAACATAATTTCAGCTAAAAGTAGTATTGCATACAACTACCAACAGTTTAATAGTGTTAACACAATTATTTTTAAATGAGTTTTTAGACATGTTTACAGTGTAGACATGTTTACAAAAATGTAAACGTTTTTGCTGAACAAAATTAAAATATATTGCACAAAATTCTTAAAATGGATACCCATGGAATGTTCTAAAGCTCATTTCAGTATTAAAAAAACTGCTGTAATTTTGTTCAGCTCAGCTCTCATACGTGCAGAACAGTGGACAATCAAACATTGCATGAATGCAGTTCACAAAATTGAAAAAGAATTACTATATATATGTTTTTTAGAATTTTAGTATACAGTTCCCTAAATACCCAGAAAATTTTTTAACAAATGCTTCCCCTCCAAGAAGAAAAATTAGATTGCATAAAGTTGTATTATAGCTGTATGCACTTCTGAAATGTTATTACTGGTTATAAAAACACCTAAAAGCACAAGCCCACAGTATATATTCTGACAAAATATACTCAATTTGCAAACAGAAATTTGAATTCACAGCTACCAAGTATGTAACTATATAATCACCTTGGAAATAATTTACTTGGTGCTGCTTATGTGTAAAAAAAAAGAATGATTTTCTATTTGCTCCACAACTGTGAAAAAATACAATTCATGAAGGTCATTATGGTAAGAAATTACCAGAATTTCTTACAGAGAGAAAGCAATCTCACCTTAATTCTTCTTTCACTGTCCTCTAGCCTACTCTCTGCATAGGCTAGTTTCTTTGTCAGGTCATCTCTTTCAGCAAGGTGCTTATCTGCAGACAGCTTTTTCAGTTTCTGCAAGACAGTTTTTGTTCTGTACAGTTCACCTTCCGAATCTTTCAGCCGTCTCTCAGTTGCACGTTCCCTCTCTTGAGATTTTCGTAGGCGCTCCCTTAATATTCTAATCTCATTGTTGTGCCGGGCAAGGAGCTGAGAGATTTCGTTTTCTGTATCTTCAAACTTATTCAAGGCTTTCTCCTGCCTGTGCTGAAGCCTCTTCAGTGCCCTGTTTTCCTTCTGCAGCTCATCTAGTTTGATGTGGAGTTCAGTCAGTTCATTTCGGAGCTCATTGATTTTCAGCAGTCTAGCAGAAAGAACTCTTTTTGTAACAAGATCTATATCTTTTGCAGGAGAATCCCTAGTGAAGCTCTGAGAACGGAAATCCCACCGCGTCTCTCTTTTGCTTGGTGCATATTTGGAACCCAAATTCTTTGTGGCTAAGAGAGGAAAAATAAAAAGCATATTTACTATAAGACAATGCAGTTTGTCTATTCAGACATCCTTCCTGGAATGAAGCTCTGCCTGAAACAATTTTACAATACTTCGCAGAGATTGCAGCTTTCAAATCAGACAATAAAAGGCATATATGTGATAGACTTATGATCCTTTTGATAGATAAAAAACCAGAGATTTATGTTTGTTATGTACTGTAAGAGGTAGTATTTGCAGACATCAATATAGGACCATTGTAAAGTAATAATCTGCAAATCTTATCAGAAATAAGTCATATTTTGTTAATATTTGATGATGTTTATTAAAATGTTTTAGAAATACTGTACTCTTATGCATACAATATTATCAAATGCTTTTAAAATGGCAACAATTAGCTGAGCATTAGCTAGTTATATATTATGCAAGATGTAATTCTCTCAGACAAATGCAGTAGTATTTTCAAATCCAGCTGCCATGCTTACAGACAAAACAGCAGATTTCAAAGGCTCAATGCAAAAAGCCTCCAAAGCAAAATTATAAATCCTACGAAAATTCAGTGCTCCCTGAATAATTTATCCTTGTATCACAAGTTATTTGCCACACAGTATCCTTATTTGATTACTAGTATGCATCACTCACATTCCTATTTGATATTATTATTTTATGATCATCCCCACAGATAAAAGCTAAACATTTTGTTTCTATCTTATTTGCCTCTCAAGCCACACTCAAAGAATGAAGGATATAATGCACCAAAAATATCTCTTAAAACAACTGAATATACAGAGAGTGCATAATTCATGAAGGTACATCAGTGTTTGGAAGAAACATACTGTGCAGCAGCTTATAATTCAGGCTTGAAAACTGTGATACAGAAATAGTGCAGTTACGTATACACAGACAGTGAGTGTATGTGACAGCAAATTCTTCCTCCCCTTTGGCGCTCACCATGTTTCTATTCTACAGAGAATATTTTAGAGCAAAAATAAAAGCTTTAAAATATTTTCTTATAATCTCCTTTGAACATTTTTCACAAATACTCATTCATTTTCTGCTTGATGCTTATTTTTTCCACAGCTTGGGCAAACAAAAGAAGGCTTTTTTTTCCCCTTTACAAAGAATGCTTATGTCACATTCAGGTGTGAAAAGATTATCTAATACATGCACTGCAGGAATGATGCCACTCCTCTCACCAAGTAAGGCCATTCCCATTAACCCTAGACTTCCAGCCCCTTCCAGAATTTAGGGCAGAACAGAAAATTCCAAGACCAGGTTTGCACTTTTGACCATATAGTTAAATTAGGGAATAGTGTCTTTCAAGGACATGACATTCACAACACCTTCATGTAATAATTATGTTCAGTTCTGGCTATGTAATCAAAGAACTAGTCATTCATTGCCCCCTCCAAATTAAACAGCACAGTGGAACTGCAGTTTTTGTTTCCTAGACAGCTAACCCATGACCGCTATGGAGAAGATGCCACTTCTGAACACAGAGAAGCTTGGCAAAACACCAGCTGCACCAGGACACCAACACCGTCAAGGATCTGAAGTGATATACTCCCTGGGAAACTTCAATGTTTAAGGTTAGATCTTCAGATCTTAATGTTGACTAAATGATTCACACAGTATCTAGCACTTATGAATGAAATAGAGCACTTGCTTGAGAAAGGCAGGATATGCTCTGACTTCACCAGCAAATGCATGCAATTATTTAGAACGAGCTGCCAAGGTGCAGCAGAGAGGCTTCACATCCCTACTTCAGCCCAGGACCTGTATAACCACTCTGCCTTTTTGTAGGGATATTCACTTCCCCACAATCTCAATCAATCAAGCAGTTTATGCAGGTGAGGTGTGTGTAAGGGAGCTCAAAGTGGAGCTATTTCAGCTCAAATTGGAGATTTCAGCTCAAATTGGAAATTTTACCCTCAAGGAAGGACCAGAAAAAGCTTTCTTTTGAATTTCCACATGCACCTAACTTTCACCAAACACATTTTCTCTCTCTTGTCACGTTAGTGGTCTTTCATTTGTTTGTTTTTTGAAAGTACCCAGTATTACACTATAAAGCTTAGCCAACTAGACTTCCACAAGACAGAGATCTTTAGGGGTATTCTGTCAGAGAAATTTTAACAATTGCTTCTCTTTTACTGACTGCATAGTAAGGACTTGCTTTGAGTCCTTGGCCTCGAGTCTTTTTGTCAAAGACAAAAAGAGAGCATCAGCATGATTCAACAAAACGCTAGTATAAGAACCACATTCACTTGTTCAAAAATATGAATAATTCTGAAAAATCACTAAAATCCTCCTTATGCAGGAAAAGGTTAATTTCAGTTTTCAATGGAGCAGGTACAGTCTATCTGCCATCTGTAGCATAATTCACATGAACCTTATTTGTAGATTCTCATAATGGTAGTTTCCCACTTTTATGTCAGCTTTCAAAGATAATTAACTCTTTAAAGCAGTTACAAAGCAGCAACTTTGCTATCTACCTACCTTGGTAGTGCACAAGGCTGTTTGAAGTTTGTGTTTTGTGATCTCTTTTTTCTTGCCTTGTAGATGGATAGCTTAGTGTTGGCGACTGGTCAGATGAATGAGATGCGTTATCTTCATCTGAATAATAGGAGTCACTATTTTTATTCCCATCTGATTTCCTGTCGTGTTCAGAATCTGGGCTCCTTACTCTTTCTCCCATTTTTCACATTTAACTGCTTCCCAGATTTTTCTCAAAGACTGTTCATTTTGACACAAAGGACCTTTCAGCTGTTACAATGGTAGCAGCTGGATTATTTCCTTGGATTTATCATCTTCATCTCCAAAGCATGAGATCTTTCCAGTTCAGTTCAGCAAGCAGTAGTTATCATTCAGAATGCATTTTTTCTGTAACAGTTTAGAGAGAGGGAAAAAGTGAGAATGAGTTTGCTGTTTAGTTAAGAAAGAAAGGTAAAAAAACCTGTAAAATTATTCAGGATTTCTATAAACTTATACCACATGCTGTGCTACATTAGCTTTATTTATATTAAATGTCACAGAGATAGCTCTAGGAATACTACTAGTATTACACTCAGTAGTCTCAGAGTTCTCTCTGAGTTCATCCTCAACAGAGAAATCAGAAAATTAACACAGCTAAATGTAAAATAAGAAATTACTCCCAGGTTAAGAGAGAGGGGAAAAGAATTATCTGGAAAACAGAAGACAAGTGAAAGCTTGATGCTACTCAGGAAAATAATTTAAATATACTATAAAACTTTCTAACCAAACGAATGACGTATGTAACTAGATTTGAGATATTTGTCGAATTTGACTAAATCTTCCGTATCTCAATTTCTGACACTCCGATGATGTTAAACAATGGGCATGAAAATCAGTTGTCCCATTTGTCTGAAGGACACTCTGTCCCTAACCACTAATGAGACTGTACCTATGCACCACAGTCTTTGCCCTGGAAAGTACTCTCGTACCCTACAGCATCTAGTGTTTTGTGCCTTCAGGAACTGGCAGGAGCACACACGTTTGTGTCATGTGCCTTATAGGAAAATGCAAATACAACCTTTTGGAGTTTTTATATCTGATAAAGAGAGCCCACACTGCTGGTATGTGGTAAATATTATATCTGCAGCAGGTATAAAATGAGAAGGGCTGGTCCTACAGCCTGTTTTCTGATGTAAACTGAAAAAATCTTCTAATTTCAAGGTAAAAAAATCACCTTACTTTGCATTTTTGGAGACACTTCCTGACAATATAATGGAGTAAATATATCCAAAATTTTCCTCACCTTCTCAGTCAAAAGAATTTTCTCATCAGTTTAGGAAGTATTTTACTGACTACACTCAGCCTCCCATGACTTTTGTCTCTCTCACCACTCTTCACAGCTCTCAAGCTTATTTCACCATCTGTCTCCCTTCAATCCAACTTCAGGACATCAAGCCTCTAATGGGTGAATAAATTGGACTTGCATCAGAGCCCATCAGTTCTGCCTGTTTAATGACATAAGCTCCTAGCCCATTTCTAAATGGTAAAGCAATCTACACACAAAAAATTGAGCAGCTTTCAATCAAAATTCCTCTACACTGCAAGGCATACAACATACCTGTAAACGAGCTGTAAATTTTTCACTATATTATTTCCCGATAATGCTTCTCAGCCTTCTGTTCCACTGTCTATACATACAGAATTGCATAGCCAAGCAGAACAGAAATGTCAGTTGCCAAGACAGTTTTCATTACAAGTTCAAGCTTTCTGGCCCAGTTCACTGTTAGCACAACTCTGTCTCCAGTGACTGGAATCCATTTGCCCTCATAATCTATACAGGATTAGAGGGATAAGGAATTAGAGGAATAAATATCCCAACGGATTTCTAAACTGGGAAGCTGCTGGGAGATTAATACTGAATTATTTGGAAGAGAGGTTTTTTTCTTTACTTAGGGAGTAACTTTCCAAAATAATGTTTTTTAAGCACCTAAATATTTTCAAAGTGGTCCAAATAAATTACATGCCTAAAACTTATGTCAGAGAAGATTCTGATGAAAAGTGAAATTGCACTGCAAAGCCCAGAAAGATCTTGAGATGCTTGAGATCATTTGTCCTAGAGATTGCTAAACACATGCTGGAGAGTATCAGTTATTGTGAACATTCAGATGATCAGTGATGACTGTTCTTTTCTCTTCTGAAGTAATGCAATTAAAAATATTTCAAAAGTATTTACCTAACCATAATCGTATTATCTTGTTTAAGTGTAATGAAGACCCTCAGATATGCTAATGAGAGCAGAACTAAGATCACGTAAGAATATTAGAACCTATCAGGGTATATCGCTACTCTCAAACAGCTCCACTCCTAAGTCCTGGCCTCACAAACATCTGCACAGAATCTATGTTATTTTGCTCCTTGAAGAGCAAATCAAGCCCAAACTGAAACAGAGACAACCTGGTCTCTAGAGGGTACACAGGCAATACTGCATCAGTTCTGTTTCCCCAGGACAGAATCTCAGGGAATACAAAAAATAGAAAATAAAATATAAATTAATATATTGATATTAAAATACTAAAATAATATAAAACATAAAAATAGTACTCTGGAGGGCTGCAACACCTCACATTATTACAGTCATCCTGAGTGAAAACAAAAAACCATTAAAAACAGTAGTTGCATTTGTAACCCACACAAAGTGTGGTGGTGTCACTGAAGCCAAAGGCTTCATTTCCAGCTAACAACATGGGCCACAAAACGTGTCAGACTTTGTCTGAACTCATGTTGGGTGACTGGAGCTTCGTTATAGATTATTTAGCTGCAACAAAATTAGTTAACAACCAGGGAACTTATCTAATTTGTTTTAGCTTTTTGCTCAGCTTTGTACAATTGTCTAGTGTGTACTGTTAAACATTTATGTTTATAAATGACAGCTATTACAAGTGGTTATTCTGTGAGGACAAACTATCTACAACCCTTGCAGAAATGCAGCATAGAGGAGTACAGGCATGGGGTGACTGCAGGGACCTGAAAGCACAAACACAGGACAGTAGCAGGGCCCTAAGCTATAACAGCTCACCTGTGCTCAGTCACTGGTCATCAAGGGGATGCAGTCTTGAGAGCTGGGTAACACCAGTTTTATAGGAAACATATAGAACAAAGAACAAGTACTCAACATACGTAAAACACACCACGTAGTAAATTGAGATGTAATATGGAATCATGAATCAATGAACAGAAGAACAGAATAGAATAAAGAGCAAGGTGCACGGTGTGTTAAGCATATAAAAATGGTCCCATATGGACCCAAGGCAAGGAGGAAGAAACCATCACCATCCTCCTCCTGTCAGGGAAGGATCTGGGATGCTGATGACTTGCTGCAAAGACCTCCTCCTCCCAGATGAAGCCAGTCAAGTCCCAGAGGGAGACTGGGTGGGTGAAGATAACACCAGAGAAAGGGTTTGGTACTAGTTTGTGCCTATATCACTGTAATCGTATATAACTTGAACTGTGTTAGTATCTGGACTAATACTAAGTCTTTGATTAAACTGTTAGTATTTTAATTAGACTAACAATCAACTGTTGGCTCTGCATCTGTGTTCCTTGTTTGCTTGTAACAACATGCTGAATAAAACAAACTGGTGGGAATTCAAGCAACCTAGTCTGTTACTTGGATGCAAGGCTGTCCCAGGGCCAGAGGGGCACATGTGGCACCCAGGAGTCCTGGACTCCCAAAGTGGGCACATCAGTGTTATAGGCACCACCACATCTAGAAGTGTTAACTTAGCCGTGTGTGGAGGCAGGGATTACTCTAGAGGGCAAATATCTTCAACAGATACACCAAAATTTGGTCTGTCTTCAAGACACAGAAGGACAGAAAGAAATCATTATGCAGGCTTTTTCTTGAGAATATAACAAATATGAACGAAAACAAATGGGACTGCATTTAGAGAAAACATAAATGCCTACAGTTCGATCATCAAGATGTCTAATTATATATATAAAACAAGAATGCTCACTTTCACTTACTGATTTAAAGCTGATCAGTTATTTTACAGTCCTACAAGTGTTCACTGAAGAGGCAATAATCTTTCTGAAGAATGCTTTTCATAACTCAGTGTATTTAAAACACACAAATTTTAAGAACTGGAGGATTAGAATTATCCATCACTTCTGTACTGGATATTCCCCACATTTGAGAATATTTTGCTAAGTATCATTTTGACATACAGCAACATAAATGAACAGTAATTTTTGATGTGTTCTAGAAGTACTTTGAAAAGCAATGGACTGAAAACAAATTGAAAAAGGTGAACCAATAAAAGCTCCCTTAAGAGATCACCAAAAACATTTTCTGAATCTTCAGATGGTTTTCAGTTTTATAAATTGGTAGTGTTATCATATTTTTCCATATAAAACAAGAAACCTTAGTCTGTCAAGCCTTGCCAAATACAGTTTTCCACCAGTTTATAATGTAATTTGATTAACATAAAGAATGCACGGTTTATCTTGAGAATGAATGAATCACTAGGATATCTGAGTTTTACTTCAATTAGCCTAAGGACTGTCTAATTAAGAAATGCTTCGGTTCACTCACTTTTCAATTGTTACCAACTAGTTTGAGTTGATTATAAAATAAGTTCAACTTGTGTGAGTAAGATCCACAAAGATATCTATTTTTCCCTGGTACATTTAATAAGTTTGTGAGGAGCCAAACATTGCGGGTTGGCAGCAGGTCTACTAAGATTTCCCCCCCCCCACCAAAACCCCAACCACCTCCTTCAAAAGCTTCACACATGCTTTTAAAAGCCTAATGCATCAAGATCACATCAGTACAGGATGGCTGAAGTAAATCTAAGACTTGTACAAACTTTAGAAATGGTTTTGTTTCCAGAATATCATATTCCTTCATTTCAGCAACTTCTACTATTGCTATTTAAATTTACATACTTTGTATTGAAAACATGATTATCGTTACAAAAAACAGTCAAGCTCCAGGTCACTGTGAAGGAAGGACGTGGCAGACAAAATAGAGAACACAAAGCAACTGCAATGGTGACAGAATACTGTCTTCCTATCACTCCTAAGTAAATCACAGAAACAGAAATTTAACTACTGGATTACAGGTATTAAGCCATAGAGAGAAAGGAAAATTAATCAGTAACTCTTCTCTCACAGTACACCTAGAGCTTAGTTCTGTAATGCAAGACTCATAAAACTTTTAAAGTCCTTTTCAATCTTTATACCTTTCTAAGACCAGAAGCAGCAAGATGCTTTTACTGGTCACCATATGACACTTCCCAGATACAAAGGCTGACCTCTAATGGTCCGCTCAGTTTTTCCACCTATTCCGAGAGGGACAGCGCAAGAAAGACCCAGCTTCAGACAAGTACAAAAGCATCAATCCAAATTATTAAAGTGCTGAACTTAAGGACAAAGAATAACTTCGAAAGAAATTAATCTTCCTCCTCTTCCTCCACTCATTTTTTTCACATCCGAATACTATAGTTTTTCCAGAAAAGAGAGGAGCAAAAGAATTTACTTGTATCACATCAAAACATATTCACTGATGAGGCTCTAATGAGGAGCAACTATTTTATTAGGGATGCTATCTGCAGCTGCTGACTTATCTGTATACATTTCTTCTAGGCTTACCAGCTTTTGGTGAATTAAAATGCTATAGGGTTTTAAAAGCCAGTGTTAAATTTATCTGATTCTGTGACAGTAATATCTGGTGTTACTTTCATCAGCAGATCGCAAAATGAAAAAGTCTATATGAAAAAAGTCTGTAAATCTCAGGTCAGAAATGAGGAAACAGTAGTGCAAATAGGTAATACACAGGCCAGTCCTACAGTCAGGAAAAAGATTATGTTTCTAAATCCTCTACCAAGGAGGCGCATGCCGTTGTTCATATTTCCACCCATACCTCTGGTGTGTGTAGACTTACCTAGTTCAACTTAGCCATTCCTGAAAGCAGCTCTCCAGTTCCCAAAGAGCAACCAAGAGATTTTCCTTCACTGGGGAAAAGTTCTTAAAGAACAGATCAAATATTACTTTTAATTAACACTTTTTAAAACAATTAACGACTACACGTGAGAGTACATTTTCAGTGCAATCATTTAGCCCGACAATAAATGATTTCTGAGGAAAGGGACTGAGCACCCGCGGCCCCGCGTACACCACTTTTATGACGGCCTGTTGCGCGAAACCCGCAGGTGCTGGGGACGAAGCCCCCCCTCCGCGCCCTAACCCCGCCGCTGGGAGCCCCGGGGCCCAGCCGCCGGCCCCGCTGCCTGCCCCGGGACCGAGCCGCTCAGCCCGGCCCACACAGCACGTCGGGAGTAAGATCCGCAGCTGCAGATCCGAACACTCCCCTCCACCGGAGAGTAAGCCTAGGCCTAGGCCCGGGCCCGCGCCCAACCCTCACAGCACCCAGGTACAACCCACCCCCCCGTCCCGCCCCGCCCCGCGGTACCCCCGTCGCCCCGGCCGGCCCCGCCGCCGTCGGCGGTACCTGCCCGCCCGCCCGGCGGACGCGCCGGCGGTTGCCACGCTACGCTTAAAGGGGCCGCCGCGGCGCGCGGCGAGTACTGACAGCGGCTGCCCGAGCAACGGGGCGGTGGAGGAGGCGGGCTCTCGTCGCCAGCCATTGGCTACGCGCCCTGCCAGCTCGACGGCGCGCCGTGGCTCCCGGCGGCTGATTGGTAGGAGAGGCCGGCGGCGGCCGACGGGCAACAGCTGTCCCCATTGGTGGGAGGCTACATTCCGGCTGCTGATTGGTTGAAGCCGTGCAGGGGCGGTGCGAGGGGGGCTCTTAACGCCCGGGCGCTGCCGCTCTCCCATGATGCTCCGGCAGCGGCGGCTCAAGAGGGCGGTGGGGGCCGGGCCCTGCGCCCTGTGACCCCGCCCCGAGCTCCCGCCCCGCCCCTCGGGGACCCTCCGGCGGTAGGGGGTAGCCTTGAGGCCCTGCCCCGAGGCCGGCAAGCTCTGGGGCCCCGACCTGACGCCACCATCTTGGTTTTGTAGGGATGCGTGTAGGGATCGAAGAAGGTGTTAAGTGCAAAATCCGAGAGTTGCCCAGGAGCGCGGGGGTTGATGGCAACAGCCCACCTTTGTGCTAGCACCCACTGTGTGGTCATGAGCCATCTCCCTCGTAACCCCTCTGAGGGGAGGGATCGAGGGAAACTTTGGGTGGCCTTGGGCACTTACCTTCATCCCGGATTTGAAAATGAGGCTTTGGGTCAGAGCAACATCTGGGAGTAATGACTGATCAGAGCTGAGAGCAAAATGGGAAAAAGTACTCTTTGCTTTGATATTGAAGTAGGATGAGAAGCTAGATGAATAACCAATATATGACAAGTGTCATGTATATATACATCTCTCTCTCTTTCTCTGCATATCTATCTGTCTGTGTATCTCTGTATGTGCAGTCTCTGTGTGTGATATAATTTAAAAGCAAAACTCCCCTAAACCAGGAGGAATCGTATCAAATTATAAAATAACCCAGAATTTAAAATGGATTATACTGACAAAAGGATAAAAGTACAGCCTAAAGCTAGCAAATAAGCTTGAATTCAAAGGCAGGCCCAATTTAACAAGGCTCTTGTGTTTTATTCCACAAAGAAGTAAGGGGATTTCTAAACCTTGGCTTTTACTACTCCAAGTTACTGTTTGTTTGTGGTTTGTTTTTTTTTTTTTTTTTCTAATGGTAACCTTTAATAAGGAATATAGTCAAGCAAACTTCTTTCTGGAGAGAGGAAGGATAAAGAAACAAATAGCAGATCTTTCTTGCCTCACTTAACTTACTGATGGAATATGTTATGATAGCACAGTGACATAAGAATTTGGGTGGAGTAGGGTAAAGCAGAACATTTCATACAAAAATTATAACCTGCCTGCACAGGAAAGCATAAATGCGACATTCTTGAGAGGGAGACAGATTTGCATTTGACAGAACTGTCTCTCCACAGTTCTGAATGTTCAAAATGAACGCTCATTGACCACTAAATGAAAGTAGAAAACCAAGCAAACAAGGACGAGGTACCAGTTTTGTTAACCAAGATAATGTTTTCAGGCAGAAACCTCACCTTCTTCACAATAAAATATGAGACAATATGTGAGAAAATACAGTTTTAATGCACTTGAAATTAAAAGATTGCCATCTCCCCAGAATATACATTTTAAGAGAAAAAATGATATCCATTTCAGTGGAAAAATAAAAAAATGAATTCATGGTTATGAAAGTCAGAATTGAGGGATTCTCAAGACTGACTTATGCATTGTGCACAAGAACTCTATGCTTAATTAAATTTCTTGAAAATGTAATTTATTGTGTAGGCTAGAATGCAATCATAAACATGTCAGCATAAACTCCTATTAAAGAAGAGACGGATACAGGTATTTTAAAAGCGTGAAAGCACCTGGGAGGCATGGACTCTCCCAAGCTGAATGGAGCTTTTAATTTTTTGATCCTAAAATCCCAGAAACCAGGCATGAAGCATGCAAAAAATCAACCACCAGTCCATGAATTTCCTAATTTTGATTGTCTCCCTAATTACACTTAATATTTTTGCTATATTTCCATTAGTATTATGAAATTGGTTTAAAAAAACCAATAAAACTTGTGGATCATTTTTTAAATTCATCCTTCTCTGGCTTTGTATAACTCACCCTTGTGCTAAACAGCTAAAGTATATAACTCATCACAGCAACACTGGCAGAGAATCATTGATGTCCTTTAAAAAGATCCAGGGAAATGCGGAATAACAAAGACAGAATAATTTTGTTGCTTGCAACTGGAGGAAACGTATTGCTTGTATCTGGCAGCAGGCCAGGCCAGAATCTGAAATGCTCTTGCTGCTGTAAATAGGATGAAAGGGATTCATAATCCATCTCCATGCCCACTGTAGCTAGGAAAATTATAAGCAGAAAAAAGCAATTAAACAAGAGAAAGCATTAAAAAATGTGGAAGAGACTTTTTTGTGTTGATAATTTATAGACTAATTGTCGTGACTAACCATTTGGGGATTGGTTAGCAACTAACTAATCATTAATTACTGAATATACGTAATATAGGCATTTAAATTAGGCAGTATGTATATTGAATACAGGTATTGAATTATACTAAATACAGGCCTCTTGTTCAGAACAAATGACATCTCATCAGACTTCTCCATCAACTGCTTTATCCAGAATGATGCTAACATACTTGAGTCAGCTGCTGAACTGGAATAAATTCAGATATTGTGCAATATTGGCATAGGGATTAATTGATGGAAGTTGGTTAATCTAAAGCCTACAAATAATGTATTTCAGGTATTGTCTTCTGTGTAACAGTTGATACAGTGCAGGTAAATGGTGTGGTATTTTGGATTCCCTTGGACAGAACAAACCTGAATCACATGAGCAAGAAATAATGTTTTGCAGTTTTCTTCTGTCTCCGTAAAGCAAGTCTGATGTCTTAACTGCTTGCTTGGATGGGAAGGTTGTTGAAACAGAGTATTTAATTCAAGAGCTGGAGGGGAAAGTAGAAGGCTTGAAAGGAATGGCCCTAGCCTCAGAGCTTAACTGAGGGGAGGGCTGCTTCAGAAAGGAGGATGGAAACCTTCAAAAACTAAATCAGGTCATAGTGTCACGCAGTTTGATGTTCCCATAGGTACCAACAGGGATAAAGCCCTCGGGCTTATTCAGATGAGTGGAACCCGTGCTCATTTAATTGTTATACATAAATATCGATGGGAAATCCCTGATGCATAGAAAAAGTGCTATTGATTTCCACTGCACTGTAGCAATGGCTGTGGCATATGGGGCGGGAACTATTACAATGACTGTATCTAATGTGATGGATAAAACAGATTCCCTGAATTGCCAGAACAAAGATGGTGTTCAAATTTGGAAAGGGAAAATCTTCATGGTATTGCTTTGAATACCATAACTTCTTGAAGAAGTTGGGACTTAAAGAACGCACAGTGATATAAATGAGGGAGCCAAAGCGACATGCTGCTTGCATTAACCAGGAGTATGGCATGATGTAGAACTTGGCTGTGAGATTCAGACTTAGACACTTAATTTCTGCAAATTATCAAAGGCTGGTGAAAACTGTCAGTTTGAATATGAAATACCAAGGAAGATCCCTTTTGGCTCCTTCAGCCTTCACATTTTCTGATGCTTTCCCTCAGAATAGGCTGTGTGATCCTGCCTTGCACATTGGAGCAGATGCATAAACATTTATACACACCTCTCTACATATACACCAGAGGTAGTATCTTGCATCTGCACTTGCAGAAAAGCTTTGTTCAAAATCCAGGAATTTATACTAAAGAGATTGCAGCTCAAAGCAGTTCTGCAGCTCTGGGTAGCCAAGAGCACCAGTTCAGGCTGCTGTTTCCAGTAGCAAGGTAAATACTTGCTCCCGCTCTTCACTGCTATAAAGGTGGCCTGGGATGTGACTAAGATATCTGTATTAGAGCATGAGTATGAATGTAGTTAGGGTCCAGCTGAAGGCTTTTTCTTTAACATATGTTGGAGTATTCTGCATACAAGATATGTTGTGTATGAGCACCTACTTCCCTTTGCTCTCAATTAGCTGCAATCATAACATGAAAATATTTTAAATTCTAATGCAAATAAAATTAAATGTCAGTCTGTTTCGATGCTATAAATTCTCAGGGTCTCCTTGCACTTTTTAATGCATTTGGCAAAATAAGCTATGGTTTTGTCGGAGGCTGGCTGCTTTTCTTACTGCATGCTCACCTACCTTGAGAAATGAGAAGCCCAAGATCACTTTCAAAGCTTGTCTGTCTCCCATGCCCTGGGCTCTAAAGTGACCTAAAATCTTTTCACTGTTTCTTTTCTCGAGTGCTCTCGAGTCATCTGCTGAAAAGTGACCGCTCACCTTTTATAATTTAGTGTTATAATTCTTTGAAAGAATGTCTATTGGTGTCACTTCTTGCAACTATGACTAGTTGCAACCCTCTCAAGGGGATTTTCTTGAGCATTCTCCGACTGCGGTGGCATTGGAGCTGCTACGGAATTACTGACACCCCTTTTGTGTGTCTGACAGGCAGTGGAGAATGGGCTTCCGTGAACTGGGCTGAACTTGAAGATGTATAAAAGAAGCACATTGGGCATTGTTCATGAGGAATTGTTTTTAACAATACAATTTTCCGAGGCTGCAAAATATTGAAATATTAAAGGAAAAATACAGTGTGATGAAAGAAACATTTGCATATAATTCACACCACTAGTTGATTTCAGAGATTTTATGAATTTGTCACAATTCTTTGTGTTCATATACCTGCTTGGATTTTGAGCTCACAACTGCCTTGTGGAGGAATCTGGGTGAATAACAAAAGTGGTTGCTGGTGAAACACAGGAATATAATTTAAAATATGATGAATTAACACATAATAAAAGAAGATGGTCTGTTACTACAATATGAAGCTTTAACTGCTCATGTATATAGGTGTGTTCTAACAAGGTTCCAAATTAAAACAAGGTAATTATTGCTTATGGACTAGCAACGAGTATTTTATAAGCAATTTAAATAACAAAAAAGCCCAGTAAAGCCTGAGAAGGTGGAGAAGATGCTGAGGAAACAAGTGTTGACTGTTTGATTTAAAAAAAATAGCTATTTGAAAGAGACATTTCAGTTAAGGGCATCTTTCTCCAGAAGACCTGTGCTACTGGAAGGAAAATTTCATGCAGATTGTTCAGAATCTGGCAGTTCTATGTTAAATGTTGCATTTGTTCTTAGAAGGTTTTAGTAATGCTTTTCCAGAAGACCACTTTTTGAAGGACAAACGTGGTATCTGTGGACTTGTTTCTGCTGCTTTTGCATAATCTACAATTTCATATTCACAATATGTGTATTAGTCTTTGACAAAAAAAATGCAGTGACCAAATAATTTTGACATATTCTTTAATCAAAAGCAATGTGTGTTGCTTCTGAACATCCATCTCTTTTGGCTTTAAAATTCATTTCTATTGCCAGGATAGCAAGTGAATTTTGTTCTGTCTCTGTAGAGTTTAGTGATATAAATTATGTTGTAGAGAAATAAGGTCAAATGTATCTTTGAAACCAGTAAAGAGAATGGATATTATATGAGAACAAATTTGGCCTCAGAGTTGAATGTGACTGCTTTGAAAACATTTTTATTGTCCCAGATACACAAGTGTCGTATAGGGATGAAGAAAAATCTTCCCTTTAAAAAAACCAAATCTTCATTCAAAATATAAACACATCTTGATTACTAGTGTTAGACTCAGAAAGAGACCTAGGCAACTCACACCACTTCTAGGCACCTGACTGTGTCATCAAAACTGTTTTTTTGAATGCAAAATGGAACACTTCCAATGAGGGGTTAAAAGTGCCAACATCTCAGCCCACAGTCTTGGGTATCACAGGCTTTGGGCAAGTAGGAAGTAGGGATTTGTGCCCACTTGGTTAGAGGAGGGAGTTGAAACTCAGGTCCTTGGTTTTCTGGATGTACCGCCCTGGATTTCTGGATGTGCCTTCCAAGTCAAGCTTATTAAGGGAGCGTAGGCAGACTGAAGTTACCCATGAGGTACGTCTCGAGCTGCCCCTCACTGGGCAGGCTAAGATGCCTCTGAGCAGAACATGTGCCGTGGGAACTTTGGGCACTGCTGATTAGGACAGCAACTTGGAGACAGCATTCTTGACAATTACCTTAATTTGTTAAAATCTGGTTTAGGGTAAGTCTGAGCCTTTACAGCTTGAAGTGTGTAAACTCTTGTGATGTATGCATCAGCTTACTGGAATTCTCTTTATTGGAATTAAATAACATTAAACCAACCTCCTTTTCATCTTCTCAGGATTTGCAGTAGTTTAACTTTTTTTTGGCAATAAAAAAGCTAGAATATTCTATAATTCATGTTGTGCCTCTCTACTGTGCTTCAAGGATGATTTGATTGATGAAGACTACTTTCTGGATGTTTTTTCCCCTTCTGTTTTTATAACCAAAACTGTCAATCCTCTCCTAAGACCTAGTAAATAATGAGATCAATCACTATGTAGCTGGTGGAAAAGCAAGGACAGTGACTGAACCAACCCTGGACTGCAGGTGAACAAACGGGAGGGTTATTTCAGATAGTTAAAGAAAAATCCTGGGCCTGCTAAGACAGATTGAAGGACTGCACAAAGGCTGACGTTAGGCTCGAGGGGCTAGTCCTCTGGACAACCGATATCATCAATAAAAAGGGAGAGATGCCCGTTCAAACCCAGCAGGTGAAATAGGCTTTACTGTCATTTGCTTTATCTCTTTCTGGTCACCACACAGGGAACCTTCTGGTAGCCCATCACAGTGACACGAACTGCCTGCCTGCTGGATGCACCGTCTGAAATGTGGTGAGCCAGCTCCTAGAAGATGGGAGAGGTAGTGGTGGGGAATGCTTCCTCAGGGAAGGATTGGGTCTGGGGCTGCAGGTTTCGCCTGTACCACAGAGCAGATTCTGCCCCTTTCTTCCTGTCCTGCACCTTTCAGGCTCATGAGTTTACTGTAGTTCTAGAGCTGGAGAAAGGATCAGATTGTAACTGAGGCTTTAATCCATTTTAGTTAAAGTAATAAAAAAATGATAAGAGGTATTGATCATTGGTGGTTTAGTCCAGTTCATTTCATGGCTACTACCAGGAAATACCAGTTTGAAGAGGAAGGTGACATCACATCTTTCTGTGCCACAAGTCAAACCTGTCAATTGAAATAAGGTAGGCATTTCGTGTGTCCACACTTGAAGAAAGGTGTTGAAAAACTAAAAAGGCTTCACAAACACATTTCAGGAATCACCGAGGGTCCGTAAAACTTGATGTTACAGGGAGAGACACCCAAGAGATGATTCAGTACAAAAAAAGGTTGAGAGATCGTTTGATAGCGAGTTCTGTTATTCCTCATGGCAGGTAGCTTTTAGCCTAGCAGTAAAAGGTGCAATGAGCCTTAGCAGTTAGAAGTTGGAGCTAGTTCCAAGCAAGAAAGTGCACATTTTTAACAGTGAGAGGAAGTGCTTTTACCCAGATGAACTGAGCAGAAGAGATGTGGGAGTTCTAAACTGTGAGTGCCCCCAGCTGCCTGCTCTGCCCCACTGCTGCAGGTGACTGCTCTTACAAGAGCCTGCAGAAGGAGGTGAGGGTGCTGTATCTCAGGTACTCCAGAGTAAATCTCATCTTCACGGGTGACTGAAGCTGCTCTTCCAGGAAAGGGGGAATTGTATCACGCTAAATTACCATAGCAGGGTTTGCCAAAACTGGTGGGTTGTGTCCTTATTACACTGTAAGAACAACCTGTAAGGTCTGGTTCACTGTGACTACCTGTCACTTGGTGAAATGATTGTAACAAAGCAGGCTGGAGTAGTTCTCCAAAGCAGGGCGCTGAAATTAGCTAACCTTGTGGTTTTAACTGGATCCTAGCTCCAAGGTCATTTCCAGTCTGGACCAGCCTTTGTGTGATAAAGATAGCTGGGTACCTGTGCCAGGGAGCGATTAGGTACTGATCGCTTGAACATAACAGAGAACTAAGGGTGTGCTAGGACACATTGTGGTGATCTGTGAGCATTAACGTGAGCCAGCAATGCACCCTTGCGGCAAAGGCAGCCGATGGCACCTGGGGCTGCAGGAGGCGGAGCGCTGCCCGCAGGTCAAGGGAGGTGACCCTTCCCCTCCCCTCAGCACTGGTGGGGTACATCGGGAGTGCTGGGACCAGTTCTGGGCTCCCCAGTACAGGAGAGGCATGGACATACTGGAGTGGGTCTAGCGAAGGGCCTTGAAGGCAGTGAAGGGGTTGAGGCATCTGACATATGAGGAGAAGCTGAGCAAACTGGGACTGTTCAGCTTGGAGAAGAGAAGGCTCAGAGGGGTCTCATCAATGCCTATAAATACCTAATGGGGGGAGTAAAGGAAAAGGAACCAGACTCTTCTCAGTGGTGCCCAGAGACAGGACAAGAAGCAATGGGCACACTTTGAAATACAGAAAATTCCATTTAAACATAAGAAAACACTTCTTACTGTGCAGATGATCAAAGACAAGAAGTTTGCCCAGGGAGGCTGTGGAGTCTCCACCCTTGGAGATACTCAAAACTGGACTGGACACAGTCCTGGACAACCTACTCTAGCTGAGCCTGCTTGAGCAAGTGGGGGTTGGACCAGACAATCTCCAGAGGTCCCCGCAACCACAGCCATTCTGTGATTCTATGATGTGAGAGTGCATATTACGTGTGAGGAGTGCTGGGGCTGATGACACTGGTCCTAATAAGATACTTTATCATTTGAATTCTCATATATGCATCCTTTTGATTAGGACTTTTCACTGTGGCATCAGCACCCAGCTGCTGTTGATTATAACCACTCTTCTTCTGATGGGGTTCTTCCTCCATATCCTATTGCATTTTAAGACTCAGCCACAGATCTAGAAATTTGATGATGTTTTTAGTTCTTAGGTCCATGAACTTGCATTTGGGTTCACAGCTGCTTTAACAAAACTGGACATTTTTTTTTTTTATCTCAACAAATGATCAGTCAGTCTGTATAATAGAACTGTTGCCTTTGTTGTTTTCCACATTAGCATTGTGTGTCATATTGCAAATTTTACATGCAGTAATGCTGTTTTCATCAAGGGCATTGATAAACATATTGAAAAAATTCACACCAAAACAGATCCCTCTATAAACTCACAAAATATGCCATCCCTTGGAATGAAAACACTTCAAATATAGTATATTTTTATGACCTAGTTGTTAACCAGTTTTTAAAATTATCATTTAATATGTGTTACATTGATTTTGTTTAGAGTTATTTTTAAATGCAAGGTTATGTCATATGTTTGGAAAAGACACTTCTAACCACAATCTTCATTATCAGTCTAATGCTTAATCTCATTAAAACAGTATCAAATTTGTTTGACAGTCTGATTTCCTGGGAAGCTGTGACAACCGACATTAATAAATCCGTAATCCGTTAATTCTTTCATTAGTATCCCATATCAGCATTTCTATTCGTTTGCTTGATGACACTTGGTAGCTAAAGCTGCCTGTAGTTACCCAAGCGATTATATTTATTGTCTGAAAATACTGGTTCAACATTAACTTTTTCTATATGAAGTCTGAAATTCAAATTGCTCAAGTACCATTGCCAAGCGGACTGACAGCAGAAGCACAGGATTGCCGTGCAGACCATTTTTTTTTTTCAGTTTCTTACCCTTTCTCCACTCCCTTAAAGATGATGGACGGGTTTTCGTCGCTCGCCCCGGGGCGCTGCCGGTGGCCGGTTCCGGCGGAGCGGGCGCGGAGCAGGCGCAGTAGCGCGGCGATGCTCTAGGTGGGGCTTCAGCACCGGCAGAGGCAGCGAGCTGGGCCTGCCCACATCTGTAAGAGTAAAACCAGCCCTTAAAGGCGATGGAGGGATTTGAAACAGCTTTGGCCCGTCTTTAAACTCGTTCCTTAACTGCCTTTTGACACTGGCTTGCTTGCTGGGCTGTTTCCTTTCATCGTGCTTAACGAGAAAACCTTTTTGTCTGGTCCTGTTTATCTTCCCTTAAAATTCATATGCATGTGGCAACCAGCCAGCATGCGTGGAGGAGGTTTGCACGACAGTGCAAGGGTGTAGTCTTGTTAGCAGAAAATACATCCACAAGTTCTCTAAACTATTTTTAACATCTCAACCTCCCATCTTACTGTGCTAGCGGGGAATGGCATCACCTTGGTCAGGCACCCAGGTCTCTGCAGGCAGATGGAGAGCTGGCCCAGTGTGCGATTCGGGGTCTGGGCCATAGGCTAGGACTCTGCGTCTGCAACGTGAACTGAACCATGCTGGGAGCCTCTCAGTGGCGCCACGGCCAGTTGCTGTGGTCTGCCCACTTCCATGCCTTTAACTCCCTTAGCCTCCATGAGACACGTAAAGATGGAGACTCTATAAGGTGGGTGTAAAGCACCAGACTCAAAAGTTTGTGATCAACGGTAAAAGTCCAGCTGGCTGCTGGTGACTAGAGGCATCCCCTCAGGGATGAATACTAGAGTCAGTATTGTTTCATGTCTTTATTACTGAGCCGGACAAGGCGTTGGAGTTTGTTATGGCATTGGGTATATACTCCCACTCCTGGGGTTTGGCTGCTGGACTCCAAGCTGGGGATTTGGGTGTGGGGGGCTCTCAAATGTGCTATGGAGGGGTTGCAGCCAGGGCCACCCCTTGCCATTGGGAGTTACTGTCAGCTGCATGTCTTGTGCCAAGGGCACTGACCTGCAGATGGGACCTCAGCTCATCTGCCGGCAGTCCCATGGCTGTGGACCAGCCTGGTGACCGCAGGGTGTGGGCTGACCCCTGTCACCACCCCAGCCCAGCCCTGCTGGCTCTGCAGGAGCCATGGGGCTGGTCCCAGCCAGTGAGACCCTGCAGGCCCCACTGTCACCCTCAGGGATGGAGTCACCCCATGAGGCAGCACACACTGGGCAAGTATGGGACAGGAAGCAGCTCTCCAGAAAGAGCCCAGGGATCCTGGTGGACAACAGGTTGAATGTGAGTCAGTGATGCACTGTAGGATTCCCAGTACAAGAAAAACATTTAAAACCTGGAGTGAGTCCTGTAAAGGATCATCAAGCTAATGAGGGTCTAGAGCACAGGATGTCTGAGGAGAGGCTGAGGAGGTTGGGTTTGCTCAGCCTGGAGGAAGGATGCTTCAGGGAGAACTTACTGCTGTCTACAGTTACCTGCTGGGAGGGAGTGGAGAAGATTGATCCAGACTCTGCCCCGAGGTGCCCGGTGGAAGGACAAGAGGCCGCTGGACACACATTGCAACATGGGGAATTCTGACCAGATGTTAGGAAAAAATTGTTCACCACAGTGGTGGTCAAACACTGGAGCAGGCTGCCCAGAGAGGTCGTGGAGTCTCTGTTCTTAGAGATATTCAAAACTTGACTGGGCACAGCCCCGAGCAACCCAGTCTAGTTGCCCCTACTTTGAGCAGATTGTCCGACTGATGACCTCCAGGAGTCCCTTCCAAGCTATACTGGTCTGTGAGTTTGTGATTTTGAAATTGTGTAGCTGTATCCAAACTGGCAGTGGACCCTGGCCTGTGCTGCCTCCCCAGCCATGCACGGGGATCGCTGAGGAGAGCGCTAGCAGACTAGGGGGAAAGCCATGGCACTGGCCACAGCCACAGTGCAACAGTGAAGGAGACAGAGTTCCAGTGTCTGGAATGGTTTAAGTAAATAAACACAGTTTCCAAAAATAAAACCATGAAATAAAAATACAGAAAATAAAACCACTGCTTTATTTTGATGCAAATGTGGTTAGCTTGTTCATTCCATTAATTTCATTTATGGCAATAGTTACAAATGTAAAATCCTGATCCTTCTCGGGCTGCGTGCTGGACATGTACCACTGAGGGCTTGTGCACACCATTACAACTACATGAAAATACCTTTTCATTAGCAGTGATATTTCATTTGCACTTTTGTAGATTGAAAACCCTTTTTGAAACTGAAAATGGAAATTTCAGGACCAAACTAAAGAGTTCTTAACGTTTGACTGATTTTCTGTAATAATACGTATATCTAATTATCAAGTCCTTATTCCTGGTTAAGATCCATTCATATCAAGAATTATAAATCATGATGACTTTTAGAATTGCTCAATTTTTTGCATACAGAAGACAGGATTTACTTTATATATTTTTTTAAGCAGGTTTTCTGGAAAAATAGGAAGCTGAGAATCTTTCCTGTGCCTTCCAAGTTCACAGTGTCATTCCTAGTGGAGGAATATAATCCAAAGCAACTGAAAATGCCCTGCCATCAGCCTTTTTCTGTTTAATCTATTAGCCACTCAGCTATATAATGTATTATCTGACACACAGTGATAAGCAGCTTAGCTGTCCGAGATCATATTAAATATGTTCGGTTTAGCCTAATTCTGCAGCGCTCCATGAGGAGACACCCTGATGTCCATCTGGAGCCTTCTGAAACCAGTGCAGCCCTGCCCAGGGATGGGGACTCTCCTGCATGGCTCCTGCCCTTGGAGGAGAATATACTTTCTGACTAGCTGGTCCTTCCTTCTTTTCTAAAACCCTTTCTTCAGCTCCTGTTCATGCACTTAAGAAATGAAACATTCAAGTGAGCCCATGCCCTAGAAAACAAAAATATCCATATAGCAGATCATCCAGAAGTTTATAGGTTAGAATGGAACTGCCTTGATCTCTTGTTTAATGAGTTCTGCTGGAAAAACACATTTTAAAAATAATTCCTACCCTGCATTTTCCATCCTTTAAAAACACATCTTTTTAGTATTTTGTTAATAGTTCATTGGAAGATTGACAATCACATCTACTCCCTATATTCTCTCTTTAATTACTTGTAAAATTCATGTCACCTTGCAAAAAACCCTGAATAATCAGGTTTCTCTTGAGTCTGCTGAAAGCCCCGACACTAATGCACAGGTAAGGTAGGAGTCTCTGCCTCTTTTTGACACCTCTCGGAGGTTCGTGGGATAAAGACTCTGTAATGACAGATCCTCTCAACCCCCTCTCCACTGTGGCTCCAACTGTTCCTGGCACGGATGTGTGGATTCCTTTGGCTGTTTGGGGAGCTCCATCTGCAGCTCAGTGATCACAAGCTGAATTTTAACCAATAGATATAAATAGATTTGATGGGGATGATGAATGTGATAGTCATCCCTAGACAGCCACTGCCAAGAAAACAGCAATATTACTTAAAAAAAATAAATCCAAAAGGTTTGGCTTTTGGGGACGGGGGAATGGGGGCAAACTGAGGTGGAAAGGAGCAGTTAAGGCAACTGTAGAACTTAAAAGTAGTATTAACTGATATTAACATTGGTTAAATATACTAAATACAGCACTGGCTAAAATGCAGGTCTACTGGTATTGGTGGGTGATCCTGAAGTAAGAATTGGTGAATACTGCTTGTGGTAGGAAAAGGAGAACAAGAACAAGTTTCTCCTTTTTTTGCTTGACTTTTCTTTCTTTGCATATTTTTAAACACAATCACAGCCCTCAGATCATCAGCTTAAAAAAAAAAAAATCTGCTCAGGCTTCTTCTTATAAATTCTAAAATGCCTATTTTAAGAGGATTGCTTGTACTCCTTTTGGTGGGAAATTACATTTGACATTGGAGTTAAAGGTCAGATGACCTCAAACAAGATGGGTGCCAGTGCTGAGAAAACTGAATAGAGTGGTACAATTTCCACAGGATTTAAAATTAACCTCATTGCATGATTGGCTTACATTTCTAATCCGATATGTCAAGCTAAATATAGACTTTGAAGACAATTTCGTTCCATGCAAATAATCACTGCAGGCTAAAAATTAGTAAAAATGTAAATTAAGGAAGAAAAATGTTAAATTAAATTATAGACAAACTGTCATCTTGCTAGAATATTGGCCTGAAACTGCACATATAGAAGACACCTGCAAGGGAGAGAAGGCAAAAGGGAAAAATAAATAGAGGAATTAGTATGTTTGAATATATATTTATAAAATGAGAGTTTCTGATGCTGTCAGCAATTCCTGTCAAGCATCTACCTTCAGAGACATCACTGTTGACTTTCAAACATTTCATGTTTTATTACTGCATTTTAATCATTAACTATGAATGGTGTCCCTGGATGATCCGCAGGAGCCATGAATCATTCATTATAACTAAAACAAACTCTTTTTTTTTTTTTTAATTAAAATAAACAAATATGAAATAGTTTCCAAAAAATCAGGACAACAAAACCTTCAGAAAAGAACTAATATTTTAGGAAATGCTGCAAATCAATACTACAAAAAACCCACCAAGGTCAGAGAAGGAACCAGAGAGTGGGGAGCTGAGATTAAGACTGCATGCAGTTTTTTTGTTTTCTCCTCTAGTCTCCTAAATTCCCAAAGAATGGGAATATCATAAAATGTATTATGTAGGCAGGTGCAATTCCAATTTAATAAGTCCATACTAATATTTTGTAGATAAGAGGGCTGCTTCTGTGCAAGAACCAGCTCTGTGGCACTAAGCCCATTTGGGAACAGTCTTTCATTTCCCATATTAGAGCAAGACATGAATTTCCAGGTGACAGACAAAAAAGGTTTGCTTCGCTGACAATGGTTCCTATCTCCATTGGAATTCAGTGAGCTTCAAACATAGGAGAAATATTATAACCCAGTTCACTTAGTTTTGTTTGTTTTTTAGTGTAACTTGTACCAAGAAGTATAAATAGCCCTTAGTTCCTGGGGAAGTTCACAGCAGTGTTTTTGATCAGCCTCACAAGATATTTGCTCTGAATCCCTAAGGGGTTTGTTCTTAATACATGAATTCCAGCCTATGAGAGAAACTACATCTTCAACCATGATCTTCATTATATCCAAGTCCCATAAAAATCAATCTCATTGATTCAACATCTAGATGCAGCTTTCAGATAAACAGGTGAGACAAACCAGGCTGAAGTGACAGCAGCATGGAGATAGCATGAAGATACCACAGGTAAAGCTGAATCTGAGTAAGATGGAGATGTCTGTAGGTATGAAAACCACGACTAACAATTATCTACTGCTTGTCATGCTTAATGGCTGCATCCCAGTGAGTGACAAAATGGAAAGATCCTAAAAGGAATATTGAAAGAGAGACTGTCTCTCAGAAACTGCTTTAAAGAAGATACACCTGCTACACAGTAGGTAGGCTGCAAAACTCAGAACCAAGCCAGGTTTCTTGGCCTGTAGACCAGTGTCTCACCACTGTGTCATGCTACGGAAGGTTTGTGAGGCCCTCACCAGTCACATCCTAAAACAAAGGCTGCTGTTTGAGTTCATGTTGATTCACAGCTGCTATCTCACAGTCTGCAACCCATTTTGCTGAGCATCATTCATTCACACAGATAGTCCCATTTATTTCACTGAATGATACTTGTCTGAGCAAGGTCTATTCAATGGGCACAAGGACTGCAGCTAGGGGTTTAGGGATTAGATGGGGAGGCAGGCAAGTGGATCAAAATGAAGGAGCTGAACTGACTCTGTGGGCATATGAAACAATGTTTTTCCTTTCAGTGAAGGCTTCCATGAGGTCTTTGCTGGACCCTTGCTAGTCTTTGACCTGCTGATGATGTGAGGGATCTCAGGAGGAACACTGCACACTGGCCTCCAGTGCAGCCTATTCTGTAGTCCAAAAACTCTGAGAAAGCGTCTGTTGTATGTCCTGTTATGTAGATTCCATTAAGAAATGTTGCATCCAGTTATGATACCAAACTATCCACTGTGCTGAGTGTAATATTTCTTAGACTTTCCTAGATGGCCGTTATCAACATTAAAAAGTTAATATTGAGTCAAATTTATCTACTGTTATTTTAAATAGAGCTGATTTTTTACAGTGTAGAAAGTTGACTGGGCATCAGAGATATTTACCCACTTAGGGTCTGATATAGCTGTGGTATCATATTTGTCCATTTGTGATCAAAAGACAACTTTCTTTATACAAGTAAGGAATTAATTCATTTAAAAAAATAGGTTTTTAAAATTGTAGCTTCTTTTCCAGGAGTCATCTAAGAGCAGCCTATGCTGACAAATTCATGGCTAAAACAGGGTGTGATTGAGACAGGTATGCTGTCTAAAATAGGCTAGTTTGCATGCATTGCTCTTGTAAACCTTAAGATTTGAGGTGTATTTCTACTTGCCAAACAACCTCCTTAATAATTTTTTCTTTTAAAATTTAGTCCAATCTTTAGCATTATTACATGGCTCGGGGTCATATTCTGCACTCAAATTCACCCCCAAAAGCATCAGAGAGGGAAAGATTGCTGTTAAAGTTTAGCAACATATTTGCTTGGCCATACCTTCATTAGTTATTTTGTATCTGCTATTCTGAAAGTAATTCTAGTTCAGTCCAGCTGCATTTAGAAAAAATCAATAGCAGCTTTGACATGCTTACCCTTGCCATACTATAACAGCAGACTTGACCCTGCTGGCTGTATGATATGTCTGTTGCTTAGTGAAACAGAAAGTATGTATCTTGAGAAGATGATTTTGATGAATCAAGCAAATAATATTTCTTGCAGCAAGATTAATTTTGCTAACCACTCATAACTTCTCATTTGGCTTGCCATGTTTGTTTTATGTATTTCCGATGAAGACCAGTTGTGTGCCTTTCACCATCCTTTTCCAATTAATTAAAAAAAATTGGTTGAATTAGTTTTTTGTTCTTACCATCCAAGTCATGCTCTGAATAGTCTGGAAGCTATCCTAAGATGTGCCTTCACTGACAAAAGTAATACATACTTATTGTCTCAAACAGCAGTTCTCCCAATGGAAAAACATGGACACAAGAATGTAATGTTTTTCTGCAACGAAGGGCTTGGTAAGGTCGAATGTGACTGGGGTAACAGTAGTTTTGAGTTTTGTAGCTAACTTTTGGGAAGTGCTAAAAACGCCGCTTAGCATTTTCACCACTTTACATTTTAGAACTGAAAAACAGTTATAGGTTAGTTAGTCCTCTACGGAGAGTGTTACTTCCCAATTGCTACCTCCCCAGTGGCAGTAGAAAATAAATCTCAGATAGCTCTGAGACAGAGTAACAGCTGCACTGAAGATCTGGGAAAACATGGTGCAAAAAACAGGACATGGAAATGCAAAATGTAACGAACTTCATGCTACAAATCTGAAAGACATCATCAATCAATGTTAGCAAATTTTGCAGGGTTACTTTACCAAATGCAAAAAGTGTATCTGCTTGGACAGGCAGGTCCATGCTTAGCACAAAAGAACCTGGGTTGAGACTAATAAGACAATGCATGGAAGGGCGGTGATTTGTCTGCCCATCGCTTGAGACATGTTTTCTCATTTATTTAGCTGCTGTTTAGCCTGGCTTACATATAGTCTCCTACATGCTCCTTTGCTCAGTGTATTAACTGCACAGGTTGTAGCTATGCTGACATGATAGTGCCAGGCCAGGCAGCTGGTTTCTGTCCAGTGTGCTCCTGCTCTCAATCCACATCTCTTCCACTTCTGTCCAGGCACGAGAGGGTGCTCCCTGTTCAAACCAGCTCATGAAATTGCAATCAGTTCCCATGTAGGTCAACACAGCCTGTCTGCAGCACATCCCTAATCACTGCTGCCACTTTTTCCTTTTCTGCCTTCTCCTTCCACCAGCTCCGGCTCCCACTTGCTTGTCCCTTCTTCAGTTTGGGAAACAGGACTTCCACGCTTTCCCCACCCCTTCATTGTCCTTGGCCTCTACCCATGAAGCCTGCAATGCTGTCAGGGCAGTGCTCCCCTGGTCTAGAAGGATGCCATACGTGCACTGCTTTTACGGAGTTAAATTCACGCCTTTTACACATCCTGTCTGCGGGGAAGGGCTCTGCCAGTCATGCGGCATCATCTCCAGAAAGATGGGATACACCTGCGACAGGGCAGGGGCCAGCACAAGACGCCTGGGCCACCTGCACTGCACACAGGGGACACCTTTGTCTCTGAGCTGAGGATTACTGTGGGCCAAAGGCTCTTCCCTGCTGTTCCTAAAGGTCACTCAAACCTGAGCCCCAGTACAGTCTTGTGTCCCTGCAATGTGAATGTGGCCTCCATCGTGGGCTTGAAGCCATGCTTGAAATGCAGTGCACACATAATCTTTATCCTCAAATTTATGTCAGCTTTCCAAGTTTGAGATTTTCTTCCCCCTCTCTGTTCTGTGAAACATCTAAAAAACTCCTAAGTACTATAAAAATAATAACTATTCTTAGTTTATTTGGTGCATACACTTTAGGAAAGTTGCCAGTATTCATGTACTCAGCTGCTTCTTATTCTCCACAAGATTGCTCGCTCTTTGTTCTGGTATACATAAATGTTATTGCTGACCCACTGCTCCTGCATCCTGCATGAAATGAATCTTCTAAAGTGCCTTGTCAGAGTGGAACTGGACAGACATGGAAAACCAGCTGGAAAACGGCCAAAATTAATGTGGTGGTAGATTGTTTTTCTAAGGGCTTGGCAGAAGATCCCCCAGAAAAGAGCTGGCAGGAATGTAATGCTCTATGACTGCTCCCTGAGTGCACTTTGTATCCCAATTGCTCACTAATTTAAGTTTTGTTGGAACTGCAGATGAGGAAATGAGATTTGTAGGGGCTTTCATCCTTCATCCCTCTGCAGTAATGTAGATTACTAAAGGTTGTTCAAAGCAGAAATAAGGATGAATCCTTTCCCTAAGTTGCAAAAAAAAAGGAGAAAGCTGCTCAGAAGTTTGGTTTGACCAGGAAATTCAAGCCTACTGGGCTTGACATTGTTAAGCCTGATTTGTCTGCAATATCTTGGGCTGAACAAGCAGATGCGGTAGAAGGCTGGGCACTGTCTGAAACCTGCCTGGATTCCTGCTCCTCAGTCAGAGACACCGGCTTCAGCCATGGTGGGATCTTTAAAGACATGAGTAGAAAATGAATGCTGGCACTTCTTACACAATGTAGCCATAAGTTTAAGGAATGATGAATGATTTAATACAGAGCATGAAAAATGTTTTTACCTCCAGGTTCAGTTATTGCAAGTCAGATGACTGAGCTACATCAGATGATAAATTTCACAGGGAAATGTTTTTCTTTTCAAAGGTCCTTAGTATTAGGAATTCGTGGAGGGAACCAAAGCAGCCACAGATATTAACAACTAGTCATGCTTCAACTAAAGGGCAGCAGATTGTGACTTCGACTAAAGGGCAGCAGCTGAAAAGAATGGACTTTTATGTAGCTTTGGAATTATCTATGTATAGATTTAAATGGCATGAAAGGTTTACTCAGGTCTCTGATTTTGTTTGTTTGTTTGTGGGGTTTTTGTGGGGTTTTTTTGTTTGTTTTTGGGTTTGTTTTTTTTTTTTTTCTGTTGGTTATAAAGAGATAGTACAGAAATCATCCTGAAATCAAGAACAGCTGTACCCTTCTGCTTTCCTCAACACACCACAAATTTGTGAATGCAAGAATCAAAACCTTTCTCAAAATTGTTCTAGCTCTGTCTCTTCCCAAGAGCCTGCTTTAACACCTGTGCTTTGTAGTAGTTTCAGAGTAATTCAAGTCAAAATAGAAAAAGCTTTATCTTGGGATGTTATAATTAAAATTTGACTGTGGGGAAAGATGTGAAATGCTCTGAATGTAAACCTGTGGCCTCAGTCAAGGTTCTGGAAAGAAGGGAGTCCTGTGTGAAATGGAGGTTGTTATTGGGAGACTTCGGTATGATTTACAAAACCTCTGAAGCCATTTTTTGCAAGGAATCAGGTGATCTTGACTAGGAGCTGCTTGACCTGTTGTGCATGTAGAAGGGGAGTCATAATAGTATGCACAACCCACAACTGCAGGTATTAATGCACGACTGAGAGAGCGTACCCTGGAGGTTCCTTCTGTGATTAAACTGATACCTTAAAAATATAGTGGCTTCTAGGACATATGTGGAGAATCAGGCCCCAAAGTACATTATCTCATATGCTTTCAGCTTGTGTCTAGTCAAGATATTTATAGGCTATCAGCCACCACACCAAGTGCCATTACTGAACAAGTCGAACAATCCTGTACTTACATCAGATTTCTTTGGCCACTTTGTTTTAGAGCCTTTAAGTTATCTACTTTCTCTTGGGGTCTCCAGCGTGAGATCAGCTGGTTAATACTCTGTAGCTCTATTGAAGCTGGAGCACTCTGTTTACTATTTATATTCTTCTTTTCTCCTCCCTATCATGACGGTCACATTTCCACCAAGGAAGTCTGCTCAGGACTGACAGAGCTTTTAATGACAGTCTAAAACAGTAATTTTCAACATGTTTTGATACTTAGAATTTTTAAAAAGTGCTAAAGACCTCTTCAGAAATTTCAAGTATGTGGATTGTTGCAGAGTCTGTGTGATTTTACTACTTCTTAGCAACATTTCAAAGAACCCAGAGAAATAACTGCTGGGTACCAACAGCCCACAGACCAGAAAACTTCTAAAATGCCTCAGACAGACTGCTCCCTTCAGGTGAGAGATGAAGCCATCTTAACCACTTTCTCAGTCCTGAACATAATATTCCATTTCTCCAGGATTTTTCTCCTATGCCTGTTGCATCTTGCTATACAAATAATCTTTTATCATAATTAGAATCTTGTTTGTCCAAGGTTGTACTTTTATACTTTTGTTTTCACATATTCGCAAGCCTTGGTTTTGTGTGTTCTTTGTTACTTTAGCAGCAGTAAAGTTCTGTTTAATCTTCCATGAAGATCTGGCATAACAATGAATCAGTCTTACCATTAAATCTTTAGAAACTACCCCCTTCCCCCCATAAATTCACATTTTCAACTCCAGTCTTAGAATGCAGTGTTTCTGTACCTTCTGTAAACAAGGAAAACTGCTCATAAATAATTTTAACAATGTTTTTCATTTATTAGATTTCTTCTACTTAACTAAATGCTTGTACCATTTGGTCTTCAAGCCTCTAGAACTGCACAATAGAAATGGAGTTAAAAGTATAGCCTCAGGACATTTACCAGCGGCAGCTGCAGAACAGAGGGTGATGGCACTTCTTAACCTGTACACCACCTGAAAGTGCAAAATGTCACATGGCGATGTCCAATAGGTTTTACCCTCCACAAAGTAATAGTTCTCTGCTTAGGAGCCATGTAAAGTAAGAGGCTGCGCTAGAAACTTTGAAATCTTCAGCTACTCAGTGTAATATTTATTTTTTCTAACTTTCTGGATTACTTCCACAGCAGAACTAGCCATAGTGTGTATGGAAACACTAGCAAAAGAGAGAAAAGAGAAAGCTGTCTAGATTCTCAATGCCCATGCTACATCAAAGTTGATACTGAGAAGTTATAGGTGCAAGATTTTTAGCCCAAAATATTATAAATTTACTTATAAAAATTGAGAATGATAAGAAAATTCATTGAAATACAGTGTAAGATTATTCAAAATCTGTTTCAAAATGTGTTTGAAAGGCCACTTTAATTAAGTTGCTGCATTCATTGTCAAGTAGTTGAATGCTGGCAGGAAGCCCCCTGTTCTGTCTATCTTTGATGGTGTCTCTAAATATGTGTGGAATAAGGATGTTGAAGCGTTGGCTAGAAGCTGTGTCAAGTGTGATGGATGGAAGATCTCCATGAGCTCTGTCACTTTGGCTCAATTCGGGTCTATCGGCTCTGGCCATGAGTTTGGCTGCTCAGACTGTTTTGAACTTCAAGCTGTAAGAACGTACTGACCTAAGGACTATAAGAACAAAAGGGAGACTCTAAAAACAATGAAAAGAAACATGTGTATTGGCTTAGCTGGCTTGGGGATCCGTTTGGGGCATCTGAATTGGAATAGTGGGTTTGGATTCTTCTAACATGTGTTGTTTTTACCTGGTTTTACCTCTCCTACAGCCTCTTTTTTCCCATAGCTTTTGAGAATTTATGCAACTCTGTTACACTTTCAGGTGAAGTGAAATGAAAGTTATTTGTTTTCCAGATGGGAATGGAGACTAGATTTGTGGCTTTTGGAGCTGACAATGAGGACTCTTACAAGGAGAGGAAACAACCTTAAAAATACCTTAGTTACAGTTTTTACAGTCTGTGCTGGGTTTGTGTGGTGGGGTCTTTGGTAGCAGTGGAGGGGACTACAGCAGTGGCCCACTGTAAGAAGCTTCTTGAAAGCTCCCCCCGGCTCCAGGTTGGACCCACCTCTGGCCAAGGCTGAGCCAATTAGTGATGGTGGCCGCACCTCTGTGATAACATATTTAAGAAGGGAAATCTGAGAAGGGGTTGGGACTTTGAGGATGAGTTATGAGGAGGACACCTATGTAAACACTGAGGTCAGTGGAAGGAAGGAGGAGGAGGAGGTGCGCCGAAGCAGAAGGCCCCTCTGTATCCCATGGTGAGACGGCAGGGTTGCCCTCTGCCACCCATGGAGGTCACCAGAGGAGCAGAGATCCATCTGTGGCCTGTCGAGGACCCTCAGGACTCAGTGGGAAGAAGCCCCCGCTGTTGTAGTTCAGTGCTGGGAGGACTGCAACAGGTGGAGGTGACCCACACCAGAGCATCTTGAGAAGAATGCATCCCGTGGGGAGGACTCACAGTGATTGTGGAGGGCTGTCTCCAGTGAGAGGGATGCCACATGGAGCAGAGGGAAGAATGCAGAAGGGTGCTTCCCCCACTCCTTGGAGGAAGAAGTTGTGGACTGAATGCACCCCTCATCCCCCGCCCCTGGGGAAGGAAGTAGAAATACCCGGAGCAAAACTGAGCCTACGAAGAAGGGAGTGGTGGGGAGAGGTGTTTTAAGATATGGTAACACGCTGTCCCATTCTGTCTGTTAAGTGTTGGTTTTATTAGTGTTTGAATTAAAGTTACGTTCTTGTTTTCTTCCCTTAACGAGCCTGTCTTTTGTAAAATGGGTGAGCAATCCCTCCCTGTCCTTATCTCAATTCCTGAGCCTTTTGATTCATTTTTCTTCTTCCCAGAGCTGGGGGGAAGAGGTGAGTGAACAGCTGCTCAGCTGCCCTCTGGGCTCAAACCATGACATAGTCCCATTTGAATTTCTTAATTTTCTTACTTACATCTCATGCTTTTTTCAGTTAGTGCCATTGCCACGTGGTTTCTCTAGGTTACTGGTTATGTGTCAAGGCTGTCTCTGAGAAGTAGGAGCACCCTCTTCTTCTGTTTAGTGAGAGTTAAAGATGTTCGGCACCCTTCAGAATCAGATCTTGCTATCTTTTTTTCTGTTTTGCTGTAAAGAAATATATTAGAAGGCAGAAATTATTAATGTTATCATTTAATGCTCTATATTAATGCTGTGGTAGAATCAAATACAACCGGCTGCAGTGAGTTGCCCTGATTCCATTTGTTTCATATCATAACAGTATGGCCAAACTAGAGTATTAAAACCAATATTTTCTAGTAGGCAGTAAATAGGGAAGTAGACATCTCCATCTTTTAAAGAAAACTTAGAGAAACACAGGAGAATATATTGTCAGAAATAATCCTGCAATGTGAAGGAAATTCACTGAGTAAGGTAATGGGGATTTTCCAGCAAATTCCTATAATTACTCACCTATCATAGAATTTTAACAAGTTACCATACAAACCAACATAAAAAAGGTTTGCCTCCTTTGCTCCTTTTGCTGGTTGTTAAGCAGCAATTAACCAGTAAGTCCTTGTTGGTCACTGGTTTGTGGTTTCCACAATAAGAGTTATGCTCAAATGAAGACAGGAGCACTGAAGCCAGAAAATCTTAACCTTTGTACCCGAGTTTACTCTGGTGAAATTTACTCTTTTCAGCAAGAACTCTCATGAAAGCAAAGTAATGCATGGTTATAAATCTTTGCAAGATTGGTAACTGAATTCCCATTACAGGATTGGACTTTATATTGCTGGTATTGAGCTCTGCTCCAGAGGACAGTGAAGTCAGTGGAAAGCCTCCCAGTGACTTCCACAAGATATAAATCAAGCTCAAAATGAGCACTGAGCGTCCTGATTATTTTTTATGGTGCTTGCTAGGTACCTTCCATGAGACCTGCAGAATTTAAAAATAAATGATCAATATTAAAATGTAAAGAAAGCTTTAAGGACGTATTTGGCAGTGAGTCAAGGTTGGCGCTTAGTCTGGAGGGTGGAAGTTCACTGAGGGTGGTGGGTGCAAAGGTGTGAAGGAGGCTGGCATCATGCACTTTGCCATCGGGGTGAAATGGTGGGAAGGGAGGGTTTAGTCAGAGGCAATGAGTAACCATCTGGCTGCGTGTAGGGAAGTAAGAGGATGAGGGTTACGACGGTAGTAACACATATAAGGCTGCCAGCTACATGATTCTGAGTCTTTAAATAAAGATAGGCCGCGTCCTCACAGACCCACAAGCTGATGAAGGCTGTAGGGATTCCCCTCAGCCCATTGCAGATGAGCTGACTGATGAAGGGTTATTTGGGGTTATCTGCTTATCCTGTTGATTAATAACATCTGTTACACAGCTGACAATATTGAGAACTGTACATCTATAGCAGAGAGTGAAAACTGTCAGCGCCGTTTAGCTCCTTCGAGATGCCCAGTGTAGGAGAGCCCTCTTGCCCAGTGGCCTATCTCCCTGGCATTGTCCCCGTTGCCCACCCTGACAGGAATGAGCTTGGGTGGCCTGTCCAGAACGGCGCCATTTCCACCCCTTCGCCACTGTAAATGGTGGCCACTGGGGCTGGACCCGGGCCCAGCGGAGCAGAGGTGGCGGCTCCACACAGGGTAGGACCAGGAGCGGCCAGGCCAGGGAGGAGCAGCCCTGATGGCGGAGGGGATGAATTTAGGCGCGTTGTTCATCGTGGGCTGGGGCCCCCTCGACCTGCGGGCAGCGCACCTGGAGGGCAGCACAAACCCCTCCTCAGCCTCTGGGACGCGAATGGTGGCACTCGGCAGCGTCGGGGGCATGGCACCTTGGAGCACGGCGGCTGCCCGCTTGGCTCGGTTTTGCTGGTGAATCCTGACCCACAGTGCGCTGGCCCCGCCGCGGGGAGAGCGAACTACAGCGCCCGTCGGCCCCTGCGCGCCGCCCCCACCTTTCCCGCCTCTCGCCGTTACCGCCTGCCTCCTGTCAGCGAGCGGCGCGACCCGGCTCGCCCGAGAGGGGCTGCCGCCGCCGCGGGGAAGGGGGGTGCTGCGGGGGGCGGCTGCCCGCGGGGGGGGCGGCGGCGGGGTGGAGCGGGGCGGCCCTGTCGCCAGCCCCGTTCCCGTCCCGGTCCCGTGCGGGGGAGCGGCGTCCCCGCAGCCTCGCTGCCCCGTCCCGTCCGGTCCCGTCGTCGCGGCGCGGCTCATGAGGTGAAGATGGTGATCCGCGTCTTCGTCGCCTCCTCCTCGGGCTCGGTGGCGGTGAGTGGGGGCGAGCGGCGGGGAGAAGGGAGCGGAGCGGGGAGCGGGGCCGCCGCACTCAGGGCTCAGCCTGCGGGGCCGGGGACAGCGCCCGGCGAAGCTGCCCGGTGGTTGTCAGCCGCCGCTCGCCGTCCCCGGCGTTGCCGAGCCTGCCCTCGGCTCCGGGACCGCCGCCGCCCGCCGGCAGGGACCCGAGAGTCAGGAGGCTGTTGTGAAACGCGGCTCTGAATTTGCCGGGGTTGCGTGTGCAAATGGGGGGAAAAAAATGACAACTTCCCCCGCCGCCTCCCGAAAGGCTGCCGAAGCGTAACTTGGGCGTAAATTGCTTTTGGCAAACCAAGCGCCCCTGAAACCCCTTCGTAGGGGACAAGTATTGGGTGTGTTTAAAGTGTCTTAAAGGGGATTAGAGTGGGCTAAACTTGCCCGCTTGGGAGGGAGTTTCAGCGCCTTGGTGCAGGGGAGACCACCCTGAGGCACGCCGAACCTGCCGGGTGCGGTGCCTCGGTGCCTGCCAACTACTGCAGGTTTAAAAAATAAATAAAAGGGGAGCCTAGAGACAAACTTCAGGCCACTAGCACCTCTTTGAATTAAGAAATACTCTGGAAAAGGTATAACTCCTTTCAAACTCGGTTTTGAAAGACATCACTGCGTCCTCCGCTTGATTGAAGCATATCTAGCTTTCTCATTGAATTAATTATGCATGTGACCTACGAATTTTCATATTTTCATATAAAGTGACAGCTCTGTTTTCCGTTAAAGCAATCTGAGCATAAGCGTTCTACTGAATTTGTTCTTTAAGAGAAACATCAGAAGGCTTTAGATATGATTGCTATTCTTTATGCTTAAGCAGTGAAAGCAGCATCATTTTTGCATTGCAGAAGGACATAGCACTGTATTTTCCCATCTGAAGGTTTATCGTGTGTTTACTTCCTTCAGCCTTTTACTTCATGATACGTGTTTTCAGTTCAGTGGCATGGTGACAGGTATGTTTTCTGATATGTTTTGGCATGAAGTGTTCAAAATGCTTAGTGATTGCATTACAGCTAATAAAAACTAATTATCCATTTCAGTAGCCAACTGAGTAACCACAGAGCGTCTTCAGGACTCTAATCCATGTTCATCAAGCATCCATAATAGAAACAGCTCCTTCCCCACATGGGCAGTTGGTTTATGCTGTGGTAGCTCAGTATTGCTAGATTTAGTTTCTGTTACACGCTTCATAGCTTGAACAATAATGCATAGTTTTAGATTTAGGTTTTGTTGAAGGGGGAAAAGGGCTACATAATTAGCTCACCTAAATCTCCTGTTCTGACCAGTCTGCAAATAGGTTATTGATGGGAGTTTTTGATTCTGTCCTCTCCTTCCCCTGTCTCTGCCTGCAAGGTACATATCCCATCATCATCAAACCCTCTTGACTATCTATTAACCCAAGAAACCAAATATGAGGTTGACAAACAATTTAATTTGTCCATCAGTTCATTTGCTGACTTTTTTCTTTGTTGGACAACAAGATGACATATTATATGGATAACAGTTTGCATGCTGGTGACAGTCAACTTTCTTCATCTAGACAGCAGTACGTCCAAGTACAGCTTAGCCAGAGAAGAACAGATAATTTAGTGATTAAAGGTACTGTTACATGGGACAAGAACTGTGTCATCACTTTTCTGTCAGTTTTTCTTCTGTGTTATCACACCATTTAGGAATCTTTGTTATGGGCTAGGTTCCTGCTGTGCTCAGTGTTGCATCACTGAGGCTTTTTTCTGTGGGCTTTGCAGTGGGTGTCCATATATCATGGCTATTGAGAAAAATGACAAAGAAAAAATTATTATCAGCTGGTTTATGTGAGAATCCGGATCTGGAGAAAAGGGTGGTTACTGTATTTCAGGTCTCTAAACAGGGAAGTTTTAAACTTATTTTCATCCTCCTAGAGCTAAACGTTAGCAAAAGGAAACAAAAAGTGTTTGAGTCATGTAATTCCTTGTCGTCTCCTCCAGCCTTCAGCACAACGGCATCAACTACTTTTTGGGATCCTGTGCAATTCATGAGACAGGATGGTTTCCTTGTCTAGAGAAATGAGTACCCCTTACAGATCCTACTCTGTCCTCTGCTAAAAACAGTGTCAGAATCCATGGTTTAATTTCCACTTGTAGGTCAGTTTGAGTCAAATTGTAGGCTAGCTGCTTGTGAGAGTGGCTGAGGTTAGTATCCAACCGGTAATTGACCAAAACTGTCTATATGTAATATTTGCTGATAAACTAAAAGCACTGTCATAGTGACATGATTCACTTTCCTACTCTCACTAGAGATACTTTATTAAATTCCTTTTTATTTTAAAATGACATCTAGTCTCTAGAGTAAGCTTTTGGTTTTGTTTGTTACCTCACCAGCAGTGTGCTGTTAAGGCAGGGATGCTTCTCAGTCCTCTTTCCTCTTTGTGCCTGGAGTAAGACTGATTTGAGTTTGCAGAGAGGGAGGGAAGAAGACAGTGATTTATTTAAATAAAAAATATGCATCAATTTCCATATGTTAACTGGTGAAAGAGATGATATTACGAGCAAATATGAGCTAAACTCTTTGTGTACTAATCCTTTTGAAATCTTTGGAATACCCAGGTTGAATGATAGGCTGAAACATTCCTGAGAAATATACTGGTTGTGTAGTCAGCAAAGGCTTCAGTTTGCATAAATACAACTTTCCCTGGGAACTTTTGAAATGTTTATGGATCCTGATACTTGGTGTAATTTATTTTGTGCTAAAGACAAAAAAAATATGTAATAGTCATACATAATTTTAAGAGTTCAGCACATAAAATGTTTTGGGGGTCATTCTGGAGAATGAGAAAAAGAAATAATTGGAGTGGATGAGAAAAAGCAAAGAACAACGCAAACCTTCCTTGCATTTGGTCTTGGACTTCCCCCTGCAGCATCTTCCTCACACCTGAACGTTCTTAGACCCCTGAGAGGTTAATGGTAGTAACTTTTTTTGGTTGTTTTTAAAAATAATACTTGTGAATATGAATGCCCTATGAGCTTAAAAGAGCTCACAGATCCCAAAACCTAGCTGTTGCTTGTTGTCATCTTCAGTGTTTATGGAACCTGGACTGCGGGTTTACCCCATAGGAATGCTGTAGACAAGTGCCTGGGACCTTCTTGAGGGAAGGGAGGAGAGTGGCATTGTGTGTATGTGTACATTTCTAAAAAACCTCATGTTGTTTTAAGCATGCATTAGGCAGATCCAATTGAATCACAATGGGAAGTCTCTGAATAGGCAGACAGGCATGTTTCTACAAGCCTTACTGTCTCCTACTTTTTCTGACCTGAATTTCTACTTGTTGTTGGTAAGCTGTGTCTCGAATTCCAAGCACTTCTTTGTAGAACTGGGGAGGCAGGCTTTACTACTTCTACCTGATAAGGACAATCAGTGTTCTTTTGTGCTTAGGAGAAAGGCTACTTCAAAATTAGCGTTTACTTTTCTACCTCAGCAGTGCTTCACTGTTTTCAGGAAATAGTTTATGTCCTCATTTTTCACCAAATTATTCCAAGGTGACTGTGATTTAATCTGTTTCACATTTCCCAGTCTATCAATAAAAATTTACACTTGTGCTACCGTAATACATACTAACTCAGTTAAATGGTTTTCAGCGTTTTAAAGCAGCTCTACCTTTGACAGGAAGCTGGTAGTATGAATTAAGTAACTCTATGCCTGGAATTCCTGTAGTTATCTAGAAATTGCAAACCAGAGGAGACTTCAGTCTTCTTGCAGGCAGAGGACTGAAGATCAGGTAAGGGGAATGTCATTGAAGAGCTTTCAAATAATGGAGAAACTTCAAACAACTGTCTCACTTGTATTTTCTCCTCTGTGATAATAATTTATTGTCTTGGAGCTTCATCTGTTAAATTGAACAGATATTGTAGTAGAGTTACTGAAATAATGAAACAGCAGGTAGAATCTCCTCTGACCAGTGAGAGATGCGAAACACTTTCTGCTGGGGTCCTTATTTGCTCATGTGGGATCAGGAATGACACAACACCAATATGATGATCAGATCGTTCGTTTATTCTCCTATCCTGGTTACATTTATAGTACACTAAGTTCCGTACACACGCACATCTGTACTCCGATAGGCTGCATACTATCTACACGCGCTGTTCAGGCGCCTCTACAAGCACTTGCATTGGTTAGTTGTATTTGCATACATACAACCTGAAACTTACAAACTTCTCTACATTGTATCTTATTTTATTCAGACTTGTGTGCTTTTGCTGACCATAGTCATTCCTTCTTTTGCTGACCGTAACTATCCCTTTGTTTGCTGACTTTATCTTGTCCTTGCACTGTCCTGTCTGCATTAGCTTCCTTCTAATGCAGCCCAGGCCCCTACAACTTTCCTACTGAAATTTTTGTGTGTTCACGAGATGTGAAAAACACATAACTGAAATGAATTCCATTTAGTGTACAAGGGCAAGTGCTGCTCAGACACATTCTCCATGAAAACGTATTTAGGGGGACAGGACGGTTTGGTGAGAACAGCATCAACCTGAAATGAATAGACTTTTTTAAATGACCAAATGTTGGACTTTGACTCTTGCTGCTGAAGAGAATTATGGATTTTTTACTAGGAAGCTTGATAAGATAGGTGCAGTTATAATGAAATTGTTTCTATAGCAAATATTGGTTTTATGAGACCAAAGCTCTGCTTTTGTTTAAGCATATTATGGAGGTCAAAAGAGTTGGAATTTTTGTTTCCTGGAGTGATTAAATCACAGTATAAAATATCAGAATGTCAGAATAATTGCAGGCATGTTTGTTTGGTTCACATGTTGGATAATGTAATGAAGACAAATACAATGCTAGCATTCTTAAGGCTAAGCTTGTCTCCTAGCGATAATGATGAATTTCAGCTCCACCCTTGTTTATACAAAGTCATTGTAACTCAGCATTTCTCACAGCACTTCTCAGGAATAATGTGCTTCTTGCTGAGAGGTGTGGAATAAATTAGTTTAGATTAGGTCACTTCTAGAATATCCACCATCTGACAGGTTTTTTTGCCTCTCTGTACCCCAAAAGTACAACATTCAAAACTGAAACTGATTTGGTTGAGTCATACAAGTGCTTTCTGTGAAAACTGTATTAGTTATGGTGGTCATTTGGAGGGGTTTATAACTTGTTGCATGTGATTTACAGAAAGTCAGCTACCTATGATATAAAATATTAGGCTTTGCAAATTACAAACATTATGATTTTTTAATATTAGAAGTTTGTAAAATCAGATCATAGCAGCAGGTAAGTTATCTCTTCAGAAATGAGACAATAATCTTTACAATTAGAAGTGATCCTCCAATATTTACATTGGAAATAGACAATACTGTGGTTATGCATTTAAAATATTGCTAACATCTCTCAGCATGCTGAGGATTGGAACCTCAAAGTCTGATTTATGAATCTCACATGAACATCATACTGTGTCACTTCACTTGGTCAAGATAGTGGTGCTTTTGGTTGTGCACCTACAGAATAGTGCTGTAGCAACGGCGGCATTACTGGAAGAAAAGTTTGATCCCTGCTCAGTCACGGAACACGTCATGTGTATCCATGTCTTGGACCTTAGCAATTATATTGTGCCCATAAGAGAGATCTGGGGGCTTTCTGGATCTGGTTCCTTTGACTGACAGAATTAGTCCCCTCATCCTTCCTCAAGTTTCTTATTATCAGGTCAGGTGGCTCATATCACCTTTGCTGGCTTCTGTCAGTCCTGTTTTGCAGGGTTCACGTGGCAGAAGGAGCCTGAGAGCCTCTCTCACTACTGTGCTCTCTGCAAGGCAGAGAGCGGCCAGCGCTGAAGTCTTTAGCTATTTTTCACCCTAAGGGGGCCCCTCTGTGGATCCAGCTCTCAAATCTGTATTCCAAAGAAGTCTAAATTCTAGTGACTTGTGATGGAGAGAACTAAGCAGTACAGACAGTTTAAGGAATGTGTTCAGGAGGGAGCCGGGTGAGAACCCTAGTCACAAGGATACAGGTGGAATTTAGACCATCTGTGTATGGTATTCAGTACCTAACTGTTGCACCATTCTTGTATGCTCTAGTGCTTTTCAAATATTTACATTTCTTCTTGGCAGATAGATTGTGTCAGAAATAATGCTACCGTGAAGAACATGCTTTAGACTACATAGTGTCATGGGCAGTAAGACCATTACTGACCTTAGATTACAGTTGTAGCTGCAATAAAACTTCAAAGGAGGTAGTGTTCTGACTGGGTTTCTGAAGGCTGTTTGGAGTGTGTATTTTGACTCTCCATATACTGATCTGCTTTGTACAGACATATGGTTCAATGTCTCTAACAACTATATAGTGACATTTTCGTTAAAGATTTAGCCCTCTATTTTGAATATATTCACATGGGTTGGAAAGAATAAAATGAGTAAGAAAAGGCAACTTGTTCATTTTGAGAAGGTTTTTCCCCTCTGTTTTTCTATAGAGTATGGCAGTGTCAAAGTGCAAGTCCCTGAATGGATGTACTTCACTGATGGTGACCTGTTCTCCTTAATCTTCCATCCATATCATCAAAGCTTAGAAATTCTTTTTCCTAACTCTGGTCATAGTGTCAGCATTCACAGGAGGAGTGTCAGCATTCACAGGAGGTCACCTATAACTGAATTTGATTACATTAATGAAAAAAAAAATGAAGTAATAACTAACTTGTATGCAATTTATTGGTACAAATTACTTTTGGATTACTTTTATTTTCCACATTGTTTTGTGAAATGAAAATTAATTTGGGCACTTAACTCACCTGTCTGTTTTCTAGTGGGTACAACGCAGGAGGAAAGGCAAGGAATGAAGGATATGCCATTCTTTGGTTGTCTCCATTTTGTTGTCTGGCACTAGTACACCAACATATAAACTGCCACATTTACAGTTGTCTTCGTCACAATATTCTCTGCCAACATTGCTCCTGCAGAAAGAAACTCCAGCAGAGGGGCAAGGCAGTCAGCTCTCGTGCTGTAACATTGGGTCACTGCAACTGCTCGCTTCAGTGCTGCTGAACTGGAGGTCTTGGTATCAGCAACTTTCATCTGGTGAATTCAAATTGAAAGCAGCATGTTTTCCATATGCAGTCTACTGCAGGCTGGGTGTCTGGTTTCTTGTCACTAGAAAGGTTGCTTAGCCAAGGGACAATGAACTGAATTCCATTATGTTTGGGGATCACAGAACTGCTTTCCCAAAATTTGTTTGGCTATTCTTCTGTAAACCTAGGTCAGATATTCACTTCCTTTCTAGATTTTTACATTTTTTTCCAAGAAGTCTTATTTGGGCAAAATATACTAAGCACCAGAGTATCAGTGTTTTTTTTCCTTTTGGACGTAAGTACCTTTGTAAAAAGAGATATTAAAAGAAGATGTTGCATTAAAGTCACTGCTGGATTAATGTGAATGCTGTGATCTGCAGTCATTTACTGGGATGTGGTGTCTAGTGTAGTAAATTCATGTAAGATGTGATCCAAAGTTTCTTGAAACTGGTGAAAACATCTTCATTGACTGACTGGGATTTCATCCAAGCCAGATGGCTTCCATGCTTACCATTAAACCTAAATGGTGTCTCGTGTGTCTGAAAAGCTCAGGACTTTATTAATGTGTATTGTTCTAAATGTTTTTATTCATGCATTTAAATGATACAATGCTGCTGCCTCCAATTTGGAATTGCTTGAGCACTGTTTGCAAACATAACATGTCCTCATTATCAGTAAGGAGAAATGAACCTCAGAATATAATCTTCTACCTAAAATGAAAGAAGTGGGTTGTTGGTAGAAGGGTTGTATTGGACTCCTAAGCCTCTTTCTTTGGGCAAACCACAGCAAGTAAGTACCAGTTGCATGACTTACAGGCCACATAGTAGGCAAAAGAGCTGAGTTTCCTGAATCTCCACCATTCTGGTGGACAGTGAGACTAGAAACAAATAACTAGCTCTTGCAAAGTTATGCCTCTCTTCTATTCCTGAATACTTGCCCGTTTTAAAAATCTAAGGACCTATAGATAAAATTCAAGAAACAGTGAAGACATAGCAGTAAGTGTGAAAGTATACTAGTCAAAGTTACCTGATAGTACCAAAGCCCAACAAAGCTTGCCAATATAACGATACATATTTATTCAGTGTAAATTACCTTTCTCAGTACTTGTAAGAGCTTTAAAAAAATACCATATTTTAACTGATGTGTTGAAAATTCTGGTTTTAATAGTCTTATCAAAGGTGAAGTATACTGCTGAATAAGTCCATTTCACTTGCTATATGAATGCTTTTGATTTTAATTAAAATCCAAGCAAAAATTAAGTCTACAGTGAAACATGTTTCAGTTGAACTCTGTTAGATTCTTTCTGGTACCCTTCTGTACAATCCATCTTTCAATTTAATTATTTCACAGAGTTTAAACTTCTGTTTATCCAAAGAGGGAGATGTATAAAAATGAGGATTTGTGGAAAAACAGTCAGCATTTAAGGAAGTTCTTTGTTGTATAAAATCAGGATCATCTGTGTCTTTATCAATATGAGTGCAACTTGGAGATAAAGAGTTGTCACTAAGCTGGTAACCCAGAGTGTATCATTTTAGTAGAAAGTACACTAAGGGCAACAGTTTCCTCACCTTCAGCCTCAAGTGCTGGCCTCCTAAGGGAGTCTATCCAGAAAGAAATACTGCAATCTTTGTTTTGCTTGCAGTGTGAAAACTTGATAAGAAGAGTAATGAACACAGAAATGCTGTAGTCTTTGTAATCTAGTCTTAGTTGAAATCTACTGTATCCAAAACCATGATCGTGTTCCAGTATGTCAGTGTTTTTTACCAGCTTAATGTTTTGATAAGTTTTACAGAAGACAGTTCTGCAAGTCCCTTAAGTTGGTGGATTTCCTTCTTGTCAAGGTGAGGGGAAATGTAGAGGTGGTGGTAGTGTTTCTTACCTGTGTCTGTTAATGGAAACAGTCTGCAGTTAGTTGCAATAGCTTGGAAGAGCTTCTGAGTTCCTCAGTAGCCATGAGATTGTTTCCTTGATCTTCTCTCCTGGGGTTGGTATACTGTTTAGTCAGCACCTGTTGGATGGGCGGATGGAGTCAGTTCAGAAGCCTAAGTTACTGTTGACTCTCATTTCTAAAAACAAACATCAGATTCATTTTAGTGGGACTCATGTAGGTTAGCAAAGTGTGACCTGATCTTTCAAGGAAAGACTCAAAATTGGTGAACTTAAGATGCTTTGGCTGGGAGGAAGGAGTGACTGAGATGCAAATATTGTGCAGGCAACTCATTTAACATAGTAAGGAAACATGGTTACAAAACTTTCTTTCTTGTCGTCCTTGGGCTTTATGCCTCCATCTTTGAAGTATTTTGGGGTGAAATCTTTTGATTCTTCTGTTCAAGGCTGTGGCAGTCCTTCCATTCAGGTGTGCTACTTTACTGTAAGAGTTATTTGTCACCACTCTGAAGGGGCTGAGTCTAAAGCATGTGGATATCCTTCTTTTGGAGTGGTAAGAGCTATCGTCATGATGAACCTTCTTAAAACAAGTTATTTCTATCTCGTTAGTGGGAGAAGAGAAAAACAACTGGGTTTTACAACAGTAAACAAGCTTATTTAGTCTAAATTTAATATTGTACTTCACTATAAAGTAATTAAATTTGGCACAGAGGAAGGGGAGTAACTGTCTTGCTAGCTCATTTATGAAGAGAAGCTCTTGGGAGACACAGGTTGTTCAGTGGCTCATGTTAATCATCAATAACAGTATGCCCTTCTGTTGTTGTCCATCTCCCTTGGGTAGGATAGAGCTTGTCTTGACAGTTAAGAGTTCCAGGATTTGTTGGTTTGGGTTTTGCTCTTTTACCTCTGGATAACTATTCCACACCATTCCTGGTAAGACAATGTGGAAAACTGCAAGATGTTTCTCATTTTGCTGCAAGGAATAAACTTGCAGAGGTTAATGCCTGAGAGTGACCTTTGCATATGTATCAACCTGCTTTTTGTTTGAATATACATATGTAGATGTGTATTTTTGCATACACGCATATGTATATATATTTATGTATATATATAGTTTGTATATGTTATGTATATTTATATCTGTGTGTGTGTTTCTTAACCTTGGAATCACCGGTAGATGCTAATTATCACTTGGTAAAAATAAACCACTGATTTTTGTATCCCCAGAAGAGAAATAATGATAGCGTCCTGGTGCCTCACATTGGTTGCTCAAGATCTGTCAGCATCTGTCAGGGCCCTGTCAAAAGTGACTGCTCCTTTATTCGAATGGCTGGACCTTATGGAACTGTAACCATGGATTGTCTGTCTTCTGTGTAAGATAGAGTGCTAAAATCATGGTGCTTGCTCGGCTGTCTCTGTTATCCCATGTGTCTGGCCTATACTTAAGAGCTTTACTTATGTAACATTTCAGAAAATGAGGTGCTTACAAAACATCAAAATAGTTATACCAATATAAGATATCCACCAATATAATTGTGCTGGCTAACGGGCACATACAGGGGCATAAATATTTCCCTTCTTACCTAGGAGAAAGCTAACATCAGTGTAAACAATGTTATGAAGATTTTTATCTGAGAACTCTGAGAGGGCTAGTAGTGGCAGTTGAAGACCTTACTGGTGATAATTTCAAAGTCGCTCTTCTGCCTGTTGCAGAGCTCCAGGACAGAACACGTGCCTGCATTCTAGCCTCTTCAGTTGCAGCCTTGTGTGTTTGCCTTCCTGGGTGCTGAAGGTGGGCTAGTAATGCATTGGACTGTGAAACTGAGCATCTGCAGCACCAGGACGTGTCCAGTTTTGCTACTGTTGCAGGAATGATGATAACTTTTGGCAAGCTTCTGCTTGTGACAAAGCCTTAAACAGCCACAGTTTCTGGGTTTCTGAACGTCCCATTTCATGGGAGTGTTGTGCTGCAAACTCTGCCAGCAGGGTTATGCTCAGAGCTTTTGTTTGTAGGCAGAGCCCTGAAACCATGAACTTGTACTCCATATTAAATGCAAATCAAAACATGATATTGTGTGTTCCCTTCACACATGCTTATAGGTTTTTCCTGTTGGCTTTTGGCTTTTTATGCTTTTACAAAAAGACAGAACTTTGTTTACCTTCACATGGTAGGAGATAGGGCCATTGTGATCCTTTTCACCAATCTGCTGTGTAACACAGGTTCCCTGAATTCACAGTTGAAGCAAGAGAACATGAGTCAGAAAAAAAATACATCAGAATTTAATGGTGGAAATTCCATCACAACTTTCACAAATTTGTTTTGTTTCCTGACATTTTCATGTGCTGCAGAGGAGGATACTGAGTATTATCTGTGCTATTAAAACCTTTATGAATAATTATTTGGAATAATTTAATAGTGACATTACAAAACTTTTTAAGACTAGTTTCTTAATCATGGAATTGAGGTCTGTGTTTTTCAGAGAAAAGCAAGTGAATTTTGGTGTGTCTTCATTTGAAAGAAAGCTTCCTTTGATCTGATGAACAACAGAGCATGAGCAACTGAAACTGTCATTATGTTGCTGCAGGGTTAGTGAAATTATCATCCCTGTCTAATCTAAAGAAACACAATTGAAGTATGCATTAAACCTTTGATCTGGATCTGCATCTCCTAAAGTCAGACAATCTTCCTGAAGCATCTCTAATTGAGTGATCTGATATATTTATATAGAAGCAGATACAGGAGTGGCATTTGAAGGATTTAGACAGCATCACATTCTTCTGTAGGAACCTGCTAGGAAGCTAAAATTAGTTAGAAAGGAGATACAAAACTAGTCTTTGATCAGAGAAGACAGCTGCCATGAAGACCCTGATGTGCAAGCAGTCCCTTCCTACTCGGTGAAACTGGCTTGCCTGCAGTGAGGTCTGTTTTCTAGTAAAGGTTTCCAGCATCATGCCCTAGGGAAGTCTGAAAATCTATGGTTTATTCAGCATGGCATTCAGTGATACCTTTGGCTATGTGGAGGTGACTTCTGTTGACCTTACAGGAGATGTCTCTGCAGTTTATGGGATAAAAATCAGATGGCTGCTGTATTTGGGGATGCAGCTAGTCACTGAGAAATGGGTCTGTGGAAGTATAAAACAAGAGGTAATTTGCACATATGGAGCTGCAAGAACACACAAGCTACACGGATATAGTTGCATTTGTTGAAAGAGAAATAACATTGACATTTGTTAATAAAGTTAGAAGCTTCATTCTGCTCTCAGTTGAGTCAAAGGTAATTTTGTTATTGATCTGAATAATAGCAGTGGCAGCCAGCCCAGATTTAGAGGATTATATCAACAAAATCCATCATCCTAGCCTTACAAAAACATACTGATAGAACTTTGCAGTAATATAGTCTAATTTTATCTGAAATATGACATTTGTCTTGAGCCACAAATGCATTTTCCTGTTGCTGTTTCATATACTGCTGGGAGAACTTGTAAATATCCGTAAAAACTTGGCACAACAAATTCTGAATGACTTGCACTGCTGTTACTGCTGTTATTTTAAAGTGCATTATCAAGGGTGTGTATATCTATAGTTGGCAGAATGACACATCTGTGCCGTGCGGATAGTAGCTGTCAGGAGAAAATAGTGAAAGTATTGACAGCTTTATTTCACAAACTTGTTTTTCAAATTCTTTGTAGCCTTTTGGAATCATAATATCTCTGATCCTTCAGGATGAGAAAACAAATAAATGCAAGCATAGTCCTTCTTAGGGAAAGGCCAGATGTTTTTTTCAGGTGTCCAAGGGGTCACAGTTGGGTGTAACTGGGTGTTGGGCTATGGGTCCTGAGTGACAAAATACAGAGGGTGCAGCCCCATGGGTAAGGTAGGAGATGGCCAGCAGGACTTACATCTTGAGCTAACGGAACTGAGACCCCACCCAGATGAAATAAGGCTAATTACTTATTATGTCTCATGGGCTGCTAGGTGTTTTTATCCATTCTAATAGATAAATATTCCTATGCCACTGGGGTTTGATGCTTAAAGCTAATGAGAAGGAAGAAACATGACCTATTTTTTTTAGTGCCAAGAAATTTGCTTTTATATCTCATTTGCAGTAAGTACAGAAAATACAGCTGGGGATGCTTTATTCATTTTGACAAAACAATGTGACTGATAAATACATAGAACTAGTTCACAACACTTTCAGTGCTCTGCTGACTCACCACATCACAAAAAAAAAAGACAATTGTGTGTTTTCATCTTAAAAGTTTAGGTGATAAACATATTACATAATAGGAAATGTGTGTGTATTTCTTGTTAGGGGGATTTTTTGTTTTTAAACTTCTATTTTTCTTTGCAGAATTTAGAATAGAATAGAATAGAATAGAATAGAATAGAATAGAATAGAATAGAATAGAATAGAATATTTCAGTTGGAAGGAACCTACAAAAATCATCTAGTTCAACTACCTGATCACTTCAGGTCTGACCAAAAATTAAAGCATGTTATGAAGGGAATTGTCCAAATGCCTCTTAAACACTGACAGAGTTGGGGCATCAACCACCTCTCTAGGAAGCCTGTTCCAGTGTTTGACCACCCATAAAGAAATACTTCCTAATATCAAGTCTGAACCTCTCCTGACACAGCTATCATGCATCCTATCACTGGATACCAGGGAGAAGAGATCAGCACCTCCCTGTCCCCTTCCCCTCCTCCAGAAGCTGTAGAGAGCAATGAGGTCACCCCTCAGCCTCCTTTTCTCCAAACTAGACAAGCCCAAAGGCCTTAGTCCTCCTCATAGGACATTCCTTCCAGCCCTTTCACCATCTTTGTTGCCCTCCTCTGGACCTTTTCAAGGACCTTTAACATCCTTCTTAAATTGTGGGGCCCATAACTGCACAGAGTACTCAAGGTGAGGCTGCACCAAGGCTGAATACAACAGGATAGTCACCTCTCTGACTGGCTGGTTATGCTGTGTTTGATGCACCCCAGGATGTGATCTGCCCTCTTGGCTGCCAGGGCACATTGCTGACTCATACAAGTATTATAGCATTTTCTTACTTACCAAAACCTGCTTGTAAAACTGCTCTCTTCAGTGCTATTTCAGTGAACTTTAAACAATTTCCAAATATTTAACACATTTAAAAAAATAAAGAAACAAAACATAGTTACTGTGCTTTTCTTCCCTCCACAAAATCATAATTCTACCAAGCAAGCTTGAGTCACATTAACAAAGTGATATCTCTAAATCCCTGCAGATTTTCAGCTCTAGCAGTATTGGACTTCCATGTGCAAAACACCAAACTATTCCCTGCTCTCCTAACTCTGCAGGAGGAACTGTGAAATTCAAAGATCAACTTTCTGTTCATCTCTGCAGGACTGAGTACTGAGTTTCCAATGGTTCAGAACTTGACAGTTCTCAACTACCGTCCTGAACTGGGACTTTACTGGGATGCAAAAGATATACTTCAGAATCAAGTAACTTAGAGAAATCAAAAGAAATAAACATATGAATAAACATAATATAGCATGGAGATCAAAGAACAACTTGCATTTAATTAGGAGGTACTAAAGAATAGCTGAATTAATAAGGGTTGCAGTTATCATACTTGTATTTATGTGTAGTATACATTTTGAAAAGGAAGATAGATGTAGCTTGTTAAAAGGGTTTCTTTCATGATGCAAAATACTTGCTATAAATATGCCACTTTGACAAAAGAGAATAGTATGAGGAGGAGTAAATGTAGAATGCTAAACAGGAGATTTAAATTATTCTCTGGCATCTTTGAGAGGTTTCTGTTGGAAAAATGCATGAAAATAACACTTTCTTTTTAACTACTCTCTTGAATTACTGAAACATATGGTAAATTACAAACAAAACCATCTATCTATCGCAAGAAGTTAGCTGCCAGCTAGGGTTTGAATTGTTGGTCTTTTGAAATGAATTATTCTAGTCCTGCAGGATGGTTGCATCAGGAGAAGTTTTTGATAGCTGAGAATATGCTTTATGAGTCCCTGAGATCTTCCAGGCTGTGTAAAGTTTCTCTTGTCTTTTGTGCTAGCCACTAGGATCCACAACCTTGTTTAAAAAAAACTCCAAAAAAGTCCTACCACATAATTCTAACAATTTTGAAACTTCTTGGCTCACTGTTGGCTGAAACATTTTTAAAAACAGACCAAGTTACCAGCATGCTCTGGGAATCTGGCCTCTGTTTTAGCTAAAGGCCCAGCTGAAGAAGAACCAGTATGCCTTCCCAGTATCCTCACAAGAAAACACCTATGACTAGGAAAGATCCTGTATCTGTAGCACAAATATAATTTCAAGTGTGCATTTTGTCAAATAGAAATGTAAAAGTTTTCAGGATAGTGTAATTTCACAGAATGGAGCTCTCGCTGAAGGTTACAATCCAAACTGGCAGTAGGTTTTGCAAGCTTCTCTACTAGAACAACCAACAGCGCATCCTGACCTTCAATCTGTCAGTCACCTGCTGCTTGCCAGGCTAGGCTGGGAATCCTCTCACTACGTTTCTCAGTCTGCATGGAGTCCTCTGGCTGCTAGTTTGTCAAGGTCTCTCTGATTTGCAGCCGCCTGCCTGTACACTCAGTGGGACTTCCAAGTTCTGGTTCAGTTCCTGTTGCAAAGTCTTCAAGTTTTACTTTATTTTAGCCATTTTTTATTTCCACAAGCAATGCTGGTTTTTTGGTTTCACATTGATGCAACAGAATACAAATTCATGTCATTAACTGGAAGACAGATCCAGCCTCAGTGGTGTTCTTATTAGTCTTTTGATGGGTCTCATAGCATCTGGTTTCCTCCAGTCCATCAGAGACTCACATGTAAGTGGATTTTCAACACTGTAGGAACACATTGTTCCTACTGCAAGAAGAAAATGATGATAGAATCACTTACTTCATTTGTGTACATCATTGGCAAGTCTTGTTTCCTGAAATACAGAAGAAATCAAAAGAAGTAGATTTGGGAGTGACTTTAGAGGCTTTCTCAGCTGCAGACGGCTCAAAGGCACCCTGCATGGCACTGCCTGTAGCTGATATTTCTGTAGAACCTTCTCATTTTCCTTTCTTGGTCTTTCCCCTTTTTCTGTTTGTTCCATTTCTGTCTCTCCTTTTCCCTTTATGCTTACTGAAATAATACGAAGTAAACCCCTGAGCAAACTCCCATCACCTCTTGTTTTGTTCGGTGATAGATGTATTTGTACTCGCTAAAGACTCCTTTGTGTTTGAGTGTTACCTTGTTACTTGCACAGAGAACAATGGTTTGTTACAAACTATCTGAAATAAGAAACTTCCCTCTTCAGCTTGTAATAGACATGCATACACAGAAATAGATTTAAATGCATTTTATCATAGTGAAACATCTGACAAGGAAAATACGAGGTTAGCAGTCATTAGGCATGGAGCAGTTTACTGTCTTCTGTAGCTTTATAGAAAAAGAAAATAATGTGTTTTCCTCTGCTGACTGCTTGTGATTAGGAGTCTTTTAAAAAACAAACCTGGCTCAAATTTTAATTGCATTTCTGAAATACTGGACTCTTTCAAAAATACCAACCATATAGCACAGAGGTAAAGGTGTGCAAATTGTCTGGCTAAGCAGTGTCTCAGCAGCTCCCAGGGACTTTCGAACTTATTTTGCATAAAGCTGAACAGATTGCCCTCCCAGTTCAGTAGAGTATTTCATACGGCGTGTCCTTAATTATGTCTGTGTGCAAGTGGAAGATTGCTGCTAGCAGGAGACCAGGGCAGTGCAGGCTGCATGCGGCCACTCTTCAGGGACTGTTCTATTTCTTTTCAGATTGAAAAGTTCTGTGGTCAGTTTTTAGGATATTGAAACATTTTCTTGAGGATGAAACATTAAAGATGTTTTTAGCTATTTGGAAGACTGTTCTGAGGAGACTGTATTTTCCTTCTATCACATGTAATGCAATATTTGCTACAGCAGGTAGCCACTTACTTTACTTTTGGGAATAGTTATGCAGTGCTGATTTTTTTTAATTTTTATTTTTAAAATTTCTTTATTAACCTCCTTCACCTCGCCATAGCTTCTCATCTCCTTTCTCCGTATGTACATAGCTGAGTTGTATTTTCCTGTGCCAAGAACAATGAATTAATCATACGAACTTTTGTAAAGGTCTGTCACAGCACTGCCATCTCTCTGCCATAAAAATTGCCAGGGGTCAGTTGCGCTCTCCTTTCCTAAGCCAGGCAAAGGAGAAATTCGTCAGAAAGTCTCTCTTACTACAGGTTGCAAATCTAACAGGACCATGAGGATTTGCATGTCAGCCTTGTGCGTGTGTGAGATTTTCATTGGGTCTATATGAAAGCAGAAACAGAGCGGAAACAGAATAAAAGAATGCAGATGTTGTTGAGTGTGTCTGTAGGAGGCATTGCCTCCTCCTTGCTTTTCTGAGGAAGGTACGTGTAGGTTTGCAGTTAACACTGTTTGGAGTTCTGTTCACTTGATGGGGTTAGGGCTTGCATCTCTGTTAGAGCGCAGTGTCTCATTATCTGGGAGTATGTGTTAAGCCTTATCTGTATGAGAAGTGAAGATTAGTAATACTCTGCAGTAACTATATTACATCTGTGTTTTACACTGCAACAGTCCCTTTGGTTATGTTTGCATGAGTTGTAAAGGCAGAGGCTCCTGTTGGGTATTTTCAGCTGTGGGAATGAGCTGGAGTTTGTGTTTATGTAACACAAATGCTGTTTATGCAGTTCATATTTCAGATACCTGTAGCTGGTCATGCTTCAGCTTCTGCTGAGCCATTTTCTTAGGGTGCGGTTTTGCTACTGATATAAACCGATGAGATTGTGGTGCTGACATTATTGATGCTCCTTCCCTTGTTCCCCTGGTTCCTGCATTATGCTTGTGCAAGGAAAGCTGCAGAAGCTGCTTGGCAGGAGGGAGGAACATTGTGTTGTCTCAGTGACAGCCAGCGGTGAGATCTGCTTAGCTGTATCATCAAACTGCACCCTAAAGGTGCCTCTGCCAAATACAATACATTCAGTTTTCAGCTGAGTCAGTGAGTGGATAACGTGGCTGCTGCAGTTCTGGAGTAAGGGCAGGCATCAGGGAAGAATAACCAGTTTGAAAGAGAAGGAAGGGACCCAGCAGGACCATCTCCATCTTTAGAGGCACAGATCTAGATAGACATATGCCAGTCTGTGAAACAAGTCTTTGAGGTGGACTGAGACATGCACTCTGTTTTGTTTTTTTAAATGTCAGACTTCTAAAATGTGTTTGTGATCTGTCAAGCCAGCTTAGAAGATACTAATCATAAGGCCTTGTTCTCAGCACATGTGGTCTGAATATTTTTTGGGGTGAGATTTTGTGTTAGAAAGCAGGCTATTTGTTCCTGGGATCTGTCTGGAATGAGTGGACAGTTCAGGTTAGGCATTTGGTCCCTTCAGTTCCAGGTAGAAAAGGCCGTAGGACAGTCAGTGCTACACATCTCATTCACCAGCCAATGCACTGAATGGTACCTGCCATTCCCTCCACTTGCAGGCAGGAAGACTGAAGCCCAATGAATGCCTTATCTCCAGAAGGTGGGGGGTACAGTCCAGAGCAGAAGACCAACCTCCTGCATCCACTTTGTGGGCACCAGATACTCAGCAACATGCCTGCTAACACCGTGGAGATCTGAAACTGAGAATGTGTCTGCTTTGTCCCAGTTATATTAACTGGGCTAATGAAAGAAGTTATCTTTAATCATGGTTATTTTACAGTTCCTATTAATACAGCTACTTGAGTCATCTTGCCTATAGTGTAGTAGAACTAATGTTCATTTATCCTATCTGGGTTAGATAAATCCTGGACTAGTGAGATTTTTGCAGTGTATTGAATATCTTGGTTAAAATAGTATAGAATAATGAGATGCTGCTGCTGTTTAATAGTGGAGAGACCACATGTTATGCTCCTCTGGTTCAGCAGCTGTCTGTAGGCAAGCCTTTTTAGTACAGAAGATCTTCTGAAAAGGTTCAGGAAGCATAGAGAAGGAAAAAAGAAGGAAATTGTGACCTGTTGGAAGTGATGAGAAGCTTCCAGGGAATTTTGGATAGAGGATGTGATCTGATTTTGCTAAACTGCTCCAGTCTGGAGATGATTTATGATGGTAACATCCTCATTTTGTCATTCTGCTGTTAAACAAGCAATAGGATTTCTCTTATTACCAGAGATCACTATTCAGGTTTGCTGAGAGATCTGTTTTTCCTCCATATTACTTGTGTGGGAAACAGAAATCTTATAACAGAAGAGTTTTCAGTCTAGCCAAAGATATAAAAAGAAAGCTGGAAGTGAGGTGAATTCTGAACAGAAGCAAGCAAATATTTTAAGTGAAGGCAGTTATCTAACTATGGGAACAATTTGCAAAGACTAGCAGATTCTCTGTTATTATCAGTTCAAGAATGGAGCTTAGGGGGAAAAAAAATCCAGAGAAACTCTTTACTCCCACAAGGAATTAATTCAGGGATGCTGAAGGTCAGAACAGATAATCCCAGTGGTCCCACCTGGCCAGGCCTGAGTATGTCTTTGAAGTATTTCTCCAAAGCAGTCTGAAAGCGTATCCTCCTGTTACCTGTTGCAAATCAGTACAAAGAAATGAAAACTAGGGCAGAAAGACTGGATACTTTAGCTACGATAGACTTTCTTTATAAATCAGGCTACTGAATAAGTGATTAGCTCTTTTTAACAGTTTTGTATATCAAAATGGACATCCTATTTTTGCCGCTTTTTAATCCTAATAAGAAGACCAGATATAAATACTGGGATAGAATTGAGATGTCCCTGGGGATTTTCTGTCTTACTTTTGTGACTAGAAATAGAGATTAACAGTAAAAAAAACCCCAGAGAGATGATGTTCAGGAAACAATCACCCTGCTAAATATATGGGAGACAAACATCAAATTATAATAGTAGACTATTAGCTCTATCAGAGTTTTCTTCACTGCGTTAAAGATAGATTAGGGTCATATCATATAAAGATTTTCCTGCGAAACTTCACAATGGATATATATTTTGATGGTGTATCTTGCAGTGTATCGTGGTGTGCTGAAAACATTAAAACCAAAATATTTTCATACCGTAACATTCTATCCTGTAAGAATACAGGTGCTTTCTCAAAGTGGTGTATGAATAGCCACAAACCGAGTTTTTTGGAACATGGTACCTCTGATTATTTGAATACTCTTTTCAGGTTCCCTTCAGTTGTAACACACTCTGGAAACCTTGGAAGCAGTAGGGTACAAGGCTAACTTTCACAAAGAGGACTAAAGTATCCGCCTCCATATCTTGTCAAATGAGGATGTATTTTTCTCCACTGGGCTATGTTTTGCTGATTAAGGATACCAGTTAAACTCGGACACCAGAATGAAAAGAGTAGGCGTATTTTACTGGGGATATCTAAATAATGTAACAGAGTAATACAGAAAACATGCAGTAAGAAAAGGCAGAATAATGCACTTAAAGCAAACAAACAGAAAAATACAGGCTAATGCATCAAATCATTACTACGTGAGAGAGAGAATAGTGATTAAGAAAGATACCTCACCACTTGCATACGTTAACATCACCCAGATCCGCAGACGCTGGGGAGCCCCGGTTACAGCGAGGATTTGGAGAGCCTTTCCCGGCAAGTGGGAAGTCCTACACGGTGTTTCCACCCGTAGGTGAGGCATCCAAAGTCACTGCAAGCGGGTCCAGCCTTATATACTAGAGATCAGCAAGCCAGAATAACTGGCACCTTTGTTTTGAGCGGAAACATCTGGTTTCACTCTCCAATTAGATTCCCCCAGAACCTGGTCAGGGCTCAAGGAGGATGCTAAGGGAGTTTCACTGCTTATGTAATTTATTTATGAGCAAGGATACACTTCTGGTCACAAGGCTGGACAGCTGGCTCCATGGCCTTGTTAACTTGCCCCTACACAAAGAAGGATAAAAAATACATTTAAGAGAGACATGTTTTCGTTACATTCATCATCAGTAATGAGTATATGATAGCTAAGCTACATCTTTCATTAATAAGCATACATATTTCGCTAATGACTACATACTAAGTTAGCAGCTTCGGCTCAGGGCCTGTTGTTCAGGCCTCAGTACTTCAACACTTTAGCACTTTTAACATCAGCATAGGTGGGTTGTTGTAACCTAGTACAATACCTACTAGCACAATGGTTATCAGTTATAAAATATACAGGATTCATCTATAGGTCAACTCTGGCTTGGGCCTGTTGTCCAAGCCTTAGTGTAGCTTCAGGCTCTTGGCAGGAGCTCAGATCCTCTGCATGGGCTAGTGAGAAAGGGAGAAGCGACACTCCTTTTTGTGCTGTGTTGTCTTTGCTCAGTATTTCATGTGGTCAAATGCTGGGAGTTTTTAGGGCTTAGAGTAACCACAGATGAGAGCTGCAGGCAGGATTGTGAGGCTGACGCACTCCTGCGGCACAGATCCAGTTGTAGAGGAAGACAAAGGTCCTGTGGTTTTCTTGGGGAATAATCAGCTGGCTTCTGTTGTGGCAGATGCTCTGAGCATGCATCTTAAACAACAAAGCATAATTTAATAGGATTTTAAATGTAACTAAAGCTCTTGTTTCAGTTTACAGGCTTGAATCAAATCACTTGGGGGAGGAGAAGATGCTACTTTTTTCGTTAAAAGTTTTCAAGGCATTTTGTTTAAATTTATGCAGCTGGCACATCCACAGCTGATAACTCATGCAGATGTCATGTGGAGAATTGCAAGGCTTCTGGCTAAAAAAAACCCACCCAAAATTTATTTCACTTCAACATCTTAATTAGTTTTATAAAAATAAAAAGGAGAGATTAGGAAATGGGGGTTTGTGGGAGAAGTCTTATGGTGTGAACAATAAAGTATTAGGGATCTGATTAAATCTAAGTTGCAGTTAAACTTGTGCCCAGTGTACAGACTACTGGAAGACAACAGATGAAAATGGGTACATGTAGATACGTGCGTACTGGTATGTGGCCTGGGCCTGAGCAGTGGAGAGCTCTGGTACTGTGAAACTGTTAGAAAAATGGTCGCAGGCAAAGAGAGCTTTGGCCAAGGCTAACTTACAGTCTCATAAACAGTTCATGGCTATGATTTAGATGTTACAGTGTGCCAAGGATCGTTCCTAATATACAGTTTGCATGCAGCCACTCTGAGAGGGTGCAGGTTTAATAGACTTGGCCAGATGATGCCATTTGGCCTCAGGGCCAGAGGGCTGGCCCAGGCACTATGTAGTTTGCTAGTTGCTCTGACCAATGTAGGGGGGAGTTCATGTGATTTTAGCAGTACTCCACTATAAGGAAATGACCTCTCCCACACATCATTTTAGGCATCTCATTTCTGTTTGAACAAAAGGACATGGACCTGTTGGAGCAAGTCCAGAGGAGGCCACGAAGATGACCAGGGGGCTGGAGCACCTCTCCTATGAGGACAGGCTGAGAGAGTTGGGGTTGTTCAGCCTGGAGAAGAGAGGCTCCAGGAAGACCTTATAGTGGCCTTCCAGTACCCACAAGAAAGCTGGAGAGGGACTTTTTACAAGGGCATGTAGTGATAGGACAAGGGGTAATGGCTTTAAACTGAAAGAGGGGAGATTTAGATTAGATGTAAGGAAGAAGTTATTTACTGTGGGAGTGGTGAGACACTTGAACAGGTTGCCCAGAAAAGTTGTAGACGCCCGCTCCCTGGAAGAGTTGAAGGCCAGGTTGGACGAGGCTTTGAGCAACCTGGTCTAGAGGAAGGTGTTCCTGCCCATGGCAGGGGGGTTGGAACTAGATGATCTTTAAGGTCCTTTCCAACCCAAACCATTCTAGAATTCTATGAAATGCTTAATATTCTTGTTAAGAAAATCTCAGTGTCTGTCTCTTTTGGGCCTCTCTTGCAACAGAGGAAATTATTTTTGTCTTTCACTTCTACATTGACAACAGAATTTGTCTTTGCAATTTTTAGGGAGATAGTAAAAGGCATGTTATTATTGGTACCAGCAGTGATGATGATGTGGTAATTTTGCTGTTGTTGATAATGCATTATTTGCACACAATTTTAGGAGGTGCCTTCTATATGAAAAAGTGATCCTTTCACATATGCCTAAAAAACCCCAGCAGTATATGTAAGAAAAGGAAAGAGATTAAGACACTGATGTACAAATGTACTATGCAGCTCACTTCTTATGAAAGACAGTAATCATTTAAGAGCTTTGTCTTTGCAGTTTCTTGGGATGGGTACCCTCTTATTTCAATGAAACAAAGATTCCATCAGCATTACCTCCAAATGTCATGTATTTTTGTGGTGCATTTAGATAGGCAGACTGGGTTGTGTGACAAGAACAACTAGCACATACACTTTAAAAATCCTCTGATTTCCAAATAGTATCTAGGTCATACGATACCCACAGGCATGATTCATCCACCTGGGCTTTATGCCAGTCAGCAACTGCGTGGATCTGACACTCCAGGAGTACTGTAGAATTATTAAAGCTGTATTTTCTTTCTTCAGATAATGCTGTTGATGATAGCTGTAAAAAATACAGCATATAATTTATAGTTCCTTCTGAAGGAATTAATTTCGTAAGTAGATGCAAAAAGTACAGTATGGACTGAAGAGAATGCAGAGCAGACCTAGCTGCATGAGCTCAGGTACCTTTCCTCAGCCCTACAGACTTTTATTTCAAAGGTTGCTATTTTGATATCAAGTCCTATTTGAGACAGAGTAGTCTTCACCTGAGTGTATCTGCTTGAAGCCCAGCTAGCTGTTAAGGGTTGATGATAGCTGCAATGAGCTAAAAACTGCTGGTGTTCTACCTCTGTTAGGCTTCTGTATAAAGATGATAATCTCTTTGAGGGGCAGAATCCCCATACATTTAACTCAAACCTCATGCATTTTTTTTGCAGTGAAGTTAATTTTCAAGAGATAAGATCATGTTTATTTTTAGGCATGTGTGTTATGCAGACAGACACTCTTAATTAAAGATTCAACAGGCCTTGCTCAGGGAACTGTTGAGCTGCATTTTAAAAGATGTGTAGGTGTCTAGGAAAACAAAAATATGTGTAGCTGGCATGTTTTTTTTTCAGATGTACTGACATGTTTATCTCAATGAACACATACAGGAGTAGATTCTTCTGGGACTTGCCGGGTTGCTTACCTTGCATTTCTAGGTGCCTGTATACTTAAAAAATGTAGCCCCTAATGACTTTGAAAACGAGCTGCCTCATTTAAGTCCTACTTCTGAAGAGTCCCATACAGATTATTTTTCTTTAAAGCATCTTTAGAGGGTAAAGACTGAAGTTCCCACAGTTGAACTAAAGAGAGCCTTCTAGAAATGAGGTGAAGAAGTATAACCTTTGCCAACTTGTAAAGAAACAGCAGTGTTTAACTTTTAAGAACTTAAAACTGAAAAATATTTTCTCCTTTGTCTTCCTGAGTTTGTGACTTCCCATCCCATGAAAGTGGGGTAAGAGAGGAGGAAATTTCTCAGGTTTGTAAGCATGTCTGGGTTATGGTGGACTTGCTCTGAGTGTTGGGTTTTGTTTTCTTTCTTTCATCTAGATAAAGAAGAGGCAGCAAGATGTGGTGAGGTTTCTGGAAGCCAATCGCATAGAGTTTGAAGAAGTGGATATCACAATGTCAGAGGAGAAAAGACAATGGATGTATAAAAATATTCCTGAGGATAGGCAGCCTGCACAAGGCAATCCACTGCCACCACAGATATTCAGTGATGATCGGTACTGTGGAGTAAGTAGTTGTTATGGTTGTCAATGGATGATATATCAGTATACCCTGTTGGCCATTTAAAAAGCTGGGACTTGCTGTTGAGCTTTCTCTAGCAGTATCTGAATTAATGGTGATAGTTTGGGGCAATAGGATCAGGTAATGATCATAAAGTGAAAATTCAGATCGTTCATCTGTAAATCCTAATGTTGTCTTCAGCTAGTGGATTCCCTCCATGAATGTAAGAATTTGTAATGTCACATGCTTCGTGTACAACCTGTTGATGGTAAAGAGACCAGTATAAGCTGGGGATTTATGGTTTTGTTGCTATTTCCGTCTAGTCCAAGCATAAAAACTCAGAAGGATATCTTTGGCACAGTAAATGAGAACATTGGCTAGATTGAGTTATATTGTCATTGTAATTAAGCTCCTTCTCTGCTGCTGTCATAGCATAAATTTCATTTATGCTCAGAGAGCCTTTATGCAGTCAGAGTCTCTAGGTTAAATGAAAACTATTTGTTGTTTGAATTGTAGAATAGTTTTATTTTTCCCTAAAGCAAAGCAGCTTGAGGCTTGTCTTCCTCTGCTGAAAGTCTGCTAAGCATGAGAGCCTGTGAATCTGACAACAGATTGAGATGATTTCTCTGATGGTATAAACCGCAATAATTTCTCCATCCACTAGTGCAAGCTGAAGTGGTAGCCTTTGATATGTTAAGAATGGCACCATATGAATGTTTTACTCTCCTGCTTAGCCAGCATGGTACACTGCAGCTCTGAGTCTTGGGCAGTGTTGTATTCTGGGGGAATCTTCCCAGAACTTTTACTCACCTTTGAACAAAATGTTGTAAAAAGACTAGAGCTTGGCTCTCTTTGCCTTGCTGCATCTTTTCATACTTCAACCGCGTGACTTGTACATCCTTTAGGATGCACGTTTGAGGTACCTGTTAGAATAGCTGGTGGGAGAAAGGGGGGTTTGATGTGCCACCCTGGCTGCATCAGGAGGTGATTGGGTAAGGTTTGTCTGTGAATTCAGCAGAAGAATGAAATGGGGAAGACGGTCTCTGTGGTTATAATAGCTGGACCAGAGTAAATGTGGGTATTGTGTGGATTTCTGACTACAGTGTGACAAAGATACATCCAAGCTGGTTCTAACTTAGTCCCTACCAGACTCAACAGTGCTGTAACAAAGCTGCTTCAGGCTGACGGATCATTCAGGTCTCCTGATAACCTGTCAACTGCAGTGCAATTGTTACTTTAATGTAGGAAGCACAGAAGAAGTGATTTAGGATCCTCTGCAACAAATAGATTGGGTATGATGCAGCAGCTAACTAGCTTCTTGAAGCAAGGTATTTAACATCCATCCTTCACATATGCTTTGTATTGGCCTTACTTGTTTGTCTCAGCAGTATAACTCATATCTTCCTACTTCCAGGTAAGAAATGTCAGTTAAAGAAATGTATCTGGGACATGGAAATGATTTTGACCCTCACTTATGGAGCAGCCCCTCACTTACAAATAACATTTACATTGTTCTGTGTGATTTTAGTTTGCCTGGGAAATACAATGTTTTAAGCTGTTGTTTCTACCCTTTCAGCTTGTCTTTATATCATGTTTTAACTTAGTCTTAGAAATTGCTGTTTGGGATTAGCAAGGAAGAAGATGTTGTGCAACATGTGAGATGATCTTGTTAATCCGTCTGCTCAGCTGATAGCCTGCCTGATTTTGGTCGAGCAGAGTTAATCCCATTACTAGACCTTACTGTCTGCATGAACATCTTTAAAGAGCAAACATACTTAGAAAGAAACTGTATTTTCTAGGAAGAAGGAAGAAGTATGTGCAGGATCTCTAACATTCATCAGTTAGCCTGCTGAATTAGTTAATGAAGTTCTTAGGTAATAGAGTGGAGGCAAAACATCAGGCAGGAGGCAAAGGAGGTCAGCACTGGAAAGGGGTTTAAAACATCACAATTAGATGAAGTCAGCAGACATTGCACATCTTGTCTCTCTTTGTCATTTCCACAGTGAATGTTTTCATATCTTTATCTTGACATAAATAACTCAAAAAATCACTATTAAATAACTTAAACTGAAAAAATACCCACTGAGTTTTCTGTTAGTTGAGTTGCTGAAAATTGTAGTTTATCATTCCTGATTTGTGTCCAGGCAGTTTCTAATCCAATTTGCTCTATTAACAAACACTGTCAGTTTTTCTGCCTGACAGTTGTACAGTCTCACCAGGAAAGTGTTTATGTATTTATTCTGGCTTATACATTGTTCTTGACAATACAGACTTACTTACAATAAAAACTGGTCAGTCCCGTTGCTGTTCTAAATGTACACAAGGCAAAGCAAAATAGCTACAGTTTTTATTTTGTTCATGTTATTTCATAGAGGTTCACAAGCATATGGTGTACGAGCCATGACTCAATGTCATGTTCATAGCCATACTGTTTTTTCTATGTTAGTAAAAACACTAATAGTTTGGGGTTTTTTTCTCCCCATTTTTTCTTTAGTAGAATGCGCTCAAGGGTATTATCTCAGAATAGATTTTTCTGGCTAGGACATTACCATTTGAAATAATCACTTTTCAGAATGTAACTGCAATGTAGAGGAAGCTTTTCTTCACTGTTTTCAGTATGTATCCAAAATGGATTAGTGTCAGCCTTTTGAACGTGTGATAGCTGGTGTAAGAGGGGAGAAAGGTATAAAAAGATGACCAATGCTTACTGAGTCACAAAATGTCCTGTATCACAGCGGGAGGGATTATTCTGGTACCAACAGGCAAACACCATGTTTTGAAGTGTGAGTGAGACCTTGAAATTTTTCTGAGTCAATGTAATCACAAATATGATCATTAATTTATCTTCTCCTTTTCTCAGTCTCCTGAGATACGCTCCCCAATTTTTCAGTAACAAGTTCTGCTAATGGATTTTGAAATAAAGTGCTCTGCAAGAACCATTTTTATTTCCTGCGAACAAGATAAGAGCTGTGAGCACACAAGAACAGAAATAATTTTACTGATAATCCAGTGCTGTGTCATAGCACTGACACTATGATAATTTACATATTTTTATGACTTTACAGTCTGTTGTTTCATCTTAGTGACATTGCCATAACATTGTAAGTGTGTGAGAAGAGAGTCTACATTTCAGACAAAACATGAACCTGCTCTTCTAATTTACAGTAGTATAAATCTGAAAATGCTACAGTTATCTTGCTCTAGTTAGTGCTATGTAAGAGTAAGGAAATGCTAGTGCCTAGTGTATCTTCCAAGAAGGAACTAATGTGCTTTGCATAAAGAAAAGTAAAGTCGACAAAATTTGGAAAAGATCAAAAAAAAGGACAAGTAGAGCCTTAGTAGGAGCTGGTGTGTTGGACTGGGTTGCTGGGCATTGAAACTGGTTGTGTCTTGCCTGGTTCCTTACAAGGCTCATCCTCAGTTAGTTTTAGTGACTCCTGCTGTAGTACTTTGGCATACAGCTATGGCATACAACTCAAATCATGGATTGTTTTCCCCCAAGATTTAATCTCCTTTAGGTACACATGGGGTTTCCCCATCCTTCTGCGTTACCCACCAAATGCACCCTGGCCCTTGAGCAAAAAGAACCCCACAAATGATTTTGCCTTTTCCTGAGGGAGGAGCAACCCACACTGTCTTTCCCAGCCACTGTTCTCCACAGCAGAGAGACTTTACCCACTTGACTTGTTTGATCATGACATTCATGCATTCATGGATAACCTGTTCAATGGCTTCAATGGTCAGGTCCACCCCTGTATCATGAGCCCATCTATACATTGCATCTCTTCCTAGGTGTCCTGATGTGTCATGCTAAGCTATGAATAGCTCGCCCTTAGGTTCCCAGTCCAGGTCCACCTTAGCCATTTCAGTTTTGGCAGCCTGGTCTGCCTGCTTCTTGTTTCCATGTTCTTTGGTGGCATGGCTTTTGGGCATGTATGTACGTAATGTACTTTTACAGCATTGCTGCTTTACCCAGGCAGCAATGTCTTGCCACAATGCAGCAGCCCAGATGGGCTTACCTCTGTGTTGCCAGTTAGTAAGCCTCTGTTGCTGTAGCCACCCCCACAGGGCATTTGCCATCATCCATGAGTCCAGTGTAGAGATAGAGTACTGGCCACTTTTCTCTTGATTTGCCTTTGCCTGTGGCAGTTTCTGTGACTTCTCCCAGACACCTTTGCCACCCAGGAATTGGTTGCCTCAGGGCGCATTCCTGTGTGTCATTCCCTACTCGTTGGTTAACCTTACAAAAAGCCAGTCAGTGGCACTGCACACACGGATACAATCTTCTGGTTACATTGGGATGTTCAATAAACTGCAGGGCCATTGCAACAAGGGTGGAAACCTCTGTCCTGGAGAAGAGGAAGATGCCATTCTTCATTTCCTCCACAAAGTGGCTCCTGCAGGAGAAAGGTGTAATTGCTAATTGTCTCCACGAGATGGTTCCCAGAGTACTGGGATGGCAGCACACATAGGGGCCAAATACCAGATTAGGCTCAAGGCCAATGCTTTTATCATGGCTCTCCCAGGCAAAGCAGAAGAAAGTGATAAACAACATGGCAAAGAGCAAAAGCTGAAAACAGCTATTAACAAGCTCTTGAGTTTGATGTACAGGAAGAATGGGAGCAAGCGACAGAGCAACCGAGGGGAAAAACAAATCAGCATCAAGAAAAAACAAGTTGACATTGTGACCAGCAATGTGAAGTAACAGCTAAACAGGTATAACAGCTGTAAATTCAGTCTAGCACACTCTGATGAAATCTGTCATTATCTTGAACCTTTTTGAGTCCCTGTTCAGGAGCCAAAAAGGAGTGTTGTGGGTTGACCCCAGCCAGCACCACACAGCTGCTTGCTCCCCCTCTACTCCCCTAGCAGGATGGTGAAGAAAATAGGAAGAGCAAAAGCAAGAGAACTCATGAGTTGAGATAAAAACAGTTTAATAAGTGAAGGGAAAAAACCTGTGATGCAAATGTAATCACTCACCATCTTCCAAGAGCAGACTGATACCCAGCCAGTCTCTGCCCAATGGCTATCTTGGAAGACAAACGCTCCCCAGTTTTTTATGACCATGATGTTACATAGTATGGAACATCCCTTTGGCCAACTGGGGTCAGCTGTCCCAACTGTGTCTTCTCCCAACCTCTTGCCCACTCCCAGCCTTCTCTCGGGGTGGCAGGGGGGAGCAGAGTGAGAAACGGAGAAGGCCTTGATGCTGTGTAAGCACTGCTTGGCAATAGCTGAAACATTGGTGTGCTATCAAGGCCGTTTTAGTCACATATCCAAAACATAGCACCATAGGAGTTGCTGGGAAAAAAGTTAACTCCATCCCAGCTGGACCAGTAAAAACATGAAGAGGAGTTCATTTTCTAAGTTTTCACTAACTAAATCCTTTACTTTCAAGGTAGCAGAAAAAATTCTAAATGCTCTACCTACCACTGTGAATTTATTTTATGCAGACAGATCCGTGATTTTGTATGTGAATTATTCAGATTTTTCTAAAGCACTGCTGGTAGGATCCAACATTGTACTAACTATTGAGTATCCTGCAGGTTAAAAACACTGTTTAAAAGAATGAACAAATAATTACTTATCCTTACTTACTTATTACTTACTGTTACATTTTTTACACAGATCATGGAAAGTCCAGACAGAAGGAGAGGTCACTGCAGATTGGTGCATTAGGGCCAGATTCACAGAGGGGCTATAGCATGATGCCAAGCACTGAAATGCCTGAATTTTGGGCATGTGGCTTCCGGAGTGGAATTAGCAGCCCCCAGCTAGAGCTCTAGCTTCTTCACGTGGCAGGTGAGGAGCCACAGGTACATGTATCCAAACAGGATCTGCAGTATCCAGAACACTGGACATGAAGAGCTCTTAAAGCAGAGAGCAAGAAATTCTGGAAATGTGATGTCTGAAATTAGGCCTGTGCCTCACACCTCCCTCTTCTGCTTTCTCTGAAATCTCCACAATTGAATACACAACCCTTCTTAGACTAGAAGTGACTCCCAAATCTTTCAGAAGAGTGGAAATCTCCATTTCCCAGTGAAGCTGCATTCTAATTTTAACCTTACAAAGCTGCAAGTTAGCACTTTGAAACAGTGACAGTTTTATATGCAGAAATCTGCCACCAATGTGAGATCGCCTGAAATTTAGGCCAACAAAAATTAAAAGGAAATCTGTTTCCAGGTGGGAGTTTGAGCTGAAGGGAAAATATTTACATAGCAGGCTGACTCTTTTTTATTCTTTTTTTTTTTTTTTTTTTTTCTTGGAAGCTGTTCATATGGTTTAGAGTGTTAGGGTAAGTCCTGTTAGAGTGCCTAGTGGGCAGCAATAGAGACAGAGATATGTGATATTTATTGTCCTTCCCTGAAATGTAATATATGGGTATCAACTCCATCAAAACAGTGAAAGCCTATAGACAAGAAAGAAATAAAATAGGCTGGTGACAGAGGTGCAGTGTTCTCGAGAAACTATTCAGTGCACCGGCAATTACTGTGTCACTGATTTCTTTGGACTGTTAAGTATCAGTCTCTTTTGTTTTTTTTAAAGATCCTGGAAAGATTCATACACATTTTTTTTCTTCCTTTTTTATATGTGTCAAATGACAAATCAGTAACTACTCACTGATAAGAGAAAGAAGAGGAAAGAGAGGATTTAAGAAAACTGGCTAGAGGCCACCTCAGAGTTTCTGTCCTGGCCTGTCATTGGGGAGTTTGTCATTATTCTTGCGCCTGCAGACACAGAGAACATGAACTCTGTCTCTCTAGATCCTCAAGCAACATGGCAGAATTCATCTTAGCATGTCTGCTGTAGTGTGTTTACTTTGGGAGCTAGGACAGTTGTGAGGCTAATTTGGTATTCAACAAGTCTATGTTCAGTTCCCTGCACCTCAGGAGATGTCTTACTCGACTCACTTAGCATCTTGGTGGTCTGGGTCTATCTTTAGAAGAGGGATAATCTCACTAGATAAAAGTTAGTGTGAACTGCTCAGAGATCATATAACAGCTGTTGATGTTTGATGATGCTGAAACTTTCTTGATTAATTATTTTTCCCATCAGAGGTAGAGTTTCCTTGTATGGTCAATATAAGCAGTTTGTTTGAAATGGGTTTTAATTACCTCTTGCAGTTACATTGGAGTAGTTTGTGGCTCACAGGTGTCCACAGACCCTAGGCTGAATGTGAGTGACTTGAAGCTAGTGACACAGCACTGTTTATCTTCCTGATTAAGCCCTTTTCTCAAGCAAGGAATATAGAAGGAAGAGCTAGTGTTGGAAAGCAATCCCTGCCAATGTGTCTTCTCCATGTTGGCAAGATACTGTTCAGACCATTCACAAGGTCTGTATGGTTATAATTTACAGGCTATGCCTGTGCTTTAGCCATCCACTTCTCTACTGCTTTTCTGTGTCCTGAGGCAAAGAGCTTTAGTTCCATGTGATATGTACTTAATAAAGGGGAGTGTGGTACCAGAGGCAAAGTGTAGACTAGCCAGCCTGCCCAGTGTTAGGGCTTAAAAATTAGAAGCTCAGCAACTCAGTAAAAATGAAATAACCCAAGAATTTTATCCTCCTCAGAGCAGTTAGAACTGATAATCAGTAATGTATTGTAGTGCTGCAGTTTAGTCTGAAGTAAAGAGTACATTCCGGTGCAGCACTGCAGTTGTCATTTGGACTCTTTCCTCTCTGCATTCTAAGCTTCATGAAAGCTATTTCAAAGTGAAGTAGCAGGTATTTTGTAAACTATCCCACCACATAAAGATGATAGCTGTCAAAGATTTGACACATCTCTGGGGATACCTTACTCTGTTTGCAGACTCTCTATTTCCTAAATATAATAATATAGGGTGTTTATGTATTTTAAAACACTTAAAGGTGACCAGTATAAAATTAGAATTGTCACATTTACAGGATATAGTAGAAAATACTGCAATTTTTTTTCTTTTTGATTTTCATATTTATTACATTGATGCTCTGCAGAACTTACGGCAAATCAGTAAGTGTGACATAATTACTAATGATTTTGTTTGGGATCCTAATTCTCCTTTGCAGAAATGGAAACTTCCTATTGTGCCATACTTTCTTGAAGAAAAGGAGTTTATTCTTGAAGGTGTCATGACTACTTTGGTTAAAGTCTTTTATAGAGGGTCAGTTCTACTAAAATATAGAATATATGATATATGGTATATATGATGAAAGGATAGGAAAGCTTACTAAGTGGCAGTAATACTCTGAGGACACATAATATTGCCCAGAATGTGGATGTAGCAGTATATTGGAACAGTATCTAGAGAAGGCCATGGCTGTTGTCAGAGAACAACCAGAATGAAATAAGTAATTCAGTGCACCACTGTTCCACTTGTGATTATGCTAATATGATTATATTCTAAGAAACACTTTGAAGATATAGCAAAGTTATAATCAATTTATAAGTAAAAATGGTGTTAATACATTACAATGCTATTACAGTTAGTATGGCTTTCTTCTTTCTTTAGTAGCTTCCCTTTTCTGTTCCTCTCTGAAGGAACCACAGAAAACAAAGGAAATGTTGAAAGATGATTCTGCCAGTGTCCAATTCCTAAAATAAACAAATGGAAGGGGGAAATCCATATTTCATTTAGTGCTCTGAGATGTCCCCTAATATTGGAATGAGTAAAATTTTCTAAGAGGAAAACCAACCAACATGTGGTTGTCATGACCCTTGTAAAGTTACAACTGCCTTAAAACATGGCCAAGTTAAATTCTGTGCATGCAGAGCTTCTGTGTGATTTGTGAAATAACATGATGAGCTGGAAGGTGCTCAAAAGGGGGAGGTGGCACCTGTTATCATCCATAGTACTTACTGATTCTGTCACTGACTCCCCTGAATATTCCCCTGGCCCGGGTGGGCATTATGTCAGTTTGAGGTCTTCAGTGCTTGCCTGGGGGAAGCCCTTGGATTTCCTGTCTTAGAGGTGAGGGATGTTGGTTCTTAGATAGTTGATGTTTGTGTACCCTGTGACAATTGCTGAATGAATGGCAGACATCACATCAGCCTGAGTTTGTCATGTACTGTCCAGACAATAGAGCTGTAGCTGACATCTGCTCCCTATTATTAAAGCCTTTGTCTCTGGAAGCCTATGACTAAAGGATTACTGAAATAAACATCTGGCCTTTAGGAGAGGAGTAACAGGTTGCTTTGTAGAGTCAATTGTATAAGCTCTTTAAAAATCCTGTGCAGAGATATTATCAAAAAGTTGGGTAATTGAAAACTGTCATGTTTAGATTGTCCTGTGTTGTGCAGACAAGATCTTCTTATTTTTGTGTATTTATATAATATTAAAAAAGACTCACACATGTACACACACTCATTCTCCAAGGAGAGCTGTGCTGCGTAAGGGCTTTCCATTGTAATCCTAATCAGATCAGTAAATGAATGTCATCTGTTCTAGAGAACTGAACTGCCCTTTTCAGGAAGGATGCTAACAGCTCATTCTCCATGGCATATAGTATGGACTCAGTAGCAAAGTGCTGATTCAGTGCATTTAAATTATGAGTTCCCCACTATTACTTGTAAGAGCAATTATGTTGCCCCTTTTATAAGGCTGGTGGGATCATAATCATATATTAAAAAAATATTGACAAAGAGAAACAAATTCAAACAACATGCCAATAGACTAATCTTTTAAGTGCTGCCCAATAATCAGTGCATTTTAAAAAATATGTATGAAAAACAGTGCAAGCTACATATGGGCTACATATTGTTTTTCTGCTTCCTGGTGTCGTAAGCAGTAAGGATTTGTCTGAGATGTTTAACAAGCTCACTCTTTCTCTTGCTGCAAGCTAAAAGCAAAAAGCAACAAAGCCAACTTGCTTGTTTAAATAAACTTACTGGAAGGAATTTTACTCACAGTTACTGTCTTTGAAACTTCATTAGATATAATGTTCTCCTAATCTCAGTTGCAGTAATGGATAGACAGTGTCTGTATAATTGCTAATTGTAAATGAAATCTACTTTGTGTTAATGTTTTACTTTGACCCAGTGCCATCACGCTTGTGTTATGTTTCTTGAAGCACAAATAATTATTTATGCTGATCTGCAGTACTGCCAATTTTAACTTTGGTGTGCAGTAAATAGTTTCTGTCAGCAGTGACAGTGTTTAAACAAGCCTCAGTGTACCAGCTTAACAAGATGCTCAGACAAATTAATTATGGCAGTGTCTGTAATCACATCACTACAGTGATCTGGTTTCCCAGCACCGGGAATACAGCACACTTAAGGTCTCCACATCGCAGCTGGGATACAGGTCCTGTTGTAGCCAAGTTAGCTTTTTGAACTTGGTAGTTGCTGTTGAGAGAAGGAGAAGCTACCCTGGAAGTGGGATTTCTAAAGAGGAGAGAATTCCCAAGGACCAACAATTTTCCTACTGGAGTAAATTGTCATAAAACCCTGCATAATTTCTGCATAATGTAGACATTTAAAAAGTTCTCTCTTTGATTAATCTGGTTTTAGAGAGGTGCAAAGCAACCACAGCACCTTTTAGTTTCAGGATAAACTGCAAGGATTCAGATTTTGAAAACAAAGCTATGTAAGTGTGAGGCTCGTGTTTTGGTTTTTTTTCTTTTACCAGCATACTAAGTGGACAATATCACCTGACTGCTGATTATTTTAAAACTGTGTAAGACGCACCCCAAGATGACGTCAGTTGCCTTAAATGTGTGAGACTGAAGGTCCATCTAGCTCAGTTTTGCCCTGGCAGTGGCCATGAGCATATACCAAGGAAAGTATACAAGCAAGTCAAACATGTAAAATACTTCTGTTGAGTATTTTCCCTGTCTCTAGCTATTTTTCTCACTTTAATATATTTAGTAATTCTTACTACATTTCTCTTTCATGAACTTCAGCCTTCTGGTGAAGCCATATAAACATTTCTCATCTTTAGTGTGCTCTGGCAATGTGCTCCATGGTTCCACTGAGCTCTACATCTAGTACCAACCATCCTGCCACCACAATGAGCTTCACAGCCTTCCTCCCATTACCACTTGGGGTAACTTTGCTCCTGGAGACATTTGCAGCCACGGCCTGCCTCTCTATCCCGTTGAGAGTCACTCTGCAGGAAGAGGGAAAGCAAAGAAGAGCTTTATGCCATGCAAGGCCAGCAAGATTTTGCTTGTCTGTGGGTAAGCTGTTGAAACTTCAGTACAGTTAGCTTTGTTTATTTTCAACAAAGCAAGAGCTTATTAGGTCAGCTAATCCATTCCCCAGTAGCTCTTAGAGCATCTTTGATGCTGTAATTGTTCTGGTGGTAAAACAGACTGTCTGTATCTTGCTCAGACTGCTTAATGGGTGATCAAGCTGCCATTGACTTTAAGGGTGAGGAGCCAGGCCTAAAGCATTTAGATGGCTGTTATCCTGTTAAGAAACCTGTTCTGACTTGAAATAGCTTTTTACTTACCTTGTTTATACTCCTGTCACTTCTCTATCCCCTCAAACCATCCTGAGATATATTTTTTTCTCCTAACTGGCATTTGTCATTCTTGGTAACCTTTCATACCCTCGTCTTTGTGATTTATCACCTGTATTTTTGGCTTTTCAACTTTTCCTGAGGGATTGAGTGTCTCTGAGTCACTGATGATTCATGTCAACTGTCTCTGTGTCCCCTTAGTTTTAGTAGCCTTAATCAGCTACTGATGTTGCCAGAATTTTATATGTTAATAATGTGTAGTTAGCAGCTCTGGAAAGCACCAACGATCGTAATTTAAAGCGATATGGTCAAAATTATATTTGTGCACATAGTTGCCTTTTGAAGTGGGGCAGTGGGTGGCAGTTTGCTGTGCTTGTATATTTTTGGGTTAATGTCTGCTTTCTGAACGCCTCCAGGGAGTCAGTGGGAGCCACTTCCTTGCACCCAGCAAAGCTGCAGTGCCCGCTGCCTTGGTAGAGCTGCTTGGGACAGCGACAAGAGGATTGTAGTAACTTGCTACCAGTGTTGAAGCCTGGTGCAGAAACATGGAACTAGTGCCTTGCCAAAACCAGTGGATGGTAGTGTCCTTCTTCTGTGGGAGGCAGTGTCCCACAGTTTTTCCAAGTGGAACCTGTTGGCTCACAAGCGAGTTGGGCTCTTGCCTGTGTATGAAGCTCTCAGCTTCCACTGAGCTTGGCACCATTTTCCTTCTTCAGCCTCTGCATCTACTGCTGATAGCAGTGGGATGTTCTTTATGCAAGACAAGAATTTACATGTCCTCACCCATGCATTTAGTGTCTTTACATGTGGCCCAAATTTGCACAGACTTTCTTTCCTTATAAAGGTAAGGTCAAAGGCAGGATGTTTTTGGAACATCTATTATCTCACCTGTATTACAGGGAAAGCCAGGGATGCCCACTTTGAACTCCTACCACATGCCAAAGCACAGCTGATGAGTCCTTGAGGTTGTGTTCCTTGAGATCATGCTTCTCAAAAATCTCTTAAGAAACTACCATACTAAAGTGATTTCTTTAAACTTTTATAGCACTATTATGCATTTTTGTAACAATTTTTTCACATTTGAATATTTTTGGATCATACGTTTGCAGAGTTTAGTAGGAAGATTCTCCTATTTAAAGTTTTACTGCTACTTTATCTGAAAGCATCATGCTGCTTCTCTGCATCCCTCACAAAAGTAAGAAAGTGTCAATAGCATTTCAATATGTTTTGCAATGCAGATATTTCAAAACATCAGGGAGATTGCTTCTGGTCGATAATCTCTTGTGGTTATTAACTATTCTGCTCCTTTTAAAATGAATCAACCCACTGGGTTTTGTGCTCTTTCAAGCATACACTTCCTCAGTTTAGCTCAGTGTCTAACCTTCATGATTTTTTTCAGTAAGTGAATCTAGGTTTGATAATCTGTAAAAATGTGGAAAAGGCATACTAAATTAGACCTGGGTACCTCTGGAAGTAAAAATTAATAACTAGCACTTGCAGAAAGCTTTTTATGATTAAGTACTAAATTACAGAAGTTAAGGTAAACAGATGTTCACAGATATTGGTGGATTAGCTGAGTTACAAAGTCATTGTCAGAGCCAGGAATGCAGCCTTGTTTCTTATGACATTATTTTCAGGCTGTGAACCCTTCCCTGCCCTGTTTTTCTTCCCAATTTATTAACAAAGAGTGAAAAAAACATAGTCTTGGAGTAGTGATGGTTCTAGAGCTAATTGCATTAAGACACTTCAGGAGAACCCCAGAATTTGAAAACAGTGATAAGAGGTGATGACTAATGCAAACAGAGAGCCTTCCTTGGACAAACTGTTGAGACGAACAGGTATCTGGGGCTTCATGAAAACTGCCTGTGTGCTTAGGAGGAAAGGGTGCTCCTGCAGGGAATGAAAATGTCTGCCTTGAGCCATGCTGCTGTAGAAATGCTCTCAGTAGCTGCCTGCCCACAGGTTGGCTGCTTACAGTTTACAGGGCTGTAATGAGCAGCTTAAGGCAATTTAAACCTGCCCTGATATTAAAGGGGAGGGGGGGTGCCCTTGTTCTTCTCACCATGGGTTGTATTCATCCACTGCTCCCCTACCTTCAGTTCCAGAGATAGTGTGACTCACTTGTAGATGAACCCAGTGGAGGAAATGAAGGGTATTTCTCAGATCAGGTGCTTTCTTCACATGTGGTTGCTTACATAGCTTGTGTCTCTCATGGCTTTTCATCTGCTTTAGCAGAGTCAGGCTGGACCTTTTTCAGGTTGAACAGTGTCCATGCAGTTTTTCAAGTCTCATTCACAGAGGTCAAGGACTTAATCAAACATCCTTCTGCAGAGTTTCAGTATTACTTATCATTCCTCCAGCTCTTCAGTGATTACATTGTCCCTTCTTAATCCATGGCATGGTTGGGGTTGCTTTCAGTACTGTTTCAGCTTATGCCATGGCTTACTGTCTGTTTTATTTGTATTTACTTTCTGGCTATTAATTATAAATTTATGTTAATTCAGAAATTAGCATCAGTTCATCACCTTTAATGATTTTAAAATGGGTGTAAAAGTATCTATTTCCCCTGTTTAATTGTATGCTTAATTTCAAAGTTATATAGAAGAGACCATACCTAAAATTAACAGTGAGGGAGCTTAAAACTGTGTCTAATATCTTCATATGTTAGCATTTTAAACAGTAATAGTAATAGTTCTGTTCTCATAATGATAAGTAGCATCTGCCTGCAAGTCTGTTTTCCAGTCTATGATGCTCATCATTGCAGGAGATTCTACCTTCCTTTGCTCCAGAACTGCTTTATTCCTTGAAATGTTTAATTCCCCTGGCAGTGAAAACAAATAAACTTGACTCTTCCCATAGAGTGAAGTGGGTAGATGGTATTCATTAGAAATTATGTATCGCACATAGAGACAACCATGGAACTGCAAACCAGATAGAAGAAATGCGTGCGCTGTCTCCCTCTGTATACACATAGATATACACATATGTATGAAAGCTGAAAAGATCAGTGGACATAAAGGTTAGTCCTGCAATGCTGACTTATCGCCCTAGTCTATAGCACAGCAGTATGCCATGTTTTAAGAAGACGATGACAAAAAGCCATCTTAAGAAGGTTTACTGTTTCTACTTATGTCAGCTAATATGCCTGAGGCCTGATGACCATCATACACTCCTGCTGGCCTCTCTGTGTCTTTCAGGGCTGATAGTATAGAGGGTTAGGCTGGGACACTGCCTCTATGCAGCTATGTCTTTTTCTGGGCTGAGGGCATTTGAATGATTATGCAAAGTATCACTTTGCTAGGACAGTTGTGTTCACATTGGTATAGCAGTATATCATTATGGAAATGCTAGTAAAGCATCTTTGTCTAGTGCACCGTAAAGGTTTTAAGAGAAATTCTGCACATCTGCAAGATGATTATGGATCTCATGGGAGGTATATTATCCTTGCTACAGTGACTATGTATTTTCTGTCCAAAAAATCTTTTCTTTTAAGTTGGTGGAGAGAAAAAAAGAGAATGAAGAGAAGTAAAGTCTTCATCTACAAGCACACACTTTCCTTACAAAGTTATGTCACAAAATATCAACCATCCTTCTGCAAGGATATAATTTGGTATATCTTATAACTGGGTCTGGCAGGTGGGATGAAGGGCTATTCAGGGATTCACACTGCATTGTGAAGATCCAGAGAAATACTGGAAAGCAGAATGCTTGCCCAGACCTTTTTTTCTTCCTTCTTAGGATCTGAGAAGCCAAAACGTAAGCACAAATGGATGTTGGCTAGGCATGAGTAAACTCTGGTTGGAAGATAAAAGAAGGTTCCTAATCTTTGCACATCCTATAATGGCCTTCCAATGGTACCCAGGTCAGAGGAAGATTTCTGCTTTTCAATTAGAGCTTCTTCTGTTTATCTTACATGGTCCCCTGTGATTGTGGGGTGGTTTGTGAGGTTACAGGTTCAAGGGAAGGCAGGAGCGGAAGGAGACAAGTGGGCAAAGCAGCTGCTGCTGGGGAAAAATTGAGGTCCAATTTCAGGGAAAGTACCTGAAACTGTAACAATGAGAGATGAGCTCTCAAAAAGTAATGAGATTAGAGGTTAGGAGCCAAAGAAGTGCTCACTTTGGGGCTCAGGTGCATTGGGAATGACTGTTACAAAGATGGGAAGCATGTGGATGCACAGAGACTGCCTGTTACTATTCTATATTGAAAGCATGTGTGTGCATGGTCAATATTTAAAGGCATTTCTCTTGTTGAATGCTTTCAAGTTAAGTGTAACTACTAATCTTAGATATTTAAAGGTAATTGCTATGTAGTGATGAGCACATACCAGAAATTTCCTGACATTTGCAGAGTATTTTACATGTCAGAAGTGGTTAAGTAAGGATTAATATTTCTATTTTGCAGCTATGTGGTGGAGGAAAAGAGTCTGAACTGGGTGCTTTATTGTTTGCTAGTGGTCATAGAGGAAATCTTTGTGAAACCACGAACAAGACCTGAAACTTCTTGACTTCTTGCCATATGCCAAATCCATTCACTAACTGCTCTGTTTTTCTCTTTTCCCCTTGTAAGCTGTATATTGTAGGCTTATCTGATGATAGAAGAGTAGCAGGTGTCCAATGAAATAAACAAATCAGTAAAAGTAGCAGTAACACCTTGAGATCAGATCTTAAGCAGCTGAAACCTAAAAGGAACTTAATCATGATAATGAAGCTTGTTTTTTATCTTTCTATGAAACAAGTTTCTTTATGCTAACATTTTGTATTTAACTATGTGGTTGTCCAAGGCTGAGATATGATTGCTGATTTCAAAGGATACGATAATGATGAAGTCCCTGTTCCACCACAGAAGAAATAAGAAGTTCAGATGCCTTAGGACTTCTTGGAGGTTTCCATGTTAGGAAGTATTTTATTTGCTAAAATGCAAATTGGAAACCTGGTCGGAAACTTATTTGCATTGTTGGGCACTTAAATACCTTTAAAATACACCCACAATAGATTTCCTTTTAATGCAAGTCTATGTTTATATTTTCCTCTCAAATAAGTCAGTGAAGGGTGTTGTAGTTTGAGAATTTGTGTGGTTTTCTTTGATGTTGTAGTTGGTGATATCATTGCATTTAGAATAGCTTTTAGGTTTGTATAGGAGTATATGGGTACGTATCAGTATTTTCCTGAGCATTATTACATATCACTCCTCAGTCTAATACATGGTGTGGTAAGATCAATCAGGAAAACATGAATACAAATGTTGACTCATCTTTTTTTTTCTCTCTCTAGGATTACGATGGCTTTTTTGAATCAAAGGAAAGCAACACTGTCTTCTCCTTTCTTGGACTGAAACCTACTTTGGCATCAAAGGTCAGTGTAGTATTGCAGACTTTTCACGGAATTCTTGAAATATTGAGACTGAATTTTCTTTGAACTGAAAGAACTCTGTGTATTTGGATGCACCACTGCCCTGATCCATGCGTTGTCCATATCAACTTCATGCTAATGAGGTAATTGAAATGTTTGCCATGAAAAGCAAAGCATTTTAAATGAAACCAAGGATATACATGGGAGTTAATTTGAGACAGCAGATAAATGAAGTTTAAAGAATACATTCTCCTTCACGTTATCAATCTAAATTGAAAACAACTGAATTATAACAGGAGACAGAACTAGGATCTTTATCACTGGAATATCTGCAGCTTATGTCACCAAAACATCTTACTGGGCCAGCCTGGCATAATGACTCAACCAGGACAGCATTTATTCATTAGGTGTTAGTTGGGTTTTTTTAAATGCTGAAATGCTAGAGCAGTTGGGAGTTATATCAACTTTTTGGGTAAGAATTTGGTTTTAACAAATACATATATATACAGGTCAGAACACAAAGCCAGATAACATCTTTCTGTTGAGGGCAGTTTAACAGAGGAGATTTTATTGACATATGGAAGCCTGGACACTTGTTCAAAGAGACTATGGTGTGCCTTTGAGCAGTAGATCAGACAAGTAGGGGAGGATTTTTCTTCCCTTGACTGCTGTAGATATAGCTGTGGTTGGTAGTAGCACTGTTTCAGGCCTGGGTATCTACAGAGTTCCTCTTCTGCCAGGAATTCATTTATTTCTGGACCCCATGAGTGACAGAGAACCTCAAAAGGGAATCACAAAAGCAGGTTATTTTGGCAGCCTGCCTCTCTTTGTAGCTTGAAGAACTAGTCCCAGGAAAAAGATGGTGTCTTACTGCAATCAAAAATAACAGCTTCTGTGCAGCTCTGTTCCTGAGAAATAACCTCCTGTAGGCCTGGAGGAGTGTCTCTATAAACTTGGCCAGATCACTGCTTCAGTCTGGTAGTACTTCACAGAGATGCATCCTCAGCTGCTCTGTGGACCAGGGCTAGGGTCTCCTTGTATGCGAAGGTCACAGACACAGGAGATGAAAATCTTTATTCATCTTTATTGATGATCTAGACGAGGGGATCGAGTGCACCCTCAGTAAATTTGCAGCGACACCAAGTTGGGTGGGAATGTTGATCTGCTCGAGGGTAGGGAGGCTCTGCAGAGAGATCTGGACAGGCTGGAGCGATGGGCTAAGGCCAACTGGATGAGTTTCAATAAGGCCAAATGCTGGGTGCTGCATTTGGGCCACAACAACCCCCAGCAGCGCTACAGGCTTGGGGAGGAGTGGCTGGAGAGCTGCCAGTCAGAGAGGGACCTGGGGGTGTTGATTGACAGCCGGCTGAACATGAGCCAGCAGTGTGCCCAGGTGGCCAAGAAGGCCAATGGCATCCTGGCTTGTATCAGAAATAGCGTGGCCAGCAGGGACAGGGGAAGTGATCTTACCCCTGTACTCGGCACTGGTGAGGCCGCACCTCGATTACTGTGTTCAGTTTTGGGCCCCTCACTACAAAAAGGACATTGAATTACTCGAGCGTGTCCAGAGAAGGGCAACGAAGCTGATGAAGGGTCTGGAGCACATGTCGTACGAGGAGCGGCTGAGGGAACTGGGGTTGTTTAGTCTGGAGAAGAGGAGGCTGAGGGGAGACCTCATCGCCCTCTACAACTACCTGAAAGGAGGTTGCAGAGAGCTGGGGATGAGTCTCTTTAACCAAGTAATAAGAGATAGGACAAGAGGTAATGGCCTCAAGTTGTGCCAGGGAAGGTTTAGTCTGGATATTAGGAAGCATTTCTTTACAGAACAGGTTGTTAGGTGTTGGAATGGGCTGCCCAGGGCAGCGATGGAGTCCCCATCCCAGGCTTGACATAGCGCTGAGGGATATGGTGTAGTTGGGAACTGTCAGTGTTAGGTTAATGGTTGGACTGGATGATCTTCAAGGTCTTTTCCAACCTAGACGATTCTGTGATTCTGTGAAAATGTATTTTCATAACATTAATAATATTTTTTTTTGTCTTTTGGGTTTTTTTGTTTTAAATAGGAGTCAGAACCCTAGAAAGCCTATCTGAAGTATCGACAAGCACATCTCCTGGATGAACGACCCTGTTCTTCAGCACACAACAGCTTCCCTAATGGATCACTGTGATAGAGCAAACATGCATCATTAGTAGTAGTCTGCTTGCCATGAGGCGGTGCTCTCCAATAATGTGGACTTAATAACACATATATGAAACAGGATTAAGGCCGGGCTACTCATCTTCCTTTTTAAAAATACTCATTGCTGATGTTTTACTTTTGTCTTTGGATGGTTTTTGCAACTGGCACTGGTATTCTAACAGACACATATGTTTGAGAATAAGGAGTGGAAATGAAGGGCTTCTGTCATTCATGGATATACTTATGTAGTCAGATTCCTTACCTTTTTTAGTTCTTCCAGCTACTGTAGTTGAAATTAGCTCATCATGATAGTTAAAGTGCTGGTGGTTACTAGAATGTTTGTGCTGGCTATGATCCAGAAGGTAAAAATCGTCAATCTTAAGATCTCGGTCTAAGCCAATAACTGCCATATTTTGCTGTACATTTGTTTATTGTGCTGTTTTGCTAGATCATGTTTATTGTAAGAGCCATGGGCTGATAACCTTGTTCATGAAAACTTGATTTGTCTAATGATGCACACTGCAATTGACTGTTTAAAAACAGTTGTTACCATGGAGGAGGTGCCAGAGTGAAATCACAGAAACACAGAATCGTCACAGAATACAGAATCACAGAATAATATTTTGACATGGTTCCTGTTCCAAATGCAGGTGAAATGTGCAGGAAAACACTTGGTGGAAAATAACTGAGTAGTTCAGAAGAAGAGGTCTCATCATAGCTAATGATAATACTAAGTTACCTCTTAACTGAGAAAGACTTAACACCCAAAGTCAGAACTCTATAGTTGGACTGTCTTAAAAATGAAATTCTGCCAAAACCTTGAGGTTTACCTTCCATAACACACAGCTCCACCATTAGCCACATGAGAGACAGGGGATACTTTGAGAGCCAGGGCTCAGTGCCATGGATGGTTAAATACTCTACCATGGTCCAAGAGCACACCTAACTCACTCAGCTGTTGTCCTGGTTATATCCCCAGGTATGGAAATGTGGACGTGCCTCACAGACAGTGAGAAAGCTGAGTGTGTGCTTTGCTGGATGAGGCCACAGTGGTCAGCTCAGCTGAGGAGCGGGAGCCAAGTGAAGGAAGTGGAGATTATTCCAGTGGGACTGTATTGATGCACATAGCAGAACTTAGGCTCGTGACTTGCCAATAACCATTACAAAATGCATTCTAGACAGAAGTCAAATTACATTATGCATTTTGAATCAAGTCTGGCTATGAAAATAACAACTACGCTGTCATGTGGCTTTTACTCAAGTGATTTCATAATGACAGGGTAGTGCCATTCCACTAAATGTCCTCATGTCTTTGGCTAAATGGAAGACAAGCATTATGTGGGAAAGCTTCTTCGCAATCACAGCATCACTCAGACTGTGTGGCTTGAAGGAAGCAAAACTTGTAAAAAGTGTCAGGAAACAGCACTGTCTGTGCAACAGATCACATCTGTTAAAATCAGTAACCATGGCATCCAAGACATGTTAGTTGGAAGGACAACTGGAGGTCATCTGGTCCAGAACCGTCAAAATGAGGGCTAACGCCAACACTAGCTTGGATCAGATATGGGTTTGTCTAGCAGAGTCTTAAAAATATCCAGAGATGAAGATCTCATAACCCTCTAGGTAACCTGTACCAATGCTGCAGTAGTCTCCTAGCGAAAACTTTCTTTTAATGTCCAGCCTTAACTCCTAGGCTGTAATTTGTGGCTGTTGCCTTTGCTATGTTTTCTGGCACTCATTGGAACCATCCTTTTTGTAACTGCCCTCAAGATAGTTGCAGGCTACCATCAGAACACCTCTTAGCCTTCTTCTTACCAGATCATGCAAACCTGGCTTCCTCAACCTCTCTTCACAGGCTGTGTGCTTCAAGCCCCTGGCTGCTTTGCTTTGGTGGATGACTAATCTTTCCAGTTTGTTCACATCCCTCTTGAATTGGGAGGAGGTCCCAAAACAATATTTTGGATGTGGCCTCACCAGTGCTGAGTGGGATAATAACTTTCCTCAGCCTGCAGGCCACACTTCTGAAGTAGTGCACTGCATGCTTTCCCCTATTTGCAGCGAGTACATTGCTGACCTGGCATTCACTAACATCCCCAGGTCTCATCAGCAGGGGTATTACTCTGTCAGTTGCTTTCCAGCCCATACTGATGCTTCACCACCCTCAAGAGCAGAACTTTCTACTTGTTCTTATCAAACTTCATGAGGTTTCTGTTAGCCCAGTCCTCAAGGTTATTGAGATGCCACTGGACTGAAGCTCTGCCAGATGTTACCAACCACTGAACCAGGTTCAGGTGTTGTTTACAAATTTGCTGAGGGTGCACCCTATGTCATCCTCGAAGTCCCTGCTGAAGATGCTGAACACTAGAACTGTAGCCTCTCAGATTTTGGACAGTAGCATACTCATGACTACAGAAGTATGACATGAATAATATTCATGACTACTGCTTGCTGGAGTAAAGAGAAGGTTACCTTCCTGTCTGTGTTGTCTCAGCTACAAACTGCTTACAGCTGTGTGGCTTTTCACTCTGGTACAAAGGCAAGAAAGCTTTAAAAAAGGAGATGTTAAAGGAGTCCATCCATAAATCAGTTTCTCTTTGCATCCTCTGGTGCCTCCTCAGCTCAGATAAAGGACTAGATGGAGTAAGAGCACACACAGATTTCAAGTCTGTGATTGTATTTACTGGTCAAAACCTTAGCTACAGCATCTTCTCTAGAGGAATCCTGAATGGGAGTTGATAACATGCGTATACATATATGTGTATACATATATATATGTGCATTTTTAAAACTTACGTTGTCTGTGGTAAGTTATTGTGACATTCTTGTCACTGATCCCATATTTTCATGAGACTTGAACCTCACTATAGGAAGGGAATGTGACATGAGGTGGAGCTGTATGTTGTTAACTTCACCAAGTTCAATATAACTATTCCTAAAAAAAAGTTAAATATTTAACTTTGCAAATGAATACAGATATAAATTTACATAATTATGCAGTTGATTACAGAGAAGCCATCCTGGATTTATCATGTACTTGATATGTTGTAAACTTTGAGAACTCCCTGAAGTCCCAGTTTCTAAAAACCTACCTAAGTCTGTAAGTATATACACATGAGTAATTCTGGGCGAAATCCCAGGCTTACTGATGTGAAAGGCACACTGATTTCTCCAGGGATGAAATTAGTTTCACAAAACTCATCTTGAATTTTGGTAATTGTAGAATAGAAGCCTCCCATTCAGTGGAGAGCTAGTCCTGTTACAGCTGTTAGGTAAACCTAGCTTATTTCAGAGCACGCATGTAGACATAGTCAGTTGTATGGAGGACAACACTAGCTCCAAAGATATCCTGCTTGCTTGCATGGATTGGCAGTGTAAATCCCTTAGAATATGTGCTTTTGAATTATAAGTGGCTAGTTTTTTTAAAAAATGCATATATGTTGCTTGAGTGTGAATTTGGTCTGTTGTGCAACAGCCTTATTTTTGTAATTAAAGCAAGTAGAGTTCTAGTTTGTTACACGAGATGACCTGGAATTTTTTAAACCAGTTTTCTAATAATGGAATGTAACTGTCAGGTAACTGAAAAGGTCTGTGGAAACTAGAGCCATTTATTGAAAGAAATAACAAATTCTTAATTCTGTTTAAAATACTTGGATACAAAGTATCTTGAGAACCAAATGATCCCAATCTTTAGCTAATACTTGTAACTACCCAACTTCTTAAAAGGGAGAGCAGTGTGAATTAAACTGTAAATCTTTGTAACTAGCTAAAGTTGCTGTGTGGGCTGACGTGCACGTGCACATTCACTGTATCAGTGGCTTTGATAGAGGTGATATTATTTGTGCCACACACTACTGGATAGTGCCTTGTTAGAAAGAGGACTGTTTCTGTAGGATCTTCTTAGACATGCTTAAACTTTGAACTGAGAAAAGGGTAGTTTCTATATTGCTATTTTTTTAATAATGCAGTAAATTGATTTTGAGGCCTGAGTCAAAAGACACATGCTTTGGAAGGTTGAAACAGTTCTTAATGAGTCTTCTGAACTCTTGATTTTTCTTAGTGTGGCTTTCTGTTTTTTTTTTTTTGTTGTCTGTCTAGAATCAAACCTTCCAAGGGAAGTGGACCTGGAGTAAAGCCCCTAAATCCATGATTACACTTTAAAATAACTGACTCAAGTGTTGAGCAGCCCAAGTGCTATCACTGAAATGAAGAGGAGCTACCAAGCTCTCAGTGGATTTCTTGGTTGTCCCTCCCTGCCCTGTCCCTCTGTCAGGCCATTTATTTAGGGAGTTCAATTTTGGGAGTACCATGATTCAGAACACTGAGATTTTAGGCAGTGCCTTGAGACACTTCACAGGAGTGCAAGAGTGGGGTCATCACCAGGAAAGTGCCAAATCCCATTAGTCTTCAGTGACTTGCCCACTGATTTCACTAGATCTTGGTGCGAGCAGTGGGAGGAGGAGGGAGCCCCACATGTTTGCCCTGCACAGAGAGCAGGAGAGGAAGACATGGTACGGAATGGCCCATGGTTTGTCAGCAGCCTGAGCAGCGGTTCTCACAGGGGCCCTTGGCTGGCAGCACCATGTGTGAAACCACACAGTGCCACCCTCCACAGGACTCCAGCCACATCATGGCCTATCCTTCACCCTCTTGCTCCCTGAGGAATCTGGAAATGGAGAACAGCTTCTTGAGAGCAGTCCTTCAGCCAGGGCAGATCCCGCTTACTCCCTTCTTCCTATTCTTTACCTCTTCCTAATGTGCTTTGTCCTGTCCTGTGTAGACCCACCTGCGTGCAAAGCTTCCACTCCCGGCCATTTGTAACATCCCTGTGAGGCTGCAAACGCAGAGCTGGTGTTCACCTTCACGGCGTCAGTGTTTCGTAACTCAATGGGAGAGGGAGCACGTTGCATCCTAGGCTGTGTACACGTGGAGTTTTAAATTATATATTAAAACCGTGTTCATCTAATAAAAAATGTAATTCAGAAAAGACATTTGGACTCTGTTATGTGTGCAAAGAAAACAACGAAAAAATAAGTCTTTATTCTTGCTGCAGCTCCCTCTGGTGACAGCCTGGTGCTTTTGCTCGGGCAGCCCCTGCAGGTGGAAACACTGCAGAGCCTTTGCCTGGGATGGGTGAACATGATTCTGTAAGATGCCAAGCACCTCTGATCCCTGTTGATTCATGGAAACTGCAGTGCAGGTTAAGGTCTAGGTTGTCCCCAGATAAATAGCAGTAAAGAAAAAAAAAAGTGATTTATTGTCTTCCATTTTTGTGCTTTGGTTAGTTGATAAATACTAAGGAAATAAAGGCCAGATCCTCTGGGGTGACTTGGGCAGTGGGGCCAGGAAGTTTTCATATGGTGAAGTTTTTCTCCCAGGGCTAAAATATTAAGGAGCACTCCTTTTTCTGAAAGGAATCATAGAATCATAGAATGTTTTGGGTTGGAAGGGACACCAAAGATCATCTAGTTCCACCCCCCTGCCATGGGCAGGGACACCTTCCACTAGACCAGGTTGCTCAAAGCCCCGTCCAACCTGGCCTTGAACACTTCCAGGGAGGGGGCAGCCACAGCTTCTCTGGGCAACCTGTTTCAGTGCCTCACCACCTTCACAGTGAAGAACTTCCTTATATCTAATCTAAATGTCCCCTCTTTCAGTTTAAAACTGTTACCCCTCGTCTTGTCACTACACTCCCTGATAACGAGTCCCTCCCCATCTTTCCTGTAGCCCCCTTTAAGTATTGGAAGGCTGCTATAAGGCCTCCCCAGAGCCTTCTCTTCTCCAGACTGAACAACCCCAACTCTCTCAGCCTGTCCTCATAGGGGAGGTGCTCCAGCCCCCTGATCAGCTTCGTGGCCTCCTCTGGACCTGCTCAAGCAGGTCCATGTCCTTCTTATGTTGGGGGCCCCAGAGCTGGACACAGGACTCCAGGCGGGGTCTCACGAGAGCAGAGTAGAGGGGGAGAATCACCTCCCTCGACCTGCTGGCCACACTTCTCTTGATGCAGCCCAGGATACAGTTGGCTTTCTGGGCTGTGAGTGCACATTACTGTCTCATATTCAGTTTTTCATCCACCAATACCCCCAAGTCCTTCTCCACAGGTCTCCTCACTTATCACCCAGCCTGTATTTGTGCTTGGGATTGCCCTGACCCACGTGCAGGACCTTGTACTTGGCCTTGTTGAACTTCATGAGGTTTGCACAGACCCACCTCTGCAGCCTGTCCAGGTCCCTCTGGATGACATCCCTTCCCTCCAGTGTGTCGACCACACCACACAGCTCGGTGTCGTTGGCAAACTTGCTGAGGGTGCACTCAATCCCACCGTCTGTGTCTCCAGCAAAGATGTTAAACAGTGGTGGACTGTGAGTTCCTGTTTTGCCTATCCAGTTTGCCAATCTCTATTTCAATATGTTTTATGCAGGTAAGTGACTGACCAAAGGTACAGGTTTGCATCATTGCAGTCTTCCCTTGATTCAGTCTAATATGTAACTATTAATACTTTGAAACTTGCCCATTATCTCCAGTGTGAACACTGCTATGAAAACTCTACCTACTTGTGTCATCTTCTGTACCCTGGAGTGAAGTTCAGTGCCACCTGCTCTAAGACAGGACAAGTAGAAGAGATACGGATGAGGAAGGCAATCCTGAGATGCCTGAAATGAGATCCTCAGCTGATGGAGGATCAGAGGCATCAACGTGAAGTGAGCGGAGCTGTAGCAGCTGCTCTGTTGTGTCACGCTGGGTAGAAGCAGCCAGATTTTGCTGCAGGGGTGGGCGGAAACTGGATTGCCAGAGAGGAAGATGGAGAGATGTTCTGTATCACTTTGCTCGTGTAGCATCACTGCCTGTGCTCCGTGCGTAAACCTGTGATGGTGTGATTCCTCCTGCGTGGCTGCCAGAGAATACACTGAGGGCGTTCAATGGGTGGAGGTCACACGATGCGGGATGCTTTGCTGTCATCCTCCCATGGGTCCCCAGCTCTGCGTGTGCTCCCTGTGCCAGGCGAGCATCAGTGGGTGAAAGTATTTAAAAGTCATCTCTGTGTTTGCACGCATGCATGCATATGTGTGTCTGTCAGTTTGTCTACATCTCCTACTCCAGAGCAGTCAGTCAGTCTGGGCTGTGAGAAGGTTCTCCTGAATTGGAAAATTCACTTGATTTGCTTTTTAGGTACCAGAAGGACTTTCCTTTTATTTCCATAGACTTATCGAGCTGTCACTGAAGGTGCCTTCATTCTCTCATCTGAAGTAACCTCCCTCAGGCTGCATGATGCAGCACAGGCAAATGTGGTTCTGGATGCAAGTCCTCCATACATTGATTACTTTAAAGGTGACCGTTGCACATAATTCAATCCCCTGATGATTTTGGGAAACATTAGAAAATTACAGGATTAAGGAACTAGCACCCTAAAAAAAGGGCAACCGCAACCTCGAAAAACTGTGTTTAGAAGGCAAGAAAGAAATTGTTAGATTCTGACATGCAAAAAGAGAGTTCAAGAGCAGAGTCCTTGAGAAATGTGCCAATCTCTAGCTGCTTGGTTGTCCCATACAGAGATCAGATGCAAAGCCAACATAAGTAGGTACAGATGGAGAAATTCCTTCCTTTTTGTTTGGGGAAGCAGGCAGACCCTGAACACCCCATCCCTCTCCCTGCATTCCAGGATGGCCCCAGTGGGATCACTCTGGAAGGGAAAGAGCCCTTACATGCAGTTACTGCCATCCTCAGAAGACACCCCACATCATGCAGCAGCCCTGGGGATGCTTCCTGCTCCTTGGTGCATGAGAGAGAAGGTATTTTTCACACAGTGAAAATAAACAGAACACTGATTTGGTTCCTTTTGAGTCCCAAAGATTGTACACCTCTTCCAGGTCCAGGTGCTATCTCCCATAACTGTGCTGCACAGCAAACTTTGTACCTCTTTGGAGATCAAGAGTAATTCCACTGAAATCAATGAACACCAAGATGTGTAAAACAAGAATTGAGCCTGTTTGTCTCTTCATTACAGCACCTTCCATGAAAAAACTTGGCAGAATAAGTTGTTCTGCTGGGAACAAACAGAAAAAAAATCAGTAGTAGCTTGGGTTTTTGCCTTGTTTCTTTGGGTGAGGCACTTCAAGGATCAGTGAGGTTTTGCAAACACCTCACTATGAAGTGCCAGAGCTGAGAGTGTAGCAGGACTTGCAGCCACGCCTGCCAAACAAAAGCCATGACTGCTTTTCCCTGTGCCTCCCAAAGGGTCCAGGCCACCACCAGCTGCACCTATGCACAAAGGATTTGTTTCACTGATGTGTGACCGAAGGAGTACGACGCAGATCAGCACTGGCAGGGAGAGAAACCCGCAGAGGGTGATCAGATGCCTGTGGGCAAGCTCAGGTGAAGAATACAGGGCTGTAGCGGGTGAGGTTTGCTGAAGCTCACAGCTCAGGTCTGTCCCAGCTTGCTTCTCCAGCCACTGCTAGCCCATCCCTGCTCTTCATTAAATATTTCCAGCTCACACCTTCCTGTTATGAAAACAGTAATTACTGAATTTGTTGGCTTTTGTGTACATTTCCAAGATAACTTCAGCCAATATTCTTTCTCCCTTGCAAATTTGTGTGCCAGCTTCTCTTCCACAGGGCAAAGCTGCACCGTGCTGAAGACAGTGTGGGCACAGCTGCTGCAGGGTCCCGGTCTTGCAGCACCTTAATACCGGCTTGTGCTCCCTCCATTTGCAAAATCCATCTCACGGAGCCTGCAGCTGGGCATGAAATAATGCTCTTTCCTTCTTTTTTTCCTCAGCTTCTCTTTATGTGCTTAATGGGGGGAGAAGGTTAGAGTGTAGGTGTGAAGAGGCAGAGATGGATGATGTACTGACCAGCCATTCAGATGTGAGAACTAATAAAGCTGAATCACCCTTTAGCACGGTATGAGCAGCATACTAACATGTTCAAATACATAACTTTTATAATTTAAATTTTCTAGTTAAAACTGTATGTGGACAGAAGTCCAGTTCTTTCTGCCTCAGCTTCCTTTGCCAACATACCCATATTGTCCTCTTCTGGCTACTGTCTGATGACTCTCTCTGCTGGGAATGGCCCTTGCAGAGCCCTTTGGTGATGTCACCTGTCTGCAGCGGTGACGTGGCCATATGTCAACCCCAAAAGACAGGAAAGCTGCTTGCTGAGCTGGCTGTATCTTCCCGAGCACTGCCCCTGGACGGTGCCATGGAGGCCGGGCATCCTGCTGCCATCCTGCCGTGCTGTGCCCTGTAATGGCTGATAATGGCTCTCACAGTTGACCCCCAAGCTAATGGTCTTCCTACTATGAGACTTTTATAATTGTTGGCACCACTGTATAATTTTCCTTCAACACATTTTCTTCTCTGAGTTTTCATAGCTTTACACTCTTCCAGTTTTCTTCCTGGTTTTGTTGGATATACTTTTTCTTTTAGGTATCTTCTGTGAGTGGCATAAATTTGAGTTTAAGCCATGACAGGGCTTTTAGGTCAGGATAGCTATACAGCACTGCTGTGAAATACACTCCTGAGTGATTAAGGTAAATTGCTGTAGCATCAACACTGCTCCAGCAGGGCTATAATACGTAAGCCCTAAGAGGCCATTTCATGTCCTTTGGAGCATTCTCGCCCTGAGCAAGGTGTGGGTATCCATCAAATCCATTTACACTGAGAGAAACCTACAGAGGTGATGGCACTTCAGTGCAACAAAATTTCATGGTCTGTATTATATTGTCAACCTAGAGGAGATCCCTTGGTTTACAGAGCACCAAACTGCGTCTGGGTTTTCCTGAGTTTTTTTGGCTCTGCTGTGCTGGTTGGAAGGTTGTCTTAAAATCGCACTTCTCTTGCACCAAAAAATAAACCTTCTTTGAAATTTCAGTGGAACTTTATTCACGGCCAGCTTATCTCCATCACCCTTGTTGTCCTTTCATTTAAATAAGTCTCCCTCAGAGGAATTACCTGTCATAGGTGCTTCCATAGCAGTTTCCATTACTGCCTTAGCTATGCTTTTGTCAGGCGGAAGAAGCAGCTGAGCCAGTGCAGAGTCTGGTTCTGCTGCTGGTGCCACAGATGTCCAGGGACAACTGAGATCCCTAGGATGAGAAGATCTCCTCTATACAGTAGCATAACTCCATGAAGCAAGTCCAGAACGAACTCTTTAATTACTTCAGCTAGCAGAATTCATAATTTAGCGATGATCCTGATACTTGCTTTCAGTGTCTTGGCAGAAGTGTTGCCATTTAACAGTTTCTCATTTTAGCCCTGACTGAGCTATTGCTCCAATTTAGCATATTTTCTGGGCATATTGTGTGGGCAGATGAAAGAACTGCACTTGCTAAATACATGAATTAAACATTCTCTTGGCAGACTTTAACCTTTGATTAACTGAAAGGTGTCAGAAAAATCAATATATGGGGATGTGCTCCTTGAACTTACACCAGCTGCAGGAGTGAAATACAGATCTTGGAAAGACCATGAGTAGCCAGCTATCTCTTTAAAATTTATTTCAGTTTAATATATAGACTTATATATTAAAAGAAGTTGGTAAAGGTAGATCCTAATTCCCCACTAATTTGAACAAGGAACATGACTCTCCATGGCAGACAGCAGTTACCCTGGCATAAAAACTTGTATGTGAGGGGCCTGAGACCTGTGGTGGTTGTGGTTTTATTTGTGTGTGCTGTGGTGAGCAGGATAAGGGCAAAGGCCACTTTTCCCCAAGCATGACACAATCTGTCTCCTGCCTTTCAGCAGCCAAATACTGCCTGCTGTTGCTGCATGGGGCTCAGGCTCTCCCCCTTCCCGCTCCTCTGTAGGCTCTTGCTGCTGTCTCTCCTTCACGTCTCAGTGCAACCCTGCTCCCTGGCTTTCCTGTGTGTCAAGCCAGAATCAGTGACCACAAAATCACTATTGTGGTGTTTGCTTCAACATGTTGCCTGCATGCATCCCTCAGTAATCTCCCACAACTGAATTCTTCCCCCTTGTCTTACCATCCTAGCTGGACTTCCAGCACATTTATCAGTGTATTTTCCAGTCTTCTTGCTTTACACCTTGTTGGGTCTTCAAATACAATCTCTGTGACGGTGGCCTCTCCCCTTTGCCTCCCTCCCCAACCTCACGTCAGTCTCCCTGCCTTGCACCACCAGCTGAGAGATTATGAAATATGTGAGATATTTTGAGATAGTGATAAGGGGAAATGTAACAAACATCTTGATTATCTTCTTCCCAGGATAATCAACTGTCATTACATCAAAAAACACCTCTTACTGTGTTAGCCAAAACCCCACAGAGCAGATGCATCACTGCCCCAAGGGATGCTACGGATTTTATGCTCTCCAAACCCCAGTGGGACAGATGCTCTCATGGTTAATAATAATAATAATAAAACCAGTGTTGCATATGTCCTAAAACCATTGAGAATGAAATATGAAATGGTGACTACTTCAGCAGTTTTTCCCAGCTAAAGACTGGGTAGAGTTTTGAACACTGTAACTTTACAGGTTCTTCTTTACTGTTAAGACGTGCTTGACATCCTCTCAGGGTTACATACGACCTAAAGTTTAAATTTATCGGTCTTCAGGGATAGTGATGGTTGAAACAAGAAATGCATTCCAAATTTTCTTAACTTCCTCTATCCCAGCCAACCATGCATCATGGTATCTGCTTCTTCGCAATGTCTTCAACTGATCAGAAACAACAGTCCTTATAAAAGATCCACTTATAGACACTGTAGGGGTTCAATAAAGGCAGACTACATGATGATTACACCTTCTTGAAGACCTTTTTGACATCCTGGGGGAATAAAAAGATGGGGGGGATGACAAGATGGTGAAGTTAGAGAATGAGTTTTCTAGTGAATATGGTCTTCACACTGTGCTGACTGAAGATTTAGAAAAGTTTAGAAAAACATTGTCCACATCCCTTGTAGAATAAAATGATGGAAAACAAGCCCACACAATAAATGAATGAATTATTTCTCACATTCTCCTTAAAAGATAAAAATCCCAAAGAGAGTAGGTATGTTGACCATTTTTTGATACACTTTCACGCACCTCATTTTTCACTGAGAAAGGCTTTGATGGAAAATTCTTTTACCAGCAACTCCATTAATAAGAAATTCATCCTCATATAAATTAGCATAGCAAGTTATTAAATAGCCTTTTGTTTCTCCTGCACGTTCTTATGTATCTGCTGTTGAAGATCCTCCTGTAGAACCATCAGCACACTCTGGCATGATGATCTGCATCCTGATCAGGGAGCTGCGGCAATCCTCCTCCCCTCACCTCTGAGGACAGCATACTGCCTATGGGAAAGCACCCCCGTGTTAGTCTGGTGACCTGGATGGCCTGGACCTATCAGCGCATAGCGAGAAACTGTTTTACCAACCATTGCTAACTCATGGGAAATTTGGAGACTGGCCTTTTCAAAAAAATAGGTCACAGATTTGCATCTCAGCTTGGTTTGGAGGACCATCTCCTTTGGTGCTGTCATGAAGGGTCAGTTCCATAACTGAGAGAACGAAGCCAGGGAAGGGGAAGGACGGAAGAGTCTGGCCCAGACATGAGGGAGTGCGGGTGGGAGCAGGGAGTTGGGATGCGCTGTCTGTCACTGGTATCTAGAGCACAGCGCTGACAGTATGTGTATTCTGAAGCATTATAAAGTAACCAAATCTGGGACATGACAAATCTTCCTTTGCCCTGGCACTGCTCACAGGCACAGCAGCCCTCACATGTGAAACTTGCTGGTTTTCCAAACTGGTGCTTGGGCTGTTTCTAAGCATTTTACCCAGTCTGAACACTGACATTGCATTGTTCATTGCTGGTGAGCCACCAGCACTGCTGTCTGCTATGGGGGTCTTCTCATCTTCCTCTCCTCAGCAAACATACAAAATTTGAGACTGACCAAGCTAACTGGCACTGATGAACATTTCCTAATGGCGAACATGCCAGCAACTCCACACACTGTCATCACTCATCATGACTGTGAAGCCCACAGGCTTTACTTGACCAGGTGAAGGAGGCCAGGCACCAGCAGAGACCCTGTGGCTCCGATGTTGGGGTCCATGGGTGCCTGCTTGGCAGCTTGTGGTATGAAAGGTGTTGGCAGGACACTGTGGGGTGCTGTCAGGTGCTGTGTGGTATAAGCCCTGCTACAAGGTGTGTCTGTTGCCCCACTGTACTGGGGCTGGGAGGCTGGATGAGGTCCCTCAGGTTGGAGGAGCAATCAGCAGCATTACGAGATCCTGTTGTCATCCATTTGTATTACAAATATTTCACACCTGCCTATAAAATATATGTTGTTCAAGCCCCTGTTAATGCAAGGTAAGCCAGCTTTTTAAATTAAAGAAAATAAGTAGGGAGGGTCCTGGGAAAGTAGTTTTTATTTTAGAGATATATTTTCACAGTAGTCTCCTCTTCCTGGCACAGCTGAAGAGGATGAAGATGAAAGTTATTATAGACACGCCACCTTCTCCATGTCTTTGTGTCGGCACCAAGCTTTTGAAGTTGTAGAAAACAACTGAAGAGTCTGAAACAGCAATTCATACCATTTCCAGAAAGCTTTAGTGGGATTATTTTAAACTGTTTGCAGCTCTTTGGGCTGGGCTGGATTCTTTTGCCACAGGAAATGATCAGTAATCACTTCAAGCCAAGGAGCTGCTTCTTCTGCATCAACAAGGGCATCACCAGCACAGATAAAGAAGTCATTATCCCACTCTACTCAGCACTTGTCAGGCCACACCTGGAATAATGTGTTCAGTTTTGGTTCCTGCTATACAAAAAAGATGTGGACAGGCTGGAGAGGGTCCAAAAAAGGGCCACAAAGATGATCAAAGGGTTGGGAAGTCTGCCAGATGAGGAAAGGATGAGAGGGTTGGGTTTGTTTAGCCTTGAGAAGAGAAGGGGAGACCTTATCACCTTGTTCTAGTATTTAAAGGGTGGCTACAAAGAACGTGGAGACTTCCTTTTTACAAGGAGTCACATGGAAAAGACAAGGGGTAATGGGTACAAGTTACTCCAGGGGGACATTCTGAATGGACACAAGTGGAAAATTTTTCACAATGAGAACAATCAGCCACTGGAATAATCTCCCCAGGGAAGTGGTGGATTCTCCAACACTGGACACTTCTAAGATTCAGCTGGACAGCATGCTGGGCCATCTTGTCTAGACTGTGCTTTTGCCAAGAAAGGTTGAACCAGATGATCCTTGAGGTCCCTTCCAACCTGGTATTCTATGATTCTAGGATTCCTCTCAGGGTGGCTGAGCATGTGCACAACAGCTCATCGCCCTATTTGGGCCATGCCAAATTGGCACTGAATGGGACAGTTTCTCAGGATCAGCAGATTACCACACACATTGGCTTTCCAGCACTCCTGAACAGGCTGTTCTCATAAAGAGACTGTGAGCAGAATAATAAAAGGATGAGTAAACTTTTGCACGAAGCTAATAACAGTATTTAGAGGGTTTTTAATTGAGTGCTGCATTTAATTAGCTTTTCCCATGCTTTCAGATTTTCCCTTTGGATTTACAGGGCTGAGGTCAGTGAGGGCAGGTAACGCAGTAGGTGTAACCTGTGCTGCTGCTTCCCAGCAGCTCTGCATGTTGGCTGAGCAGTGCTCCTATCAGCCACCTCTATTGCTGCTTACTTTGCAGCTGGGAAGACTTCTACTCATTTGCTTTTGCAAGCAGTGGACCTCAATGGCTGACATTTCCAGGGGCTTATTTTATTTTATTGGATTGATGAAGGATTTCCAGTAGAAAGAGGTCATCAGTGAGCATAGTCCCCATGACTGTGGTGTTAGAGATGGCCTTTCTACTGCCCCTGCACACCATGCCAGGAACAGTAGACAAATACAACCAGAAGAAAGCAGGAAAACCTGTTCATCTGCAATGAAAGCGTGTTATGTGTAGAAAACAAATTGGGCAGTGGACACCTGATGGTGTCCATCCAGTAGAGCTGGATGACAAAGGAAATCACTTCAAGCTTTAAGATTGCAAAGTTCTTCCCATTGTGCTCTGGGACAAAACACCCAAATCTTTATTGTTTCACTTTACAAACCATCCAGTAGCCAGTGTCCTTAGACCAAGTGAAATTTCGTCAATGGATGGAAGGAGAAAGGTTATTTTATTCCTCCTACCTACTCCCCCCAAATGAGGGGCTGTCAGGTACAGTTTCAGCATGGACCCTGGCGAAGAAGAGATATGGACAAAGCAAAAATGCCCCAACCTCAAGGGACAGAACTCCCCTGACACAGGAGCCACCTCTCCGGAGCACTCTTGCATGAGGACAATGGCTTTGGGGGCCGTTTTGTACCATCTGAGACAACTGGAGTGGAGGACAGTGCCTGTGTGCCCAGGGGAAAACTGACTGAGGCGGGTCTGGGGTCTCAGCTCAGTGCTGTGCAGAGATGCCCCTGCACTTAAACCGGTTGCTAAAGGAAATCAATTTTAAAAGCAGATGGTTTAATTAGAGTGCCAAGCTCCCTCGTTGTAATGCTGTGTCTCTAGATATTTTTATTGTTTTATTAACAAGTCTCTCGTACTTATTTCTTTCCCGTTAGTTGACAGATGCTTTCATCAGGGTTATATAAAGTCCTATTTTCTTCCCTACTTTGCCTAGAAATAGATTAAAGCGAAGCTGAAATACAGATTAATAATGATATGCAGAGCAAAATATTTACTGCATACATTTTGTAAATAAAAAATGCAATTTTAAACTAGTTTTAGAAGAGTTGATGCTCCGCAGCAGTATCTGCATACCTAGGAGTGGTTTCTCCAGGGAAGCAGCTGTTTCACTGAGGCTGACAGGAGCTCTGCGCTGCCTGGGGACAGTTGGAGCGAAATGCCTCTCCTTGAACAGGTACACAGAAATGGGAAAAACCCTTCAGAGAATTCCAGTGCTGCTGTTGTCAGACATTAAATTAGGCTGAGATTAGACAGGCCCCTGTTAAAATGTGTTGCTTCTGCTTAGATGTGTTTCTGAGCAGTCAGACTGAAATTAAATAGAGTGACACAAGTTCACCAAAATTTGTGGGGTAAAGTCAGCTCTCCTTATTGCTGGGTTCAGAGAAGCACTCACAGAAAGCAGAAGTTTGCTGGCAATGGTGTCCCTGCATGTTTGCTTGTCTGGACAGTCAAAGTGACCAACATATGTTACAGGTATATTTTGAAAGCAGCTATGTGCTTTCTTACAACACAAGCCACCTGAAGCACAAATTCTGTTAAAGCAAACCATGGTTATAGCAGCCACAAGACATAAGTAGCACCATTTTCAATTGTTTATATATTGGTAACAACCCTTCAACATTGATGATGTCATCAAGATCATAGCAACTCTATAAATACCTTCTCAACACCTCTACCTCATCAGTTGGCTTTATCACTGAATAAATACATCGTAATTTTGTTGACATTTATTACAGCCCAACTGAATGAATCCTTTAGCTTTGTGATATTTTATCCAGTTTAGAAAACATACAAACATGGGAATGTGATTTAGCTCCATTTAAGATATCCAAATGCATGTTCTTGTGTGAACAAGGTATCGAAGTTCCCATTACTGCAAATGGACATCTAGGGAAGGCTCAGTTCAGCTACCTGAATGTAGGCATTTTGGTATCTCAGCCTGGACCCAAATCCTGCCTTCTCTGGAAAAGATAATTAGTCTCCATATTTTATGCCCATCTCTGATGCTCCAGCTGTCACAGCTCCCAGACCTCTGGGGGTGTATTTTCTTCCTGCTTGTTCTACTACAATTGCCCAAAGCTTTAATACAGTCACTGTGACGCAAGATTTTGGGGATGGAGAAAAATGAGAAAAAGTCTGCTTGAGGTCATTTAACAGTGGTTATCTTTTAGAGAAAAACCATATTTCAGCATAAAATGAAAGACCAATCAAAACTAAATTCAGTCTTATAAGAACTTTGATAGACTCAGCCATGCTTAAAAAGATTTTCTCCAAACCTGAATGCTTACATTACATTGATCACAATAAATGTAAATTCAGAAAATATTAAATATTTATTTTAACTGGTATACCTATATCTCAAAGATGGTTCATAAATAGGTCCCGTGTATCATTATCTTCTTCAAACAAACATCCTTAAAAAACAAAGATGGTCTAAGGAAGGATATTTGGCAGCAAAATTGACCCCATAACACCTGGAATTACAGATACTCACCACGCAGTGTCCAACTCTGACTTTCACCTCCTGCCATCTTAACACCAGAATGAGCAATGCATGAACATGTGCAAAACACAGGCCACAGCGTCATCTGTGGGCAACAAAGGTTCCATGTTCTGAGTGCTAATATGGAACCCAAAAAATACATCATGAGTGTGCTTCCCTCTGCAAAGGGCTGGATTTCTTTTTGACTGAAAATATATTTATTGCTAATAAAGTACTAATGTGGTTGTGCCTGATTTTACGTATCAAAAAAGAGCAGAACATCATTGAATTGCTCTTGAGCAAAGGACAAGAGACTCAGGGAATGGGATGATGTCAACATTCCCTAAGAAGTTGCTTTTAACGAACAGCATTTAATGAATGGTAAGCAGTATATGTTACAGACTCTGTAGTTAAACTAAAAGAGGCCATAACCCTCTGGAGTTTACAAGTGCTTTGTATGAACTAAAACAATTTGGCTGACATCTGCCTTTTCAACAGATTTCCCATAGCATCCAGCTATTCCATTTATTCAGAATTATATGACATCAGAGACATCTGCTTTAAAAGTGGAACTAAACCTTCCAAAGCAGTTACAGCTGCATGGTCTTGATTTTATTTTTCAAAGCAATGATACCATCTTCTTTTCAAAATGACCTTTAATTAATATCCTTCTGTTAACTACCTCTATAAATACTACCATTGTCTGTGGCTTGTTACCACAGTAAATTACTGAACTAGAAACAATACAGAATGACCTTTTTGATAAGATTACTGGGGATGCAGCAGCAGCAGCAGCAGCAGGAAGGAGCAGGAGAGGCACAGTGCTTAGCAGAAATATCACTGACAGAAGCAATGATAATCTTTAAGAATGTTTCCTATGAAATGGAGATCATAGAATCATAGAATCATTCAGGTTGGAAAAGACCCTTGGGATCATCGAGTCCAACCATCAGCCCTACTATACAAAGTTCTCCCCTACACCATATCCCCCAACATCTCATCTAAACAACCCTTGAACACATCCAGGGATGGTGACTCAACCACCTCCCTGGGCAGCCTATTCCACCGTGTAACCACTCTTTCTGTGAAAAATTTTTTCCTAATGTCCAGTCTAAACCTCTCCTGTTGGAGTTTAAAGCCATTCTCCCTTGTTCTGTCACTGATCACCTGTGAGAAGAGACCAGCACCAACGTCTCTACAATGTCCTTTCAGTTAGCTGTAGAGAGTGATGAGGTCTCCCCTCAGCCTTCTCTTCCTCAAACTGAACAGTCCCAGCTCCTTCAATTGCTCCTCATAGGATTTGTTCTCCAGGCCCTTCATCAGCTTTGTTGCCCTCCTCTCACTCGCTCCAGCACCTCGATATCTCTCTCGCATTGAGGTGCCCAAAACTGGACACAATACTCCAGGTGTGGCCTCACCAGTGCAGAGTACAGGGGGACTATCACCTCCCTACTTCTGCTGGTCACACTATTTCTAATACAAGCCAGGATGCCGTTGGCTTTCTTGGCCACCTGGGCACACTGCCTGCTCATGTTCAGCTGCTTGTCAATTAGAACCCCCAGATCCTTCTCTTCCAGACAGCTCTCCAGCCACACCTCCCCAAGCCTGTAGCGATGCATGGAGTTGTTGTGGCCCAAGTGCAGGACCTGGCACTTGGTCTTGTTGAAGCTCATCCCGTTAACGTTGGCCCATCGATCCAATCTATCCAAGATCAGGTAAGAACATAATCAGGTCTTTATTAATACCGGATAATAGAAAAAAATCTTACATGGACAATACTAATTCAAACTTTTCTACTCAACTGGCATATCCCCTGGCTTAGGTGTTGGGAAGGAAGATCAAACAATGGCACAAGTGACTCCTTTCCCACTGGCCAACTCCCTTCATAAAGTGTTTTATAAATGATAGAAATAGAAATTAAGTATTGTTCACTCATGCTTGGAAAGTGAAACATCACTGCCTGTTTTTTCTTAGTGTACTTTTGTTTCAAAGGAAGCTGAGGCTTCTGTATTTTCCTCTACTATTTCATTGGCTGCCCTGATCATAACATCCTATTCCCGTCTTCATATAATTGCTTGCCTTGAATTCACAGCCAGTGGCTGAGAAGGTAACTGACCAGTTGCAGGGACAAGAGAGGTCACCCAAAGCTTGTGTTCCTACTAAGATTACCATAATAAATGATTTATCACCTCCAAGGAAAATATCTGCCAACAGAAAGTATCTTTCTCAGATACTTACAAAGGAAAATTGCATTGGCCCCATCAGATGTCAAGTAACGTGGCAAAATGTTTTGGTTTTTGCTCCCCTTTTTAGCTAAACCCAGGCTTGGTCAATTCTCATCAAAGGTGTATCCTCCAGAAAACATGTTTGCTCCCTGAAATGAAGTAGCAGTGTGTGCATCTGCTCAAGTGCAAACCTTGAAGCAGATCAACCCCTTCCAGCAGTGACAGATCCAGGCAGACCTGAGCCCCAGATACATTTTGCATAGCCTTCAGTCAATAGGATGCTGTATCTGCTCCATTGTCCTACTCCTGCTGTGGCGCCTGGACTGATGCTGTGATCAGACTGGTTGTCCCTCCAGCACCAGGAAAGGGTCACCATAGGGCACTGGGTTGCAGAGGATCAGGATGGTGTTGAGATGGTGCCTCTGATGGAAGTGGGATGGTGTCCCAAGAATATGTCCAGGTTAATGATTTGTGACTGAGCAGAAAAGGGAGAGCAGGGTGTGCTGTGAGCACAAAGATAGAGTGAGAAATACAGGGTAAGCTTTGACACAGTTTGCATATGGGAAAAGACAGTGCTTGAGCTTACCTGGAGCTGAATCAAGGAATCAAGACATGAGCAGGATGGCATGTCTCAGAAAGCATGTAAGGTAAGCAAACTGAAACCAGTATGACCTGGATAGTTCAAGGTGAGTCTGGAGGCTCTTTTGAGGAATGGAGCCTTGCAAGGGCAGTTGTACCTAGGAAGCCATATCATTAGTACCATTTAATGCTGAGATTGCATATGTAATGGTATCAGAAATACCAAATTTGGAAATGGTTGTAGCAAAATAGGCGTAACAAAGGGGTTTGTTTGGAAGGATCCTGGGTGGAGAAAGGGAGGTAAGGGTGGTGAAAAATAGAGCAGGAATGGAAAAAAAAAATGGACAACAAAGCATGAAATCAGTCAGCGAACAGCAGGAGGTGGGAAGTTTGCTGGCAGGAGCATGGACACCTACAGACAGTGCTAAAGATGATGGGCACATCCCAAGCGCACTGGGATGCTGGAGGAAACATTTTGGATAAGTCACCAGACTCTCCCTTAGGTCTATGTCCAAAAGACTTGTGTCGGAGGTTAGAACAAAGAGAGGTGGAACTGCACTGCAGTAACACGTGGTGTGGGAGGGCATGGGGAGGAGTGGCAGAGCTAGAACCCTTTGGAAATGACCAAGGTGTGATCTGCCAGACTGTTAAACTTTCCCATTGAGTCTTCAGTCTCATAAACAGATAGAAAAAACTTCAGTCAATTACTGGAAAAATCATAGTCCTATCACCCATTCTGAAAAATAAATATAATAAAAAAATTAATAACATGTATTCTAAAAATAAGATATTTTGCATGAGGCTTTGAACATCCTTTTTGTTGCTAAAAAATAATCTTTGCATTCAACAGACATTTCTTAATACACATGCAGTTAAGGTGAAATATTTGTTGACAGATACATAGTTAACTTGGCTTTTCCTCTTTACAATGAATGATGATGAAACATGTATGCATTTAGAGAGTGACAGAGTAGTGTTCATCATTTATGAGCTGGCTGGTAAACTAATAAGGGAACTGTTCCCTATTAACCATCTGTTCTGGCAGATAATGGTTCAGCGCTGAGCACTGTCTTGTCAAGAATGCAATGGTCTCTGCTGTCTCACACATCAGCATGAGCCTGGGAGTGCAAAATACGGAAAGGCTTTCATTGGGTTAAGCAATGAGAAACTCTCCAAGTGAACCTGTAATTTGCTTACTGGTTAAGCTGGTTGGGAAGGAAGTGCCTGAGATCTTGCTGACCTTGCTCAGCGGTTCATCTCAGTCCATACTAATTTTGGAGGGTCTCAGACTCTGCTAAGGTGGTGTGCTGGCTCTGCTCAAAATTATTGTTACTGCATCAGTCAGAGATGTGTTGCTGTCCTGCCTGCATGAGCATTTAGAAGAAATCTGGTTGTGATGATGTTGATAATCTGCTGTTAATTTGGAGAATCTGACAAAATGGACAAAAGTCAAATAACTGCTGCAGGAAAAAAAAATGTGTATTTTCCAGCAGAACTAATTACACTATATTCACATTAAGAGCAGGGATTTCTTTTCCATGGTGCTCATTGAATGCCTTGAAGCACAAAGTTTCCTAAACATTATGTTATATATAGATTTTAAAAGTTATATATAAGTGTGAACCAATTCGAGGAGGCTGGCTGGCTGGAGGGGGATAGAATTATGCCTCTATCTTGAAAATGTAGTATGATGTGATGCCGTGGCATACTTATTCAAGTTATCACTGAAAATCTGCCATTATAAAACCTTTTATTTCCTTACTTTAAATATTTATTTATACCTCAGATGTGGACACTATAGTGACTTGATGTAATATTGGGTCTTTCATACTTGCTTTTCCCTTCCAGAAGGAAGCCACATCCAATCCCAGGGATTCCGAAAGGCTGGTTTTACTGGGAAAGATCAAGGCAAAGATGATGTTAAGTACCTTAGATTTTTTCACCACCTTCCCAGGGATCAAGGTGTGGCTGACCAACCTACAGTTCCCTGGATCCTTCTTCTTACTCTTCTTGAAGATGGGACTGACATTTGTTTTCTTCCAGTCCTCAGGAACTTCTCCCAGTTGCCAAGACCTTCCAAAAGATAGTCAGAACTGGCCTTGAAATGACAATGGCCGGTGCCTTCAGCACTCATGGGTGCATCATGTCAGGTCCCATGGACTTGTGTATGTCCAGTTTCTTTAAATGTTTCCTAACCTGATCCTCCTTCACAGAGGGTAAGTCTTCCTTGCTCCAGACTTTCCCACTGGCCTCAGGGACCAGTGATTCCTGAAAGCTGGTTTTACCAGTAAAAACCAAGGAAAGAAGGCACTGACCTTGGCTTTTTCCATGTCCTCTGTCACCAGGTCTCCTGTCCAATTCATCAGCAGGCCCATATGTAACCTGTCTGTTTTTTGCTGCTGATACACTTGAAGAAGCCATTTGCTTTATGTCCCTCACTGGAATCAGCTCTGGAGGGGTTTAGCTGACAATCTCTCTTTCCATCTGTGCTGAATTCCTACAGGGACCATCTGCATTTAACCTTAACAGAATCTTCTACTTTTTTTCCAGCAATTCTGCATAATTTTCTGTAATAAGTTTGTATTATTAATATGCTCCACATTGCATTTATTTTAAATTGGCACCATGCTCTGGGCAGATATTTGTATGTGAGTATTTGAGATGACTCCTCACTCCTTTAGAAGATCTTGCAGCAGCAAGCTGTTACCATGTTAAAGGTTCCACTCTCTGTTATCATCATTTATGCTTAATATAGATATTATTTTTCTGGGGTGAAATGAAGGGACTAGAGGATATTTGGGATTTCTTCCTTCGTGTGAGCTTTCTTTTTTTGTGAAGTTGATCAAAATGGATTAGAATTTCTCTGCAGAAGTATTTCTCCATTTGGACTCTTTTTCTGGCTTTGAAGTATTTTTGACCTTGTAAATAAAGTAAAGAAAACCCTGAAACATTCTTATATTACATTTGTTATAATTTTCTGTGGGGAACACACATTATTACAGAGGTATGAACTTCACACTTGTAGGAGATCAGTGGAATGAGACCATCAGCTATGTCTACTGCCTTGTGTCGCTCTGACTCTGTGTGGATGATCACCACACTTCTGTGGCTCTTGAAGGACCTTCTGGAGTTTATTGCCATCTCATGATGTTTCCTACAAGGTGCATTTCTTTTCACTGTGATGCTATAGCACTTGAGAAATTCCCACCCTGGGTGCCTTTGCCTGGCACTACTTGTTCCCCTTCTTGGTTTCTCCATCCCCAGGCACTGCAGTTTGTCAACACTCCAAGAGTGTTGCTGTTCCTCATCTCCCTGATCCTGTTTGCAATGTGGAACTCAGTGAACAATGGCAGAATGGGGGACAGAGATTGAACTGGAGAAAGGGAAAAGTGGCACAGAGAAGTGGCTTCTGACTTCAGGAGGACTGACTTAATCCAACTTTGCATGAAGCCAGTGTGTTATGCAATTATGATTTTGGAGGTCAGCTACTTCTTCAGAGGGTGATGAAGAAGCCAGAAAGTCTACAATGTTTTGAAGGATTGTTGTTAAATCTTTACCCTACCAAGTCTCTGGGTTTATCCTTAGGAAAAAATCATGCTCTTGTGAAATGAAGTCATACTCTATTTCTCGTCTTCATAGAAATGAGAAACCAGCATGCGTGGGAAGTGGAGAACGAGGACAGATTGCCATATGTTGGGACCCAGGAATGCTTAAGTTTGTTTTTAAGCTGGATTTGGTAAAGATTTGGGGAAGATTTTTTCACTGTTTTACTGGAATTACAACTCCCTTCCTAATTTAAACACACTGTTGTGTCATACCCTGTTCACCTTCGGAAAGAGACTGAATTGTTTGTGCCAGCAGCAAACTTCAATCCTCCCTCTCTTCCAACTCGCTCAGTCACCACTACAGAGCACAGCTTCTTATATGTCCCCCTGGGGAAAACCTATACATGCATCCACCAGGGAGGTTCAGTATTTCTCAGTAGGCAGGAACAGCCATCTGCTATGATTTCTGATGCTTAAATGGACCTCTGGCTATTCTGAAATTGTGTCCCCACCACCATCCCTGCTCCCCTCCAACCTCTTTTTCTCAGGGGTGGTTAGTTCTCCCTTTCTAGTGCTTTAACGTTACACGTGATGGACCAGACTGTGCTAGTGTGTACTCCTTGCAATCGCCCAAGGGTCCTCATCAAGAACTGACACACATTTCACCTAAAAAACCCAACGTGATATGAATCACTGATTTTTACCAGCTGTATACTGACCCTGAGTTAGTTTAAAACTGCAAGATTCACACTTGAACAGAAGCATATGGATAAGTTCTGTTTATTAATTTATTTTTAACTGTCTCCAGAGGTTTTCACTGATATTCTGGTTTCTAAATCCTGACATAGTAAATAGGCCTTTGCTTGCAGGCAGCTCACAGTTCTGGCTTGCTTAATGATGTTCTTCCTAAATATCCACTGGGAAGAAAGCATTATACATCCATTAGTCTGGTTCATTTGAATTCTGATAATAGCTTCATTTCAATAATTTATTGTTTCTAATTTATAATTTAGTAACCAAAGTTACACATTCGTGTCTATTTTTTATATACTCTATGTAATTTATGACATTATTTGTATAATGTAATATGTATTTATACATAATGTTATTTATATAATGTTAGTGTTTTCACTTCTCCTCTAGATTTCATCAGACTATTTATCAGATTTGTATTTCCAGCTTGATTTTACTAATCCTTGTATTCTTATGCTTCACTTTTCTGGCATCAAGAAGAAATTCAACAGTAAAAAAAAAAAATCAGATATTGCTCTGTTTCTTCTTGAGTAAAGCCCATTTCAAAATTTGATAGCTGAAATTTGGTGAGACTACTTTTCTCCAGTGGTAAAGAGGAAGGCCTTGAGTCTCCATTAGCATTCATAGAATCATAGAATCTTTTAGGTTGGAAAAGACCTTTAAGATCATCAAGTCCAATCATTAACCTAACACTGCCAAGTCCACCACTAAACCATGTCCCTAAGCACCACATCTACATGTTTTTTAAATATCTCCAGGTATGGTGACTCCATCACTTCCCTGGGCAACCTGTTCCAACACTTGATGACCCTTTTGGTAAAGAAATTTTTCCTAATATCAATCTAAACCTCCCCTGGTGCAACTTCAGGCCTTTTCCTCTTGTCCTATTGTTTGTTACTTGGGAGAAAAAACTGACACTCACCTCACTACAACCTCCTTTCAGGTAGTTGTAGAGAGTGATAAGGTCTCCCCTGATCCTCCTTTTCTCCAGGCTAAACAATCCCAATTCAAATAAGTTATTAAAACAGAGAAAAACTGCAGTGGCACAAGGCAATGCCCTGAACAGTTTCTGCAAGACAGGAAATTTGGGAAAGTCTTCCTAGCTTGGATGAATTTCTGAAGAAAATGTTCATAATGAACAGATTTACAGTTTCCAATCTAACAGAAGGGGCTTTCCACTCTCTTGTGTCTTGACATTACTTTCACCAGCGTGACCACATGAATATCTGTTAGATGAGAGGTGTGCGTGGAGTCGTTATATGTTGTGGGACACTTGTGTCTCTCCTCCATATAACATTGTCTTGTTTCTAAGCAGATTCTTAATTTCTATTCTATAAAATAATAAAGGACTTAAAGCCAAAGTAGGCATTTCAAACACTTCCTCTATAATTACTGTAGCAGGTTGCATTTGATAATGCTGGTTACTATTACAGTGACTCCCACCAAGTCTCTGATACAGAGGATAAAGGGTGAGATGGGGTGTCACTCCCTTCAGCAGGGACATTGCTGCGCTCTCTCCGTTAACCAGCCAGTTTTCACAAAATTTAAAAAACAACAGCACTTCTGTTTTCCTTCTCAAAGTAGCTTGAATCATTGATCAATGAATTCAAAGTTATAGGGGAGAAGAAAGTTACCTGGGAGAAGAAGTTCAGGCAGCCAGGCCATCTCCTTCTCTTCTGGATGGTGACCGAAAAAAAATTATGGGAAAAAGGGTTAAAAACAGGGATTCCGCTAAGTTCCCAAAAGCGAACATCAGCTTCTGATTGCATTTCAAAATGGACAAAGTTGCGTAAGAGCAGGTCATACTAATACCGTTTTTCAAAACATAAATGAATTTCTGTACAAGATAGGTACAATCAGGGTTTTTTTTTTTCCTAAAAAAGAGGTGCTCGCTTCAAGTTATGAATTAAACTAACTTGTTACTTTAGAGTAGTATTGATTTTCTATATCAAGGTAAAAATTCATTGCTAATAGAACCGTGTGGATGACTAATTGCTTCAAACCAGATACAGAACAATCAATTTGGACATTTTTAGGAAACACTGAAGTTTATTTAGCCATGGCCAATTTATTGGATTCTCTAAAAAAATCCAGTGATTTATTAAAAAATGCAAAAATAGTGAAAATTATGTAAATTATTTAAATCCTAAACTCTCATTTTCAAAATAAAATGACTGGATGTCAGCGAGAACTGTGAACTCAGTCCCCTGCCATCAGCATGGGAAAAATGCTTCATGCTCCACATAGCATGCATCAGGGCAGCTGTATTTAAGAATTAGGTTTCAATATTATACACAGTTTATATCTGACCACCTTATACCTGAAAAGCACAGAGGTTAAATGACTGATTTAAACTCCTGGTGGAGGCAGGATATGGCTGTGTCTCCAGCAGTACTGGGCAGGTTGATTTTCAGGATCATGCAGGCTGCTGATAATTGTTCCTGTGAGTCTTCTGCAATGAAAAACTGGTAAATTTTGGCTCAGTCCCATCTCTCACACCTGACTACCAAGGAATCCTAAATAATCAGGTACCAGGTCCTAGATGGCTAAAATTAATTCAATTTTGTGCCTTTTTATTTCTGGTAACATACTAAGATTTTATGGTAGCTGGTGAAGATTATGAATATACAGCTACAGAAATATGCTCTTAGGAGACCTTTTGATCCACCCTCCAGCTCCAGAGAGGCTAAGCTATATCAAACTATCCCCAACAGAGGTCTGAGTAATATAAAAACCTTTCAGTGCCAGAGACCCCTCATGCTCCCTGGGCGATCCACACCAGGGTTTCACTATCCTCATGGCTTGGAAAGCTCCTCCTGGAATTTCAGCTATGTCTTCCCAGCTCCTTCTGGCTAAGGCTTTTGCTGTTTGTCCTTCTTGCAATAGACATGAGAATGAGTAATTCCCTTTCTCTTTGTGAGAGTCTTTTAGACATTTGTTAGTTGTATCCTCCTGCACTCATCTTCATTTCCAGGTAACCCTCTCAGACCTGTGGTCTTATCGGGTCCCTCCTTTCTCCCTTCTCTGGGAGACAATTCCCTCAAAGTCTTCTCCATTTTCCAAGTTCATTCATCATTTATAATTACAACTTTGAAATCTTAAATCCAGTTGTCATTTACAGTTCTGTCTATCTTCCATTTCTTGCCAAATTACTCAGAAAGTTACTTCTCAGGCTGGGACTATGCTTCTCTATTCTTCTAATCCATTTTGCATGATTTTTAGTTGACTGCCACTGATAAAGCAGCATGAAAGTAAGATGTGTGATTGAAAGGTATCTTTCATAGAAGCAGGGAATACAACCTGTTCTCAGCATTTCACTGAGAGCTCTGCTCTATTAGCATGTGTTATCTCTGCTGGAAAACAGTCAGATTGTTTCTCTTGGTGCTCCTGTGAGGGTTTCTTACTGCTAAGTCACAAGGAAATGGCAATGCTGCAGCCTGGTTTTCCTTGAAAGACAACGCCTGTCTTGTAAAGTATCTTATTTCTAAGGTAGTTAGAAAAAGGGGAAAGTTTGCTCTGTAGTGCTTATTTCAATACCAATTTTTATTCCAAATACTGTTATTATTTCAACTGTTTTCCAGTGATCAACCCTATAATGTGAAGCAATTCTGTATCTCATTTCACTGTGATTTAAGATGCACTTTTTGAATTCTCATTTTTTCTTTTGCTTTTCTTTTCTAGTGAGAGAAACAAAAGGAAGGTTAGAGAATTTTAGAGGAGTGGTGACCTTCTTTTTCCTGGAAGACTTGTAGCCAAATCTTGCTGTTCTTACCAACCCAATTAAACCAATTTTTTTCCACTTCAGTTATAATAATACAACATCCTCAGTGCAGAGCCTGGAGTTTTTTCTCTTCCTTTTGGATAAATTTCACAACTCAACTCTAATTTTCAAATTACAGAGAAGCGGAATTAATCATAGTACATACAGGAACACCTTTGTTAAGCAGGGCAATAGCATGTACAACTTTGTTTGCATGATAAATGTTAGCCTCTCTGCTTCTTAGTGAAGACTAGCAAATCAAGTGACTGCTACTCATCTAGCTAAGGAGGAGACAGAGGGTATAATACCTTACACAAGCAACTGAGGCATTGAGGATGTGTGTGTTTCAAGTCCCCCTTAAATAACCACTGTAGATAATACTTGTCCCTCCATGCAATGTTGACCCAGAAAGATAATTTGGGGCAGCCCACACTGGAATCACCTCCTGGTTCAAACATTTACTGAAGAGCCAATATACCTCTAGGGTTTCAGGTCCTTTTTAGTCACCAGGGGAACTAAGCACAGGGAAGGGTGGTCTCCTCTGGGACACCGAGCACTTCTGCAGTGGGGTTTTGCAGAGGCTTGAAGCAGATGGCATGCTCTGAAATGCTTCTGGGTCAGGCCTGGCAGGTGAAATGGCAAGTGAATCCCCCCTCTGCCAAAGCAGTGGGTGGCTAGGAACTGCTCCAGCCTCAGCCAGGAACACACCTGAGGTGTTGGTGAGAGTTATTAGCAGAGACGATGCTACAAATCTCAGAATGTCCCAAAAGCAGGTGGCAGAGGTGTGTGCACGAGTGACTGAGGAGCAAAATATTTACAGTCAAGTTGTATCTACTGGAAGTCAGGCAGTATTTATGTAAGTCCTTGTATGGAACATGTTTAGCGAAACTGAAAGATATTTTTTGTACCATACTGATTCATGAAGTTGAAGGGATGTAGGGAATAGGGGCCACAGGCTGCCTTTCCCTCTCCTTTCTCTCTCTTGTTTGTAAAGTTTATTCTGTCAGCCTATACTGATAAAAGCCTATCCAGGAACATGTTTATCTGAATACTCAAAATTTTCTTTTTCCTGCCCCTCAACCGTACATTAGGTGTTACAGGCACAGATGCCTATAAAATGCAGAGGAATCCCTGGGCATGGGAGGGTGGTCCTTCTAGTGTCTCCACAAGTCACATCAACAACATAGTTAATATTTTCTAGGCTACCCAATAAGTTAGAAAGAACAATCTGTTTCTGGATCTTGGAGAGATTATTGAAGACTAAGGCTTTGGGTATGCATCCTCATTATCCTGGGAAGTGCTAGAAGTCACAGTTCTGTCCTTTTTAAACACTATAATGTCCTTTTATTGCTTTCTGTCAGCAACTTTTTCAGACATAGTTAAGTGGAACTCTTTACATACAGATATATAAATATATATTATATATAAATAAACAAAATAATGTAAACTTAGCAACCAAGATAAACCCAGCCATCCTTCTGCTTGTAGAAAATCTGAAGTGTTGGATGACATGGTTGCGTGAAAGAAAGCAACTAGTCTGGAACTATTTTTGGTTTTCATAATGTTGAGCAACATGATAAAGTAGATTTTGAAAATCTTTGGGTTGGGAATTGCAGGTCAGATTGCTGACAAACTCCATTTCAGTCCCTGTGAGAGTCTCCTTGTCCTCCTACACCAGCACAGGGGGCTGATAGAGCAGAGGGAGGCTCAGGTGCCTGCAGGTCCTGTCCTCTCTTCAGGGACGTGGCGGCATCATCAGGCACATCTTTGTGCTGCCTGGAGGGCAACGTTGGGTTTCGGGGCTTAACACAACCCTGTTGGTGCAAGGGGAATGTGAGATGCTGTGTTTTTAAAATGCAGGTATGATGCCTGGTTTTCGTCACAGCCTCCTACCTCTTTTGAGAACTGAGCAGGGGAACAAGAGAGTGCTCGAAATGGAGAGTAGGAATCACTCGTTGCTATTTTTACTTACATCATTACCAGCCTGCCTTGCTTGTCCTGCTGAGTTGTGCTGAGTCCTTTGAATTTGTGGGAGACTTGGTGATGCAGAAGGCAGTTACAAGTCATGGCAGTTTGTACGAGCAAACACCCATAAGTGTCACTGTCAGGTAGGTTAAGGATGGTACCACTGCTCACATCCAGCTGTTAGAGCAGTACAGCAGTGTTAAGGGTGGTTTTATTCTGACATTAATTTTGGAACAATAGTTCACTGTTCCAGAGCATTATTTGGAATTTAAATAATTCCAAGTGATTTGTGTAAGTGATCTGCGTTTGGGTGATACTCATGGTCTCTGCCAAACTTTGTTCCCCATTTATGAGAATAATTCATTGAAATGGGAGAAAAAGAGTCCCTGACCTAGCTGATTTTCCCTCAAATGCTGCCAAAACCAGCACCAATGTTCATGAAAGACAGGGTTAAACTGGAGCAGGGGCAGAAAAGGGCTATGAGGCTCTCTTTCCCCTCAAGAGCTTCTTATTGCATACCATTGGAGAAACTTGGTGTGCTTTACATAACAAAAGTAGGGCAGAGAGGGGATAGTTACTGCATTTGGACACTGCAAGAGTGGGAGGGGATAAACAGAAAGGATGGAGTTATTTGAGCTATAGACACAATGGGCACAAGAACAAGTGATGTAAACAGGCCATGAATAAACTTAGACTGGGAAATAGAAGATTTCTAACCACATGTGATATAAATTCTGGAATAACTTCCAGCTGAATGCAGAAAGCTGTCTGCTTTCAAAGTAGAATTTAATCAGTATATGGGAAGGATGAATTAAGGTAAGTAAGTGCATAGGCTGTCTTACTTGCAATGACATGTGCTAGAATTTATTTTTCATAGGATGGTCTGAATCATGATGCAAGGAGCACGTCACATGGGACATGGCACTGTCTCCCCATCAGACATGTTCTGTGCCAGCAGTCCCTAATGCATGACAGCGTGTGCTCAGGTGGGGTGGTTCACCCTACTCAGTGGCCAGGCGGACTGAGCATTTTTCAAGGACAAGTGTTTCAGATTGAACTGGGGAAGTTTTAAAACCACGCTTCTGCTGTCACGTGAGCACCTGCATCTTCTGTTTGGTTCAGCAGAGAGGGTCTGAGTAAAGCTCTTGGTTTGGCCAGACCTTACAGAAAAGACAGCTGGGGAAATGCTGGTTTGAAAATCCTCCCATGGATGAGATGGGAGATAAAGCTCTGAGCAGCTTAGTGGCATCAGACTCTTTCTGGCTGTGCACACAGTCCCCAGAGCAACCGTAGCCACCATGGGGAGCAAGAAGGGGTGGAATGGAGGCTGGGAGGGCACCTGTGCCATGCACATGCTGGGAACAGGCCCAGGTGTTTGGGCACCTCTGCTTTGGTGGCTACATTCAAACACTCATGAAGCCTTCAGGAGGGAGATATTTTTATTATTTCACACTTAATATTCCAGATATTTCCAAGGTGTTACACCCAAAGAAGGTCTTTTCCCCTCACCTTCTGGCTGCTCGTCTGCTGGCTACATTGGAAGAGCATCATCTGTGTAATAAAATCATCTGAGCATCCCCAACCAAAATGTTGCCAGTGTTTGAGGACTGGAGCTGGTGGTCAGGTCTCCTGCCTTGGAGTGGTGCAAGTTCAAGCCCCCGGGTTTGTGGACCATAACAGCATGAAAACATAAGTGCGTGTATGCCTCTTGCAGTATGGTTCATTCTTCAGCCAAGCAAGATATAATCGTGTTTCTTTTATGTGCTTTTAAAGGCCCTAATTCCTGCAGGAATAAAAAGAAATTATTAGGTAGATTAATGTAAACACTTCATTATACGATCAGAGTTTTTATGTTTGGGCCAAAATATTTATGTTTTCCATCAGTAGGAAAATACATAACAGATACCTGCCCATTATCAATCATCTTTATGTTAAAAAAACCTTTCATTTATGGTTACCAAGTACATATTGTGTGATTAGGCTGTTTTAAAATGTGATGAATGGAAATTTTACCTCTGTTCTGCCAATGAGGCAATTTTTATACTCAGATGATATTTACATTATAAATAGCACAAGCTGACTGCATTAATACTAATAGAATCATTTGTTATTGCTCTCTCAGCACTCCACATGAAAGCTGGCTTCATTGGATTTAAATCCAGCCAGAGTGTTTGCCCGAGAAGGTATTTGTGTGCCATTAACACCCCTCTGTGCTGGCGTTGGGGTGCCAGCAAGAAGGCGCATTTCCCTGCGTGTTAGCTCCACATGGAAACAAATCAGCGTTCTTTCATGACTTAAATTAGATTATTTCTTCCCTCTTCCCCTTGCTGATTTGAAATGTAGTTTTTACGTTAATCTTCTGGATAAAGCTCGGAGGCACCTGTATTACATTTCCTTGACCGTTTATACCCAAATTTCCATGAGAGGTAAATCAGGACATCTGGCTCACTGCAGTCACCTCACTTCTCCTTTCTCCACTTCTTCATACAGACAGTATTTCCTAGGAAGAGCTCCAAGTCTAATGAGATGCTATGGTAGTTAGACAAACTCTGCTGGGTGATAGTGCGAAGTATGCTGCTAGCATGATTAACTCACCGCAAGGTCTCTTTATCACAGAAATACATTTCTACGCTGAAATACATTTGACACTCAACCCCTTCAGCAAATAAAAGACTAGTTACAAGATAAAGGCTGAAATTACCCTCCTCATATTAGTTTCCAATAGTGCTTAAGGCCATGTGACAGGCCTGATGTGAGTAGGGATACAGAAAATCCCAGGGCTGGACCTTGCCGTGGACCTCCAGCACTGTCTGTCACCATTCCCCAGCTCATGGGAAGTAAGCAGTTGCGAGCTTCAGCTCAGCACGCTCTGCTTTACTTCTCCTTGGGTAATAACATCACACACACACACACACACACACACACACACACACACACACACAGAGCCACACACACACACACACACACACACACACACCCGTTAAAAATCCTCCAAGGTGAGGCGGTGGCCTCACTGGGTGGTGCCGCAGCCTGTGCCAGGCCCTTGGTGTGTGCTCATCACTGGCCCCTTCTTGGCTTTTCCCCCAGGGCTGCTGCCTGCTTCGGAGCTGGGGAAGCACTAGCCCTGCTTTGGGAGCAAGCTGTTCAATATTTTGTTTTTCCTTGCTGTCAGACGTGTGGCCCCAGGCCTTATTTACTGCATGCTAGCCAAGGTCTGTTCTCAAATACTAATTTCCTCATACTTTTTTTCCTGTGGCATTCATTACCCCATAGTGTGACTGCTTCACAAACATTAATTAACTTATCTTCACAACATGCCTGCAGCAATGGAGAGGCACTGCTGGCCTTGCTTCCAACCCTTCTGAGGCACAGTGTGACGGATGCAAACTGCTGCCTACCAAGGGCTGGCCCAAGGCAAGCTCGCAGTGGGGGCAGAAGGAGTGAGAAGGAAACTTCGGTGAATTTTGCTCAAGTGTGTATGTACTTAAGAGCCTTCCTGAACCCCTTAGTGCAGGACTGGCAAAATCCTGTCCTACCTGAAGTCAGAAGAAAATGCTCTAGTTGGGTGTTATTCTCTGTCCTTTCTGACATGCCAAGGCACTGGGCTAGGACCATGGCTTCTAGTACCCCGGGATCAGCAACATAGTGAAACCAATGGGGACATCTCCATCCTCCTTGTGATTCCTGCACCACAGGCATCAGAGCGGCAAATTAGATTATTGGTGGCAGGAGATGTCAACTCCATTATCCGGAACAAGACCCCAGACAACTGAGCAAAAGCAAAACAATGGAGACCTGAAATCCTAACATTTTGTTTTCTTTATAAGAAAGTATCTCGCTTTATTAACTAGTAGAGAAATAAATATGAAACAACCGGTAGTCACAAAGAGAAGCATTCAGACCATTTATGACAGAGCCAGAGTTGAAGAGAACAATAATGGATAGACTCTCTATTGTCATATTCTACCCCTATGGTTGATGGAGGGAGTTGGGCAAGTTGGGTCAGACATCTAGGCATGAGCCCTGTGAATATGGCCCTTTTATCCCTCAACTACAGAGACCAAGGCATGACCACCCCAGGATTTTGGAAGTCTGAACCATTCAGGACTTTCTGGTGTGGAAGATACTAAAACCTACCTTTGTGCCATAGCAGGCAGTTTAACTATGGCACAATATTATCAGAGACACGGAGCAAATAGCCATCTCTCTGTGAAGAGAATATGTATGAGGAATAACTGGAAGGACACGGCAAATGGAAAACAGCAACCCTGAAATCAGCAAAACTATGGTGCTGCATTACTGCTCTGTAACACTCTGCTTACCAGAAACACATCCGCATCCTCTCTTTATGGGTCCTCTCACATTTGGACTGCAGACACTTCATTGCTTTTAATATTTATTTTTATGTGCATAGATGCTCAGTGACAGTCAGATTCTAATTAGACAGCATTTAGAAATGCAAGATTTCCCAAAAGATGGCATTTGGAGTGTCTTGCTATAGTAATTGGTGTTTTGTTCATTCCTAGATTACAGACATCATAATTATTTTACATCATCTTCCTGCTAGTTGGAAAAAAAAATGTTTACTTTTTTTGGGGGGGAGGAAGGAGACCAGCTGCTTATTTATATATATTGGTTTGTAATGATGAGAAAAAGAAACATACAATAGCACAAAGTGTCCCACTACACTTTTTCTGTCTTCTCTTAGGGTATGCATTAGCTGCCACTAGAGATAATCACAGCTTTGTCCCTTCCAGGTGTTTCAAAATTTCTCCCTTAATATTGTTTATATACAACCAACATGCATTTACTAATCAATACCTTGACAAAATGTGTTTTAGGGTTACTTTTGCTGAATAAATACTGCCATTCTTTTAACACTGAATCAAACTTGATGGCTTTTGCAATTACATCACTAACCTGATTTATACAGCTGCTAGAGTAAACTTGGAGAATTATATTAGCAAGCAACATCTCTAACCTCTTTCATGTTACTTTTTTTAGCTCCATTAAAGCAACAGTAACAAAATACCCTTTAAGATTTTGTCTTTGTTCTCTAAATCACAGTATTTGATGGAGCTGAGTGTACATGGGCCATCATTCCATGGTATATTAGATTGCTTCAGGGGTAAGTTCTGAGCAATGAAAAGTTCAAATAAATAAATTGCAGCCCACAAAATCCTCTCATCCTTCTATCATGTTATTCTCTTCCAAAGCCTCAGCTTGATTTCATGGTCACAACTGCAGTATCAAGATATCTCCAAAGCAACAGTTTAATTTTTTTGCAACTGCAGGACACGGCTTCTGCTTTTGTGCCACTTTATGCTGTCTCACAATTATGTTCAGTTTCCCATTCATCCAAAATCTTTGGGGCAGGAATCTTTTCTCTGATATGTACAATGTCTCTCATGAACCTGGTGTCCCTAAACACTAAGGTATCATGCATCATCACTAATAAAATACCCATGCATGCAGTGAGGCTATGACAGATTTTTGAAGAGGCTATTGGAGGTTGCAAGTACTTCTTTATAACAAATCCTTGGGATTTCAGTAGAAATCTATTACTTTGCTGAAATCCATGAATTTTAACCTATTGCCAGCCTCCATCATCTATCATTAAAACTGTACTTCACAGAAGTTAATCTGTCCAAATATTTCAGCTGTGGTTTTGTTGTCCATTTTATTGCTGCCCAGCAAGCATGGCAAGCTTTAGAAGCTTAAAAAACAAGATTCCCAAAGACTCTTGGGACTAGAAATAGGTAATGTTATCTCTTGTCATAAGACCGAATCAACTGTTTTGAAATAGTGCCATTCGTTGACATTATTTCAAGAGAGTTCCTGGAGAAGCTCATTTCTGTAGCAGCACATTTTGATGGTTGCAGTCTGCACCTGAGGTGTGCAGGTATAAAAAAGAAACAAGCAGGTAAAGTATGGCACCACAGCATTAAAAAAGGGTCTCCGGGTCTCCCTTCCTTAACTTTGAAGCTGATGTGAGCTTGCTGTTGCCTTTGTGGAAATGCAGGTGGAAGAGAGCAGGTGTGACCATTTCCAGACCAATTCTGTGGGAAAGACGGAGCATTTTGCAGGGACTCCCAGATCCAGTGGCTCCTCTCTGTCAGCCCATCCTACCATTGGCTCTGTGGGATGAAGGCTACGGGGAGACATTTGGGACCCATGGTGCTCTCCAATTCACTAACAGAGAGTGTTCTGATTTTGGTCAGAAGAAGCTGGCCCAAAGCTTGTTTCTTTCTACAAATACATCCCAAAGAGCCTTTTCGAGTGGCTCTAAATCAGGCTTGAAGTTATAGCTGTGAAAACCTGTAGCATGGACTCTCATGGGTTGTAACCAATGTCCAGGCTCACTCAGAAAATGTGGGAGAGGCTGAAGCAGTGAGGGCCAACACAAATGTGCCGTTGGAAATGGAAGGGTGTCACAGGACCACCTCACAGGACCACAGGCTCTTAGAGCCCCAGAGACTGTTTTTTCTTCACCAACAAACTGTTTTGCATTTTTGCATATATAGAGGTGATTACAACATTCCTGCCTTGTGTCTTGGACCTTAATTATACTTTCAATCTTCCTTTCAATCACTTTAATTAATTCATTATTTATTTCTCTCAGATACTCAAAGGACATGTCTGTTGGAGTAGATAAAATGGAGTCAGAGTACTGGATCAAATCCTAGCATGTGATTATCCACCATGTCTAAACGTCGGTGCAGGGAGATGGAATTTAGGCAATGTCCTCTGCAAACTCTGACAGGCCACTTGAGCATAAGGTCAGAAAATGAGCTCTGATCCCTTTCATTTACTAATGAAAATATGGTCACTGTGTCCAAAATAATCATTCTCATTGTCTCCTTATCGCTGAGGCTGGGGAGCTGGCCTGTTTGCAGTCACTTCCACCTTATATGTCGCATGTGAATTTTGGACAATGTGCTTGGATGCATACTTCATTTCGGTGGTAGTTCAGCATGCCAGGCATTTCTGCAAATTTAAGAAGTGTTCATCTTTGGATGCCAACATGCATTTTTATAAGTCTACCTCTTTGCTCTAAAAATTTTGGCGTTTCTGTGAAGATACTTTCTTGTCCCTTGGTGGTCTTGTCTGGACAGAACATGTAAGTGAGCAGAGGTACTGCAGCAATAGGAGGCTCCGTTGCATAACTATTGTCAGCTTAAATCATTTATGAGTGCTAATATAATGGACAACTATTTTCAGATGCTATCTACATGTCCTGTGTTTGTAAGCAGTGACGTAGAGGAGATCTGGGATCTCGTAGGTTGTAAATTGGGCCATTTGGGTGAAGGTCATTATGTTTTATTCATGTGTTGCTTACTTATTTCTGGAACTCACAAACACTATAGGTCACTGTAATTATTGTTACAATAGGTAATAAGCGGTACTTCCATCTGGTGGGAAAATCACATCAGTACTTCTGCATCTGGGGCCATACAGTGAATCAGGCTGAAGAACCGATCTTGTTAAGAGTAAGTAATCCATTGAAGAAGGTTCATTTAAGACCCAGTTAAGGGTCATTTTATGGTCCCACAAAAGCTGTGAAGGAAAAACTGAGGAGGTGACATGGGATTGGGAGCACTGAGAGACAGGGCAGGAAGGGAGCCATTGAAGGGAACCTTTGTGAATTGGCAGCCTGGCAGGCAGTATAACTGGTATCTCCAGTAAGTCAGTCAGCTGCTAAGTTATGGGTAATCATTGATCTAAAATGTGCTTTCAGTAGACCTATACATGTATCTAGTATAGATTCAAGCAATTTAACTGTACCCCACATCAGTACCTGACTGGTGCAACCAAACCTGCTCAGGAACACTGCACTGGGAAAGGATTTGGGATGACATGTGACTGAGTTAAGAGGCAACATGTGACAAGGAAATTAACATTTGTTCAGAGTCAACTTTAATTTGCTCAATATAGCACAAATTTTAAGTTCTTAAGGCTCCCCGGGTATTTAATACATTTTAAATGCTTGCCGATGAATTAAACATTCCAAGTTTTTTCCTTTCTCATACTGATATGGGTCTGAGGGGAGATAAAAAGTTGGATTTGATGTCATTGTTATGTAATTAGACTTGTTTAGCCTTTCATTAGCCAGTGCAATTGCTCCCTCGGACCTGTCCATGTAGCATGATTTCTAATTCAGCACATAATAGGTTTCCTTGGCTTCACGTAATTGCTCAAATTTTTATTTGTCAACTGTCATAGATCACAAGCTTTTTCAGTTCTGCATAGACAGGCAAATGCTGCTTAAAATAACCCACATCCTGCAATTCTTCCCTCAGGAGCTTATCCATGAACATTTTCAGTGTACCGATTAATGAGACCAAGCCTCCCCCTCCCATTCATCTGATTAAAATATTTAAAGGAATATTTGACAAATTCAGATTGTCTGGTAAGTACTAGACATGCTTTTCTCTGTATTAGCTGACTCTTGCTCATTTTGATAAAAGAGGGAGAGGAAATCTCAATAAATCAGAAGTCTGCTACTGTCTAAGTCAGGAATGGTCTCCTCCAGTAAAGGGGACAAACTTTAACATGTTACAGATGGGTGTCAGATTGGTCCACATATTATGAAACAAGCAATGAAATAGGCAACAAAGATATTATACGGTGTAAGTTAAAGAAGTATCTGTTGCAACTGGATTTAAAAAAAAAAAATTAGTAATTGGGTCTGTCAAAAGGGTTCAAAGGTCTATAATTCAAATGGAAAATGAGAAGTCCCAGTATGAGAATTTAGGGGTCTTGGCATGAAATCTGTTAACCTCACTGTTTGTATCTGATAAGCATGCCTGACATTCTGTAATGGGATGTTATGGTGGGCATCAGGTGCTGCCCACTTCAGCTGCTCCTGTGATTCAGCTGTGAATCACACAGATTCTTCTTGTCAGAGTCAATGGTTTCTCTTCATCTGTTCACTGTTTTTGATACCAGCTGCACTCTTAAACACGGGACTAATCTATATATTCCTAGGAGTGGTATAAAATTTATGAGAGTGCAGAGCAAACTACATCCAAATGGGCCACTGTGAGGCTAATAGTTAATAAAGAAAAATATTTCCTCTACAATGATGATTTAGGAATCCTAATTTTCATATATATGGACATGAAACCAATGGGCAGACATATGTGCTATGCACAGCATATGTAAGCAGGTATGTTTGGGAAGGCATGACTACAGAGCAAGAAACAATGACTTCTGTTACAACTACGGTTCCCACAAATATATATCCATATACTGACTTTAAATTACCTTTAAATGTATGTGCCTCTGCATCCTCCACAACCTTTAGCTTCTTAAAACTCTTTGTGAACCACCGTCTCTTCGTGAAGCTGTGAAATACTGTAAGTGACATTTTGGAAACGGGGAAGAGGGAGTCTGAGGACTGAGTTCTCAAAGGCAAGCTGGAGCTGAAACACAGCTGCTGTCCATGCCAGCGGCACCTGTGTCATGCCCCAGGTTGTGTGCAAAGTCTCCGACAAAGTTCAGAAACAACCAGGAGCGTCCCGAAGCCAAAAGCACCTACTAGGCGGAATGGAAACTGCTTGGCAAGTCTTTCTCTGCCACACTTGCAAGCAGATAGCATGTCTTTGCCCCAGCCCAGGAAACCCACACGTGAGGATGGGCTGGGGCTGAGGGAGGGGTCCAGCCCCTTTGCACCAGCCAAGTCAAAAGAAGTAATGTTGGAGAAGCAAGTGCTACAGAAAACAAGAAGTAGACTTTCATATTGGTAAGATCTTCCTGTATTTTAAAAATACATATTTTCAGTACCTCAAGTAAAAAGATTAATGGGAACTTTAAAAAGCTGTTTCAATCCTACAATTTTCCTTTGATTTTCCTGCTAAGAAAAAAAGTGATGTGTGGGAAGAAATGCTGATGGGGGGTGTTTCTGATGGAGTCAGTGGTCACCAGGAGCAGGATGCAGCTGTTCATCCACAACATAATTACTTAATCTCTCTATCAAGAGAAAACCCTGATAAGACAGCATTGACCAAGGAGGGAAAGTTTAAAGGTCTGCTGATAAATGCTGGGTGGGAATGAGACAAGCTGGAGATCCCCGTGGAAGAGGGTGCATGAGATGACACTGATATCCAGGTCTCTCCATTCAGCTCTGGGGCTTCTCATCTCCCTGCAGAGATGTCCCCTCTGTGGTGGGTCCTGGGGTCCATGGGGCAGGAAAGGGTGGCAGGAGCACCATGGGCAATGTGGGTTTTGATGCCAGCAAGCTGAATATGAAAGTGAAGGTATTAATGGTCCTACCAGGTTTGGGAGCTTGAGGTGTGAACCTCTACCTTGTTCCTGTGTTCCTTGTTCCTTTGCTGTCCACTGGCCATACAAGCCACCCTGCAGCACCCCAGGCTGCCCTGGATGGGCACATGGGCTTTTCACACAGTCCACCCACCAAAATGGGTGGGAGGAGGAAAAGTGAAGGGAGAAAGGAGGGTGAGAAGAAAAGGCCAGGAGATGTTAATAGAGAGGAGGTTCAAGACAGACACCGGAGTAATACGGACAAGAACAAGCAGGTGGAGCGACCAAGCCATGTGCATGTGGTGTGCCTGGTACAGCTCTCATCCTTCCAGGTCAGGAGAAGCTGCTCTGATTAATGATTTCACCAGCACATGGGAGAGATGTTAAAGAACCTTCTCCTTAATCCACAAGAAAGGCACAAATAGTTTCTGATGGAAAACAATATTAAAATTGTTGATTTTTACAGAAAAAAATAACATCCATTAATCAAAGAAATGGCATGCTCGGGAAGTGAGCAGTGTGGGAGAGCAAATTGATTGCAGGAATTGTCTATTCCCCCTACATCTCTCAGCATCTCAAAGTGTACATAATACCCAGCTTTATTATTTGCCGGCCCTTTAAGTTGGAATTGAAATGCAATTAAAATAACACTTGAGAGAGCCATACATTTTAATTAATGGCCAGCATTGCTGAAAAGTTGAAAAACAAAGAGAGCATTGCCCACTTGAAATGAGTAAATCAAGACAGATTCGTTCCTGGGCGTCCATACATCAATATGACGACATAATCTAGTAAAGCGAGAAACCCATCTCTGCTGTAATATCACTCGTTTTGCTTCAGAAATTTAGCCCAATGGCTGCATATGATAAGTTGAGTGCCAGATGAACAGCCTCAGTTTTTAAAAATGGGACAAAGTATATCTAAGGGGATGTGGTTCTCCTCAGGGCTGAACTCCCCTCCCCACCATGCTGCTTCTCCTTTTGGTTTCCAGCTCTCAGAGCTCTTGCCCTGAGCTGCCAAATTGGTGGCTCAGATGCAGCAGTTGCAGACAGGGGTGATACCTACGAGTGGTGTGAGCCCCATGAGATAAAGTCTGGGGTTTACTCCAGCTCAACAAGCTTTTTGGAGCCTGGGCCAGTGAGTGCTCTCCCCAGCAAGCATGGACGCTGCTGGGAAGTATCCAGGCTAAGCCCTGCTGCTCCCAGCAGCACTGCTCCCATGGACAGCTTGGATGCAGCACCCCTCTTTTGGAGGGTGCCTGGGTTATACAGTATATATATACATGTGTATAAATACATATATATTTGTGCCAAAGACTTGTACAAGGCAAGTTTGCAAGCGTAGATGCTGACTTTCTCTCCCAGTCCCTAAGCTCATGAATATTTTACATGATGATCATCTTGTACATAGCATTTACCTGGAAACATATTGACACACTGAAAAACAAATAGTGCCACTAAATTGTGCTAAATAAATAGCAAAATGGGAAGTGGTTCATGTGACATAAGTCACAGAGGCTTTCAGTCATATGTATATCCACCCACACATCACACAACCAGTTATGATTTTGCCTAAGGAGCAGAGGCTACATAGAAGATTTCTTCAGTTTTTACAAGGGAAAATCCAAACCAAACCAAACCAAAAAAAGCCAAACTCTTAATAAAAGCAGAAACTGAAATGAGAGACTGGAAAAAAGCAAATCTAGCACATTTAGAGACCTTAAAATTACAGACCACAGAGACAATTTGCAGAGCACAGCATTTTTTTAGGTAAATCTGTCTTTCTCAGACTAGGGAAACTCCAGGAAAAAGTGGCAAAAGAAAGGCACTTACAAAGCAGAATGACAGATGAAATTGGCTGTTGTCAGTATGAGATGATGAACCTTAACAAAAATAAGTTGAGCTGTCCTGTCCCTTGTTCATTTCTCAGTTGAATCTGACCATTTTGGAGAAGATGTGGACAACCTTTGGGGCTACAATCCAACAGCAGGCTCTGATCTAGGCACCCTCAGCAAAACACAGAAAGGACTGGGATAAAGAAATGAGAAAATGCCACTTTACAAGTCAGTGGTCCTCCTGCATTTCAAATGCTTTAACCAGTTTTGATCACCTCATCTTAAAACACATGAGGCTGAAACTGATGGGCTTCAGAGAGAGGTCAGCAAACAAGTGAACACAGGGAAAAGCCCTTCTTGCTTCCACCTCGAGGTGGAGGTAGCTGAAGGCTTTCCATTCATCTTGAAAATTTGGCTTTCGACACTTGTTCTGTGTCATGGAGGGCTGCAATCTGACCATCACAAACTGACCTACCATCCACCTTTGCAGAAGTACGTCCGCCCCTGAGCAGCCTCCTAAGAGAGACACCAATGCAGATGAGGCAGCTGCCACAGCCAGGAACAGCAAGGGGTATGCTTCTGCAGCCTTTGGCAAGATCATACACTGGTAGAAACCAGCTCAGAGAAGAAACTGCAATGCTCTGAATATAAGCAAATGTCCAAAAGCCATCAAGAACACCTAAACATTCCTTATTTTATATCCATTGACTGAGATGTATGGATTTTGTGGTGAGCAAATGTGGGATATCTGCTCCTCTCCTTAACCATGAAGCTACAAAATAAGGATTTATTTGTGTATGCCCTCTTCCTTTTTCCCCTTGTGGGAACACTCAGACAGTAAATTGCCAATGTTGGCTGATGGGACCATTGACTCTTCCTGTGGCCACTGCTTCTTCGGTTGGCTCCCATCATGTTACTGAGCAATCCAGCCCAGTCAACCCATTTAGCACATATGTCTACAACAAAGTGTCAGAGCGGCCGTGGGCAGGCATAAGCATCCTTCTGCCTGGTCTTGCAGGTCTTGACTAGGCAGGAGACAGACACCTACATGTCCAGATTAAGGAAGTCCTTGGCACATGTGTGTGCAGAAGGGGAGTTGCATGCACATTGATTGGGGTGACTGGGGAGGCTTTTTGCAGCCTGGCTTCTATCACCTCTGCCTTTTCATTAAATATGGTTGGAAAATATTTCTCAAGCGGAAAACAGTTGCTTGTATATTTTGTTTATTTTTTCTCCACAGCTTTTAATAGCTCTTTTTAAATGCATCACCAAGGTTTTCTAGCAACTGACAGTCATAGTAACATGTGCCCACTTCAGAGTGCATGATTTATCTCTGAGATCAGAAGAAGGTGGGTGGCCCTTAATCCACATCTGCGTATTCACTGGGGAAGCAGCAAAGATGAAGTACTTCATCTTCTGGAAAGTCTTCTTCAGAGTGCAGATCTCCTCCTGACAGCATCTTAGCAGAAATTAGAACATCATATTGTCACTCAGACCTGTGAAACAAAGCCCAAACAGGGTCCTTACTAGCCCTATTTTATTCTCAGAGGTATCAAAAAACTGCAATGGGATAGATGCACGTGAAAGGTTACTAAGAGCTGAAGCAAAGGTACCTAATTAGAGGCCTAGATAAGTGCACTGAAGTGAGGGCAGGGAATTTGGATGAAACAAAAAGACATGGTGTAATTATTAAAATAACTAACAAGTTGCTTTATAAACCATGATGAACCACATATTTAGGGTTATGCTGTATTCTGAACTTTGATTGACTCACATAGTTATGTCTTAATTGCCAACTTTTATAGCAAGACAAAACAAACACCATCAAACTGAGTCCCAAAATCTACGTGCTATCATTGATGCCAAGGAGAAAATCCAGTTCTTGAATGATCAAAGACTGAAGGTGAATTTGAATTTTTCAAGAACCTGAGGTGGAGTTTGAATAAGAATTCGTAGTGAAAATGGCATCAGCCTTTGGATAGGGTATCCAAGATGACATACTAAAAATAAAGAAGGATATCTTCCTTTCTTTTGTCATCTGTCCATATCACTGTGGGCACTCAGACCTGACTGCTTTTCACCTCAGAGCACCATCCCTCTGGCCACCTTCTGCATGTTCGCTGCTTTTGTCCTGCCTATTCTGCAGGTGAAAACCATGAAAACCAACTCGTGCTGTAACTGGTAAAGAAATGGCAAGTTCACCCAGCTGGTATGCTAGAGAAGTGGGAAAATTGCATTATCCTAAACTAAAAGTGGGTAAAATCCATTTGCCTACACTTACCCCTTGACTATACCTTTGCTTTGTCCCTGAGTTTTGAATCCAGTCTGCAGGTGTATTTAAGCAGAGTGTTTGCAATGGAACGTAACTGGGAACAAGCTAAATACGGGGCAAAAAAATAAAAATGCCCCAGGAAGCTACTGGAAGATCTTCACTTTCAGCATTTTAGCATTTAAAAGCTTTCTTTAAGAGCTACACTGTGTTTTCTGGTCTCAAGTCCTTACAGTGCTCCTTCACCCATGCTCATAATCACCTCCATCCCTCTCAGGTACTCTCCCCACTGGGCTATTCCTCAGAGAAGGCTCTGACAGAGATGTAGCACATGTACTGGAAACGGGTAAAGCCATTTCATGGGTATGTCTGTGAAAGGAACAAACCACACACCTAAAGCTACTCATAGATACTGTGGTTTGCTAATTAAAAATGAGAAGAGGCAATTTTTTCAGGAATTCATCTCTCTCTTTTTTTGTTTGTAAAGCCAGATAGCTTGAGTGCCTGTCCTTTAAAGATAAACTTTCAGAGGGAAAAACAGGACCAAAAACCTGAGCTTCTCAAGATACAAGATCTTGTACAAAATAGAAAGCCATAGGTAGACTCAACTGGGAGGATAGTGACCCAAAATGTTTGCTTGACTCCCCACTACAGCCTTTCCGTGACTAAAGCCACTCATGGTCATAGGGCACCATCGATCAAATTGAACCTCAGGAAATCCTAATGCTATTGACTCATTTCTGGAAGGAGAGGATGCATACCCTAAATGTGACCTCTTTTTACACAGTTTCCCTACAGTGCTGTCTTCTGGCAGAGCCTGGGCACTGAGCTAGGTGGACCTTTCTCTGGTCTTTTCTAGGGTCCCCTCTGGTGTGGCAGTCCCTATGTTGCTACAACAGCCTCCAGATTTTCTTTTTGCTGCCTCCAAAAATGTCACCTGCTCTCCTAGATGTTGCATGCTAGTCTATGTTTGTCTCGGTTTTGCCTTCCTGTTTGCTTATTGCTAAAAAGGATTTCAGGGGTGCAGGCAAGCCTCCCCAGCGCACCAGAAACTTTGGGCTTGGTGTCCGTGACCCATGGCCATGGGCAGATGTGATGCAGCACTTCTTCAGTGTACTGCAGGTTAATGGCAAAGCAGCCGAGGCTTGGGCTGCCCCCAGGAAATTGGGACATCCAGGAAAAGAAGAAAAAAGGACTCCAGGATGATTACAGTGACACCCTGCAGGACTGACCCACTGCTGGGGCAGAGGATCCCTTTGCAGGACCCTGAGCTATGTTGATAACACCTGAGGTTTCCCCATGGGGCAGCTCAGGGGCTGAACAGGTTAACTGAGAAAAACATTAGATATTTAAGAAGTATTGGTGGGCAGCCCTGCCCTGTCTAAGAGAAAGAAAACCCTGCACAGGCTGGGTAATCCTGTGATATTTTGAAGAAATCGTGCCCCCTGCTGATTTAATTAGATTTTTTTTAGCCTTAGCTCTAAACCTGGAGAGAACATTCAAACATACTGATTAGCGTTCAAGGTCAATAACTCAGATGTCCTGCTGGATAGTAAAAATCTTCTCTTTCAACCCTGAAATTAGATGCTTATTATTGATTTTTTGGAAGCAGAAGGCAAAAGATGAATGGCATATCCTTGCAGGGGCAGCCTTTCGGAGACCATGCCTAGAATTTTACATGCCCTTTGTAGCATTTAATGGGGAAATAAAAGCCTGGAATAATAACAAACAGAAATTTGTGACCAAGGGATTCGCTGACTTTATAAAGCCTCCGTGGATGTTTGTGACTTATCTACATGTTAAAATCACCTCATTTTCTAGGGTGCCTACAAAGGACAGTCATTGGCTGCCCATTTAAAATGATCACGAGTGATCAGCACAATAAAAATAGATTGCTGTGGAATAACAATCACTGTTGTTTTATACACCGGTATCTCAGAACAACTCGCTCAATGCCAGCAGTACAAAAAAACCCCACATTCTTCAGAAAACCTCAGCTGAGCCAAACCAGCTAGCACGAAGATCATCCTCAAAGCTTCTCTCCTTGCAGGTCAGGCAACAAAAGCAGGAAAAAAAGAAATAAAACCCAGCGGTGCACTGTCATGGGGGCAAGAACTAGGCTCCTGGCCAGCCATGCAGTCTCGTCCCACAATGGGGCTGGACACGGGCTCACTCCCTGCCCCACTCCCCAGGAAAGGACCACCAAACCCCCCATTTCCCATTGCCCCTTTTCCATCTGGCAGCTTGGGGTCACTGGAGATATGGTACAGAGATGTTCCTGCTGGATTTAAGCTAGTCCAACATTTCTTCCCCCTAAAATCCCCCTTACTGTGCTTTCCAGTCCTGCATTGTGCTCTGCTATTGTTAATGCAACTATCAGTGACGTTTTCTTTTGGCTTTCCCAGTCGCTAGATTGCAAACCTGCCTTCACTGGAAGGTCATTGAGTACCCTCTAGTGGATATTTTTTGAAAATATAGCTCAGCTTTATTGGTCTCTGGAGATTTATCAGCAGGTCTCTGGAAAGCCTTATGTTTATATTTAAGATACACAGGGGATGGATTACAGTAAGTACGGCACATGCTAACAGTTGAAAACTCTTACAAGAGCTGCTTCTCTTTAGTTAAATCAAATATGAAGGGCGAACAAGATTAAAAATCAATACTTCATAGAGAAACTGCTTGAGTTTTTTTGAACTAGTAGATGTGTATGAGAACAAAAATACCTGTAAGGAAAAATCAATCTGCTAATAGCATTCATTTTCAGTTTTTGGAATAGTCTGACATGGCCTGAGCCTGCAACTTAGGGCATCCAAGGACAGGCTGGAAATCATAGTAGGGAGATCCTGGGAGGAGCAAGGATATATCCCCATGATTGGCTTCCTTATCCTTTATTTATTAGCTTTATTAATAATCTGTATTTTTAAAATTAGCTAATGCATTTGCTTTTTGCTTCCCATGAACTGTATGTGGCAGGTTAGCCTTCACAAACAGCTAAACTCCCACCCAGCCACTCACTTACACCCCTCCTCAGAAAACAGTGTGAGAAAGGTCTTATGTCAAGCTAAGGACAGGGAGCTCACTTGTGAGTTACCATCACAAGAAAACTAGACTTGAGAGGGGGAAAGATATTTTAATTTGTTGCCAATTAAAATAGATTCAGGTAGTGAGAAACAAATACAAACATTAAAATGACACCTGTGTTCTCCTCCTTTTCCCAGGCTCAGCTTCATTCCCACTTCTCTACCTCCTCTTCCCCCCAGGTTGCACAGGAGGATGGGGAATGGACGCTGCGGTCAGTCCATAACAGCTCCTCTCTGCTGCTCCTTTCTCCTCACACTTTCCCCCTGTTGCAGTGTGGGGTCCTCCATGGGCTTCAGTCCTTCAGGATAAACCTGCTCCAGCGTGGGTCCTCAAGAGTGTGGTGGAGTAACTCCTGCCCTGTCCCCTTCCTTCTCCTCCTCTGACCTTGCTGTCCCCTCTGCTGTTTCTCACTTTTCCCCTCCTCCTCTGCCCATTCAATGTTTCATGCCCTTTCTGATACAACTTACTGATAATGTTTTCGCTAGTGTTGTAATGTACTGAACCAAAAGATTCACAGAAACTGAAATATCTGCCAACACAGAGTGCAAATAGTGTCCATTCAGAAAAAACAGCCATGCCTTTCTCCTCTTCATCACACCAAGCAGCATTAGTTTCTGTTCCTGTCATCTATCAGTCCAATCCCTCTGTCAGCAATCTCATCAGTTTGCCTTGGGTTGATGTCAGACTAAATGTCTTACAATTACCAGGCTCATCTTTATGCCTTTTTTAACAGTGGCTTAATGCTAATACTCTGTAAGGCTTCAGGAATTTCCCTGATACACTAAGATGTACTGAAAATGAAGATGAGTGGGCCAATTATCTCCTAGGCAGATCTTCCAGGCCTCCTGAGTATGTAGCAAGATTTAAACCTACTTATGTCTAACAGAGATTTTTAATGTCCTCACATATATCTTGGCAGCTAAAAAATACGGCTTTTGCTTGAATATATCATCCTGCTTCCTTCTAAATGCATAACAGAAATATTTAGCTGTCTTTACCTCTTCTCCTCCATCTTCTTGGTAGGGAGTCGCTGCAGCTGCTGCCTGATGTTTTTCAGGGACATCATCAGGCTTTGCCCTTTGCATGTCTCATTTCTCTCCAGGAGCACAAGCTCCATGCTAGTTTGCTGGATATTTCATAAAAAATACAGTGCCTCTGCCAGCTTAAAGGGTTTCTGGACCTCTCCTAGTTGTATGTTGTAAAATCACCTCCTTTATTAACATTGTCTTTTCTTGTGGAGCTTTTGGTCGTGGCTCCTGAAGCTGGACCTCATGCACTATTCTTATGCCAAATGTTCATCACTGGTGAAGGTTCAATTTCTGAACCACTTTGATGGGTGGAATTTTGCTTTTTGCAGGGAATCACCATTAATTCCAGAAAGTAGCTGGCTGTATATTTGTCATGATTTAAGAGAAAACCAGACTCTCTCTATATATACGTAGGTAAAGATGGGCCAGTTGAGCCTTGAACCCTCTCTCTAACCTCCTATTTCAGATCCTCCATAGTCCACCCTCTCCACTAACAGCTGAGACACCTCCAGGCTCCCTCTGCCCCTGGATTGGTTGAGGTTTCCGAAGTGTGAGTGTTTGGTGAGGGCACATTTTCAGTAATGGGCAGGGGTATCTGAAGAGCTTCTCAGTTGTTGGTAATTGGCCCTGACCTGAGCAGAGGTTTGAACCAGAAGGTCCCCAGAGAGACGTCCCAGGCTAAATTGTTTTATAATTTGACATAAAAATATGGTATATCACATAGTAAGATAGGTGAAAGTATTAAAAAGAGGCAAGGGTGGGATACAGGATGAGATACAAGATGTAACTCAGCCACATTATTGAAAAAATCTTCATGGTTTTTTTTAGATTTTATTGTCTGATGTAAAAATCTCCAGTAACAAATTTTAGGTTTATATTCCCTAATCCAAAAATTTCCTAACTGCTTTGAAGCTTTTCCATTGATGCTACGCTGTGGTGCTATCGCCCAGGGATGTACCCAACACCCCAATGATGTACATTTTCCTTGTTGGCTCCTCTGTTGTTAAGAACCTGCACTCTCTGGTGAACAAGGCAGTGGTAACAGTGCTGTTTTGAGAGTGTTGTCACCTTGGTTTACTAATAACGTGTTCAAAATCTGTATAATTTCTGGTTGTGTTTTAGCCAGCGCTCTGAAACACCTACCAGACAGTGTGGGATTGCAGGAAGAAGTTAAGCAGCTTCAGTAAATGCTAGAAGTAGTTTTCTAATAAACCAGTCCCCATGGTGCACACAGGCTTGGCTTTTCAGACGTGTTCTGCAAGTATGCGTCTACTACATAGGAGGCTTCTGTGTACTCTCCAGTGTTAGTGAGTCCATGGGTTTTGCTTTGAGAGTGTAATGGCGGATAAGAGAGTATATTTTTTCCCCCCTTCACTTACTCAACAGGCTACAGAGAGTTTCCTATGGCATTGGAAAACAGGATGTATTGGGTTTGTGAGGCAAGGTTTGGGGGGGGGGGGGGGGGCAGGGCTACAGGGGTGGCTTCTGTGAGAACGTGCCAGAATCTGACCCCATATCTGACAGAGCCCATTCCAGCCGGCTCCAAGGAGGACCCACCACTGGCCAAGGCCGAGCCCATCAGTGATGGTGGCAGAGCCTCTGATAACATATTAAAGAAGGGAGGAAAAAAACTGCTGTGCAACAGCAGCTGGAGGAGAGGAGTGAGAATATGTGAGAGAAACAACTCTGCAGACACCAATGTCAGTGAGGAAGGAGGGGGAGGAGGTGCTCCAGGTGCCAGAGCAGAGATTCCCCTGCAGCCCCTGGTGCAGACCATGGTGAGGCAGGCTGTGCCCCTGCAAGCCCATGAAGGTCCACGGTGGAGCAGATATCCACCTGCAGCTTATGGAGGACTCCACACTGGAGCAGGTGGATGCGCCTGAAAGAGGTTGTGACCCTGTGGAGAGCCTGCACTGGAGCAGGCTCCTGGCAGGACCTGTGGACCCGTGGGGAGAGGAGCCCACGCTGGAGCAGGTTTGCTGGCAGGACTTGTGACCCCAGAGGGGACCCATGCTGGAGCAGCCTGTTCCTGAAGGGCTTCACCCTTGGAAGGGACCCACGCTGGAGCAGTTCATGAAGAACTGCAGCCCATGGGAAGGACCCACGTTGGAGAAGTTCGTGGAGGACTGTTTCCTGTGGGAGGGACCCCACTCTGGAGCAGGGGAAGAGTGTGAGGAGGAAGGAGAGGCAGAAACGTGTGGTGAATTGACCTCAACCCCCATCCCCTGTCTCCCTGTGCCGCTGGTGGGGAGGAGGTAAAGAATTTGGGAGTGAAGTTGAGCCCAGGAAGAAGGAATGAGTGGGGAGAAGGTGTTTTAAGATTTCTTCTTATTTCTCATTATCCTACTCCAGTGTTAATTGGTAATAAATTAAATTAATTTCCCCAAGTCAACTCTGTTTCGCCTGTGACAGGAATTGCTGAGTGATCTCTCCCTGTCCTTATCTCAACCCACAAGCCTTTTGTTGTATTTTCTCTCTCCTGTCCAGCTGAGGAAGGAAGCAATAGAGCAGCTTTGGTGGGCGCCTGGCGTTCAGCCAGGGTCAACCCCACCACACAGGGATGTGCCAGCTCAAGCACGGAAGAGACAGTCTGTTTTACAGAACAAGCAGAAGTGTTTGTTTCCACGTGATTTCAAGCACAAGCAACAAACATATATAGCAAAAAATAAATTGGCTTAGCCAGCGCTTCAAGGGGTGTGAGTTGCCATCTGTGGTAATTTCAGCGTGATACCTGTCGCCTTCCCTTTGCAGAAGGCCGCTCAAGTGATTCATGTGCTTGTCTATGTGCTCGTTGTTCCTGGCTTCTTAAACCACTCCACTTACTCTTTGTCTTGGACCCAAAGATTTCAAATAGTTTTTAAAAGGCTTTTTTTCTTTGTGTGTGTGTGTTCACAGAGCCTTCTTTTGAAAGAGAGGCGTTCCCAGCCTGCGCCCCGAGAGAGGGCTGGCAGCGGGAGGTCACCCTCCTCTCCTGCCTTACTCACCTCGCTCACGCTTGCTTTTCCTCACGACTGCTCCTTGTGAAGGGATGGATGGAGCAGAGTCCTCCCTCCCCACAGGCGAGAGTTGAGACACCGAGCCGCCGGGAACTCTCTGGCTCGCCCCAGGAAGGGGAGCCTTGCCCTTTTCTGATTAGGCTACAAAGTTACAATGCTGATGTGCAGTTAAACCCAAAGTTAAGCTGCTGATCCAAGCGCAAAGCGAGGATGTGGGGGCACCTCCTCCCCCGGCTTTATTGCTGGGTGGAGGAAGGCTGGGGGCTGCGGGAGCACTGTGCTTCCATACCCTCCGCTTTTTTGTGGTGGATCCCTGTGCCAGGCCAGCTGTTCACTATTTTAAAAAACCTTCAAAATATTTCCTTAAAAAGCATTACGATTTTGTTTTAAATTGATGGCAATGACTACTTTTTAAGGGGAACAAGGAGCTCCACATCTCTCCAGCCTGGCAAGGGGAGCTGTTGGGCGGCAGGCCTGGGCAGCCACGCTTTCCCCTTGCCTCTGGTGACCAATCCACTTGGCAAAGCAGCTCCTCTGGTTACGTTTAGCTCCTTAATCCTTTTCTCTTCCTTTCCAGAAGTGACAACTTTTGCGTTTGCAGCTCCATTGCATCACCACTCTGCTCTACAGCTGTCCTGCATTTTTTTTTGCCTAACAGCATGTAATTAATCAGCTCAGGTTTGTAATAAAATATGACGCACATTTAATAGGCTGAGTCACCAGTAGAGCCAAGCAAAATTAGCCGATGGGAAGGATGGCAGAGGTGATAACGCAGGGCTGTCAGCAGGCGAGGGGCAGGCCTGCCTTGCACAGCTAACACTCTGCAGCAGCAGCCTGGGCGACACCAAGACCAAACCTGCTCATGTTTCCTCATTGCTTGGTGATGTTTTGGCATGTTTTCCTGCCTTACCCAGCGCTTCTGTGGTGGGAGCCAGATTGGTCAATCCTTTCCATAAGCGATGGGCATGAGCAGAGGGTTAGGCTGGGAACCAGGAAACAAACAGAGTGGGTGGAGGGGAGAGATGGCTGCCACCCCCCTGCGGACACCCACCCCCTAGGCAAGGGCCAGACCACACCAAGGGGATGAATCTTTCAGGGGGAGCCACCAGCCTCACCCACAAGCTGTTGCTGGCATTTCAAACCTTGGGCTGATTTCTATTTGTAGCATTTTTTTTTGTTGTTGCCAGCTGTGGTACAGTTACATCATTAGTCTTCATTAGGGGGTGATAAAATACACATGTAAAACCCACAGTAAAGCCAGCTGATCACCAGCACTGTGCTTTATGAACTCTGGAGTCACAAGACAAAGCAGTTCTGTGGCATTACAAAAAAAAAATCTTCCTCTTGTGGCTCAGAGATCATCAAAGATAAATAAGAGGTTTTTTTGCCAAGAAGGTTGGACCAAATGATCCTTGACGTCCCTTCCAACCTGGTATTCTATGATTCTTATGCAGCTAACAGAGGCTTTAAGGCTTGTATACAAACAGCTGAACTGATGTATCAGGGACTGCTCCTTAGTAACACCAGGAGATGTTTGGGGTTTGTACAATTTACTTTGCAAGAGTTGCAGAAAAATACAGCAACAGCAGATTAGTTTCCTTCTAACATTAGAAATACAGAAAATAGACTGTATAGACTCAAGAGATGATACATGCACTTCGGAAACAGAAGGATTGACAAAAGTGAAAACTGCAACATCAATCAATAATGGGGGTGTCTGGGTGTGTATATTCAGACACACGTAGCAAAAGTAAACCATTTCTGATTTTATGATTAACACAACTGCAGTTGTGTTAGCAGCTTTCTAAGCAAAATCATTTTAGCTTTGTTTCTTGCAATTATGAATATTTCGAAATGACTGCTTTTCAGCTGTTTGTTAGAAAAGGCTTATCTAGAAAACTTTTATGATGTAAGCTAATTACATCCCAAATTAAAAAGATTTTATAATTAATGAACAAGATAGTGGGATTTGGCATTTGCTTTCAGCATTCAGCAAAATTCCTATTTAATGCTGTGCAAACCAATTTGGTCTCTTATCCTAGACCAGAAACTGCAAAAGTTGTGATGGTACAAATCATGCATTGCAGGATATTCATCGCACGAGAAGATTCAGGCTCCTCTGGGGATGGGCAGGAGAGCAAAAACTGCCAGTTCTCGGTGTTTCTCTGTACCAGTGTGCCCAGGGAGGCAGCTGTGGCCAGGGGACCTCATTTCCTGCTCCTCGGTGTGATCAGTCCTGTACACAGCTTGCAGACGCAGCAGCAGCAGCCTTATGTTAGCCTGCCACAGCTGCAGAAGGAACAGGATCAAAGGAGAGAGTCATCCTTACCCAAGTTCTTGCAAGTCTTGTTTCTGGTTGTTTACCAAGTATTCCAACCACTTTGTAAATGTCTTTTTTTTTTTTTTTTTAATTGGAAAAAAAAAAATCTTAACAAAGAACTAGCACTAACACAAATTACCTATCCCACTTTTTATTGTTGAATAATCTCCTTAATTTACAGCGCTGCCAGGAGGGATAACGCTATTGTTAAGGCATGACACCACACTGCAGAAAGGGTGTCTGCTCAAAACTTGTCCAATCCTCTCTCATCCTTGCCTGTAGCCACTGGAAAACATACAAACCTCCTGAAGTTAAACAGCACAGTAGCCATTCCAGATAAACGATAGGTCTTCTCTTTTGGTCTCCTTTCCCTGTTAAGGTAAAAAACCACCCCAAAGCTAAACACCTGAGAGTAGTCTTTTACTGATGTTGAGAAGCTCCTGAAAGAGCAGCCGCTTTTGATGGTAGGTGGACACCAGAAAAGGCACTTTAAGATTGCCCATCAGTTAAATTTTTAAAGCAATGGAGGTGGAGCTGCAGAAACACCCTACCTATTGATGCCAGAACATAATTAACCTCTTCCTTAGAAAACATCAGCAGCTGGGAGAGGCTCCAAGTTTTCATAAGGAAACACTGCAGTGAAACACATCAGTCAGCTGGCTGTGCCTTCACCACCACTCACCTGTATCCATCCCTATGCAGTGCAATCTGGTAACAGCACGCAGGTTGTGCGAAACCTGCTAAATCCAAGTGCCACCTAGAAAACATTTTGCAAGCGGATGCAGTTTCCAGCTACAGGAATTTTCACCTTCGCCACTAAATCACCCACAGCAGAAATTCAGCACCTGTTATTTTTATTTATCTATTTATTTAAATTGCTGTTCAATCAATCCAGCAAGTCCCCAAAGTTAAACCAGTCCCAAGGAATAGGAATGACCAGCAACGAGGATGTTGTAATTTTAAAAGGAGGTCAGGGCCAAATATTCCTGTGATTTCTAATTCTTTCACCTTCCACGTTGTGCCAGGGCCATCCTGCTGGGAGTGTACGGATTCCTCCTTGCTAACATAAAATACTACTTCTGCTCCAGAATTTACAGCTTCAGGAACTGAAATTCTGGCTTAAATGTTCAGACTGCCTTATAACAGCCGAAAAAAAGGAAACACAAATAGTTCACCCACCATCTCTGATTGAGCATATCATTAATCTCTTTTCTAAAGCATTCTTCACAACCGACAATGCTATTTTATCTAAGCAACGAAGAGAAACAGGTTCCAGCTGGGGCTTTAAAACCTGATACCGATTTTCTTGAAATAAATAGCATTAGTAAGCAATAATGAGGGTATTTCTTCGTTTGATTGCTTCTGCTACTAAATTAGCAGAGGGCACATAAAGAACAGTAAGTAATAACCCCAGTGAGCAAACTTCAGGGAGTTTTCTTCTTTACCTCATTTCGCAATGCTGAAGAAAGAGATGACAAAGTTGTGTTGAATGTAATAACTTTAACAGATTATTTATTTAAATCAAGGATTTAGGACACACAAAAAAGCTGCGTTTTCTTCTGAATTCCTGGTTCCTAAACATAGCTTTTGCAGCTAATAATGGCACATATCTTTATATCCTGGCCTAGCCACAGTGCTGAAAAAAAGCTGGAAAAAAAATCTGGTTTAGGCAGATTATGGAATTTTTTAAAATTTATAATTCAGATCCAGAATACACTGCTCACCAGTCATAATAACGACAGCTAATCTTAGTGTCTAGCATGATGCTTACAAAGGGAGTTGTGCTCAGTGAAGGAGGTACTGTACACCATTCAGCGCCCGTTCTAACATACAAAGAACTACATTGCCTCAAGATGTTAAGCTGCCAAAATTGCCACACCAAAATTCAAACTGAGAACAGAGCCCAAATTCACTTGTCCAGCTAAAACAAAAGTGATAAAAAAAGGCATTACTTTCAGCATCCTTGCAATTCAAAAGCAAGCAAGCCACTAATGCTTTGTGCATCTGTCTGTAACCCAGCACGTGTTCATACCCCCCCATGAAAAACATGCATCAAGAGATGAAGAAAACACCAAGAACATTTTGGTCAGACTAAAATACCCACATAGGCCCCAGTCAGTTGTTAAAATTCCAAACAAAACACATTACAAACAAAGTAAATTGATTCCTCCTATTTAATGCATCACCTACTAGAGTTACTGAGCAGCCATCTCCTCTCACTCGCAATGAACTGCTGAGAGGCCAGTGCTACTCCCTGGGAGACAGCGGCACGACCAGAAGCTTGTAAAGTCAAAGACTCAAGGTGTTGAAAGAATGAGAAATTGCCTCAAGCAGGTGCCAAAAATGAGCTGAACCATACTTTTGCAAGGTAACATGGGAGTCTAAGTATAAAAAAAAAAAGAAAATACAGGTTTGCTTAATTTAGAATTCAAACTGTCATCCTAATGGTTCAGTTCAAGGATTTTAGTAAATCAGTACCTCTATAGCTTTCAACAGCCTTTAGACAACACCTCCCAGACCCAAGAGATTTATAAACCTGTGAAAAAGGTAACTTATGCCAACTGCTTACCATTACAGTACTACAGGTGTACTCCATAGGGCTGGTCCACCCAGCGGCATTCAGGAGGGTCAGAGCTACAAACATTGCACATACAATCTCATATCGGAGCTCTTATCAAAAGCATATTTAATAGTGTCAGAAAGCAAGGGGAAAAAAAAAAAAAAATCTTCCCACGCACTCGTCTGCAGCACGAAGCAGGTTTTTTCTCAGTAAGGAACCTGCCACAGCCAACACCAAGTCCAAAACACGTTGCCACTTCTAGTGTTTTACTAAACCAATTATACCTTTGTTGTAAAGTTCTTAAAAAAAAAAAATCTAAATATAAAAAAAAAAAGTTTTTGGTACTTATTGTTCTATTATCCTCTGAATATCTTAGCGTGCAATGTGAGGTCTAGATGGTAAGTGAGCTCTTATAAAGTCTGTTAGCATCACAGAATGTCCTTAGCTAATGAAAATTCTCACTGAAATAAGTGAAACTTCTCCTAGAGAGCATGAGAAAGTCAGGATGAGAATTTTTACCTGTGCAAGAAAATATTTGTACTAGTTACCTGACTTTGAAATAAAAAACAGAAGTCATATTTATATAAAAATCCATTTTTTATTAAACTCTGATCACAGAAGAGAATAGCTCAGTATAAAATCTCTAACAAAGTGATTTTATAGTGCAGTAAACTCTCCATCTCTCGCAGCCATAAGCTCTGGTTATGAGTGTACAATATACCTTTGTATCATAGAATACAAAACTGGAGTTTGTCCTTGCAGCCTGGTATTTGTTGAGCAGGAAGACAAAGTTTAATAAAAGCTGTTCCTTTTTCTAGCTTAGTGTATCGAGAACACCCAGTTTTGTAGCGATGCTTTGAGACCATTATACGTGAAATATTGTTACTACTCAACCGAATCAGACTGTGAGGCTGCTATTCAGCATTTCAGACCATAAGAGAAGTCACTTCAAATGCCTCAGTGACAAATCACAGCAATAAATTATTTCCTGAACACACATAGTAATCTTAGTTCAAGGAGCCACCCTAGCAGAGCAGAAAGACATGCACAGTGGTTAAAGAGAGCAAAGGGGAAAAAAGGGGAAGTTTTCAGTAAAAAACTAGCTACTACATAAAGCCTCATTTTCTAAATAAATCCTAAAGGTGTTTCGTTTTCTTTTTTTCTTCTATTTATCTGGAGTATTTCCAGGACATTTGGTTTATGTCAAGCAACTAAGACGAGCTGAAAAGCATGCTAGGTTCTCTATGAGTACTGAATCCAGAGCCACGTTTCCTTCAAACTCTGTACCTCAAGCTGTCAGCCAAAAGTGTTCAAAGACCCCCTGACAAGTTTGGTATTTGGAGAGTAGGCAGAACTGCAGAAAAACCTCCTCTTTGGCCCAAGGACTTCTCCTGCCCCTTCTGCCAAATGTGTGGAAACCAGGTCACACCAAATAAATCCCAGGTGAGAATCTGCTGTCCAGTAAAGAAAATTCATAATGGGCTGGATAGGCTGTTCCCTGGGCCCAAGAGCAGCGTTTGAGATGAGACCAGTGTACGAAGCGATGCCATGGACTTGACACCCTCGACTGTACAACACCGCCAAGTCCATTCTAACATTTTATGCACTTGCAACTACTACAAGGTCTTTCTATGAAGGACATCCCACTCTGGAGTAAGAAAGTATTAGTAAGCAAGCACCTGACCTGAAGACGCATTTACAGAAGGAAACAAAGCAATAATAGGAGCTCTGCAAAATAGGTTTTTAGCAGTTATATAGCAATTTGCATCTTCACAGAGCTTTGTGTTATTGCAAGAAGCTCCTCAGAAGACCTGAAGATTATTAATCAGAAAACACAGAATAAACATTTATTATTTGTGAGTCCTGCCAACGCAGGACTATGATGCTTGTCATTACTTCCGCTACAAGCATTTGTAGTTAGATAAATAGCTCTCTTTATTGTAATTTAAGACAAAGCAATTTTTATGTACTTCAGAATGTACTTGTGCACAAATACACTACTTGTATACTGTTACAGCATCTATAAATAATAAATACACAGCTGTAACAGTTATAGAGTAGCCATTTAACTCTGGCAACATCTAGAGGCAAGGGCAAAAACTAGAGGAGCAACAACTCCATGTTCTCTAGCTTTTAGCCCAAGTTGTTTCTTGTATTTCTCATTTTCTCTCATAAACACACTCCAAAAGATATCAGCATAAAGGTGTTTTTTTAACGAAACAAATTAAGATGATACCACTGCAAGAATAACAGTTCTCAACCTAAATACAAGGATAAACAACATTCATCTTTGAATCATTTCAAGAATCAAAGATTTCTTCTCATTTAGCAGACTAAAACCTACCTGATATTGATTTGACAGATAGCAGTGATGCCATACAAGCTTGCATCAGTTCCCACATATTGGATCAAAATGCAAATAGCTTTTTCCCCTCAAAGCTGTACTGACTGTATGGTGTTCTGGCAGGAACTGCAGCACTGTTTTAATACTATCAGACCAGCGTGCGCTAATCGGGCCCTGGACAACTAGCACCATGATGATCAAAACAGCCATAATCCTGACCATCAATAAGCATCTTTGTAATTAAGTCAAAGCAATGTCCCTGACGCATGAGGCAATCAATAGAGAAGTGTGTGTGTGTTCATTAGGCTACCTAGAAGTCTCAAGCATAAAAAGACACTGAAAGGTACTAGGCCACAGAAAGTACTGCTTTCAAGATTATCTTTGAGTACATACTTCATTTGCATCTAAGACTATAGCCTGCATTCACCTACTCCCTTGTGGTGCTCCAGCGCTTTGAACTGAGCAAGCAAACAGGTAATAAAACCCTTCCCCCAACCCTAATTTCCTGGATGTTAAGAAGCAAGGAATACAATAAAGAAAACTGAACATGAAAAAACAAGGATCCAGTCTATTCAATCCAATCATCTGATGATTGTGCTTATATTTAATTACTGGTCAGGAATAAGTATTAAGGAAAAGATGCCTGGACAGAGTGCCTATCACCAGCATATGTTAATCATCTAAGGGACCATTCCTGCTCTGAAGACTTAGCAGATTTTCTGATTCCAGGGAGGGGATAAACAATGGATTGGAGCAACAGCTGTGAATTATGCAGGAGATAATTAACCACACCATATTCTGCTATGATGGCAGACTTGATTCTCTATTACCTGACATCGGGAGTAGCTATTTGCAATTAGGTGCTAGGAGTGCAGCACAGGTGCCACTCGGTATTATAAGGTTGGTTACAGAGATCACAATTGGTGGTCTAGCTATGAGGGAACTTATAGTACATAGCAACATGTAACTGCGAATTACACCTACCGCCAAAAGTGCTCCAGATTCTCCAGGATGAGAGATACCACATTAACACAATGCAGGGTCCAGCAAAAGCTAAACCACATGGCTAATCGTATTCCTAATTGTTAACACTTCCAATCTGGAGCCTTGAGTACAGTGTGGAGTCCCTTACCACCATCTCCTCAAACCAGAAGAATGATTGAGAAGGTTTCTTAGCTAGAACAATTATATTCAGTCACTACATCCATTTTTCACTTTGCTGATCCTTCCCTTCCTCTCCTGCATATCCAAGGCATAAGCCATACTGGGAGAGAAGCAAAGGCCAACTCCATCTGACACTTTCAGTTTATCCCAGCCTTAAGATGGCATTTGCTGTACAGCCAGAACGTATTCCAGGAGACTTGTGTTTTTGTGTAAGTAGACATCCTATTTTCACTCAATTCCCTAAGGGTGACTTCAAAGCCACTAGACTACCATTTTGGGGCAATATCCAAAATTAGAAACTCCCCATAACCTTAAAATGCCAAGAAATTTTTTTTCTCAAACTTTTGGGCTACATAACTGATTACATCAACACAACCTGTGCAACACTGTGAAATTAGCAAGGATCTGGAAGCAGGATGGGACACATTCTATGGAATGTATAAAACCAAACTCAAACAGCATGAAAAAAGTAATGTTTATTTTTATTGTTTACAAAAGCATGAACACCTTATGCAAAAGCAGCATCCTGAACCATACATTTCCCTCATCCTCCTGGGATATTGGCAGAAAACAAGTATTTTCTCTGTTCTTTAGGGTTAAATGTACTCTGCTGAGCTAAATGGAAACGACCCCACCGATTTCCATGGAGCTCTGACTGCTTACATTAGCAAAGAGGCCAACTCATCAGACTGCAATGCAACGAGATGTCATATGGGTGACGTGCTTTAGGTGCCAAATTGAATTAGTCTGCCTCTAACCAATATAAATACACTATCCAGATAATTAAGAAGCTCCCCATTCTTTTCAATTTTAACTGAAACAGATCTAATTTTAAATATGTGTTTAAACATTATGACTCTCGTCCCACACTAACTTCATGCAAGGTTATGCACCATGAACAATTTTACTCAAGTTTTGAAGAGATAGCAAGTGTGCTCATAAGCTATTTTAAGAGTGAGACCTTTCAGCACAATAGCTATTTACTCCTTTCTTACCTGCCTCCCCAGCACATGGAGGTCAAGTGCTTACTCTGAAGAAATGTGCCCTAAGGTTAACCTGAAAAAAAATGTGCAGCATTTTTACTTTGCCTTCATCTTTTTCTCATGATCTGGAGCTGGAAGTAGTTAATGGTCATACAATCAAACAGGCGATGCTTTTGAACCTACAGAGAAACATTTATTTATTTATTTATTTTAAAAGTGTTTTGTTAAACAGAGAATTCGACTGCAATAACTTCAAAGACTTACCTGGAGCAAGTTACTTACTGATTCCTAAAATGATCCCTACTATAAAACAGCATAATTCCTCAGCTCCTCTGAGTTGAGGTCCCTCCCCTCAGAATCTACAACTGATGCCTCAAAATATTTATTACACTGGGAGAAATGGCTCTGGCTTGCCTGCCATCCTATCTCTAAAATGACTGACAAATACTATTTATGTCTGCAAGACTGATATTGGATCTATGGATCAATGAAAACTGCTTGATTTTACTGCTCGAGCTGCAGGAACTGTTCTATTAGCTCCTGCCAACTTCACGTTAAAGAAATACAATTTACTTCACATATTGAAAGAACCTGCTAAGATCCCATATATATATATATACATACACACACAATGTATGTGTACACATATATACACACACATATATATAGGTAATTTGTATTTATTTTACATCAACACAGTGCTAAAAGAATCCAACAACTGTCACTGCTAGAGATGAGGCTAAATGAAATGGTATCGCTTATATGGCATCAAATAATTATGAGACTCTGGTCCAAGAACTTCAGAACTGTTAGCAAAAAAGTATCTTTCACTGGCAAAAAAAAAGTTCCAAATGGTTTGAATTTCACTTTTAATAAATTGGAAGCATTTAGAAAAAAAATATTTGAAAAAATACCATGCAAAGTAGATTTTATAATTTAAAGTTCAGTTCTGTGTATAGCAAACACACACATTTATACATATATTCTATTAGTTTCATGGCAAAATTCTGAGGTGTCTTGACTCAATGACTTTAATGAATCTGGCAGTATCTCACATGCATATCAATGCCTCAAATTTTGAAAAAGAAAAAGCTATACAAGTTCAGCCCTGTATTCTGTGAGTCTGGCTGCATAGTCAGAAACAGAAGTATTGCACTCAAGACCACACCTACAAAAATGTACATTTAATAAGGCCATTATATTCAAGATCATAATGGGACTCAAGTCACATAAACAATCAAATATATCATAGACCTAGGAAAGCCATATTGCAGATGATTGACTCAAAACAGCAGTGTTCCAGCAATTCAATAACTGACTTTTTTTTCCATTAAATGCTAATCTCTTGAACTGGTTTTACCCACAGGGCCAGACAACCTGACATGTATGTATGCACACATTCTCACAATGCATTGTTTCATTTTTTTTTTCTTGAAAGTTACCAAATGCCCCAGAGTTTGAGGGTAGGTTTCTACTCAAGTTCCGCCAATAAGGTTCAAGCTGTTACCAACTTTAAGCAGCTTCCATGATGGAGGGGTGAGAAGATTTGACTTTCAGTTATTTAAATATTTGCCAACATGCAAGACAAAGTGTAGCAAAGACATAACTGAACCTGTACTGGAATACTTCTCAGTCTGCTCTTTCAGAGCCAGATCACATTAAGAGTGTGTTTATCTGATCTGGCTTACTGGAAGACAGAGCAAACAATCAATTTAACTCAATACAAGGAATGATACAGATTTACAAGTCAGCTGCCCACATCCCACGCCAAATAGAAAGAAGCTACCCTTTAATCAAAGGGGTAAGCTACCTTGAATTTACAGTAGGGTAAGTGTATTCACACCAGCCATTAACTCGGAGTAGCAGGTGTGCTGTAAATCTGCTAGCTTGCTTTGTAGTTATTTGCTCCTTTATCGATTCCAAAGTTACCCAGTGAGCCAGCATTTTGGCTTGGTTAACGGTAGTGGCATTTGTCCAAGAAGGAAGGGTAGACCACTATCCCTCTTCCCCATGCCATACTACATTAAATACACAGAGCTATGCAAACGCAAAAAGCATCAGTACAAAGGCTGGAAGAATCACAAGACACAGCAGATAAGAAACTTAATGGTCACATGCAATACAGTTCAGCAGAGAAATTCTTTCACAATCCTATATTCTGCCATAAAATCCACAGTGGTGGAGATTATGGAAACTACCTTCCAGCTGAATCAACTCCAGCATTAGGAATTATTTCTGAATACAACAGACTAATCCAACCCTTTTTTTCCTAGGACTTGTTTGGGTTTAGACACTTTTTAGTATAGAGACAAGAGAAAAACCTGAGACACAGACGATGTGACCTGTTTGCATATCATAAACAGACAAATGGATAATCAAGATGCAAAAAATATTAAATGTGTCACACACTTTACACCTACAGCTCCACGTACTTTTTTGCTGCAGCAATGGTGTCACTTGCTGGATGCAAGTTTGTCACTAACTATGAATATGTTTTTGACCAGAGCTGGGAGAAATGCATTTAGACAGCAACAACACAGCTCTTGGAGTAATGAACAAGAAACATGGGAGTTCAGGAGATGGTTTCTGATTCCACCCCTCTCTTCTAGTCATTGCATCCTGAGCAGCTCAAAACATCTCTCTTAGTAATCCCATTATTTGGAAGGAGAATAACTCTTTCCATATCTTCTTCACAAAAGGAGCAGTAAGAAGTCCATTAATGTGCCACATAAGATGGAAAGCCATCTAAAAGGCTTCTACTTATTTTAGCAGTTTTGACTAAAAAATAATTAGCAGAATCACTTTGTCAATTAGGTTGAAAAGATCCGAGAATATTTTGGAAATAGAGTTTCAGAAGCCCATCTCTGACATTCACATTAAAATGGTGGCCTGACTACTAGCAATACATTGTCTGCAAGTGTCTAAACAAATAGAGTTTTGATGGGTATCAAGCAGTAGCAGCACCTTCAACATTTTATGTTTGCTGTATTTAGTACTTTTTAATTGAATTCTCTCTCCCTATAAAGCGACTGTCTGGTAGTTAGAATGACTACTCATACACACAGCATTTCTGAATGGAACTACGTATTGTTGTTTTCTCTCCACCATAATATTATCTTACCATTTTCAGTATCAGTCAGCACCACAGGTTTAATGTAGGTCACGGACAACAAGCAGCAGGCCTACTTTTACTGCTTGCTTCAAACAATGTATTGTTTCATATTCATACATTCTTAAGATGTTTTCTTCACTTAGCTATACTAAAAGTACCACTCTAAAATTTAAGTTTACATTGAAAAAGGTTATTGATGACTTGACCAAAAAAATACCACCAAAAATCCCTTTTTCTCCCACAGGAAATCATATTTTCTCCTGAATTAGTGTTAATGGATATTTATATTAGAGGACTCCATATTTCAGAAACCAGTTATTTAATGCTCAATATTCTTTTCAGCAGATGAAGAGGTAGGTATATTGCCACACAAGAAAAAAAAAACAAACCTGTAACAGATACTCAATTATATCAAATAATGTCTGAAAAGTCAAACACTCTTCTGACAGCACATAAACATGATGTGTCTGAAGACACTCTCCAAGGAGGACAAGAAAAGTTGCACATTCTGATTAGATAATACATCATAATTTGAAATTTAATAATTTTCTGGAAAGAAAACACAAGTATCCAAATGCTACTTCCTTCCCACCTCCCTCCCCCAAAGAAATGTGGGTGCCAACAAAACTGCCTGTATCAATGGTAGTATTAACTTTGGGACTGCTAAATATGGAATCAACTGCCATTCTTCCTTACCAACACCAGCAGTCTACAAGTTTACACAGAGACCATATGCATGATAATTACATAATTACAATAGAAATTCAACTTTAGTGTTGTTCTTAAAACAATCTTCATAAATAATGAAAATATCTGTGTTCTAGCTCTTCAGTAACCTAAGGTTAATTGGTACAGATAGTGGTTTTTTCTTCCTTTTATAAACCAAACTGGAGGTTCCTCACTGCCAACAATGGTTAAGGCCTGGATCAAGTTACTCTCCTTTTGCTTTTCCCTTTTTCTGCTTTTTTCCATTTTCCACCACTGCATTATTTTCTTGTTTGCTTAATCCATTTGCAACAGCACCATTTGCTATTTTGCCATTCTTCATGGGTTCCTTGGGCAGCTTATATGTCCGATAGTAAAAGTTACCAAACAGGAAAATGAAGGTGACAGCATAGAAAATTACACCCCAGTGCATCCATTTAGGGAACGGACAATCAATATAAATAGACAAGGCTGTGTGGCCAATAGTCACATGGAACTGCACCTGAAAGACAGAAAATATAGAATCAAAAAGGTCTGGATATATTCTGTAGGTCTGACTGCACCAGTGTATACCAATGCATAAAGTTATGAAAACTGCTAAACTGGGAGGGGGTTAGGAAGCCATATTTGGCTGCTACATCACACATATGCTTGACCAGGGACATCAAATTTATTGCAGTACCTGGCACCAGCTTTCAGAAATAGCAAAATGAGAAGACATTAAGAGATCTGGATTTTCTCTATGTTTTGAACAGGTTTTTGCAATTCAGTTGCAACCAACCAACCAACCAGTAAAGTAGTATTAGACTTTACTCACACAACTCATATCTATGCTGCGTGTTTTGGGAAATGAAATAAATACTTCCATCTCCAGGAAGTATTCTAGCTTGAGCTGTGAGTATCAGGCAGCTAAGAACTTTTGGAAGGAGCAGCATCTGTTCCAAAACTCTGCAAATGCAAATCCACTCAGAGGCAACACCTTCTGACATAAAGGGAGAAATTTTACTTACCAATTGTAATATGGTCAAGTACCGTTTCCACCACAGGTATTTCTGAAATTTAGGGCCGCAGGCAGCTAATCCATAATACATGTACATTATGACATGAATAAATGCATTCATCTGAGCTCCAAAAAAAGCTGTCCAGGAACAAAAGGGAAAATTGCCATGTAATTTTGAAAAAAAAAAAAAAAAAAAAGAAGTCTTTTCTAGGATTATTCATGTGATAGTAAAAATTTTAAAGCGTAGGACATGCTGGGATTCCATCCATGAAATATTCAGTAGTATAGCATAGACCTGACTGCCAACATGTGCTGACACAAATAGCTGTTCACACAAGTAGTATGTCACATCTTTCATGGAACTACTTATGCAAAAGCTTTTCATAAGATTTTTGTTAAACAGACATCAATCGCATGGATTCCACATTAGTTATTGTAGCATAACTGCAATTGTGTTGCTGAAGGATTATTAAAAGCTGTATTTAACAATGTAAAGTATAAACTATCAGGTTCTGAGCTTAAATCTTTTAAACTGTATTTGAATGCACAAGGTCCACTTCTCAGCAAGAAGTCAAGAAACTCATGTGGAAGTCTGATTAAATAGGCAAAAAAAAAAAAAAATCATACAAAGCAAAACTTCACTTGTGGTTATAACGCGTTTAAGGGCATTGCCAAGTGAGTTTGTCTAAATTGCTCATCTTTGGTTTCCTTATTTACGACCAAAATATTCAGCCTTCTTAAATATATAAATGTAGAGTATAACTTTTGCCAGAATGATCCATGCTGGACATGAAGTTCTTATTTGCATTAAAATCTCTTTGCTTTGTCAAGATTAGGAGCCATTTAACAGAAACAAATTATACCTTGTTAAGGTACTCTTACAGTGCCAGAGAGGCTCAAAAAGGCTCTAATGTATAAGATTAGGGCAATACAGACAATAGCTGCTGACATCAAACAGCTCAGATGTCCATGTGGTCTAGACCCAGTTAGTTATAATAGGGTCCAGTTTATAATAGATCTGTCTATGTAAGCAATGTGCTATCAACTAGAAAACAGAAGAACATAGATCTAGTCACATTTATGCAGTAGTGCTACATAAATGCAGAAGAGCAACTGTTGCTTTTCCTTTTGCAGGGGCTATAAACTAAGAGGCAGCACAAGAACACCAAAACTTGTAATAAATTTGGAAACAGTTGCAACTGTTATATTGAAAACTGCTGATACTTAGCACGAAAAGTCTGAAAAGGCAACAAGGAAGAGGGCATTTTGAGATATCCAGGGAATTTCTAAGACAACAAGTAAGCATCCAGTCTCCAGTAAGTGTATTTTATGGGTGCAGTAGCCAATAAAGATCATGAAATGTCTGGTTGAGTACCTGCATCCTGCAGATTACTTGGGAGAAATTCAAGGATAGTCACAGATACTCATTTTACAAGGTATCTATAGTAAATGAGAGCATAAAACCCCCATGCATTAAGTATTAGTGTGGTTTGACAAAAAAACCCAAAATATTAGTTTGGTGTGCTGTTTACTATATGTTATTTTCAGTGTCTTAAGCCTACTAAGCGCACTACAAACAAAAGAGGGTACTTTCCCTGAACCCTCAGTTCTGTAGAGCTTCTAATTTGAGAGAGATAAGACAAAACAACAGGAATAGGCATACAATAAGGCAAGGGAGGATGTGGCAAGTACAATGGAATAAAATTCTTTGATGGGGGCTTTAGCAAGAAAAAAAAAAGGCTGATAATGAATTATAGACTTGTGTCATTACAAACAGGTTTTAAAAGTTAATTGACAGATTTACTGGCTCACCTTCAAGGGAAGGTTTCAGAATTTTATACATGCTTCTTTATAAAAAAGAAAGCAAACCCCAAACTCATATACAATGCCAAAATAACGTCTCCATTAACTTCATTACATTTGCACACAGATTGTGGCCCTTAATTAGATTTTGCAGTTCTCTGTATCTGCAAAAATTAAAGTTAGGCAAGACACGTTCATCTTTCTATTTCATACAGAACAAGGATAATTTTGAAGACAGAACTTCAGGCCTGCAATTGATGCCCATGAGGGAAAAAAACAGTTTTGCAATTCATTAGATTACTGCCCTGTTATCTTTTCCTCCCCCACGTTTCCCACAGAGGAAAACTGTACACATTAAAGCTACTGCACTGCTTCAGTGCTATTTAAACAGTCTTGTATATTATAAATGTTAAGACTATGAAATTTTTTTTCATCTCTCCCAAACAATAACAATTCTCCCTTGTGTCCAGTCAAAAGGGTATGGGAGGAAGGGAACTCACCTTGTCCACCTGCAACCCACTTAATACCAATCCACCACAAGGTGAACATGGTGAAATGGTGATAGACATGAAGGAAACTAATTTGGTTAAATTTCTTCCTCAGGATGAAGAATACTGTATCCAAATATTCAATTCCTTTAGAGACATAATACCACCATAAAGCAGCAGCTATCTGCAATGAAAAAAAGACAACACAGAAGTTTTAGTGATTCCAGGCTGAATGGAAAAAAGTTCTCTCCACCTATCTATTGCAAGAGAAGGATATGTCTTCCTTCCCCAAATCCTGGTAAATGTTGAGGTGGAGTCGTCAAACACCTAATGGTATGGGAACAACAAAAACTATGCTCCATTCATCTATTCTGGACATGGAAGTATTATTCTGAGTCTACTGCTCACAAATCACAACTGTAAAAAGAACTAACATAGTTGAAAGCTTTGCCATGTCTTTTACATAGGGAGTTTGTGTCCTCATTCTCTATCCTAAGCTTTGCGGGAGAAGACTACCACAGGGCTTCCCATACTAATGAGGCAACACTGTGATATAGTCAGAACAACAAGGCAGAAACATGATGATAAAATGAAGTTGCAAAAGTTGAAACCTTATATACATTTCTTTCTGTACCACAGGTATATGGGTGGGATGGTACCAAATCACTCTTACAAGCTAGGTGCAGTACAGATTTCACATCCCTTAGAGCAATATTCTCCTCAGCCTCTTCAGGTCTGCTCAGTAACTCCCTCTGGAAAGCATCATTCTCCAAGTGGCTCTGTGTCATTCAGGGAATAGGAGCCACACAAGCTGCAGAGATATAACCCATCTACCCAACGTGACAGTGCTACACACCCAAAATTCCTCTTCTAATCCACGAATCAGTGAATCTTGCCCAAGATGCAACATAAACATGGCTTCCTGCTGAAATCAGGATAGTGTTGTACCAGGTAAAGCCCAGAAGCTCTGCGTAGCAATTTGCTAATACTATGATATGGGGGTATGGTGGTGGTGGGGACTCCCTTCCAGATCCCAAAGCATAGCAACAAGTCTAGTTCCTGGCATTGTAAGTCATCTAGCTTGTTATGCAAGGGTGGAACCAGAACATATCCCAGATGGTGACTCACAGAGAATGTAAAAAGAAAAAAAAAAAAAAAAAAAAAATTGGAAATGGCATCACCAGCAAGGAGAGGAGGCAATGTCACAACACACCTATTTGTAAGAAGTTCACCTGGTCTTTCAGGACTCATCTGACAACAAATTAGACTTCCTTACCTTAACATGGTGTGAAATAATCCCACCACCCCATCAGTCCCCAGGGGAGACAGAAGAGAAAAAGTTAAGACAGCAATAGCTTCCCTCCCCAAATACACACATACTGCTAGGCAAGAGAGAGAAAGGAGAATCAGAACGAGCAGTACAGAGTAATGGAATGCCCCCTGCATGTTTTCCTCCACCTCTCCAAACTAGCAGGAAAGGAATGCATCTCTCCTCAGAGTAAGTTTGTCACAGCCATAATTGGACTGCTGAGCATTTCAGGAGAGATTACAGCAGAAGCGAAAAAGCAGCACAGGAGCAGAAGAGTGCTGCAGATCTGCATTGCAGACTCTGCAGTTTCCCAAAGGGACTGCACAGCTTACTGTTGCCAAACTGCAGGCTTCTATGTATCCATTAATGAATATCCTTCTCATTCTCTGGATGTGATTTAGCCTACTCAGGTCTCAGGAAGAGGAGGCAGATTTTGTTATTTTTTTTATACAAAAAGATGTTAATATCTGTCAAAATCGGAGAAAGGCTTAATGAGAGAAAAATGACTCCCACAGATCTTGGAGTTCCCAGACACACAGGCAAGCTGCAAGAACCACATATATATATATCTATCTATATATACATATATATATATATATATATGTATGTTGCTCAATATCCAGTGCAGTTCTGCCTCTGGGACAGGTAGTCAGTTGTTTAATGACACCCACATCAAGGCTTTGTCTCACATCCATGGATTAGCACAACAGTCCAGCATCTTTTACAGATCTTTGCTAAAGCTGCATCTCCTAAATAAATTAAGATAAGCATCTTTTAATCTCATGAGTTACAATAAACACTTATAAAATGACAAGCCAGCAAAATACTCAAGCTCTTTGGAGGTCCTTCCTTCCGAGAAACTTTTAAAGAACAAATAGATCAGTCACAAGCAAGCTGCCATAAAATCTCTTATAAAGCCAATGTGCATTTTGTTAAAGAAGCAGTGGAACAATAAGCCAAATAGCCAAGAAGCAAATAGTCAATTTACTGTATGACACAGAGCAAAATTTAAGTGGAGGAAAATCCAACAAAAACCCTTATGTTTTATGCTCAAGATGCCACAGGTTCACCATATGCTCCTAGACAAGCCATTTAACATACCTCATTTTTCTTCTTTTGAATTCCACCTGTCTTTCACAGAAAGCAATTACAGCCCATGGATCAAAACCAGCTGAACTTTTGATCAAAATGCTTCCCATCACTTAAGAACAAAAATAGCCTCCATTTCCTTGCAGGATTACACTTGCTGATTTTTGTGTTCCTGTACATTTTTTTGCCTGACAGCCCTTTTGGTCTCTTCCTATCATAAAATTTTACTGCCATTTATTCTCAAACCTGATAGGTTTCATGTACTGATGATCTATTTCAGTGCTCCCAAAGACTTATGCAGATGTTTTGATCATTACCTTATAGATGCAGAAAAAAGTGGAAAATACACCGATACGTAAGCTATGCCTTACGTATCTATGACTACTATTAAACTTCTTCTGCAAAGCATCAGAAGTTAAAAAGGCATATTCCTGAAATGAGTAATACTAGTCACAACCATACCTTTTCTGGCAATTTTCATGTGTGCCAATCTAAGTCTGTTAAAACAGCAGATGGCACAGAAAGATTACATTACAGCCTAGGATTAAGGGGGTCAACAAGAGGTCCAATCCCATGACCTCTGCCTCCTGCAAGGCTTTTGAATAGAGGGCTGTTTTAACATGGGACTCCGTTCCTGCACCCTCCTTCCTCATTTCAGGTTGGGGACAGGTACTTCTTAGAAGGTAACAGTAACATGAAAAATGAAAGTGGCTTTTAAAGAGAACTCTTTTCCCAGCTTCAGTTACAGAATTTTGTTTACAGGACCATGAAGTCTATTTGTTAAGTCAAATTCCCTTTTCACAGAAGTTTAAAGTAAATGATTATTATATTTATTTCGTAAGAGGAAGCTACTCAAGCTCCAGACATAAATACAAACAACACAGATTATGATTACAATACAGAAGACAGCCATAGCTCAGCTTTGTGATAACAGATAGCACACTTAAAACTAAGAACTAACTAATTCACACAGCCCCAGATTCCTAATTCTCAGTTCTTCAGAAATGCTAATAAAACAGATGAACCTCGACCTGGGAAATAAGGACACGCAAATGTAAGCAGAGGGGGAAGGTGACTACTCACAGACACTAACATGTCTTAAGTTAGACAGTGTTAGGAAATTGTTCACTCCAAATACTGGAGCTTCCAAAGTAGTACTACAAAGCATGGATTTAACACCTCAGCCCTTTGCATTTATTATTTTGACTCCTAAGCTATAACGAAAAATGTTCTTCCAAGATGCAGCTGCAGCTCCTTCAAAATTCTTTCTTGGCGATTTCTTTAACCTTTTCTTTCTTGACTACTATAAACATTTTATATTTTTATATAACCAATTACAAAACACACTCCTCAACTTCCTGCCAGCAGTCAGTAAGGTGGCTACCTACTACACACAGAAGTCCTTTAGAAAGGAGTTTATTTCTGCAATTGTGGAATCTAATTCCCATCCCTGCTTGCTCCAGTCATCCATTGCCTCTTGTAGACTGGATGAGATTAACAGGTGTGGGTAGGTTCGAAACAGTAAGGAGGAGGACCAACTTCTTCATACTATGTGTAAACTACCTACAGAATTAATTGTCAGTGAAAGCCAGAAGCTTGATAAAGTTGAAGAAAACATACAAATTCATGGAAGACTATTCCCTTAGAAACTGGCAAAACAAAGAGGCTAGGCCTCACTTAAGAGGTCTGAGAGCTACAGACCGCTGGTGTTGTGAGACTATACAGGGGAAGTGCTACCACATGCCTTTACACTGTTCTCTTGAAATCACCATTGGCTTACTGTCTTGACACACGATGTGGGCCAGAGAGGAGAGGAAAGTCATTCTCTAGCACCCAGGATAGCCACACCTTTTTTTTGGACTGTCTACCAGCAATATGTACTCCCTTGAGGAACAAAGGATGGTTTCTTGACCCCTCACTTTGAGCAAGAGCTCTGGTCAAAAGCAGTCACTACACGGCAACATCATAGTGGCACATTCCCAACAACACAGAAACAGAGGTCATACCAGTGCTACTATGTTGCCATTTAGACCACCATCTGCAATTAGCGTCACATTTCTCAATATTTGCTCCAGCTTTCTAAGCCCCACAATAGCCATATATGAAGCTGTTGCTTTCCAGAGCATATTCCTTAATGCTCTTTAGGCTCAGTGCTGTTTCCATTTGAGATAGTCCCAGTCTCCTTCATCTGACTTATACAGTACTTATTTACTCATTCTCTTACAAATAAAGTTAGTGCATCTGTGATTAATTCTACTACTGAAGTGCAGCATTCCTCTTCAGAGAAAACCCAGTGCCAACAGATATTAGATATTTAGTATCTAGATCTATTAAAAGGGTGTGAGAGATGTGCTATAAGGTTTATCAATTCTAAACTCAAAACTGCAAGAAGCAGCTCACATTTACTTACATTTTAAAACTGCTTTTGCAGGTTTATATTATGAAAAATGATGGTGAAAGGAATCTTGATGAGGTTTGGGGGTTTTTTTGTCCAAAACCATACCTTCTAAATGCAAAGCATGATACACTGTAAGGCAGGCCAGAAACGTATCCCAGACTCTTTAGTTACACAAAGTACACTTGTGGACAGCATAGTTTTCTACTTTCAACTTATTTACCTAAATTGAGAATTCATTCAAAAGAACTACCAGATAATGATCAAGATAAGGATCTTGACTGGTAACATACTATACAGGTGCTGCACAACTTGAGAGAAGTTTTTCAATCTTCCATGCTTCTTTAACTCTCTCAGTTGCAAACTGAACGTTACAACTTAAAACTTTAGAATTTATGCAAATTCATAACTTTGCAAAAAAATCAAAAAGTCAGGAAATCCAAAGAGTAGATATTGCTAGAGCAACCTTTCTTTTCTGGACATATTATGTAATAAATACATTGTGCACATGATTTTGCCTTTATTTCATTGTATAATAATGCTTCATTTGGCATAATGAACTAAACAGAAGATAATTCTTTTGAGCAGGTCTGATCCCTCCACAGCTTCCCACAAACAAGTGCACCTAAAAGTGAGGCTACAAAACAGAATTTTTGCGTACTAAAAGTCATTACCTCTTGTAATTACTTAGCTAATATAAAAATTCCTGCAATATATGCCATACCAGTCCTCAATGTCATCCAGCTGAGTACAAGGCATCCTATTTTGCTTATCTATTAAAAAAAACAACCTGTCAAGCATTTGTTATACTTGTCTAGACTTTGTTTTTAAACAAATTTATTAACAGAAGTATTTCAGCGACTGAAATAGTGAGTGCAAGTATTGTCAAAGGTAAAAGATGGGTAACTGCCATAAAGCCAATAAAAATCTACACAGATCTGTTCTGCAATATTAGCCATGATACATAAGGTGTAAGACTCAAAACTGTCCTTCTCACTACCACCCCTGCCATGTGCACAAGCTTTTAAGTAATACTACCCATGAACAGCCATCTTGTAGACACTTTTAAAAATGTGTTATTAAATATTAAATGTATTTATACTATAACACACTTTCATTACATTTTCAGGAACACGTTCTAATCTGTAGGTGAAACTTGCAAGAACAGCCAAGAGATTCTCAAGTGTCAGCTCTGCCAGAAGATAAGACTCAGAACATGAGCTAATCAACACTGTTACAGAAACCAACAAGCATCTGCACTTTGATTATAATTTGAATACTTTCCAAAAAACACACATTTGAAATCTAAGTTTCTACAATGAAATGTACCGATAGTACATTTGCCAGAAGCCAGCAAGACCTCATGAAGCCAAACATGGGTAAAGGAGACAAAAAGTTGCCTCACCAGTATGAGTGAAGTGCAACCACAGTATATGCTGACAAATATTACTTGCTTTGATCTAGCTAGAACACTACACCTTTACTGCGGTTAGCCTGGTATCATAAACTTCAGCAATGTCTAGGAACCAAAGTATGTATACAAAGTTTATCCTGGATTGTACAACCACAAATGAAGCCAAGGATGGTATCTTTAAGACTACCTGTACTTGCAGCAGTCAGATGAAAGTTAATGCAAATACACTGATACACTTTGATTAAACCTGTTAAGTGCAACGTAGTCAAACCTGAAGTAGTCTGTGAGAATATAACGGATACAGTCATGGCTGACAGCAGAACTTTGGAAACACTATTTTCAGGTAAGACTTAAAACCATCACATAGTGCTATATATTACACACATTCATATACAAATACAAAAAAGAAATACTCACCCTAACTTCATAAACATTATCTGAATAATCCACAGTCTGGCAGACATAGCTGTACCCTCGAGCTCTTGATGACAAAAACAGCTGAAAATATTAAAGTCATACATGAGGGGAAAGACGCTACATAAAACATGTTCATAACAACTATCAGCAATTCTCTTGCTACATCAAACTTACCTGAACAGAAATATTTTTTAAAATCCTTATCAGTCCTGAGAATACTACTGAAGAAAGCCAGTATTTAATTCTAACGACCTGTTGTTACACAGTACCTTTTTTTTCCTTGTAAATTAAAAAGTACTCATTTTCCCCTGCATGTTTCTTCCCAGATAATTAGTACACATTACTGTACACATTAGTAAAAATTCCAGTATGACTTTAAGCTATTCAAAGATGAGTGTTCCCTCTGACGGCTCTAGCTTCAGAAACAAAAAATAACTAATTGCTTTCACTATGAATGACAGAAACGCTATTCCCATGATGGATTTGAGAGACAGGGATTAGATAAATTTGGTCTACTATTCTTAAAACAGTATACCAATCAAAATCCAGGAAAAAACCACCCCCGAACAGCCAATGCTGAGCACCCATAAAACATATTGAGAGAAACAGAATGAAGAAAAGTTCCCCATTTTGTGCCAACAGAAATGGCCTAAAGCACATGAAGTGCTCCTGTAGGGCCAATTCAAAATAAAGCATATTACAATAACCTGAACAGAAGAAGATAAACTTGACATTTGAGCAAGTTCCCATTGGAAAGAAGAACACTTGCCTAGAGCTGTACAAGGTTCAAGTAATACTTCTACTCTTGACATTCATAAATGTTATGATCCAAGATTGTTTAAAGCCAGGTAATCCCACCCTGTTAAGGATCAAACAAGACAGCAGTGGAGCAGACATAACCTGTAAATTGTGAGCTGTAAAAGTAAAGAAGGGTGATACAAAAAGATTGCCAAAATAAACATGGGTAGGCACTGACTATTCTTACCGCTAACCTGACTTCCATCTTATTTAGAGTGAACTCGAGTTTACTTCAGTATCTCATCTTGCACACAGCACTAGGAGTGCAGTGAGGTGCAGAGACAAGCGTTATCCAGATAAAACCAACACACAAAACCTTGTGAAACTCTAGAATTACTTGCTGCACATGTCTGTTAAAGTAGGGAAGTGAAAGAACTGTACACAGAAATGATCCTAAGAAAGAAATTGAACTACTTCTGCATCATTCAAGTCCATTTACAATCTGCTGTAACACCACTACTCTCCAGCATGGTCCTCCACAGGTACAAGCACATTTGATAATTTCAGAGAAGAGCAGGGAACAGTTTAGTCTGCACTGTTAAAGAAACTAACCAATCACTACTGTGACCTACTGGGTAATTTGACCAAGGTTCCCTTGGCAAAAGGCAGTAAATTGACTTCATCAGACTGCCTCAAAATAGAATAAGAAATTCAAGATTTTGTGGCAAAATAGGGGCTATGCATATGGGAATTCTGCATGTTCTAAGAAAAATTTGCTCCTAATTTGTATCTGAATTTGAGTCCAACATATGGCAGTCTTGGACTAGACAACCTAGCAGTGCTTTATGGACTTATATTTTTAACATAAGTTATCACAGATGAATACAGCTTGCCATCAGGATGATTATTTAAATAACATTTAAAGGCATTTCACACTCAAATTCTGTCCTCAGCAATACCTGGAAGCTTTGTAGTCATTCACAAAACACAAACTGTGTATCATTTTACTCATTACAATTACATTACTCATGTGAATTACAACAGTGGCACACTGGTACTGTAAACCTCATGTAGACTGAAGCAGAAGCTGCCTGGTTAAAGGGAGCAATTGAAACTTGAACACCTTCCTCCTATCAGTCTCTAAGATCAAGAAAAGACACATAGCAGGAAACTAGAACCTCAGCCTGTGTCTAAATTTATGAGCTTTCAGCCCACCAGCAGCAAAGGCATCCTTGCAGTCCCACTCGTTTTTATGTCGATTCAGTGATTTGGAAATGCCATACAAACACATGTGTTATACTTTAAGCAACACAGGCTTGAAAATTAATTGACCACAAGTCTGGTATAATTCAGTTTATAGATAAAACAAACCAATTTAAAAGAATAAGTGAAAAAAGACAGACATGCCAAAAACACTGCAGAATTCATTTCAGAGGATTTTCAGTTTTAACCTGTCAAGATGATTGGATTTCATCCATTCACACAACTATCCTTGGGTGTCAGCATTAAATTCTGTTGTACTTGTAGTATTTTATTACTCAGTTGAATAGTGCAAGGAAACAATTTAGACAAGATGACAACCGAGGTGCGATGGCTAAAATTTTACCATGTCTTAAAAAAAGGCTGAAATTAGTTCATGATTTTAATACAGAAGCTCTGGGGAGGGGTCAATATGCAGATCATCATCAGATATGCCATGCTTTCTTGGCAAAAGTACAGAACAGACCAGCCACAAAAAGAATTTTGCAATGCTGTAATTTTAACTGCTCTGTTCATTTGCTTCTTTCTGGATATGGATTTTGCAAATTTATGATTCAAGGTCTTCCAGGAAGAAGACTCTCAATCCACATGAGCAAAGTCACAGCAGCATAAACTACTCCTTAACATCAGCTATATTCTGGACAGCTATCCTTGAATAATGATTAGCAAACTGTTAAGTAATCCCACTTAGCTACTGATAAAGAGCTGATCCACTGCATTGTTTCTAGTCATTTCTTCTGTACAAAAAAATCTAACAAAGGAGAAATGCAGCAACACTGAAATTTATTTAAATTAACACATTCAGAACATTGCAAACCAAGTATTAGGAGACTGTATCATTTTTATTTAAAGATACAGCTCATTTTTATTCTTATTCTAAAAGATAATCTACAGACAAGATACTTTTCCTCACTACAGACAACAGACATCTGAATTTCTAAAAACAATACATACATGGAAGGCACCAAACAGCTCAATTTCTAACAAATACATTCTGACACCCCTTCAGATTACTAAAAAGAAAAAAAAAATCAGTTACAAGTGTTAAATCTGTACAGATTTTAGTTAATCTGTCCAGTATTCACACTAATATACATCTAAGAACAACTTGGAATAGCTAGTACACACATTCTCTCTACAGACTCATTTTAGTGCATTTATTCTTAAACAGAATGTACCCAGCTACAGAAATACTCACATCAAAGGCAAACTCAGCTTTAAAAGTCTGTGCAAAACATTCACCCTCAATAGACATCATGAATATGTAAGATTATTTTCATTTTACAATCTGTAGACACCCTCAGACTTAAACAGGAATTCCCTCCTGCGAGAGGGCATACACACCTCTTTGAAAATGAAGAAGTTGAGTAGAACCATTCCAAAGTTGTAAACAACCAACAGGAAACGTAACTGGAAGGGTTCTCTTGTCTTCATCCATTTGGGGCCCAGCCAGACAGTGAGGAGATAAATAGTGCTTATAGTCAGTGTTGGAAATGGAGACTGCATCAAGGGCCAATCATCAACACGTTTGTCTGGGGGGGGTGAAGCAAACAGAAGGAGTCAACAAGGTCTGGACAAAAATATATTTCATCATCATTTTCAGCATTGCATTTGTTAAGTATTGTTATCTCCTGGAATAGCTGCATCAGATAGTAGAAACACAATACACTCATTCTTTCCAGGAAGGTTAAAGAAAATAGCTTTTAAAAAACCCACTATATCACATTAACTCACACAGAGATTCATTATGTCATGCAAGTTCTATTGTTCAGTTCTACAATCCAAAACAATAAAGCAAACAGAATCACGTGAGGCCAAACCCAACCCACTAATCCCCCCAAAACCAATTTTGCTTATGATGAATAGTGACTGTAGTGGCAACACAACCAAATATTCAGCACCACTGCAAGTGAAAAGATACACAAAACTGGCAAAATACTGACAAAATTAACAACTTTTATTAGTTTAAAATTAGGCACCAGGAAGCCTCCTATTATTTTTTATAAAGGTTGTACGATGTTAGCCAAGTACCTTTGCTATCTGATGTAGATCAGTCTCATATGTTTCAGACAGAATACTAACGTTACTGGAAAACAACTAAATAAAAGAGTTTAAAGGGATGGTTCTAGTTAGAGTAATCTGTGCTGCTATATGGGAGACAAAGGTTTTATTTACAGTCTCTTTCAGTCACTCATGGGATCCAGAGTTACACATATTCTAGGGCCCAGAATATGCTATGTTAAGTTTTGGATCTGTATCAAAAAAGCACTCTGAGCATGATGAACCAGTGACATCTACGATTAGAAGATGGCTCTGCTACAGAGAGAGGAAGGGAGAGACTACTGTGACATCTCCTTACTCAGTGTTTCCTTCCCCCCACCCCACCATATGAAGGTTAATCTCTAGTTATAGCAAGAAATACAAGGTAACTATTCCATAACTATCAATACTTCAGATACTGCACAGCTCTACAATACTAACTGGATTATTTTCCAGATGCTTAGGCCAGTTGGAGTTCAGATGGAAATCACACCACAGGGCTCCTTGGGAAGCTCAGACATCTAAACACACCTGCCTTCAGTCATTTGTGAGCAAACTCATAAATAGCAATGCAGTTGCCCACAGACTTACCTAGAGGACAAGTTTCTTTTGGAGAACTGTTTTTCTTCATGGTAACCCAAAGACAGTGAAAAGAACCTATACCATAAATTAGCTCCTGATCCCAGGCATACTAACAGGTAAGTTAGAAAACCCTTCTTATCTACAAAATGAGGAACTCTGATGCAGTGAAAAAAGTACAGAACAGCACTGCCATTACTCCTCCACTTTTCTCTCGTTTCCTTGGTTGCCCTTAAGATCATAATTAGAACCTCATTTTAGGAGCAGATTTCATGAGACCCTCTATTTCTAATAAACAACACGTATTGTGATCTACAGAAAGACAGTGTGCATAGCACTGACGCTTCTTGCTTCCAGTTGATTTAACAATACTTGATCTGCACATTGCAAGCAAGATGCTAGGATGCCTAAAAAGTAGCAGAAAAGAAGAAAGAGAAACCAGCCTAGCTGCTTCCATTATGGCTGTTAATATCAGAAGAGAGAAGTCATCCTAGTACACAGAAACCTCCAGCAAGGCTGATGCTGCCAGAGTGACAGGAGTCAGCCTTGTGACCACAGCTGCTGATAGAAGTCAAGGGCAAGGTAGGGCAAGGAGTACAGGGAGGAGTGGTAAAAAATTCAGATTGACTGTAGAAACACAGGCAGCAAAACAGAACTAAAGACAGTGAGAGAAGTCAGTCAGTTACCTCTTACTTTTCAGCAAGTCCCTGGAACAGACACTTCTATTACAATATAATGTACTTTCTGTAAAACACAAGAACAATTGCTTTATAGTACAGTTTAGTGTCTTGGGATGTAAAGGAACAGCCCCATTTTCCAGACTTCACAGAACGTTACCTATTGAAGCTGAAATCACACCACTGCGTTGCAATTATTACAGTACTATCTCCCTTACACTTTAGTTCCTGTTTGTTTTTAGCAATTCCTCTACCAATCTGAATTTAAAAGTAAAAGATAACATCATTTAAAAGACAAGAGAAATGGAGAACCTCAACATCCACCTGATAATGGTAATGGGCAAAGACTCATCTCCACCAAGCAAGAAGAAAGGTGTCACTTTCTTAACTAAGAGACAGCTCTGGGAATAGCTGATGTGTGACATGCTTTAATCAAATCCACATCTCACTTCAGACACTGTAGCATGCAACAAGTTAAGAGCAGGTGAGGCAAGAGGCCTGGTTGCTTTCCCAGCCTTCTTGCACTAAGCAATATAAAGAAGCAAGGACATACTAGAGAATCTGTCTTCTATTTTCTAACCCAGCGTTTCATGGGAAGCTGAATGCTAAAGTGACAATATGAAAAGCGTGAAAAAGGAAGAAGATTTGAATTTTACCCAGAAGCTGAATGTTACCATCCACTGCCGAAAATAAGAAACTATGACCTATTCCAGATTTCTTTTGGTGACAGGAGACAAAGATCTCTAGAGGGAAGAACAAGGATTCACTAGAGGTGAAAGGAAAGACAACAGGACAACTTTTATGAAAGTCCAGCTGCAAGTGGTCTTTGCCTCACACTTCATCAGCATTGTAAACAATTCTTTCTCCTACTTTCCACAAATACTACAAATTGAAGAACTTAACTAAATAGATCTCTTGGTTTTCTCCAGTTAACTGTGACAACAACATAAGAGCACCTGGGCAGCTGGCATTACACCTCCATACCTGCACCATGGTTTCAACCTGTTACTTTTCATTTGCACAAGGTTTTTGGACAGTGGGCCACCACATCTCAAAGACAAGTCTTAAAGTATTTGCAAGAAAAGCATAGCTTACTGATACAGACCACATAACACACTGCCCAGGGAATCTGTTGGATTGGGATTTTGGGGGCATGACCTTTTGAACACAAAATACCTGTATGAGAGAGAACACAGTAGGCAAATCAGTTCTGGAGTACATCCTGGCCAAAAGAGAAGCATATCAATAGTCAAAGAGTTTATTCTATTTCCTACTGTGCTAACTAAGAATACCACCTTGCATTTATTTTAAGGGCATTTAGGAGACTCCGCACATGATTATTTTTTACTAATACTGTGGCATCAGAAAACATGCTACTATCCATCCCAGAACTTGAGAGATTTAGGAACTTGTTCATCACAAGATCTCGCCTGGATAATGCAAAGTAACTTGTTCAGTTTTAAACCAGCTGCACGCACCATTCCTGTTGCACAGAAGGTATTACAAAACCAATTTCATTTCAGTTTACCAGGCAAGCCTGCCTGTCTGTGTTCTACACAGAAAACACAATTACATGCTGAAAGATCCTTGTTCCGAACTTCTTTTCAGATATCCTCTTCCAAACCAAGATAAACTCACTCTCTTAAGTCATCTCCTTAAGAGACAAACCTCCCAAGCTACTCCAATACCCTCCTCCCTCACAACTCCACCTTGTTTTAGCAAAAGCAGCATAATTTTGTGTCCTACATACTAGCTGGTGCTGATGACCACAAATGATTTCTGCAAATTACAGAGAACTGTCTACATCTTAAGGGGACATATGAGTGTATTAAATCCTGTAGTACTTCACACGCTATAAGTACATTATTACCTGAAACATGAAATAAGCTTGAAATAAAAAGGCCAGCTCCCTGAATTAAAAAATCCCTCCAACTGCTTTGAAGCAAAATGACCAATGCCTTTACCTGATTAGAATTGACAGAGACCGACTGAATCTTTCAGGGGATTAATGCATTTATCTTTCAAATCCTAAGACCCAGATTCTAATTCGATCACAAATAAAATGTCTGTTGTGATGGCACAGGCTGTAGTACAGTGCTTTTTTTGTAAGGTGGGAGAAAGAACAAACATTTAAAGTTGCACTCAATCATAAAGGTGAATCCAAAGTAGAATAAGGTAGCTGCTAACATGTTCCTGATAGAAAATTACTGTTATTTACGGAAAGAATATGAAATGTTTATATACACAAGGTTTTCCTGTCATTTTGTGTATATACATTTTAAAGTTTCACATTGCAAAGACAAGACAAGAAATAGAACTTTTATATATATATATATATAATAATTGAAATTGCCCTGAGGCACCTACCCTTGTAGGATTTAATTCTTTACGTGGGGCAATTAACAGGAAATACACACATAAAAACCTCAGATTTCTTCCTCCAAAGCAAGAACAAGAGCAGAACCAGTGAAAAGGACTGAATATCCTACCTGGTAACGTCCAAAGAGGACATAATTGACCTACATTGAAATATAGAATGCAAATGAAGATAAACTTCAATAAGTAAGGCTGCACTGATGGTGAAACCTCCATGAAACATACTATAAGTGTTTTAATAGCAAATGCTTCTGTTAAATGTGGTTCAGCATTTCCTTTCCAATAGAGAGGACTTCAGATGGTTAAATTTCCTGCATATTACTGAGCCTATGATCATTTTCTTTTCTTTCATCAAGAAGCACAAACTTCAAGAATAAGCAAACAAATGCACAGCACAGTTGCTCCTACATTCATCAGGAAAAATCCTGAAACAGTGCAATGGTGACTATATCTGCTTTTAGTATTAGTTTTAGAGAAAATAATACATAACCAAAATACATTACTTTTGAATTTCCCTGCATTCATATTAGATTCAAAAGCAATACTTAGTAAGTCTTTATTTTCACTTAAACATTATATGCATTCCTTAGCTATAAGGTCACTACTCACTAATTTATCTGGAGAGCCTTTCAAAGTTATTAATAGCTATTGATACTATTCTCAGCGCAAAGACACTTACAGTGCCAATCCAGCACATCCATCTGTCCAATTACATTTCTAAAGACACTGCAGAAATGATGGTGACTGTTTAAAAGTGGTTCTTAACAGGGAGAGCTCTCTGCAGATCACACAGTTTATTTTAACAAGAAGTCCTCTCAAAGCTCAATCTCAAGTTTAAGAAAGATATAATTAAACAAGTGAAATTTTAATTCCACAATATAAGGCAGGCAAACCAGTATTATCTAACTGGAGTACTGTTCTACGAACCACACTGTTTTAATTATTTAAGAATATCCCATATCTTATTAGCTCCACTAGCACTATAATTGAAGGATATTACAAAATGAAAACACGTATCAAGAAAACATGTGAGAAACGTAACTTCATACACCTTAAAATGTTTACAAAGCTTTCAAATTAAATACCTTAGCAGTATTTTAGTGCCCCCCTCTCCCTCTCTGCTTTCTGGTTAGGGATTAATATTCTATACAACATACTTCTTTTTCTGCATTTGTATTAGAAATACTGGCTCAGTCCAGTAAATATTTAAATGTGAATATAAGGTTCACTGTGGCTATACAACCACTGCAGACTGGCTCAGCTGAAATTAAACTCAGATAGGCATCTACATGATTAGACCCTATGCTTTTAAACTAAATGGAGTAACACATCAAAATCACTTAGAAGTACATTCACTGTTACAAGTTTGTAGACATTCCAAGAAAAAAGCTCAGTCTTTGACTAAAACCTCAGAATGTACGGATAGAACAACAACAGCAATAAACTTAGCCTTTAAAGCAGTACATGACTAACTACATGGGCTGCACAACTCGAGACTGAAGACTGTCAGAGAAGTACTATTGCAGAATCAAAATTGAGAGGCCATATATCTTTGGACTGAATACCTACAGAAGTTAAATTTTTCTATTCACTTATTAATTACAATTTTAATAAAGCAGTTTATATGGCCCAAAATTATTCTTTTAGAAGTGTCCCTTGCTTGAATTGTCTGCTTTGATATTGATTATTCATTGAAGATTAGAGTGCAATATGTGCAATTAACTCAGTTTATCAAGTTTCTTTATGAGAAATCCTATGATAGAGGATTGAATCTAGCGCACAAATTAAAATAATTTGCCTATAGTCTCACTCCTGTTTCAATCAGAAAAAAGTCTATGTCCTCCTAGGAGGGACTGTGCACAGATTGCTGCAGGAAAGCAAAAGGATTGGGACACAAGGAATGTCCAGTTTATGCTTCTTTCTCACCTTTATCTCGCCTATCAAACCTGGCAATGTCTGCAGGCTCTGGCACTATGGGTACTTCTACGGAGTCTGACAGGGCCAAAGATACCTGTACCTAACTCAGGAACACTGCAATCTAGTATAATCTACAAATCAAAGGCCATGAAACTTCCCTTAATGCACATTTTAGCTAAGAGATCTTCCTCAGAAGAATTTCCCATTTTACTATAGAATATGTCTTTTCAGAGACAGAGAACCCAGTAGAACATATAACAGCTTGCTGTAAGATGTTAACTAGACCCACTGCATACATTTGCTCCCTAAAGCCCAAGGATTTAGGATTATACTTTAACCAATTAGTGATACTTTTCTCTGCTAGACTGAAGACCCATCTTTTACCAATTTTTTTTTTTCATCCTTATTTGGGTAGTTACAAGCAGCTATCAGGTTACTCACTAGCTGCTTTTTTTTTTAAATGTGTTTTATTTTGTTTAAAGAAAGACCTTATTTCATTCACCTGAAGGCGTATTTTCCAAACCTTTAATCATTTTCATGGCTCTTCTCTGGATCCTCTACAAACATTTAAATCAGCCTGACAGTGAAAATTAACTACACCAATCAAGTCCCCACCACTTTCCATCACAGAAGAATTCTGTATTATCACAGTAACATCATAGCACCAGTGGTGGTTATGATTGGCAAGAAAACGAATAGGTGTGTTACTGGTAAAGCTAAGGATGACACACTCGCAATGCCATGTAACAGTTTCCTAAAACCTGGCACAAAAAAGCACAACAGGTGGCCTGATTTAAGTAATTTTTTAAAATACAGAACAGTACAGAGAAAACATGTTTACTTTGATCTTCAAGAATGAATGGAAATATCCAAGTATTTTGTCTACCCTCAAGCTTTAGCTAGCCAAGAACAAACAACTTTGGGCTGAGAACAAGAGACATCAACATTTATGGCAAATCATTGTCGTTTTAACAAGCTATGAAACATTTAGCTAAGATGCAAGAATAAAAATATTCAGTGTCAAGCCCCATGAATAATGAAAACATATACTCTGAAAAACAAAACAACAAAATCCACAGATTTTAAGAGTTTGCTAATGAAGCTGTACAAATCCTGTTGCACTCAGAAATGAGAGGTGCCTGCCCCAAAACCAAAAGGACTACAGACAAGACTAACAGGTACTGCCTATAACCAGCTGTAGTTTTGTTTTAGATTTCAGGGCTTTGTAATTGACTGTTTAGTCTTTTTTAAACCTATATACAGCAAAATAAAATCAAAATACTACACAGCTAAGAACATCTCCTGGAGCTAATGAACACCTGTGTAATATGCATATGTTCCATAAACTTCCATTAAAATAACAGGAATACCTAGCCCAAATTTGTTGTTAAAAGGTCAGATGTATTTTAGCTAGTATTCATGTTATTCTAACTAGCATGCTAGTCTTCTTGGGACTCCCATCATTCAGTCACTAATACCATATTGTCTCTGTGCCTGTACACAGCAGTTACAGGATACACTTGTTTCAAGACAAGGATAATAATGGAATTATTATGAAGTTCAGGAGCCATATCAATTCACCATCAAGTTGCAGGATTTTCAAGTCTAAGAGATTGACCTGTTCAAGTTATTTTTGATTTACATCCTCTGTTGATTATGATTATTTGTGAGGACAGTGCAAACACTCTGCTTCAAGGAATAATAAAAATATAATCCTCACTGAAGCTTACACAAGATTTGGAAGATAGTAAGCCCTTGAGGCACGTAGCATTCTTCTGTTTGTCACATCTTCTCCAAAGATCACAAAAGCAAGATGCATTCCTAGTGCAGTGATACCTGCATGTCTTTTCTTAAATGTTACAAGTTATGGAGTAAATAGATGAAGAAAACAGATGGAAAAAAAAAAAAAAACAACCAACCCATGGGATGCAATTTTATGAACTAGTTGCAGAACTCTATGAACCAGCCCATGACTCTGTATTTCTAAAGAAATAAAAGTGCTGCATAAAACACACTTCAATAAGCTTTCCTTCCACACTTTTTTTTTTTTTTAAATTGAAACTTTTATTCAAATTTCTCTGGTCTTAGCCAAAACTATTTTGGAGAGCTCAGACTGGAGATGTCATTACTCCACACAGAAGTGGTGGCTTTTGGTACTATGAAAATAGTTGTAGGGGTGTCAGTAAGCAGTAATACAAACACAGGATTTATGCACATTCAATGTTGCAATAACAGATTAGACTATTGGCCCATCTAGTGTGATTCAGAGGATGATCACCGCATAAATCTTCTCCATAGACAGATTTTTTTATTAGATTCCCTCAGTTAGAAGATAACAACCTTGAAAAATTTGAAGGATTATTAATAACAGTTTAATAATAACTCTGCAAGGCCTTATCCACTGTAGAGACATGTGTTACATACTCAGCATACACAGGACAGTAAGTTCAGCACTGATGTATGTCTTGCTACTGTGGTAACACAGTACAAGGATACTGATGCTTAACTACATAGCAAATGTAAACAATTTATATTGCTGCTCTCATAAAACAGAATGATTTGGGGTTGCAGATGCGCATTTAGAGACTCCTAGATGCAGTATGAAAACCAGCAATAGCAAGTGAAATCTACCTAAAAACAATACCAGAAAACTACTTGAGAACATTTGAGAAGCTGCACAGAAGTCTCTCTGATAAACTACCCACTTTTTCTGTTTGCATCAGCATGAAGATGCTGCTCATCAATTTGGTTTTACAGAAGGATGAATGAGGTAGGAATTATGTTGTGAGTAAAAACTACAAAAGAAGTTATTGAAATATATTTGCTCTTATCTTCAAAGTTCAGGGGCAGAAGTAAAATTTACAGTTGTGAGGTACATTAGGTCTTCCATTAGACTAACACAAATACATCAGTCAAAGCCTCCAATGAAAAATATTACTGCAAAACACTTAGATTTTTTTTTTTCCTCAACATGCCTTTGACATCAGCAAAAATGACAAATGACCATAAAAAGAGACTAATTTTTAACTGGTGATTTTCAAAGCATGAACTGAATGAGAAAATGTTCTTATACCTAAAGATGACCAGAAGAACGATCAGTGTCTGAATCTTTCACTCACTAAGTACGCAGTAGAAAAATCATCAATTTGGCAGCTAGATAATGCCATACGCAAATGACTGATACAACTACGTCTCTTCTCTTTAACAGCCGTGTTACCTTTCATGGTAACATATGGCCCCCAAATCTAAGCTTCTCCAGTGTTTTCTGCAATGCAGTTTCTCACTCTTGATCAAAAATTCATGGATCACTGAATCTGAGATTAGACAGAATAGAAGAAAATCTGACCTAAATATGAAAGCATTTTGGGGTACTATATGTGTAACTATTTCTATTGGGCACATCTGTTCCTGGTAAACCACTAAATATTAAATGCATACCCCGAAAATATGGTTATGACATCTCGTACTTACAGCCCAGCTATTCAATTTAGCACCTGTATTTCCTATTTTTTTTTCCTTTACAGTATCTTAAACCATTTAAAAACAAGGTGTTACAATGATGCTCTAGGAATAGAAGGACATAAAATCTTGTCTAGAGAGAAGATTTACTGGCTCAACAGAAAAAGTGAAAAACACGGGTTATAAATTCCCTTCTTGTAGCAACATCCTGTGAGCATTTAGAAAGCAATAAAACAATCTCTTATTTGCTGGGAGAGGGAATCAAGGAGATAGTATCTGTAAGCAGATAAAAAAGAAAAAAAAATAATAGAAAATCACCATGGTCAAGCATGCAAACTGAAGTATAACATATACAAGAGCTGGAAGAAGATGCTTTTGAGATGCTGCAGAAAGAGATAAGAGGAATATGAAAATATGATGGAAACAAATCAAATGGTCAAGCGTCCACAATTATGCTGAAACAGAGGACTACATGTGGGAGGTGGATGGATAGAGTGAAACTAGGGAAGAAACGCATGGTACAAGCAGACACAATGCCACAGAGAGAGAGAACGCTCCAGGGCAGGAGTTAAGGATCAAACCACTGAAATTATTCAAGTACATAAAGAAAGGAGTTGAGTTGCAGGCATATAAATGAGTTAATCTGACAGAACCAAGAGCAGTTAATGCCCACAGGTGTGCCATTACCTTGCATCAAATGCAAGCCAAATTGAGGTAGCTTATACCCCCTCACCTTCCACGAGCAAAAGGTAAGCTAGCTCATGTTTATCTTGAGATCCAAGCACACACAATGGGAGTTAATGCAAAACACGCTGCAATCAATTCATCTCTATGCTTGCCTTGGAGCTACTTATTGCTTTACCTCCAGTCGAGGGTTCAGTCCTGGAAATCCCCACAGAGCTGACACCTAAGTCTTGGCAGGCCTGAATTTCAGAGCTGCCTTCATTTATGTCCTTAAAATGCCACAAGACCTTGAAGTCCATACACTCAGAAGCACTTGAGTCTTGACAAAACTGAGCACAGTTGTACTTACCTGCCACCTAAACAAGATCCAGAAACTATGCACCCCACATCTACATCTTCCTAAAGGAGATGTCAGTCAGATAGTCCCACACGAGTTCCTTATGAAATGCAATGGTAGCTTCAACTTCGTTTCCAAATACAGCCTGAGAAAGCAAAGCCCAAAGCAAAACATGTAACAGTTCACTAGTCAGGGAAGTCCTACCTTCTCTACAAACTACATCCTACATTTCCTACACCTTTCTCTACTAACCATCCTTATGCAGCCTTTGACAATCTTTCCTGGTTGCACAGGATAATACAGCATAGCTGCCTTGAATACAACCTCTTCTGGTCTTCCACAGGTATAACCATGGATCAGATCTGCCCTTACAAGCACACCAACTTCTGTGCTCCACGCACGCTCCACTCATACCAACACTCTTTAAAAGCCAAAGCCCTCATTCTTTTTACGGCCAATTCTTTCTAGCTAAACGAACGGCCATTTAGCTCCAGTTTTTCAGGCCATTCATGTTTAGCGCCATTTGCCTTACCTCAAAAAACTCTTCAGTACACACCACATCCTTTTCCCCCCCTAGTCTTGCATCCTAGCAAATTCTTCCTCCAAAAGTTCTCTCCATGTTCGCTTGGAGCCTTTTCATTCATTCACCTTTCAACCAAACGCTCCCTTAATCCTCTCCATATGAATCAAGTAACTCCAAAAACCTGTCTGGACTGGCAGAGGAAAAAGTGGAGTCTTGTCTCACCCACTCCTCATGGCTCCAGATCTACAAGACCTTAAAAGGAACTACATCCTATGTTTCCTACACCTTTCTCTACTAACCATCCTTATGCAGCCTTTGACAATCTTTCCTGGTTGCACAGCATAATATAGCATAGCTGCCTTGCATACAACCTCTTCTGGTCTTCCACAGGCATAACCATAGCCCTGCTACCTGCCTCTTCATGCCAAGCACAGCATAAATACAGAATGACTACCATGATCAATTTCTAGTCCAGTTTCTCTAACTACAGACAGCTACCTAGTTCATCCACTATGCTCAATCAATTTACATAACCAGTGCAGCCCCCAGGATGAATGCATCTGTAGCGTGCCACAGATATTTCAACTGCTCAAGAATTCTTCACCTCTTGTTGCAGTACGTGGCTCCAGAACCACATGCTGATTTGCACCTCACTAATGGCATGCAGCCTTAGCTGAGAAACATGATCTGCTGAGAACTCCACAATAGTAATTTACAGTGTGCTGCAATTTTAAACATCTAGTCATTTGGCCTTCTGAAGTAGGTACGAAGATCATGCAATCAGCTTGGCTAAATTCTGTATAAAGCCGTTTCCCAACTTTTTTCCATGGAATCTGCTTTAAGAGTATTCATAACATCTTCCTTCCTCCAAAGATTTCAAGACATTCTATCTACACTGCATTAAAAGGAATTTTCAGAAGTTTAGTTATATTCTTGCCATTTTGTCCAAACATTTGCTTTTCCTTCCAGAATATGCTGATGAGTGTTCAAACAGAACTTCATATCACATTCTTGCTGGTGCTCTTCAAAGAGCTTTTTTCTGGTTCATCTCTTCGCTGGAGCTGAGAGTTGCAGATGGTCACCTACAACTCCTCCTCCTTTAAGTTAGGAAAGAGAAGTCTTCCACTCACAACTCGGCTCTTCATCCATAGTGTTAGCTTTGCTTCAGGCTACTCCCTCAGGTTTGAGTTCTTCAAGTTTAGTGATCCAAAATCTCTAAGCAGACGTTTCCACTTCAGTAATATACTTTTCTGTCTGATGTTTCTATTTCCAAAGGTGCTTGGTACCTGTTTTGTTCTGATTATCTGTCTTTCAAATTCCGCAATCTGATAAAATCTCTTGGTGATGAAACATGGGTGTAATTTCCTTCAAACACCCAGCAAATTGTCTTCAATACCAAGAGCTGTTTTTTCTTCATTAATAAAGTCCCTCCCTCCACTGACAGGCAGTTAAATGTGATGCTTAATGGAACAAATCAAGTAAACTGGGATGTTCCTTTTGCTGAGTTTGGTTGACAATACACTCACATAATCTAGCCTTTAACATTCTTTACTTCTGTAACCAATTTCTCCTGGTGCTGCTTCTGCCACAGGTTTTTCTTTGTGTTTCTGCTACAAGACAGCCAAACCCAATTACACTAGTTTCCCCAGTTTCTGGTGTGTTTCTTCCTGTCTACCTAATCCTTGTGTTTTACCCAGTCACAGATAGAAAAAACAGTTCCCTTGAGAAGAAAATTGTATCTGCCAGACAAGTATCATAGTCAAATCACTAAGTCTTATGCTTAGCCAACCCTCCAAAGGCTTAGGAACACATTCTGCTTTGTTTCTGTGAAACAGGCTTTATGAACCTTCATCTCACCCTTCGTTCTCTCTCCCCATTATCACCCTCTGAAGAACTTTTATTTGGATTCTACTTGCCTCCAGCTTTGGCACAAATTCTCATATACAACAAAGTACTACCTGCACTCAGACTGTTCTGCTAACCACCCCAATGAACTTTACTCAAGCATAAACTTTCAGGATCCTTTGGCCACTTGGTTTCTGCATAGGGAAAAGAATGAGGGAGAAGAAGAAACACATTTTCTTCCAGTTCTGTTCCCTGGACTGAAAAAAACTGAACCTGAACTTCCTGAGCATTTTTAACTTAGTCCCAAGATCTTTCTTGCAAAACTTTTTATAGCAACTGGAGTTCCCATGGGAAGCTGCTCCACTGGTTCACTTCTAGGCCAAGCAGCTGTGTGTTTCACATCCTCATTGCCCTACACTTTGGACCCATCTAATAAAAGCTACAATTGATATTGCTCCTGAACAAGATGCTACTAGAAGACTATCCTACCACTAAAGTGAAAGTTTGCATCTTTCTCCTCTCTCCTTTCCTCCTGATGGAAAAAGTCTGTAATCTTATTAACTGCAACAGCTGTAAATAGTTGCTGTTCCAAAGCAGTCCCACATGGGCTGAGATGACCCTGCCTCCTTTTAACTTTGAGCTCCAAGAACAACTATTCTCACCCAAAGTAGGTAAGGCCTTCTGTTCTTTAGCTCAATAGATTCAAATTAACTAGTTCTTCTAAAATAAAACTTTTTGATACAGGGTTTCACAAATCTCCTTTTCAAGCCACAGTCTCTCACTCCCCCTCCCCAACTGCCAATGGTTTCTTCACCCATGTTTTGAGATTTCCACATTTTTCTTTCCTGGATTGTGTCCTGAGTTATTCACCTTAATAGTTCCCCTGGACTCAGCCTGGAACCTCCCTTTAAGTCACTTGCTCAGTCATCTGATCACACCCTTAATCCCTCCTGACAGATCTAACCCCAACCAGCTACCCGAGCCGAGAAAAAGAAGGAAGCCCTGCCCTAGCTATTACAAGTAACCAGTCCCATGCCCTTACAGAAATAATGGAATTCCTAGATCATCTTACCTGATAGTAACTGTTCCACCAACCACCTTTTTTTTTTTTTCCCTCTCCTGATGACCGCTAAGACCATGTTTTTGTCCCTTCTATCTCTCCTTTAAGTTTATGGCTTCCTAAATGATCTCCTTCAGCCTTTTCAGGTGAAAATATGGTTACAATGGATTTTAGGCTTTCATGAAAGGGGTCTAAAAAGACAGTCAAGGAAGGAGAGAAAAATAGTAGTTTTTCAACAAATTAACAAGCAAAAATATTAAGCTAAGGCTGAAAGTGTAATTGATAATATATATGGGGAAAAAAGTCACAGAATACTGTTATTATTCCCAAATGAGAGATCGAAAAAACAAAACCACAAACAAGAGAGCTTTAGATAGCACACTTAATGCTAAAATAATTGTGACATCATTTAAAAAAAAAAAATCCACTTAGGCTCATCATATATTCAGTCTTTTGGGGTTCTTTTTGGTCTCAGAAAAGGTCAGTTGCTTTTTAAATAGCACAAAGGAGGAGAGGAAAAAGACCAAATCTTTACAGCACAAAAATAAAGCAGCAAACGACTCAGTGGGATGTTCTGGCACAGTTCTTCACAAGTCTCATCACAGAAGTCTGGAGCAGCATTAGAAAACACCTGCTGGCAGGACAATCCTGATGAATACTGAGACGGGGCTAAAGAATGACTTGAGTGTCCAATAAAAAAATGGAAGTGAGAACTGGAGAGAATAAGTAAATTTGGTTTTATATGAATGAGAAGTTTTTGTGTAGGAGTAGTAGTGGGAATACAATTTCTTCACATTTTATTGTGTAATTTTGCTGTGTGGTAGTGTTTCAGTATGATTTATTGTGTAATGCTACTGTATGGCATCATTTGTTGAGCAACTTTGCTGCGTGGTATAGTTTTTTTATTTAATGATATTGAACATTAGGCAATGGTCTTGCATGCCATAATTTATGTTTTCTGTTGAGTAATATCACTGCCATAGTTCTTGACAGAAAGATGAATTGCATGAATTCACACAACAGTGCTGAATTCATGATTTGAACCTATATTCACTCAGAGATGGCAAATGGACACTTTTTTTCTGAACAAAGACACATGCAGAAAAGCAGCGAACTGAGCAGGTATTTAAGCAGAACTCAGGGCATTAAGATATGATTTCATTAAACAGCAATGCAGCGTTGCCTCATAAATGACACTTTTTTATCCGGAGCTACCTTGTAACTGCATTGTGCGATATTACATCCATACCCAACTGTGAAAACTACGGGAGGACCTTGTTTTACTTACTACTGGGTATAAACAAGAACAGTAACATGCTTTTGATGTGACTTAGGCTCTATCCAAAACTATCCTTGCAGGGACCCGCTGAAATCCAGAACCTGAACAAGAAACTCTCCACCTCTTACGCAAAATGCAACCGATTACTTCATTACAGTGGAATCCTGTGTTAACAGCAACACTACTGAACTTAGAGCAATAATTAAAAATTTTGCATTAGTAAATTAGTAAAAGACTTAAGCACATTTTAGATGTCATCACAATGTCATCCTACTACTGCTTAACATTCTCTGAAGAAGCAAAAGTCTGCTCTATATATAGTATTAATGTAAGTTACTTATCTTTACATTCCTAACATACACTTGCCTTTTTCACCTCTTTTTTTTTTTTTTCCCCTCCATTCATTTTTGGTTACAACAAATATGGTCTATATGCAGACTTAAATAACATGTTTGAAGCTCAGGAAATATATCAGAACTTGAAGTATTTTTCCAAACAAATCAAGTAATCCATAAGGATATCAACTTTATACCCACACCTATTTTTATATCCATCTGAAAATGCTGCTGATTGGCTAGAATAGCATCTCTTTCACGCGCTACCTGGCAGTCTATGAACAACTGTATGTTGCAAGAGAAAGAGAGCAAACAGTGGTAGATTACAATGCAGTGCTGCTGCAAGCATTTTATTTGATCTCATATTCTGGCAGGTTTTAAATACAGAAGAAAAAATATGCACACAGGCTTAATTTTTAAAATATGGCAAAACCCAGAGGATAGGCTGGGAAGGCAAATTGTGAAAGACAGTGAGGTCTCTCCATCTATAACACAAGATTAATTTATTATCTGACAGATGGCAGAAGGGAGGGGGGTGAAAAAGAAAAGACTGCTGATGCAGTGAGCTTCCCGTCTGTAATGAAGGCCCCACATTCTCACTTATCATACTACCACAAAATATGTCCATAGTTACATTCACTCCAGAGTTTTACTCCATGTATTTCTGGGTTTACATCAAAATCGCCTAGACCTCATCGCTGTGTGGACAACTGAAAAATGAAGAAAATATCCAAAGAGTTGATTCTTCTGTCAACTGCCCAAGGTTACTCACAATAGCAACTATGAAAGCTGCGACTCTACCCAGCTCGTTTCATTTGACCAACGAGAGCGAGCCATTCACGCTGACCAATACTTCCAGAGCTACCTGTCATTGTAGCAAGTTACCATCTCATTTGCTGTCCCAGCACTAAAAGCTGCTTTTTCACATTTCTCCGTACTCCAAGACATTTTCTCTTCCTTCAGCATCTTCCACATTGCAGTCATCGGGTGCCAATACAAAAATGGAGCATATTGAAAAGGGAAAACAGCAGGACCAACCCAAACACACTTAGTATAAAATGAAAAGCTTCTGCACAGACGGTAACAATCATTTCCTCATTTAGTTTGCTGAACTCCACGCGATGCTGTCACAGGACTCCCACCTGCCGCAGAAGCCTAAGGCCTGAGCTCCAGTGTGAATTACCAGACACGAATTACCTCCGACACCGGGTTCCCGTATGACCACCCCAAGGCAGGCTGTGGTAAGAGGGAACCAGAGGAACGACAGCTCTGGGAAGCAGATTTTGCTACGCCCAGCCCGCGGGCGCCCGGGGGACACCCTCACCTTGCCACCAAGAGATGCCCCGCGCACGCCGGGCCGTTATACGGGATTAAGACAGATAAACAAACAAAGCACGCAAGCACACCCAGAAGGACAAGAAGGAGAAGCGGGTGCGGAGGGGCCTGGCCCCCCTCCGCCGTCCCAGGCCCGGGGACCCAGGCCCAGGCCCGGCCGCCGCCTCAGACCCCTCGGGGCGCGCCGCGTCTCCCGGGAGACGGAGCCATTTTGAACCGCTGCGCTTCCGTGACAGCGGGCGGAGGGGGGGCGCCGGGCACGGCGATGGCGGTGCCGGGGTTGCCGGCGGGGCCGCCCTGGCGGGTTACCTCGGATGCTCCAGGTCCAGCGGTAGAACTCGAGGGTGTCGTTCACCACGCTGGACACCAGGCCCATGGCGCGGGGGGGCTCGGCGGCGGCGGCACCCATGGTGAGCAGCAGCAGCAGCGGCGGAGCCGGCAGACCTGTCTCGGCGCGTGCGTCCGTGCCTCTGCGCCGGGGCTGCTGCTGCTGCTGCCCTTCTACAGCCGGGGATGTGATTTAAATCTCTATCTCTCGGTATCTTGCCTCCAGACTCCGCCTCGCTCCCGTCACCGGCTCCCGTGTCCCGCGGGCAGGGAGGAGGGCGAGGAGGCGGGCGGGGAGCGGCGGCGGCTGGGAGGGGGGGGGGGGGGTGTGAAGGCGGGAGGGGGAGGACGGCGGGGCGGCCCCGGCTCCGCAGCACCGTCCGCAGCGCGCGCTGCGGTGCGGCGCGCTGGCGTCACGTGCCGGCCGGCTGGCTGCCCGGCGGCGGCGGCCGCGGGGGGCGCGGGGCACGGCCCGGCCGCGCAGGCGCACTGCGGGCGCCCACCCGCCGCCCGGCTGAGGGGAGTGCGGCGGGAGCAGGTGCTGGGCGGCGCGGCGGCCTCTGGCGCTCCCGCGGGGACCCTTCTCCTCCCTCAGTGGGAATCCGGGGTGGAAAAGAGGTGCTTGTTATCTTAATTTGCCTTTTATTTTCAGATAGGTATGCTTTTACCAGACGGGGAATAAATATTTTAGTCAACTTTATTTCTCTACTTCCTTTTCTCATTTTAGAAGTTTGGACTTTTCTTCTTTTCTCACTCCCCCTTGACGGACAGGCCAAGGCGTCAGTGTGAGTGGTGCTCACTTTACCTCAAAGGCTGGTGGTACCGAGGTGTTGGCATTGCAGCTGACTGCCCGGAGAAGCCGCTGCTAAAATCCCTTCTCCTCCCAGCACTGGTAACACCATCAATCGCAGCGAGAACTCGCTCTCTCCCTGCCCCACCAGTGGTGGTTGGTGGCATTTCCCTGACCAGCAACTTGCCACCGAGGTGCTTTTTGCACACTCCACCTCCCGGGCCAAAGCCTTTATGGTCACTTCGTGGTGTAGAAAGGTTCGCCTGCCTGGACCGTTGCTGGGGGCTGCAGGAGAAGGAGCCTCCATGGCAAAAGCCCGCAGGGCCACAAGTGCAGTCCCAGTTCATCCATTCTGCATCCTACGTTTCAACCCCAACAAACCCTCTGCCTGGTGTGGGTGCACCAGCTGCTTCTCGCACCCTTTGCTTCTTATCTCCTCCTGCCAGCTTGTCTCTCCTTCTCCCACAGTCCGTGTAGGTGTAGTGTGGATGGCTGCATGACACCCTCAGGATCACTGAGGGACAGGAGGGGAGCTGCTCCACCCGCGTTGTGAGCTTTCTTCCTGGCAGGCAGCAGATCAGATGGTATCTACCTCTCCCTCCCCCAGTGCACCAGCACCTGTGTGTTGGTCGTGGTGAGCACAGATCACCCTCCTCCTCCTGGCTGAGTCACCCTCCGCTCTGCTCCTGGACCACCCTGGCTGCTGCAATCCCAGCCCTATGGATGGGAGAGGCACACTGGCCATCGCTAGTTACTCCACCGCGAGCAGAGCCGCTGCACCTGCAGCTTGGAAACCAGCAGGTGTTTGGGAGTAGGGATCACCTGCCCTGGGGAAAGGAAGAGGAGCCATCTCAACCCCTGGAGGTCTGGACGGACAGGGAGGTCCAACTTACACCAATGCTGCCTGAAATTCGGAGCCAAAGCAAGGTTACCTCATGCTGATGTATGGACAGCTGCTACTTCTCTCACGTGAGAAGAGTCAATCAAAACTCTGCATGAATTTCACTGACTTGAATTACATTTTATTTTAATGGCACTGATCATGGCAGGAGGTCTGGTGAGAGCTCTCAAATGGATCTGTCACTGGGTAGGGCAAGGTGAACACCAACCTGCTTCCCAAGTTGCAGGCAGACAGCGTAATATTAGCTGTGGTTCCTGTGCCTCCTTCAGGTGAAACCACTGCGGCGTATCGTTTATTTGACGTGTGGTTGGTATTGTCTAAAGCATAGCTTCAGAATTTTTTTTAACATTATAATTTAAATCAAAAGGAAACCAGAAGAATGAGTCATAATCCTCAGATTGGTATATGGCCATTTGCCTTGGCCACATGTTTGAAACAGAATGGGCTACTGAATGAATCATGACAAAGGATCACATTCCCCTGCCATACATGATGTTGGGCAAGATGTGGACTAAGTGGAGTGCCACCAACACAAGGAGTAAAGATCCACAGTCTACCAAAGAACAAAAAGGAACAAGACATATTAGCAATATTAATACATATTCATAATAATAATTGTTTATATTATAGCCTAGATATGCTTACTTCTTTATTAAAACGGTTGTTTATTTATTCTATGGAAGTCTTTTTTGAACAATTGACACCAATAATTATTGTTTATAAAATATACAATCCGGTTTACTGTTTCATCTATTTCAGATTGGATAACTTTTCTTGATTGCAATTAATTCCTTTATATTGGCAATATGATTGTACATTGAGAATTGTACACAGAGCCGCAACAGAGCTGCAGCGCTTGGAGAACCGGGAAAAGATGAACAATCTAAACAGAGTAACTTCTGTGCTTTGACTTTGGCTTTAAAAAATGTGATGAAGTTTATGACAAACTATTCTCATTAGTTTAACTTTCAGACTGCAAGCACGCGGACATGCTTTTAAAATTAGGTCTGTATCTGAGGGCTTCCAAACACATCCCACCTAGTTTCCTATGTTTGTGCACCCAGCAGGATGTGCTGGTTCTAAGAAAGCTGAGACCCATGTCTGCTACTTAAAGAGCACAGAAGGAGGAAGGCATCCAAAGGCATAGCATCAAAGCAGCCTCCAAGGAAATCTGCAGTGTGGTAGTCAGAAAAAGATGGTTTTTTTAGTGTCATTAATTAGCCAGTGTTGTCACCTTATACTTGGTAATGTACATGTTCCTAAAACCTGGACATCTCAGATGGACAAATTTCTGCTCGGAAAAGGCAGGCCTGTGGCAGCTGACCCCAGAGGAACACACGAATTCCCAGCTGCAATCCGGCCATTTGTCCAGTGCTCCAGGGTGTTTGTGCTGGCAGCAGGCAAGTCTGTGTGCTTCAGGAAAGGTGCAGAAGGTAACAGGAAGTTGTGGGACAGCCTGCCCCGAGGAAGGTCTCCTCCCAGTTCCCATTTGAGACGATACAAACTTTGTATTCCTTCCAGACCTTTTTGTAAAAAAGCCAATGAGATATCTCATTTCAGAACTATTTCCAGCCATTTTCTGCTTCTTCATGACACAAATAAATAGCAATAGAAATGTTACGAAGTCCAGGTGATCAGTGCATTTAGTAATGCATGTGAAAAAGCATTTATTCATGAATTTCAGTGAAGCATATTCTACTGTAATGTTTGACGAATGAGCAGATGCTTCTGCAGTAATTGAAAGTATTCGCACGCAGGTTTTACTTCAGGTTAGCAGTGAGATTGTTGTAAGGGGAAAATGAAATCCAGGTATGTATGTTGGATAATATTTATGAAGTGTAGTAGGAAGAAAGCAGTCAGAGCTTTGTATGTTGCTGCCAGTAATCCCTCCAGGCAGCTCACCAAAAGACAAAAACAGTGGTAAAAGAACTTTGCCTTGCTACAAAGAGAATCATCACAACCAGGAACTTTCCTGGTGGGAAACCATGAAAGTGCTTGAATCAATGCATTTGACAGAAGATCTAAATGTTACACCATGCGGTAAGGGACAACCTATTCACTTACCCGTAAAGAAGGCATACAAAGTATTCTATATGTTAAGCATGACCAATTTTAAATTGTTCAAAAGACCTTAACTTTAGAAATGTGTTTTGATTAACTATTGATCTATTATAATTCTTCATTTCATTCCATTAACATTTTAAGAGGGAAAATGATGAAATAAATTAGCGCATCAGTTTGCAGTGCATGGGATTTTCTTGCACAGCCTGTCAAATTTATATGCTTCTTGTATGGATGCTTTCTAGCTGATATGCCTTATAAAGACTGCTAGCTGTGCCAGAAAAGCTTGTCTGATCTTTGAATCAACAAGTACAGGCTTAAGTGTATGCATATGCAATAGTACAACTGCTATCTGCTTCAATACAGAGGCTGGTTTAAGGCAGCTTTATACTATACATGCTTAAAAGAAGCTGTTTTCAAACAACCATATTTTTTAAAAAATAATAACATTAAAACCAACAATGTGTCTTTCAGTACTAATCACATTTTTTTGTTTATTACATAACATGTTGTTAACTCCATAATTTGAGGTTGGGTAACTCAGGCACAGAGGGATTACACAGCTTTTGTACAGGGAGTCTTCCGTAGGATCTGAAACAGATCCAGCTCTTTTGTCTTCTAAACTGTGTGCTAGATGCCATCTGTCCTTTCATACTTTCAACTGCATCAAAACAGGTTTTTTCCAAACTAAATACATTGGAGTGATGGATGCATCAGAAAGTATCTGGAGAAGTTAATACTTAGTGCAGGCTTTGGCCAAAACTTACCTTTGATGTAAGTTCCCACTAGGTGCCACCTCACATCTGCCAGCACCAGCACTGAATTTGATTTCTGGTCTGTAGCAACTTCATGTTTTGAACATCAGCCATTTTTGCTGTGGCTCCATCTGAAATACCAGAATTAAAATATGTTTAATATCCTGGCTTAAATGCTCAAGGGCAAATACCTGGTGAATTAAATACAACTTTTGCTTCCACAGGACTCTATATACATATTAACATTTCTTGTCCATCTTTCTACCCAAAAATTTGGTCCCAAGAAGAAGACCAGGGAAGTGGTGGACAGCTTTCTCCCAAGCTACATTGGGTTTTATTCCCAAGTAAATATAACTATGGTTTGACTCCAGATCATTACATTTACAGGTTTTAAACTGTAGAACTAACCCCATTTATTACAAATCTGGACAGTGACAAGAAATGTTGGCCTGCACTGCTGGGCTGCATCCAACTTAAACTGCTGCTGTTCTGTGCTGGTCCAGAAGCGGAGCCATTAATCCAGTGTTTCCCAGCCCCATTCTGTAAGATTCATTTGTAATTAATTCCTCTGTGGGAGATTTCACCCTAACCAAGAAGCTAATGTGTCTACAGAGTATTTGAGATGTGTTGTATACCCAGCAGGTACATGTTCACAGCTTTACCTGTGTTTCAGCTTCCTTTTAAAAATGAGTGTTTCAGAGATGATCAAAGGATGTATGCATACTATCTCATTCTGCCTTACTGATACTCTTCTTACATGGTTTCTCATACTTTTACACAGCTAAGATTTTTATCTGCAGTGATATCTGTCACAGCATCTATCATTTGTGAGGTGTGGCAAGCACGCTTTTGCAATGAGGGCTTCATATGTGTACATGCTGGAGAAGGGCTATGCCAAAGTATCAGCTGATGTTTTGAGGACACTATGTTGAAACGACAGCAACATGTATAGTCAGATCTGCAGCACGTCGCTAACTACCAAATCCAGCCTTTTCCATAGGTGTGTGTCACTGCTACTGCACCCACTTCACTGGGTGTGTCAGCCTCCTGAAGGCGTGTAGCTGTTTGTAGGGATGATTTTGCACCTTTGCTTCTGTAATGGCCTGAAATGTAGGGCATGGTCCCCTGCAGAAGATGCTTATAGCAATATAGTTAGGTGGAAGGGTGTTGATTATGCAAGCTGTGTGCTATTACACGGTCTCCGGCTGTAACTGTGAGTATGGGTGGTAACGATGGTGCTGGGGATACCCTTTATTTGTGTGATGTGTGGAGGACAAAACTGTGGTAAAGGAGTTACATAAAAGCTGTGTCAGCCTCTGGGCCTCTGAACCGGTGCGACCTGGCGCATGCTCCACCTTTCACTCTGCCAGGGGGGTATTCTGTAGATCTGTATGCTCTTGACGGACAGCCTGAATGCCAGTCCTCATTAGAGGCTTGCGTTGTCCTTTCCTCAGAAGGTCATGTGGAAGTATTTGCCATGGGGGTTATACATTTTATAAACATCAGGTTAACCACATAACACCCTACTGAGATAAGCGGGTATTATTAATTTCATTTTATGTATGGTAAAATCAAGCCTAGAGAAAAGCAATGCCAGTTCCAGGTCTTTGGAATGGAATACAGCAAAAATGTTGGGATCTTCCTCAAGTTAGCTAAGCCCTGTCCACCCACTGGTATAAACCCATGGTTCACTGGTCTTTCCAGCACCATATTCAGGCATGATTGGCTAGGGCATGAGCCTCAGGACCCTACTCAGAAAGAACATGAAGATCCACTAGGTAGCTGTAGGCAAGACAAACATATAAAACATAATATTTCCTACGCTGTATAGTGAAATTCCAAATTTCTCACAAAACATATGAGAGTTTTCTTGTACATTTTCATGCAGTGGCTGCTCTAAAGCTTTTTAGTTGTCAGGGTCCTCAACAGAAAATTTTGTAGTAGTTGTGTGTGTGTATAACACAAGGGTGTTTTAAGAGAACAAAAGAAGAGCAGAACAGGTAATACAACATAAGAATATGTAGTTGTTGAAATCAGAAAAACAGCTGTTACCTTGTAAAGGACCTTGAAACTGTCTTCTACAAGCTCCTGTCCACACTCAGCCCAAATTGCCATACTTCTGTCTCTCCAGCCTGGGGACAGGGAGGGAGATCCCCAGGGAGGGCTGCTGTGCAGGTATGCCATGCTTCCTGGTGGGGTTTGCACTGCCTGTTGCAGGCTGTTGTGGTACTGGGATTGGCGTTAGACTGTGAGCCATCCATTCTTAGCGCAAGAGGCAATTAACACTCAGGAAGATTTTACCAGGATTACAGAGCTCTGATGGGAGTGAAGTCACCTGCCCCCAAGGTAAGAGTCACAACTCGACATGGCAGCTAAATGGACTTCCAGAAGGGAAGGTGACACCCTAAACTGTTGTGCTTTTAAAAAGGCAGCTATTGCATATGAGTAGTTGCAGAAAATATGCACATTTTACCTGCTGTGCACATTTTACCTGCTGTGCACATTTTATCAACCCTGCATCTAGCCACAAATCTTTATTTTGCCTCAGGTCTTCTCTCAAAATTGTAGGTCTTATCTATGTAATGGAGCAAGATGCTTAAAACCAAAACTTGGGAGGCCTGACACTGAGAGAGGATCTATCTGTTAGAGGCAATATTACAGTATGCCCAAATGACAAAGACCAACCAGATACTGTGATATCTGCCCAAAAAATCATAGGAACAGAGGTGCTCATGAACACAGAATAATAGCTCTGTATCTGAATTACATCAAGAATTCACAAAGCAACAGTTAGAACAGATCCTCATCTTGTATAAATGAACAGGACTCTGGACTTGAGTAGAGTCTTTATGGACACCTATTTTATGCCATTCACAGGCAGAAACACCAACAGAAATACTTACCTCATCATTGAGAAAGTGGCAACTGAAAATGTTAGTAAGGCCAGAGATGCTACATTAAAAGAACACAATAAAATTTTTATAATTATATTAAGATACTCTGAGGATCATTTTATTAATACATGTCAACATGAAAAAATATTTTTTTAAAAATAAACTTGTTGAATAATAAAATTTGGTTTTATTTCTTCTTAGCTGATTCTAATAGCAAAAGAACTGGACTTGTTTGGTCTAGTTCTAGTAAGCCATAGGATTTGAAGATGGAAAGCAAAAGAGGCAAGTAGCAATAATGACTCTAAACTTCAATAGAGAGGACTTCAGGGAGATTCCTGGTGTGCTAGCTCTCAGGAGCTTCTGCTTTGAAAAACAAAGAAGCCCGGGAGAGTGGGTTGATATTCAGGGACAACCTGCTCAAAGCACAAGAAGCATCCACTTCCATCTGCAGGACACGATGCAGGTGTGAGGAGGCCAGACTAGCTGAATGGGGAACTCCTGACTGGGCTTAGATGGAAAAAGGGAGCCTACAGGAGATGGAAGCAGGGATGGGCTGCTCAGGAGGTATAAAGAAGGAATGCCCAAGCATGCAGAGATTGAATTAGGAAGTCCAAAGCTTAGCCAGAGTAAAAACTGGTGAAGGACATGAAGGGTTACAAGAAGGGGTTCTATAGGAACAAAAGCAGCAAGAGGAAGATAAGTGGACAGGTGACCTAGGGATGAAGGAGATGGAAAAGTTGAGGTTTCTATGCCCCCAGTCTTTACTGACAAAGTCTGTTCTCAGGCTTCTCCTGTGTTTGGTGGAATATAACCAATGTTAGAGGAACACTGAGTTAGGGATTACTTAAGCAAACTGAACACAGAACCAAGCAGGATGCATGGCTGATACCACTGCATGGCTGTCCTCTATCTTTTCAACAGGCTGCAGTGATCAGAAGTTTCCAAAGATGGCAGAAGCAAATGTCACACCCATCTTCCAGAGGCCAAAGAGGAAGAGTTGGGGAAATACAGGCCAGTTGGCCTTACTTCAGTCCTTGTGAAGGTTATGGAACAAATCCTTCTGTAAACCATGTCCAGGCACATAAGGGAGGAGAAAGTGATAGGGAAAAACCAGCATGGATTTACCAATTGCAAATTGTGCTTGATCAACCTAATTGCCTTCTACAACGTAATGACTGGATTTGAAGATGAGGGCAGAGCAGTGGAAGTCATTTACCTTCACTTTCCAAGATTTTGACTCTGTCTCTGGCATCTTTGGAGCTAAACTAGAGAGATACGGACTAGCTGGGTGAATTACAAAGTGAGTAAAAAATAAAAGGCTGGAGTAACAGAGTGAAAGTGTTGTGGCGGCTATTTATAAGTGGTATTCCTTGGGCATTCATATTGGGGCCAAAATTGTTTAGCATTTCCATTCATGGCTTTGACAGTGGAACAGCATGTGCCCTCCACAAGTTCACAGATGATATCCAACTGGTGGGAGCAGTCATTGTGCTGGATGATACGGCTGCCATTGGAGGTACCTTGACAAGCTGGAGAAATGGGCTGACAAATATTTTATGAAATTCAACAAGGGAAAATGCAGTCCTGCATCTGGGATGGAATAACAACACCATGCAACAGTACAGAGTGGGGACTGAGCCAGAAAGCAACTCTGCAAAAAAAAGACCTGGGGGTCCTTCTGGACAACAAGCTGAACATGAGTCAGCAGTGTGCCTTTGCAGCAAAAGTGGTCAATCACATACTTCTGTGTTTGACCTGCATGGCTGCAATACCAAGAGTGTAGCCAGGAGGACAAGGGAGGTGCTTCTTCCCTCTGTTTGGCACTTGTAAGACAGCATCTGAAACTACGTGTGCAGTTTTGGGCTCCTCATTACAAGAAGGACTTGGGCATACTGAGCCCATTGGAGGACCACCAAGATGATCAGGGGCTGGAGCACATGATGTAGAAGGAAAGACTGAGGGAGCTGGGTTTGCTCAGCCCAGAGAAGGGATGGCTTCAGGAAGAAGTTATTGCTGTCTACAGCTACCTGCTGGCTTTGAAGGTGCAGAGAAGACGGAGCCAGATGCTCCTCAGAGGCACACAGAGGAAGGATTAGAGGCATTGGGCAAAAGTTGCAGCCAAGAAAAAGATATTCAGAATCCAACCAAAGGTCCTGAGCAATCTGTTCTGACTTAAGAGTTGTCCAAGGTTTGAGCAGAACCTTGAGATCCCCTCCAACCTGAATTCTTCCATGATTCACCTTCAACTCCAGAAGTTAAATTCTCCTCCCCTTAACCCCAGATGTTAATTTTAATTACTTTTAGTAAATGTCAGCACTCCAATCTGAGCAGACTGGTGGTGAGCTGAGGTTGGTGCTATTTCTCACATCACCCCTTGCATAGACTTGTACAACTTTCTGTATATATTGTTAATACTTTTCAACTTGTTCTTAAGAACGTAGCCTAAGGAAGTGCTAGGTAATACATGATGATATTACTGTGAAGTGAATGTAAGTACATTTTATTCTTTTTGTCTGTGCCTCACTGATTTCTCTTTAAATTTCTGAGTTTCCACACTCCACATGGCAACAGCTGAAATGATCACGGTGTTCATGCTGGCAGTTGGACTAGATGTTCGTTGTAGGTCCCTTCCAACTGAAATATTCTATGCTATTCTATCCTATTGAGAATAAACTGTCTGTACATTCCATTTAAGTTGACAACTAATGAAAGGGACTGGAATCTGTAGCTCCTGGAACAAGAGTAAACATTGTACTTATTTTAAGAATGTGAAAATGTCCAAGCAAAGGTAGGCTGTATCTTGTAGAAACCAACAGCAGAATAGAAAGTAACAACAGGAAAAGCCAATGAAAAGTAATTCTCCAATAGACCTCCCTAGCTGCTAGCATTCTGTGACTATTTGATCTATCTTTGAAACGAGTTTTACGGGCATCCTTAAATGAAAGAACAATCAGCCTTATTTCAGCACCAAAGAACCCTGTCTGAAACATTAAAAAGGGAATTTTAAAAGTATGAAATATGTTAAGACTGTAACTACTTGGTAGCATAATCTTCTGAGGAAGGAAAACAGTTTCTTTGCTATTCTAAGAAATTTCTTAGAATATCAGAGAAACTATGGATGACTCAGTTTATTCGTATTTTCCATAATCCTTTAAAAAGATCAGTTGTTAAAGTGTATTAAAGAAAAAAAAGTTGCTGTAATGCAATGTAACAACATACATCTGACACTGGGTAAGAAAAAAAAAAGTAATAATGAACAGTTAACTCTGAACATGAAAATGGCTATCATACAGCCAAAAGTTAATAGATGTACATACGGTATATAGTAGCATTCATTATACCAGCATGCTCTAGAAAGAGTATCTGTAGGTACAGGGCTAGCTCCAGGGGTGTATTCAAACTCCACAGAGGCTATTTAGCTACATGAAGGAAATCATACTTCTAAATTTTTTACAATTTTACACAGTACAATAAAAGTACTAAAGAACATTGTCCCATAGGGCAGTATCTTATTATAACAGGATCCATCTCCTCTCTTTTGCTAATGCAGGGGTAAGGGAGTGCACCGATAATTCTGCCAAGGTGCAGGTCCATGCATAATTCAGTGTCAGTCCAGAACTAGTCAGCAGCTGCAGCGCAGAGGACATGGTCTTCAGACCTGCTGGTTATCATGTCAAGAAGCAGTTGAAATATCCATCTTGGTTGCTGTCACAATCTCCGCTCTCTTTTAAGCCCAGACTGGCTGCCTATCAAATAACCTCCATTAAACTTTCTGCAGCAAAGCAAAAGGAAAGTCATATCTTTTATCCCTGTGGCATACAAGAGTTGCCATTTCTCTTTTATTTTGAATTAAGTACTTATGAGTTGGTTTTTATCATCATTTTTTCTTGTCTGAATGTCCCATTGCAGCTTTTAACTACCCGTTATACTTTCTCTGCCCTACTGTATAGATCAGGCTACTGTCAGTAATCTCTTCTCCATGTAGGTATTCATATGTCTTCATTTAGTAACCTCTTGATTTTTTATTGGATTGCAAATAGCATTAGTCTTATTTTGACTGTTATTGTTAGGCATATATTCCAGATGTTATACCATTCACCAAAGTTTTTGCAAGTTTTCATTATTGTTTTAGAAATGTGAATTCCAGATCTGTCCATGGTATCTCAGAAATGGTCTTACTACTTACAGCTGATAGTTCCATTTGCAGTTACTCTTTCTTTTCTTTTCTGTCACTTTACTTGTTAATCTTGTGAGAGATGTTTCTAATGATAATTTAAATTAATTTTTGCACCTCTAATTTTTTTCATAAACTCATGCAATTCATGTGCTTACAGAAGTTTTATCTTATACACTACTACCATTACCTTTATTGGTCAGACTTATGACCTGCAAATAGCAAGACTATCTGACAAAATCTGTACTTCATAATACCAGGCTGATGGACATTAATTGCTTCACATTTTATTTTCTTTCTCGTGGCATCCTATTTCTGCCTTTTTAATTGAGTCCTGAATCCATGTCATGTTAATAAGTTACAAGTTTGTGAAATCAACCAATTTAACATTTGGACATGTTTCCTCTAATGCACTTGAAAATAATGACTCTTTCTAGATTAGAGAAAAATTAACCCTAATATTTAAGAGAGTTATTTGACCAACTATTTTAATATTTTAATACTCTTGAACAGTGAGTTCTCCATTCCTATGTTTTTTAAAATAATACCAGTATAATAAAGATCTGTGTCCACTTATTTATACTATTGCTTCCAGTGTTCCGGGTGTGATAGCTTTACTTAGTGACCTGTGAAGTGGCTAGGTGGGATACAAATTGTATTCTGTTCATGTGTATTGCATTTAATGTGTCAGAAATGACAGAAAAGTGTTTGTATAGCAACTAAAAATGAAATCTGTTCCTAGCTGCATTTTGTCTTTTTTTTTTCTGATATGTGCAAATGTATCCTAGAACACAGTTGACAGTGTGATGTGTCCTGAGCTATAATTCCAGTATATGCTATCTCACCATACGTCATACAGGATCTATGATCTCTCAATGTCAGTAATCCCAAATTTGCTCACATTCATGAATGATACAGATAGGACATATTTGTAAAGGAATATTTGTGAATGTACAGGTATGTACAGGTACATGCTACTGTATAGGAATTGCATTACTGTGATTAATAATAATAACAGTAGTAACAATACAGCCAGAATATCCCTCATGGTCATCACAGGAGTGTTTGCAAGGCTGTTTCATCTAGGGAATCAAACACTAAACCATATATAGCATATACAGCAACTTTTATAGCCACTTGGGTTCAGATTCCCTATGAATGTAGAGGGTTTTTTCTTGCATAACAGTATTAAGCATGTCAGAATAGCTTTCAGTATATCCTAAAATGTGAATATTCTGTATATCTAGTACATGTACAAATGGAATTTCATGCATAAGTAGAATACAATGGTATAACAACTATGGATTATAGGAGGTTTAAAAAATATTCTATTAATTGCAAATAATAATAGTTTATCTGTAATGCTATAGCAACAAGAAACTCTGGAACTTGTATGCTAGAAATCACTTACACCTATAGCAAGGACAGAGCCCTTACCATAAAGGCCTTGCAACATAGGCTTTCATAGAAATATCTTATAGGCAAGTTGGATATTAGCAGTTTCAAAACCCTCTGAAATGCTTTAATGAAAAATGCTTTAGCCGTGGGGGGGGAGGCTAGGGAAAGTGGCATCTGGTCCATGTTATGGGTAGGGACTGCCAAGGAAATAGTCCTGTAAAGGTATAGTGACCTATAATAATGATTCACTGATCTTATTGCTGTTTAAATAGGTACCTGAGGTGATTCCACCTCCTTCACCTCTTCCTGTTCCTCCTTTCCTTTTTCCAAACATGAGCTTAGCTTTGATGTTAATTTTAAATAGATTCTTGCCATGTATTCGATTTCTTTGCTTGCCACACATTTGACAAAGAAACCTGAGCTCATGCCTGCAGGACTCAAGAGTTTCCAGGTGATTCTCCTGTTTCATGTCTGTACACTAACGGCACAGTGTAATAACAATCCACATGTGCAGTAATAGAGCTGGGTACATGCTTGTATAATTTTTGTTATGTGGCTGTCCAACTTGACTTAAAGGATATGGTGAGTCCAATGCATATTATCATCTTGTATAGGTGATATTTTAGTCATATCATTCTTATGAATAAATAATACATAGCAGCAGTTGACTGAACAAAATGGTAAGTCTGTGATTTACTCACTTTACTTTGTGCGCCTGCACATCTTCTATGAACTACTCTAGGTTTCATAGCCAGTGGGGAAAAACAGACACTTGCAGAGGAAGATTCATTCTACCACCCTAGATAAAACAAGCCATTGCCTGAGGTTTTCTGTCTCTATCAATAATATAAAGAGCCTAGAACAGTGACTAGGTGAGATATTTAAGTGTTAGATGACTAAAGAAAATGAATCCCGCCCTTATATATAGTTTAGGTAAACTTCACCTCTTCTGAGCCAGTGTGTATATTTTCTATGTACATATACACAGAATGTACTGTCCTATTATGAATAGTAAGAATACTTTTCATGTATCTATCTCATTCACCCCAGGATATCCTCTGTGTGCTTTATAAACATTAATTAATGTAGCTTCATAACAATCTTAGGAAAGAATTGCCCCAAATTTAGAGATGAAGAAATGCAGCCGTAGCATGCTTAAATAAGTCGTCCCTGGTTGCACAGAAAACTAGTGGCATAAATGTAAATACCAGAGGATGCCTCACAATCATAGCCCAAAGATAGGGTAATCATAAGGTGTGGCTCCCAAATCAATATAAACAGTGTAATATGGTGCTTGCTTCCGCCCTATTCAAAGTAAATAGGTTGAGGTGTGGTGTGCACAGGGTAATTGCTGATGTGTTCACATCAATCATACATTCAACTTGGTACAGATGTAGCCAGACTGAGGACAGAATGACAGAATACCTGTTCCACATACTTCAGACATTTGTGTGTCCATACAATTCTGCAGAATCCAACCTTTGAGCAAAGAAACACAATTTGAGGGCAGTCCTGTGGAGAAGGACTTGGGAGTACTGGTGAATAAAGAGCTGGGCATGAACCAGAAATGTGCACATGCAGCCCAGAAAGCTAACTGTATCCTGGGGTGCATCAGAAGAAGAGTGGTCAGCAGACTGAGGGAGGTGATTCTCCCCTCTACTCCGCTCTCGTGAGACCCCACCTGGAGTACTGCATCCAGCTCTGGAGTCCTCAGTAGAGAAAAGACCCATGGACTTGTTAGAGCGGGTCCAGAGGAGGGCCACAAAAATGGTCAGAGGGCTGGAACAACTCTCCTGCAAAGAAAGGCTTGAGCATGTTGGGGTCCTACTCCCTGGACAAGGCTTAAGAACAGCTGGGGAGAAGGCTAGGTGTTTCAGGCTGAAAGCAGGACAGAGAGCATTTTAGGAGCTTGCTAGTGAAGACGATTTCAGTTAAGGATCATGAAACATTCTCTGACGCCAATTTATTAGTGGGGACATAGTCACTACTAATTGTTCACAACTTCAGTAGGCTTCATGTCATGACTTCTGAGGTTATCATTAACATGAATTTGCTGCATATTTTTCTCCACATCACTCCTCTCCCCTCCTGGCTTCAACTCCTTACTGCCATTCCTGCCCAACACCTCTTATGTGCATATCTAAACCTACCATTATCAGTGTGTGCATCGCCAGAGCTGCAGGACAAATCGCGTGGTGAGGTTACCTCCCTGCTTTGCCATATGGAAGCAGCAAATACATGAGTACTTCAAATGCTGTTAAAGTAGTCTCTGTTTTGCTGATTAAGGATGCCAATTAAACTCAGACACCAGAGTGAAACGAGTAGGCGTATTTTACTGGTGAGAAGTAAATAATGTAACAGAGTAATACAGAAAACATGCAGTAAGAAAAGACAGAATAAGGCACTTAAAGGATAAGGCATACATTACCAACATCCAGATCCGCAGTCTCTGGGGAGCCCCGGTTACAGCGAGGATTTGGAGAGCCTGTCCTGGCAAGTGGGAAGTCCTACGCGGTGCGTCCACCTGTAGGTGAGGCATCCAAAGTCGCTGCAAGCAGGTCCAGCCTTATATACCAAAAATCAGCAAACCAGAATAACTGGCACCTTTCTTTTGAGTGGAAATGTCTGGTTTCATCCTCCTGTTGGATTCCACCCGAAGCCTGGCCAGGGCTCAGGGGGAAGAACCAAGGGAGTTTCTAGCTAGGCCAAACACTTGGGTTCTCAGCCTTGAACAATGCTGAGCAAGGAAAGTTGGACACATTCTCTCAGCATTTCATCCTCACTACTGATTATGTTCTGTCTGAACTAAACTTTTCACTAGTGAGCATACATACTTCGTTAATGATTACATACTAAGTTAGCAGTTTCGGCTCAGGGCCTGTTGTTCAGGCTTCAATACTTCAACCCTTTAGCACTTTTTACATCAGCAGAGGTGGGCTGCTATAACTTAGTACAATACCTACTAGCACAATGGTTATCAGTTATAAAATATACAGGATTCATCTATAGGTCAACTCTGGCTTGGGCCTGTTGTCCAAGCCTTAGCACTTCAGTCTCAAATTATTATTCACACAATTCCCTTAGTGTTTCTATCCTCCCTACCTTTTTCCTTGTCACTCTTCCATGTATTGGATAACTTCCCCAAGTGCTGACATTAGTACAATGCTTCACTCTCCATTTCCATATGGCCATCTGCATTTGCTACACGGTTCATCTCAGTTATGCCAGCCAACAGAATGCCAAGTCACCTTTCCTGCTGCTATCTAGGTCATGGTGTGGTTTGGGTTAACTGCTGGTGTGAGCAACCAACAGCCAATTCCTTCAGCCACCATAATCTACTATGACACAACTTTGAACAGAGGCTCTCTCATCCTTTTCCTGGAGGATACAGGGGAAAGTAACTGAGAGGTTGCATGTTAATGGCAAAGAGGAAGGAGAAGATACCATGAGGACCATGAGCCTCAAGGTCAGCCTCTGGAAGTGAGTGTACTGGAAGGTATTCTGCTGAATGTTACAAGTGCCAGACTAAGTAAAAGCTGGACCCATATTAAGAGAATGGTCTCTGGCCAGATAAAGGTCCACTGATCCTCTTTACTATAGTCATGGGTGAGTTGTGACAGAACAGGAAGAGATTCCTGAATTTCACTGCAGTATCCAGCTTTAGACCCTGAATTTATTACTGTTTTACAAATATGGATTGTATTTGGCTTTGTGTAAAGACAGGAGAAAAAGTATTTCTAGAACTTGCACCACTTTTTTTCCTACATTGGGTAATCTTCAGAGGATGGATGCAATTTAAACATACAGCTAGGGACTATTTTAAACTATCTTTGCAATTTGCAGAAATACAAGAGATACAGTTAGGAAGAGTACCCATCTTTTCCATTATTTCTGTAGATCTATCCCAGCAGCAGACTGAGACAGATTAACTAACACTGAAAAATTGTTCAAATGGAAGGACTGTGGAGGCCAGTAGTTATATTCTTTGGCTTGTGTCATTTCTTAGCAAGCTTTTTCTGATTGAGAGGAATGGGGAAAGGTGCATGAAACAATTTGTTTTTTGGAATTCCCTCATAATTCAGCTTCTTTTCATGCTTGCCTAAATTTTCCCTTTAGCTGGCAAGTGACACCTCAGAGCACTTCATATGAGTGGAATTGCAGGTGGTCAATGAGATGCATGTTTTCAATGGCAACCTCCATAACTAACACATTTACAATCCATAATACACTGTTGAGTCACCAGGTAATGAAGAAATCTCCTTTGCATTAACAGGTGGAATTATGCTTATCTAGTTTGCCTTTTTTCAGTCTCCAATGCTAATGCATTCCAGGACCTACTGAATATGAAGCAATAGTGAAACCATTTCTGGTAACAAGATCATGATCATAGAATCACAGACTAATAGAGTGGCTTGGGTTGGAAAGGATCCTTAAAGACCACCTAGTTCCAACCCCCCTGCTATGGGCAGGGACACCTTCCAGTGGACGAGGTTCCTCAAAGCCCCGTCCAACCTGGCCTTGAACACTTCCAAGGAGGGGGCATCCACAGCTTCTCTGGGCAACCTGTTCCAGTGCCTCACCACCCTCACAGTGAAGAACTTCTTCCTTATATCTAATCTAAATCTACCCTCTTTCAGTTTAAAACCATTACTCCTTGTCCTATCACTACACTCCCCGATAAAGAGTCCCTCCCCATCTTTCCTGTAGCCCCCTTTAAGTACTGGAAGGCTGCTATAAGGTCTCCCCGGAGCCTTCTCTTCCCTAGGCTGAACAACCCCAACTCTCTCAGCCTGTCCTCATAGGGGAGGTGCTCCTGATCATCTTCGTGGCCTCCTCTGGACTCACTCCAACAGGTCCATGTTTTTCTTACATTGGGGGCCCCGGAGATGGACACAGTACTCTCAGAGTAGATGGGGAGAATCACCTCCCTCAACCTGCTGGCCACACTTCTCTTGATGCAGCCCAGAATACGGTTGGCTTTCCGGGCTGTGAGCACACATTGCCGGGTCATGTGAGCTTCTTGCTCTTGATGCCATCCTATGTTACGTTATTACTTCCTTAGCAAATCCTCCTTTCACTTCCCCAGTTATTTTACTAGTTAATAAAGAAAAAGAAATTCTAGTTAATAATGAAAAATCATAGTTAATAAAGTATAATAGTTAATAAGTAAAAAGAAAAATAAAGAAAAAAATTCTAGTTAATAAAAAAAAAAAAAATTCCTAACATAGTTTCTGTTTGTTTGGTTTGGCCCAGAGTGCTTCAGCTTTGAAGACTTCCAAATGCACACTATTTCAAATGGGAATAAATGCATATCATGTTGATAACAAACCGTAACTGGGCCTTTGTTTTTGCCTAGATAAGAGAAGGACATTTTCCCCCTCTTACATTAAAAATATTTTCAATTGTTCTGCACATACTTTTGGTTTTGCAAATGCATTTGATTTTGTTGATATATTGGCCAAGTACTCTAAAAATGGGGTTATGTGCTTGGAAAATGAAGGAGAAACATGTTGCTGCATCCAATACTTTTACTGTAGGTAGAGTCTCTTAAAATTCTGTAAAACCAAAAGTCTCTGATGCGCAACATCAAATCAGTTTGTAACTGGAGAGTGGATATGCATACCGCACCAGTGCACAACACACAACATGACCCACGGTCACCTGGCATTCCTTCATTCCTACACCACATCACCCTGCAATAAGGGATGTGGGAGCGGGAGGCATCCCTCATTTTCCCTGGTTGCCTCCCCTTAGCCTCAGAGGGAGGAGATAGGATTTCTTCTGTCTGTGTGTGCCAGATCTATAAGCTGAGTGTGTATTGGGGTGTGCGACCAGAGCTTGCCTTTATCTTCTTAGATAATGAGAAGATAACATAAGACGTATGTAAGCATTCACTATGTAAGCCGTAGCATGGCCAGGACCACATCCAGGTGCTTCCCTACACAGTGACGTTTTCACCACAGCCTGCACATTATTGCATCATCCTGCAATTACTAGGCATCATGGTAGGAACAGGTCTATGGTATTCTTTGCAGTAACAGTGAAATCATGTTTTACTGATTACCTTCTCAGTAAGAGAATAAAATCTCTGCTGTCCCAAAAGACAAACATCAGATCTCTTCAACAATGTGACAATATGTACCTTTGCCAATACTTCTTATACACACACATACACATGTTGAATACCACTTGAGAATGATGGAATAGCAGCCTCAGCTATTCACTTTCCACACGTTCATTTGATGGACAAGTAATGTGCACGTGAGTACCACTGATGATCTTACTGACACTTAGAAAGCCCAATTCCAGAGAGCTGCTGTTTCAGGGGTATTTGGAGAACTGTCCTATAACCCGGAGGTGTCATTTTAATGCCTGACATTGTATGGTGCTACTCTAACAAATGAATCAGAAAAGGGAATAGGAATGAAGCATGTGACAGTAGAGCTGGATCTTGATGCAAATAAGAAGACAGACACAGATGAGGAAATGGGTAGACCTTTCTGTTTGGGAAAAATGATGTGAAGACAGGTAATAAGGGTATAATTTTATGATGTGGAATTGGGAAGGGATCCTCCCATTAGGATATGATTGTTTGAGAAGATGTGAAATTGTCAAAATAATGCCAGCTGATGGGGCATCAGCTAGCAGTGTGCATGAAAACCTGATGAGAATTCAGTGTGGAAAAAGAAAAACACGTGAACCAGTGGTGAAGTTATCGGACCAGGCCCCATGATTACAAGTGTTATTATAGACATGTACATGTTGTTTTCCTGAAGGGAGGGAAAAGGTATGCTATTGAGCTACCATTTTGATGACTTTCAGAATCTTGTTAAACAACCAAAAACATGTGCATATGTGAGTCTCACTGACATTGAGTCTCTTCAGTATTATTCACCTGTCACAAGACCTGTGCCCTTTTGAGCTGTTCCGTCATCAAAGAGGTAGGGCACAAGTAAATCTGACTGTAGCTTCTCTTATGAGTGCAATACAACCACCTTTCTTAGAAATATGTTACAAAGGAACTGTAACTGAATGTTCAGTTTATTCCTTTGGAACTGTTTTGGAGTTCTTCAAGCTCTTTGAGCAATTCTGTAATGTAGCTTACTTTCTTCTTTCTTTTTGCTCCTTATGATACAAAATTTTGATAAATACATTATACCATAAAAAGCTGTGTAAGCCTTGCAGCAATTATGTATTTACTGTTCAACAGAATGGACGCTTCTGAGAAAACAACCTCTCAGAAGTCTCATTTTAAAGTTATCTTTAGCAAATTCACACTTTCACTAGATGGACTAGAGAAGAGATGGCACTAAGGTGCATACTGGTGGAAAAAGGACTGTGATGTAAAAAAGAGTTTCCCAAAATACTCATGTCATATGAATGACACCTCCTATACAGCTATGCAACCCAGTCACTCAGCATATGGCAAGTCATTTAGGAAACAAAAAGTAATAAGATAAACATGACAATGCATTTTATAGTTCTGGAAAATTTATTTAGAACAAAATAGACCCCATAGTCAATGATGTATTGTTAAGAATGCAGAGTAACGCACATACACAAATAACTAGCCAATGATGACAAAAAATTGACATTAATTCCATGATAACTTCATTAGTACAAAAATTACATTAAAACACTGTTGAGTAGGAGTTTCAGAATGTTCAGTGTGTAGTGGCATCTCTTCTCATTCTGCTAAAATGAACTCATGTTTTACTATAAAGTTTTTTCTGATCTATGTTTCATGCACTACATGCTTTTAATTCCCATCTAATTTTGGTGTTCATGCCTCAACAACAAACAGAGATACCTCAGCCTGATTGATATTCTTCAGATATACAGCATCAACCATACTGATCAGCACAGGCAGTACTTTTTGAAGCCTCACATTGGTTTTGGCCTTCAAATTCACTGTCAGGACCTCTGAAATTAATGATCTCGTAGAGTTTTAAGTCAGATAGGACTGTGAAGTGAACATCTGTGCTGATACATCACAACTCACTGCATTTCATTGTATTACCTTTGTATTGAGACAAATACATTTTTGACAAAAACATTCTTTCAGAAAAAGTAAATTTGATTCAAAGATTATTTACAAATCCCTTCAAAGCTTTATTTCAGTGGTTATGCTCAATGCTGTGCTTTGTCTCTGCAGATGTGTCCAGTTTCATCTTCCAAACATTAGTTCCTTTGAACTTTTTCTCCCCTGAAGACCACTGTAATATCTACTTTTTGCTCCCAGCAAAGATAAAGAGAGTAATCAAGTTATCTTGCAAATCCCTTTTTATCTCTTTAACAAAGGAGTCCTTTTGTTCGGGTCTGAGGTATTTCTGTGGATCTTTTGTGCATTTTAATGACTCATTTTTTGAAATGAGGATTCTTTGCTGTTGACTAATATGAGACTCACCAGCACCATATATGAAAATAAAATCGCCTCTCAGGTCCTACTCACTAATCACCTGATTTTTATATACAAGGACTGAATAATTTGCTTTTGCAATACCATCATAGTTTTAAGTTTGATGTCCTTAAAATACATATAAATCTCAGAGTTTTCCAAGATACATCAAGGTTTTAAATAAACTGGACATATGCAATGGACTTGATAGGATGCATCCACAAGTGCTGAAGGTAGTGGCCAATGTCATTGCAAGGACACTCAATTATCTTTGGAAGGTCATGGCAACGGGCAGGTAACTGAGGACTGTAAGAAAGCCAACATCAGTACAATCTTCAAGAAGGACAAGGAAGATCCAGGGAAATAAGGGCTGGTCAGCTTCACCTTGATTCCTGGTAATGTGGTGGGGCAAATCCTGCTTGATACTATTTCAAAGCATAGGAAGGAAATGAAGGTGTTGGGAGCAGTTAGCATGTATATACAAAGGGGAAATCATGCCTGACCAACCTGATAGCCTTCTACAATAAGACAAGTGGCTTGGTGGATGTGGGGAGAGCAACAGATGTTGTTTATCGAGATTTTAGTAAGGCTTTCAACACCATCTTGCATAATATCCTCACTGACCAACCAATGAAAGTGATCTGAACTATGGGGCTCAGGGGGTTGTGATCAGCAGCATGAAATCCAGCTGAGGCCAGTCACTAATGGTACCCCAGGGGTTGATACTGTGGCCAATACTGCTTAACATCTTTATTAATGTGCTGGGTTTGTGTGGTGGGGTTTTGGAAACAGGGAAGGGGGGCTACAGCGGTGGCCCCCTGTAAGAAGCTTCTTGAAAGATCTCACAGCTCCAAGTTGGACCCACCTCTGGCCAAGGCCAAGCCAATTAGTGATGGTGGCCACGCCTCAGCAATAATGTATTTAAGAAGGGAAATCTGAGAGGGGGTGGGGACTTTGAGGACGAGTTATGAGGATGACACCCATGTGAACACCGAGGTCAGTGGAAGGAAGAAGGGAAGGGGGAAGGTGCGCTGGAGACTCCCTGTATCCTGTGGACCCGTGGAGGTTACCAGAGGAGCAGAGATCCGCCTGTGGCCTGTTGAGGACCCCTGGGACTCTGTGGGAAGAAGAAGTGCCCACTGTTGTAGTTCAGCGCTGGGAGGACTGCAATACGTGGAGGTGAACCACACTGGAGCATCTAGAGAAGAATGCATCCCATGGGGAGGACTCATGGTGGAGAGAGTTTGTGGAGGGCTGTCTCCCATGAGAGGGACACCACGTGGAGAAGAGGGAAGAATGCAGAAGAGTGCCTCTCCCCCCAGCGGAAGAAGTTGCAGACTGACTGCACCCCCCATCCCGATCCCCTGCACTGCTGGGGGAGGAGGTAGAAATACTGGGAACAAAACTGAGCTCAGGACGAAGGGAGGTGTGCCAGAAGTGTTTTTAAGATATGGTAACGCTTCTCACTGTCACATTCTGTCTGTTAAGTGTCGTTGTCATCAGTGTTTTGAATTAAAGTGATGTCCTTTTTCTTCCCTAACGAGCCTGTCTTTTGCCTGTGACCATTAATAACTGAACGACCCCTTCCTGTCCTTACCTCATTCCTGAGCCTTTTGATTCATTTTCCTCCTTCCCAGCGCTGGGCAGGAAGGAGTGAGTGAACGGCTGCGTGGTGCTCAGTTGCCCTCTGGGCTCAAACCATGATAATTAATGATCTGGATGATGGGACAGAGGGTACTTTCAGCAAGTCTGCAGATAGTGCAAAACTGGGAGGAGTGATTGATACACTAGATGGTTTTGCTCATTCAGAGGGACCCTTGACAGGCTACAGAAATGGGCCAACAGGAATCTCTTGAAATTCAATAAAGGGAAATGTAGAGTCCTGCCCTAGAAAGGAATAATCCCATGTACCAGTACTCGCTGAGGACCAAGCAGCTGAAAAGCACCTTTGCAGGAAAGGACCTGGGGGACCTGGTGGTCAAGCTGACCATAAGCCAGCAATGTGCCCTTGCAACAAAGGCCAATGGCATCCTGGGCTGCATGAGGAGAAGTGTTGCCTGCAGGTCAAGGAAGGTGATTCTTATCCTCTACTCAGTCCTATGGTGAGACACATCTGCAGTGCTGCATCCAGTTCTGGGCTCCCAGTATAAAAGAGATACGGACATACTGGAGGAAGTCCAGAGAAGGACCACGAAGATGATTAAGGGATTGGAGCATCCCTGATACAAGGAGAGGCTAAGATAGCTAGAATTGCTTAGCCTTGAGAAGGCTTGGAGGGATTTTATCAATAGATATAAACATCCAGTGGGAGGGAATGAAGATGAAGGAGTCAGACTCTTCTCAGTGGTGCCCAGGACAGGACAGGCTTTGAAATACAGGACATTCCACCTAAACGTAAGAAAAGCTCTTTTTAAACTGTAAGGGTGGTTGAAAACTAGATGATGTTGCCCAGAGAGGTTGTAGAGTCTCCATCTTTGGAGATATTCAAAACCCGACTGGACATGGCACTGAGCAACCTGTTCTAGATGACCTTGCTTTGAGGAGAGTGGCTGTATTAGGTGATCTCCAGAGGTCCCTTCCAACCACAGTGATGCTGTGATTCTGTGAGAGGTGTTTAAAACTGCCCTCAAATGACAGATTGATTACCATTTTCAGAAAAGTCTGATGGGGAAAAGAAAGTTGACATAGCACTTAAAAGACAACAGAATAGTTCAATGTATGACATATAAGCAAAAGCTGGAGAAGTTTTCTGTATCTTTTAACCTTGAATATGACTCAGTTATCTAAATTGCAGAGGACGTCAAAGGGGCAAAAGATCCAGTAAGTAATGCAGATTGCTTTTGGAGTCCAAGAAGGAATCTGTTCTGGCTCACTTGTGGAATAAGGACAGTAACAGAAAAATATATAGTGGGATAGCAAAGAACTGCCCATACTCCTTTAAACAGGAGGTTGGACTACAGACCTCCTGAGATCCTTTCCAACCTGAATCGTCCTGTCATCCTATGATCCAGGCAAAATGGCTGGCAATGTAGATGTATTAAAAGACCAAGGCTGAGATTTATATGGATGTTAAGGACAGCAAACTCAAAATTATGATGCTATTGCAAAATTAAATTATTCAATCTTCATGTATAAAAATTAGCAAGGCTGGTGGCACCTCTGTGCTAACATATTTAAGAAAGGGTAAAAAACACTGTGCAGCAGCTGTGAGAGAGGAGTGAGGAAAACGAGAGAGAAGTAAACTCTGCAGACACCAAGGCCAGTGGAGAAGAAGGGGAGGAGATGTTTCAGGTGCCAGAGCAGAGATTTCCCTGCAGCCTGAGGTGAAGACCACGATGATGCAGGTTGTCCCCTCTAGCCAATGGAGGTCAATGGTGGAGCAGATATCCACACTGCAGCCAGTCTTTGCTGGCTTTTCCGTGGTATTCTGTAACACATTTTCTCAGAAAAGGTATATTTTATATAAAAAGTTAACGTGAAAATCTCTCTGTAGATAACATTAGAAAGTTTAATTTAAAGTCATCTGATCCTGCAATCCTTAATAGGTAGTGGCATTCACAAAATCACAGGTGTGGTGGTTTAGCCCCTGCCGGGGTCTGAGACCACGTGGCTGCTGCCCCTCCCCCACAAAGGGAGTGAAATACAAAGCCCCGGGGCTGAGATAAGGAGAGGTTTAATATAACAGTGCAACAGCAACAAAACAAACAACAACAATAATAATAACAGTAATAACAATGAACAGAGCAAAATATGTACTGATACAGCAGTGAAGAGGACCGGTTGCACAAACCCCACCCGCTCACTGATTCTTCCCTCGCTATGGCGCCAGGATGTGACATCAGCATGGTATATGAATAACCTGGCTAGAGCTTCCCCCCCCACTGCTGGGGAAACTTAACCCTATCCTGGCTAAACCAGGACAACAGGTTAATACGCTATCTCTGTAAATAAACAGGGAAGGATTTTTGCTCTGTGAAGGAGTCTTGAAATACACATTCTTGTTTCAAGCTAAATACTGCAGGTTTCCTGAATGAAAATAATTACTCTTCTCAAATGCAATTACTGTCCCTGATCCATAAGCAATCAAATTTAGGAGAACAGCAAGTGGACAGACTGCCAGGCAGTAATCTAGGGATCTGAAGACCCCACATGTCAGCTACTCATCAGTATCTGCCTATGTGCCTACTCTCACCTTGTCGTAAAAGTGAGTTCACTGAGGGGTGATCTATTTGCCACATTCTGCAGAGATTAAACCAGACAGTAATGCATGGTAAGACAGGCAATTAAGGGACAGTTGATGCATTGTAAATTCCTACCCTACCTTGGTCAGCAACAACTGGCTGATATGTTCATCTCCTCAATTTACCTTCCTGGTATTAATATGAGACCACACACGGTTTCTTCTCAGAAGACGTGTAAGATAAAGATTAGGGCAAAACAAGATGTGACGTTATTGGTTGCTCTGCCAGTCTTCTGGCCAGCTAGTTTAAAACACTGGGGGATTATTAGACACAGGAATTCAGATTCCAATGAAGTAGTCAACATGGAGCATAATGGTTTGGTATGTGAGAAAATCTTACTATCTCTGTCTAATGTTGGGTGAGAACTCAGCAGATTTTTTTATGGTGCCTTGTGGTTTCTGTGAAGAAATGCAATAAATCAGGCACAGCTGCCATGTACTTCAGAAAGACAGCAGGCACTTTTTTTTTTTTTTTTGACAAAACAGGACTCAATATTTCACAGAGTACTCACAGAATAATATAAAATATAATGCACTGAATTTGTTCAACCATGACTGCTTGATTCCTTCAGTTTAACATGGAGGACAAAAATCTTCCTTCTTATCTGCTTAGATTACATTGGATTTGCACGCCACAGTGAATAATTCACTATTCCTGCTCTGATAAGTTTTAAAAATTTAACTTTTATTATCTTAAGTTATCATTTATTTTTGGAAGGAATAACACTGGTGAGTAAGAGAGCTTTTATTTGTAATCTGTTTTTCTAAGGCATCTTGAAAGTATTAGTGTACATTTTTCTATGAAAGAGTTGGTACTGAGGCATGAGACATGCCTGTATTGGTTAGTGACTGGGAAAATAGGAGTACCTGTAAACACTCAGGATGCAGGGTTTATCTCTGTTCTATCTACAGAAATGATAGAGATCTTCTGCTGAAACCACTTTCAACATCTGTAGGGTAGTCTTCCTTTACATCACTCATGGCTAGGTCAGATTAATTGCTAAATCAAACATATCCCAGTAATCTCCTCTGCACAGTTTTCCTCTACGCTAGCTCAGTCCTTGATCTTTGCTGCTACCTTGTTCAACACTCAGGCCATCTTCAATGGGTTCAGTACTTTCTAAACACCCACTGGGATTTCAGATATTAACGGCTTGTAGTTTCCAACATAATTCTTCAAACAGTGTTAAGCTTGAAGCATTCCTGACAGGTTTTTCTATTTGGAAGGCAGTCCTTGCAGTGCTTTCTTGGTCATACAGGATCTTCCTTTTTGACAATCAAGATATTTCATTTTGTCATAATTAAATTCCCTTTTTGCTACTGATAACAGGCACAAGTTTTTCAAACTAGTTTTCATGCAGAGCCTACATAAGCATACACTGGAGCACCCTTTGGCTATATCAGCATAAGGAACCTCTCCACTGAGAATGAGGCTAACTGCCAATGTCCTACTAAGTGATTAGTGTAGCAAATAATCAAATTTTCCTACGATGTATGAAACGGCCAGCATAAGTACGGTCAAAATGTCTACAACTTTACCTATCTGTGACTGTACTTCAGTTCTGAAGAATTTAGTATCAGCAGTGTTAAGATCATTTGTTCACTTAAGACAATGGTCTTAGGGTCCTCTAAGGTGTCATAATCTTTGAATTTCAACTTTCCTAGGATATAAGGTAATAAACTGGACAACTGGTGTGGTTTCTCCCCTAGGCAGCATCAGAAATGTGCACTGCCATTATGACTCCCCTTCCTTTATTCTTGTATTTTTCTCCCTGGGGACAAGCTGTCTTGTGATGCACTCAAAGTATGGAATAACTGGTTATTCTCATGTCTTTGCTTTTAAAAAGAAGTTTTGTTTTGTCTTACCTCTGGGTACCTATTTCATGCACAGTGAAAACAAGTGTTACTGCAACACTACAGCAACTACATCAGTCCTTTCAATGAGCCTGGAGCTGTCTTGGCAAGTTGAGCCCTCCGGGTAGTGTACCCCACTGTCTCCACTGGCCTCTCCACATGTTCACCTACAAATGGGATGCACAGCAGCAGCACTGGTAAGTACCATTATTTGGGCTGTAATCCGGCTAGCTCAGTTAACCACAGTGTTGATAACCATAACATCAACAGTATCCAGGGCTATATAATAAATACAGAATACACTGGTTACTGGCCCACACTGTGCTGCCATGTCTTGACTGCTATGTTATCTCTGTTTACTGGATTAGAGCTAATTTGTGCATGTCTATTCATGCTGCTCACCCAACGGAAAGCAGGGTGGACAAAGCCTTCTAATCTCTTTTTATCAGTATTGTGTGTCTGGACATTTGCCAATTGCTAATTTCGACTCTCATACCTTTGATTAAATCACTCTTGGTGGTTGGTTCCTTCATGCCATTAATCTATGGGTTCCTTTTTGAGTAACCTCCTTCCTTGAGAAATTTGAAAGGAGGTGTTGCTGCAATGAGTTAACTCAAGTATAGTTTGCTACCCCATGGTTCCTTTCCTAATTTTCTGCTTCTTTCATACCCCATCAATTAGAGAAATGTGCAGCTCAGCATGCAAGACCTGATTCCCAAGGAACTAACCTGACTTTTCATTATCAATTTTCTCGCAAACCAGTCAGGGCAGAATAGAGGAAATGGCTCTGTACAAAATCACAATTGTCTCTTAAGTTACAGTCAGATTCTTGTGGAGCAAGCAATACTTTCTATCAGGCAGTGGTCTGTACCGTTCTATATATTCTAAGTATTCCTTAAAAAATGCTACTTGGGTACCAGAAGCAACAGTGACAGCATGGAGAACCATTCAGGATAGAGCACGGCATCTCAGCTAGACAGTTCTCAGCAGCGTATGGGAGCCCACATTGCTCTCTGTTGCTGCCCTTGGACTGCTTTCAATAACCAGGTTAGCTCATTTAAGATGAGCTGAAATTAAGAGCTATAACAAGGATGTCCTGAGGTGGATCTTCTGGCTCTCATGCTGCTATTTACAGCTGCGATAAAAATCAGTTACATATTTATTTCTAGTAATAAGATCTTAAAATGCATCTCATGTTTGGCAAGCTTAGATCAATTTTTTCTTCTGAATGTCTCCTGAGGCTCCGTTCTGGGCAATCTGCCTAGTAATAGCTTCTGCTACCTTCGCTTCATTGTGTCATCTTGAATCGCATTTTTGGCTGGAAAATTAATTTCTTTTTGTGGGAAAACGTCATCGAGTAAAATTATTTTAGCCTTTTTTAATAATTTAGTATTGGGGACCAGAATTTTTCCTTCAGCTTCAATTTCCTTTATGCTTTACAGAAACAATCAATTTTGTGTCTATTCTAAAATTTCAGTTTCCTTCTCTTTTGCTTAAGTTTAAAATCTATTTTTTAATTACAGCAATGGTAACAATCCCTGATATCTCAAATCTTACCATTCTTCACATGGTCTCATATTATGAAAAAAAAAGCTCTTTACTTCCATTTACTGGGAGGTATCCCCAAAATAGCCAAAGAAACATTCAGTTCCCTTAAATGCTTAATCTTCAGTTGACCAAAGTTCTCTTTTTCATTAAAAAGATGTAGGAAAAGAAGCCTTAACTTAAAATCTATCACACTTTAAAAACTTGTGGAGAAAATACTTATTAATTTTCTTGAAACATTAAAAATCAAACCATGAACTTCAACTCAAGGAAACTGCTGACTATTTTGAAGAAAATAAACTGAGAAAAATAATTTCACAGCAGAGAAAATGAAAGAAAACAGTTTCTACACTCTGTGCATTTTGTGGAGAATGCTGATGGGATTATTTGGCTGTATTGGTAATTAAATCTATGTAACTTCAGCTTAAACATGATCCACAAGCAGGCAATTTTTCTGAGACTGCAACAAACAGTTTGTATCTCAGGTTCTATCTTCCTCTCTGGCAAGGTCTGATTAATCCCTGTTTCCTATATGATTAGAAATAACAGGGTCCACTTTCTCAACAATACTGATGAATAGTAATCACAGTGTACCTCCAAAGAGTGCTCAAGGCCTTAACATCAAAATGTTGCAACACAAAGCTGACCTATCAGAGTGGTACTAGAATCTGTTGCTTCTGCCGGTAATTTTAATTATCGGCCCAACTGAATATTATAGAATGTTACTTCTTGTCTGGCTTCACAAATAAAATTCATTCAGTTTTGTCCCCATGTCACTTTTTACCAACTTCCTGAATTTTAAAAAGTTTTTCTGATCTTTTTCCGATTTGTAAATATCACTGTGATAATGTAATAACTTTATGATAATGTGGTAATCGGGAGTGGCAGTGATGCTTTTGATGCAGTCTGTCCAGGGCTGTTAAGAAAAAGAAGATAAGAAAGTCTGAATCTGATCTCTCTGCTAATTCTGGCAGCAAAGGTGTTTGAATTCATGTCCCTGACATCCCAGCTGAAATGACAGGCTGCTTTGTTACTGGATCATTAATTTGTTGTAGAGTTGTGGTATGTGCATGCTCACAGTTCATCTACCACATGAAAATCTCCGGTTGAAATAAGCAGATGAATGCTTCTTGTTGCTGGAGTCTTCCACTAATGTCAAATGTGAGACAAAAGTCAAACGCTGCATGTTGTTAACATTTTAGCTGCTTTCTCATTATTATCATCGGCAAAAACAGCGAGAACTTTCAAGGCAGAAATGAATTTATCCATTTCCAGGGGCAGGAGATGATTTTGAGAGTACTTGGCCTGAATGTTTTGATCATACTGCTGAGAAAAAAATGAAGCAGTTTGAGAGACTCCCCTCATCCCACTGCCTGAGGCTACTTTCCCGGTAGCAGAGTGCATCAAAAGGAATGCGTATTTGAGCTGCACCATTTCAGTCAAGCATCCTGCTTTCACTGGGATTAAAGAAGTACAGTGCGTTATCTGCATTATGGAAGTAGTGACCTCCAACAAAAGAGGGAGAAAACAGGCAAGGGGTGAAAAGCAAGATTCATGAGAACTCTGTCAGAGTTCTTAATTGCTTAAAGTGGCAATTGCTTTTGGAGGCAGTTATGACATACTTATGTCCTTGTGTAACACCATCTATACTTCCTTTGCAGCATTACTGATTGCCCACTTATTCTTTTTGAATGCTTGAGGGTTTTTTATAATTTTGTTTTCTGTTCTGTTTTTATTTTGTGTTCTCCTGAGGTTGTTATATGTTATTCACTCCTATTCCCACTTCTCTCATTTACTGATCAATTTCACTAATATTTTATTTACTTCCTTCTTAAGGTCATAAATAAAGATGGATCAGAAGTGCAATCTCTGTGGCATAGTAATACATTGTTTGGATGCATTTATAATTCAAAGGGCAGAGTATTAATGATTGGCTACTTAAACAAATTTTTAACCCTACTTCTAGCCATGAGGGGACACTTCATTCCAGTACAAATATGTTATTATTTATGCAATAATAACAATAACTGCATTTATACACTTATAATAGTATCTTCCACATGAGGAACTGCAATGATTACAAATCCATGAATACCATCTTTTCATACATAAAGAAGAAGAAATAAAGCAAGGCCCTAAACCTTAGCTACCTGTCAGCAAGAAAAGAAAACAAGTCTTTTCCCTATTATCTTTTCATCAGCTCAGTTTTTATAAAATAGTTGAAAAGGGATGCTGGGAAAAAGGTGGCTGGCAAGTAAGAGGTGGCATAAATATGGGGTCGTACTTACTCCTGAAAGGCAGAGAAAGTGTTTCTATCTGTTGGATTTAGTGCCTGAGGGCCTGAGCCTGTCTAGGCCTGTTGGATCCTGATTGAGCCTTCTTGGATGTAGTCATACTCAAAGACTTTCTATCTCTCTAGGTCTACTCTTTTTCCCAGCAGACGATTTCCGGAAAATCAACCCATCTATTGTTTTTTTTCTGTTACTAAATATCATAGTTACATGGGTTTATAGAAGCTGCATATGAAACCAGACTGATAAGAACTGACTTCCTGGTTAAATATTTAGAATTCACTTCATGTTCTTCTGGTTAAGAGTATCATTTAGATTACCCACATCTAGATCTTGCCATAACTTTTTCAGGACCAAATTCACAATTATATGTGGTATCTTTTCTTGCTTTCACTGTTTGTGGTAAAGGAGTCATCAAAGGAGACTTTAACAATTGCAATAGTCTCAACAGTTACACAGTCTGTGGAGCAACATGCCCAACATCTTATAGATCTCCCAACCTTCTAAAGACCCCACACAGTCACACAGACTGGTGAATTAGCAGAAACAAATCTGTACCTTATTTCCTCTGCAGGGTTCTATGGTCTGAGAATAAACAAATGTGGTTCGGTATTTATCTTTTTTTTTTTTTTTTTTGACACTGAAACGAGAATTGTCTGATACCATAGCTGTATGTCATCTTACAGCGATAATGGTGATTGCTGTTTAGATGTCTGTTACACCTCTTTTGAAAGGTATATGTTAAAATGACTGATGCACATTATTGCGTTATGGCCACCTACTCTTTGAAATACTCTAATAATACAGTGAACAATGGTAACATGTTGTAATAACTTTAGGCCCTGATCTGGTATCGCGAACAAGTGCATCTTTCACCCATGCACATTTTTAAATTTACTTCTTTGAGCTGCCCAAGTAAAACTACTTTTACTTGGTTCTTTCTGATAGTCTAAGTATTTTCTCCAAAACCTAACAATAGCAAAGTCTCAAGTCAGTCATTTATGAGGAAAGATGTCAAGAACAGATGTTGAGCAAACTCAGGTCTCAGATTTCTTCAACTGGAAGGCATTCACAGATGATGTCCCTCTGCCCACACCCCTTATTTTCATTAAAAAGTAAATTGCACTCTCTCAGGGCTTTCTAAGTGAGAGGTGAAAATAGATTCAAGTTTCTTTGCCCAAGCTTAAGCTAATCACGTAGAAACCACATGCAGTCTAAGGGCTGTACAGAGGAATACTATGCACTAACTAGTGTGTGCTGCTTCTCAGGCAGGTTTCAGAGGACCATCCCAGTGCAATTGTGTCTTTTCAGAACTGGACACTGTTCATGTCCAACTGGATCAGAATGTGGGCAGAAAAGATTGCAGCTTGTAGCTATCTGACTAATTGCCCTTAACTGATTCCTTCTGCCAAACATTTAATCACGGAAGTAGTAACCAGTATCATCTACAGTTTTACAGGTCAAAACTCAGATTTAAAATTTCACTAAGGAACTGATTAGCAGCCAGTGTAACAAGTTTGATAGGTTTTATTGCAGTTAATATGTATTATCTGACACGTTTAGAAATATTCAAGAATGCACATATATAAAATGTACTGCAGTAAACATGGCAACTGTACCACACTTAGCTACTGTAAGATGGACACCTAAGGAAATTTCCAACAGGTATATATAAAAAATATGTTCTCTTTTCTTTTTACATGGACATCCCAGAATCTATGGATCCATCATGACCCGAAGCTGTGAACCTGCACAACAGACTGTTCACATGATTTCTCAACTCTGTTCTTTTCTAGTTGTTTCCAGCCCACATGAATCTGTAACTCAGTTTGGCCACATATGAAGTAAGCTGCTGAACAGCACCAGCTGGATCTGATGAAATCGGTATGTACAGGAGGGTATTATCCTCCTACTGAAGGTACCACAACTCTCATATCACCACGGATTTCCTGTGTGGCTTCACACATACATTGTACTGGCCAGATAACAGAACAAAACACAGAACTTAGTTGAAAAGTCATCCACAGCAGATTACTAATTATCCAGTATGCGGGTATGCAATCACCTACTGTTTGTTGTATTCAGTGCCAACCCATAGAGGCTGACACTGTAATAGGTCTACAATTATCACCGTTTGAAGTGGGTATATATAATAATATACTTTTCCTCAAAGATTAGCACAGCTATTGAGTGCCAAAGAAATCCACAAATGAGAAAGTTCTTAATGTGCTGGAATTGTTATCAGGATCTTGGGGGTTGATTCCTAGATCTGTTTTGGGCATCCTGTATGACTTAAGGTATGCTGCTCACTTTCCCATGTCTTAGTTTTCCAATATAAGATGTGAATAATACTTCTCAGTCTTACATAGGTGCTGAAAACAAAATTCTCAGATATTTTCAAGGTATTCTGATGAGATTGCAATGCACAGAAAAGCATCTGAAAATGAAAAGGCACTGACAGGATGAAAATGGATGTTTGGGCTTTGTAGCAATCCATCACTGAAATATACAGGCTGCCTTGTTACTTCCAAGTTAAAATCTGGAAAATGGGCGATCAGCTGAATTAAAGCCATTCAGTTTTTAACTTAAAAAAATACAGATCATCCAGTGAAAAAGTATATCCATGAAGGCAGGAAGCTAGTAACAAAGTAGGTTAGGAGATGTAGCAGAGGACAGGATGAGGAGAAATGGTATTGCTTGTGGAAGGAAGCAATTCACAAAGAAGTCACTTCACCTTATTTGAGTGCAAGTTACACATTTAGACTACGATAGCTGCAGATGTTCCCTCAACAGTCAGCTGAGAGGAAGAAAGACACCTCCAGAGCTCCTCACCTCATCTGTGGTCTGAAAGGAGGTAGGGTTAGAACAGCCTCCCCTGCACTGGCTGCAAGGGGAACATAGATCTCTAGCTTTGGCTATCTACCTTTTAGATAGCTGAAGAGGGAAAATTAACCCTACCCTCCCGTTTTGATTTTTTTCAATAGTAGTGAAAAGCTTAATGCTAGCAATTATCTCAAATTGTAATAATGAACAATAAGACATTGCACCACCATATGATTAAAGATGTGTCCTTATTATAAAAGAAATATAAGCAACCCTATCTTCTCCATAACTCTCTCTTGTGCAACTGCTAGCTGGTTTTTGGAAAATAGCAGAGGTTTATATCCAGATTAAGCAACTCCTGTTTGATAGATTTTTAATATTATTTGAGACCAGTATTCCTTAGGCAGCAAAGCAGAAAGAGAAGAACAAAGAAAGAAAAAGAACAGAAAGCGGGAGAACAAGAAACATAAGATTTATACAAGGGGTAAAAAGATTCATCAGAAATTATCTCTCTGATTCCCCAGGAAGCAGATGCTGTGAAGGAATAAATCTGACTGAAAGAAACTTTGTAAGATGAGACCCATACTTTCCAAGTGATAAAGAATGCTGATCATTTCTTGAACAGCAAGGATATGTCTCCCCTGAGTCCTGTGGATTCACAGAGTTCAAGGTGGAAAGGACCATTGGATTATCCAGCCTGATCTCTTCTTAGCACAGTTTAGAAATTTTCATGTAGTAGCTCTACTAATGATCAGAGTAAGTTATGCTAAACATAACACATGCTACTACAAGCCTTAGCTTAACTGTGAAAAGCAAGAAAATGTATGCATTTCTTTCCAGAGCTTAAAAAAATCCTTCCCATTTCTCAGCTCTTTTTCACCGCCCTGGCGCCTCCTAGTCTCCTCCCAAATACAGAACCTGTCTCTTAATTCCTTTTTCTCCACTGGTCCCAGTTTTGATAAGTCTATAGTCAAATCTGGTACGGCTGGCACCATCACCAAAGTGATCTCATGTGGTGGTTGGTATTCCTGATGTGGTTATGTAGGTGCTCTTGGTGTTGTACAATCATACTCCACAAAAAATACCCTTTTCAAAATATTCCACTTCAAATACCTGTGAAGTTTGGATACTCCTCACATAACTGCCTCATAACCATGTGAGATCCAGCCACCTTTCACAGTGTGATCTGTAGCTTTCATCAACTTCTCACAATGTTACGTTCAGCAATTTCTCATCACGTTCCATGTCCCCTCAGTCAGCTTAACTGGTCAGGACGTAGTCAACAGCCCAAGCATTTGCCTGCACCCATAACACCATCTTTGTATCAAGTTTATCAGCAGCCATTTTATATCACCAATACAATACTCAAAGTACATCACAGTTAGAGCCTATCCCTGAGGCATCCTTCTCAAATGAACAGCTTCAACACTTCTTATTGACACTTCCTTTTTGGGATCTGTTGATTAGCCAGTTTCTAAATCAGTATTCTGTGTGTGTGCACATCTGTGTATTTTACAGACTTTCAGCAAAAAATGGTATATCAGACAACACAAAGAAGCCCAGGTACAATGGTTTTCATTATTTTAGTGATAGAATGTGTCCACCACTATGGAAAAAAAGGTTATTTTCCAAGTCCAGACACAAAGCACGCATCAGATCTGTAAATGAAGGAACGCCATGGGACAAGATCCACTGATATAAATAACTATTGATCTCTATTTCTCTTCATTAAAAACAACAAAAAAAAAAATTACACCTAAAACTCAAAGTAGTCAGTAGTGACAAACAACTAGTATGTTATGGAAACATAACACCTAAGAGAAGTGGGAATACTAGACATCTGGTGATTACTCTTGCTGCTGAAAATCTTAATTGTTAATTACCCACTTACTATTTTCAGAACAACTTCTTAGCTGCTGAAGTGACTCTGCCATCTAGAATGTCTGTTTGCTTCTTCTTGTGGACATCCGTAGGTTGTAGCAGTGCATCAGCAGTCAGTAACAGTCCAGATACTCTCAATAAACGGTGTCCATGAAATACTCTGAAGAGCTTTCTCCAAATGCACTTTCCACCAAATCAACTACACTGAACGTCTGTGATTAATTATAACCAATGAGCTACCATCTCTTTTCTTTCAGATCAACCCTTTGTATCAGAAACATTAAACCTCAAATACCAAGTCAAGAGGATGGGTTAGTGGCTGCCAAATTTTCAACTGGAAGAGGAAGGCCTTTCTCTTATATCCATTTGCAGAAAACACCATAATGTGATATAAAAATTTTATCAACATTTGAAAAATCCTTCATGACTTGCCTGTACCTTTGCTACCTTCAGATTTGCAATACCATTATCCAAACTGATACAAAATCTTACCATAGGATGAGGTATGTAAAATAACGAAACAGGATTCCCCTGATGGCAACTCATTTCAAAAGACTGACCTCTCTCTTGTTTGTCATCCAGACTAGTCCTTGTTTTTGCAATTCACACATCACTTGTGTCATTCAAACTGGAATCACCTTTAGGTGGAGACTTCAGTTGGTTCACTTCTTAAATTCTCTACACATCTATGACTTTATAATGAATAAAATAGCAAGCATAAATATTTATAAGCAAATAAATGATGGCTCTACCAACAATCCAAACACCACATGTATCTTCTATTTTGTTGAAGAATACTAAATGGAGGCTCCTTTATTTTTCCTGTGAGTATTACAGTATTTCTTTCTCTGACCCTTTTCTCTGTTTGCTGCTTTTTTCAGAGGTCTACCCTGTCTTCTTTCTTCCATTCATTTCGGTTTGCCAGGATTCTATATGGTATCCTGATTGCTCATCACAGCTACAGAAATTAAATGACAACATCTTGCAGCATTATTCACTCACTAGAACAATACAACTTTCTTCTCCTTTGACACCATCAAAACTCCTGCTAATAAAATAATCTATGCCTGTGGTCCTCAAGTTAAGACAGATGCAGAGCAGATTCATGCCACTTGTGCTGCCTCTTTAAATTTACACTAGATTTGCATTCTGGTGGAACATGACAGCTCCAACACAACAAAACCGTGAAACCCACCAAAAAATGTGTACATGCAAGGAGTAAGGCAATGTAGAAAAAATATCATCTCACTTAATCTTAGCTGAAAGTTATACTTGCTCTATACTTAGTAGAGAAACACAGGCATCTCCATGGGATCACCCATTACATTCCAAAATAGGTGGACTGAATTTCTCTCTTGAAATGCCTCTTTTCCTTGACTGTAGAGTGAACTTGTATCACTAGATTAGACGAGATACTTGAATTCTAAATGAATAAAGATGAGTAGATTTCAACAAAAGACCAGTGTAAGTATCATATTATTAATACATCATGTGCTGTGTCTGTGGAAAGGTCATGATTAGTAATTTATCAAATTAATAAGGCACATATATACATGTCACTACTTTTTATAGTGTGTTATTATGTTTTTATAGTGTGTTGAAAACATTGTAAGCATCAGAACCACACCGCTATTAAGAACAGAGTAAATAATTAGTACAGCCAGAATGTAAACTGAGAGGCTGAACCGTTCTACTTAGTGCATTTGCATTACTATAATCCAACTCCAAGAAGAAAGGGACAGCTCAGAGAAAGAGCTGCTTTTAGCAGCCTTAGGCATATTGGAGATATGGGATCAGCTTATGAAGAATCCGTCTGAGAAAAAGGAAAAGGAAAGACATAATCATAAAGAGCTGGTCAGGACGCACAGTCCTGTTCTGTTACAGCTAAATGAAGCTTCAAGAAGTATTTAGTCATCGCTTAAAGAATGAAATATTTTCAGATCCGCATTATCTCGTTTCTGTGCTCTGCACTTGGTAATCAAGAACTGAACCCGGCAACTCACACTTTCCCTCCCTGGGGGAATCGGGAGTAACGACTGCAGCCACGCCAGCGCCCCGGGCGGACGGCACCCAGCCGCTGCCTCGGCCGCCCCGACCAGCGCTCTGGCAGGAGCTCCCCTCCCCCTCCGCAAACACCGTCAGGGAAGGGAGGCCGGCGGCGGGCCAGCCCGCCGGGAAAAACCCGCCACCGCCGAGGGAAGCCCCTCCCGCGCTCCCGCCACGCCGGCTGGACAGCGAGGCGTTGCCTTCACCCCGCGGCGCGGCGCGGCGGCCCCCTGCCTCCTCTCGGCTCCGGGGGAAGGGGCTGCCGGGCACAGCAAGAACGGAGCAGCCGCACCGCCCCTCCGCGGCCGGGCCGCTCCGACGACCACACCGCCCGCCCGGCCCCGCAGCGCGCCTGCGCACAAGCCCCCCGCCCGCCGCGGGGCTGCGGGGCGCGGCGCGAGCGCGAGGGGGCCCCCACGAGGCTGCGGGGGGAGGCGGGCGGGAGGAGCCCCGGCTGTTACAGAGAGCGCGGCGGCCGCCACTCGCTTCCAATCGTCAGGCGGGCTCTGCTGTTTTTCCCCCCTTCGGCCAATCAGCGCTCGCTCCCTCCCCTGCCCGCGAGCCGATCTGGCCAATGGGAAGCGGCCTCTTTGGGCGCCGGTGATATTCAAACCGAGAGCGGCGCGCGTGCTTCTCCGGTCGGAGCCCGGTCCTGGCCCTGCAGCAGCAGCGGCTGCCGCCGCAGCGGGCGGGGAGGGTGAGTGCGGGCGGGGAGCCGCGACGGTGCGCGGTAAGCGGTGAAGCTGCCGAGCGGTGCTGTCGGCGGAGCCCGTGGGTCTCGCTTCCCGCCGGCCCCGCCCTCCGCTCCCCGCCGCGGCCGGGAGGCCGGCGCTGACCCGCGCCCCGGCGCACGCCTGCGGGAACCAGCAGGGTGTGGGGCGGGCCGGGCGGCTCCCCGGCCTTGTGGGGCGGGCTGCGGTCGGGCGCTTGGTGGAGAAGGGGGGCTTGGGGCTCCTCTGGGCTGCCGCCCCTGCGGGTCAGGAAACCTGGTGTGTCTCTCTCCTCACACCCCCTCACCACCTTTTCTCACTGCATTTCTCTTTCTATGAATTCTTTATCTGAATTTTATGAGGACTTTGGAGAGTGGTGTTGGGTTTTTTTCCTTATTTAAGTTTGATATATTATGAAACCAAATGAAAAAGAAGTCCTAGATAATACAGCTAGTTGCAGACTTGGCAGCATATGAGAATATATAATTGGGTGAGGATATCAATCCATTGTGCAAGTTATCTTCAATTAGGCTGAAGAGTAGCACTTTCTAGAAACAGACATAAGGCAGAACTATGCTTGACGTTAATTTACGCAAATTGTTTTGGAAGCAGGAAGGTGCATTTTGGCAAGGAGAGGGAAGAGGAGAGAGAAATCTTTGAATGCGTACCCATTCAGCTCTGGCTATCGCAGGTGATAAAGCAGTTTAAATTCCTGAAATGATACCCTAAGTTAAAACTCCTCTCAGTTGTGACCCTTGTTACTGCTTGGCTATATCCTTAAGCATTCAGAACTTAGAATTGTATCTCGGTGTTTTTGGGTGCTCCACTGCCTCTTGGTAACTCTTAGGCTGTGGTACAGCCTCTGGTTTGTTTATGCTACAGTTTGCTCACCTGCTTCTCTGCTGTTGAACCTCTTTCTGATTAGCCCTATTTTGTATGCTTGAGTCTTATCTTTTTTGTAGCTAAGACTAGAATTTCAGATTTTCCTATTTCTCTTCATAGTTAATGTTGCTAGGTTTTTTAATGATTTTTTTTTTTTTTGAGTCTTGGGCATTTTTGTTTCTCTCTAAGAAAATCCTGATTCAGCTTGTAGGACTTGTAAACAAAACCAAGCAAAGATTATGTACACGTAGGTTTTTTTTTTTTTTTTAAAGCCTGGCTAGAGGCTTCAAAAACATCACTTTTCTATGTATTTTGGTAAATAGTGGCTGGATAAAGGAGAGACTTAGTGGCTGCAGTAGGGAACAGGTTAGAAGTGAGTTATCAAGTCTGTAGTTAGAAAGCTATTTTAATAATCTCATAATGTAGTCCTGTAATCAGGATGTTATGTGGGATATGAAGAGACCTGAAGTTGGAGAGGAGTTGGAGGGCTTTGCCACTCATCTGAATTCAGATTTTGGTGACTGCTTACAGAAAAATGTAGCTTGACTCTTTCTAGTAACCATTTTTTAAACATCTGTCTGGAGTAAGCAAAAGTTGCAGGATTTCTTTCACATTCTACCATTGCAATTGCTCTTCAGACTTTACCCTAAAAACTTGTATCTTTTAACAAGGAGGTCTTTTGCTTTCATGACTTCCCATGGGTTTTGAAGAAACTCAGCAGTGTGAAAAGCAATAGCTGTTCCTTCAAAGCAGTAATAAAAACTAGCTTCTGCTGTAATATCTACAGAACACTAATTGATAACTGGATGAATGACAGATAATGACATGTGTTTCTGAAGATTGTTGTGTGTTGTTATCACATGTTTCCATTCTTACTTGCCTTGAACCAAGACAACAAGATCCTGAGGGCAGGAACTTTTAAACGCCCAAAAGTCCATGTAATATATTCTAGAATTCAGGAAGGGTCTTTGGTAGTATGGTAGTGTGTTTAAGTGATGTTGGTATAACTGCACTTGGAGATAGTTCTACTTCCTGTAACTGACAGCATTTTCTGTATTCCATGCAAGCATGTGCATCTGCTTAAATGGTGAGCACTATTATACTGAACTGAACACATGAACAGAATAATGCAAATACTGTAGAAGGTGTCAGCTACAGTTAGTTTTTCCCTCTTGTGTGTGATCCTTCTGCATAGGAAGAGAAGGGTATCTTAAATACTGGGCGGGAGGAAATGTCAGAAAACATATGCATGGATAAAGTTCCTGATTGAGAGGAATAAGTGCTGTTTTAACTCATCTGCGCAGAGGATTTAACAAAATTCAACATATAGTCTCTTGACATTAGTAGATGCTTTAATCAGGCCACAGGAACAGAGCTAAACAAATATTTAAGATAACAGTGTAGCCACAAGGATGTGGGGGTATAAGGAAAATATAGGTAATAGAATAACATTAATTTCTTTTACTAGATTGATAAATTCCCTTGGAGGAATAAAGCTGGGCAAGCTGTTGGGCACTGGCTTAAAATTTTTGCTGGCCCCTACATCTCCTTGGATAGACAGATGCAAAATATCACTAGATTCCAGGAGTAGGAAGATTGTACCTTTTTGTTCAATAATTAAAACATATTTTCATACTTTCTAAAAGTTTGCGTTTGAGGAAAAACTGCATCTGGCTTCATTTAGAAACTGAACAAGTAGTGTAAGACAGCAAATCTAGTATTTCAAGACTGGATGCCATCATTTCTCTATTATCGGTAAATCCTTTTGGGTGTATTACACATGAAATCCTACAGCTGACCTGTATTGCCACTTCATTTACAACATATGCTGCTCTTTCATCTGTGTCCCTTGGCTCCTTACTTAGTGGGTCTGTATGAGGGGGTGAGGTTACTTTAACTACTATGCTTTTTTGGAGGTAGTGGTAGATCTTCCTGATCTCTGCGTACATGTCCTCACTGTTCCTTGTTTCCCTGTCTCTGGCCTCTTTTCCTGTATGGATTTCTACATCTTGGATGTAGCCATTGCAATTAGAAGCTCAGTTCCTATTGAGTGCATATTGCTATTTTACGTTTTTGCTGTCTTGTTAGATTTTGAACGCACTTCACACAGAAATTCACAGCAAATGCTTTCTTTAAAAGTAATCATGCAGCAAGTTACGTCAAAATGAGACTCTGAACACTTGCTTATGGTTGAACTTTGGCATGAGTAGAAAGATTAGTGGCAAATCATGACAATACACAGGTGAATAATGTGCCATTAGTGTATTTTTTTATCTGTAAATGTTGTAACAAGCTGACACATTTGGAAGTGCTTGCTGTCAGTTCAAAAGTAATGTTTAAGCTTTTTTGTTCTGTTTTTACTACTAACTAGCAATAGTTTTATTGATTTAATGAAAGCTATATTTCTGGGATATCGTGAAGATAAGGCAAGCTTAGAGGGGATACTGATATTAGTGTACTTTTAGGTGTCTAACCGTTCTGTTTTTAATAGGCAGGGACTTCTTCAGGATGGAGAGCTACGTTTCTTGCCTCTGTTGGATTCTTGGGATCATCTGAGATAGTCTCATGTTATGTTTTTGACAAGGCATATCCGTTCTTCAGGAGAGGTTTTCTCCATATAGTACACGTTGAACCTTGAACACTTAAGCAGCACACCAGAAATGTAAGTTTGATGTGTATTGATGAGAGTTAAGATCAGATTTACACAGAAAATTATGGTTTTGGTCTACTACATTTGGGAAGCTATCACTGCAAAAAGAATAATGGGCCTTGTATATTGGTGAGGAAAATATAAATATAAATAAAAAAATAAAATCCAGCTGGGAATTGTTAGCCATTACAGTTATAATGAGAGGTCGTGGTATTGCTAAACATGAGGTAAACTTCTTTTGATCATCTTGGTGCTTCAGCTTCTGGAGAAGCTGACTTCATCTGTACTTTGAGGGGAATGGGTACAGCTTAAAGGCAGATCTTTAAGGATATTCTCACCCATAAGTAGGAGTTTTGGAGTATCTGAGTTCCTGTAGACCCCTCTACTGTATTTATAAAAGGCAAAACTGCAACATGTATCAAAATCTTCCCTATGAAGAGACAAATGTTTTTTTCCCTATGAAGTAAATAAGTATCATCTTTAAAATGGCACGTGAACAACCTTTGCTATGTAATTTTTAGCAACATGATCTCCAAAAGATGGAACGGTTTACAGAGCCAGTCTCAGAACAGCCTAAGTTGATTTTTCTCTATGCTCTTTAGGGATAAACAGGTATTAAAGCAAGTTCCAAATGAGCCCTGAAATTAGAATTTATTGAATGTAGTTTTTGGAAGGAAAGTAAGTCTTGGTTCAGTGAAATGAAAATTGTATTTCAGATAGCACTGATTTAGCATGCTGCCTCTAGTTTTCATATTTTTTATTCTGTATACGTCTTGCTTACAGCTGTGTTTGGTGATGCTTGCTTCTACTTTTCTCAGACCACTGAAAACATTTTACTTTATGAAGGAAGGAACCATTTTCAGAACTTAGTGCTTTTGTTTTTTTGCTTTTCTGCAAAGGTATTCTAAAGTCATGTCCTGAACTTCTCACCAGACTCCAAGAGTTGTTAAAGTGATGCTAAGACCTTTTGATAGTTGTAATGTAGAAGGTGCTTTTTGCCAGACTAAATATTGGAGTTTACACAAAAAACTGTGTTTTGAACCTACTAAAACAACACTTCTGTATAGACATGACTTACTGTTCTTGGTGGGCCGTTTCTAGTACAGGAAGCACATGAAATATGCCTACTTCTGCTGTATAAGCAAGCTCTGTAATCATGACAGTCTTTTTGGTTTATGGTCTCTGTTTGGGGAAAGCTGTGACTCTGCTGCTTTTGAAGAAATGCAAACTTGCGATGACTAATGCTCTAAAAAATAATTGTGAGACTTCCTGGAAGTGGTGCCAAGTTTTATTTTTAGATAGTGGAGTTAGAGGTGGATGAGCTTACTTATCCCATTCAATTACATCTCTATCAATAATTCATCTAAAATAGATGTAATCTCTCAGGGCCTTCCAGCAACTTTTCGTTGACGTGTTATACCCGAGTACAAAAGGAACAAAGACCAACAATTCACTGTAAAAATGAACTTAGACTTTTCTTTGAACCGATTTAATCTGTCCAGACTGCATTACTTTCCCTGTTTCTGGGACCAACTTCACAGTAATTGGGAAGTCAAATCCCCTGGATTCTTAATATTAAAATCCCCTGACAATTCTTAATATTAAAATTCTTTTGTTCATTAAATGCATGGAACATTAATAATGTGAGAAAAGCTGTGATCAGTGTGTTTCATGAAAATGTAAAAGATTTTTATTGTAGGCAAAAAATCATCAGTTTTCAGTTTATTTTATCACTCTTGCTTTGCTCAGATTGGCTGGATTCTTCTCTCAGCTATATCCATGTATTATATTTCAGATGTTAATAAACTGATACTGCATCGAGGATTTGGCATAAGTTCCTTAAAAAAATCTTCAAGCCTCTAAATCCATATCCTTTTAGAAATTTAAAAGTGTGTCACTTTGGCAATACCCCTTTGAATAAAGGAGCAGGTGAATTCCTTTCTGCTTACCCGCTGTGAAAACTAATTGCTGTAACCTGTGGCATGGAGCTTAGATCAACATCGTGTGCTAAACTTCTAGGCAGAATAAAAGAAGGATGGTAATGGGATCATAGCTCCTGTTGGCTTTATGGATATGTACATGCAGAACACTTCTCATCTTAAGTCTTTCCCCTTTTTGTGAATTGCCTATAGCAACTCCTGTCGAGGGACAGGGTTTGAAAAGGCAGAGACTAATTTTGTGGGAGATAAAGCTGCAAGGACCTCTTTTTCTGTGAGGCTTTTTGTCCTGGAGCTGTTGGAATTTGAGGCCCTGGCTTTTCTTATGGTCTGAACTTTGGCTGCTTGCTGTATATTGGGCATGTACCACTTGTTAAAGCAGTAGGGGAATCTCTTGGAGGAAGGGGATCATCAGGATGGGATAAGCTTGTGCCAAACAGAGAGTATATAGAAGTTTGTTTGCTTTTGGTGTACAGGTTTGGCTATGTAATGTAGGAATTAACTACATCTCTGTAATAGGTTGCCAGATGTGCATATACAGTAAGGAATATGGAAACTTGTGTTAATGGCTTTTAGAATATTGATAGATTATTGTGACGGGAAGGGGATGTGAACTAGAAACGTAGCTGAAATGTGAAAAAAAATAGCATTTTTTCCCCCTCTTATTTGACATTTTCACAAGTGCTTTCCTGTGCTACATCTGTTGAAATTGCAGACTGTATTTGTGTGTTCTTTCACTAGCTCTGCTGGAAAAAAACCTCCAAGCTTTCTGTGTATCTCAACAACATTTTATTATAGCAGTGGTTTTCAGCATTTATTGATTGGTGGAGCTCTTAAGTCTTCTAATGACGTGCTGGACAGTTATAATTTCAGTGTGGTTTAATTTGCTGTGTCTTTGCTAGTCTGTGTTGATCTGCAAGTTAGACCCTTACAGTCAACAGATCAGTTCTGAGTACCAGTGTGCTATGATATATTGAGACTTGAGGGGCATAACACTTCTTACATTTATTTAGATGTTATCAACTGCAAACCTAGATTTAAATTACCAGCTTAAGAAATGATTGCAAACACATACAATATTTAATAGCTGAGCTACTGTTATAAAAAAAGTAAAAAATCTTAGCTTTTCCAAAATACCAAGTTCAGTGATACTCCCTTTTACCATAACTGTGTTTTTTACATTTTTCCCTACATTTCATTCTTTCTTCTCTTTCAATGTACTCTAACAAAACTGCATGCACTCTTCCCTGATTTGTACTTAGGTAGGAACTTGTAAGCCCTTACCTAGTTAGCTTGTTCTTTAGAAAGAATCTTACCTCTGCTGGACTTTTCACCCATAATATCTTTTCACACCTCTGTGTCTATTAAACTTTCAAGATTATGACTATCTCCCCTTGTGATAAGAAGATCCCTGTGTCCTCTTACTGTCACAAACTGTGCAAAATAATGCGGTAGATGCATAGTGTATCTTTTAAGGTATATGTTTTTTCTTACTGATATCATTCACTTCTTCTGAACTCTCTTCAGGCACAGATGCGTAGTTCATCCCTGTCTCATCCCAGCCTTAATTCTGCTAAGCTTTCACCAGAGTTATTCATAGTTTGGTTTAGTTTATATGTAAAAGCAGTGATAATTTTCAACTGTTTCCCTGTCTTCACTGCTAACCATGAGTGCAGAGTTAGGTATTTATCTATGGCTTTGCCCCCTTCCAGCCAATTTTGTTCACACTTCCAATGTGATGTTAGTTGCAATGAAGCTTTATAATTTAGTTTTCAGACTGAATTATAGTAAATGAATCTGCAAGGTGTGAGTCAAATGTAGGCATACAGAGGTCTGTATAGCATACCTCCAAGTAAAGAAAACTGTCTTTTTTAGTAAGCTGCTACCCACATCGGTGGTTCTATCACATCCTTTGAAAAAGCAATATGGCTTCTTTCTTGGAAATATTCACAAGAGTTTGCCTTTCCTGAACAGAGAGACTATAGAAGGATTAAACATATATTGTTTTGTCTTAATAATGTTCCTAATGTTTACTTTTGTAAGTCTCAAATTACTCCAGTTATGCGGACATAATTCATGGTAGCTGACAAAGTACACAAATTTGCTGTAGGGTTCTCCCAGCCTGCACATAGTCTGTGAAACTCTGTGCAGTTATGTCTTTGGTGTTTCGTGTGTTGATTTTCTTAGTCTTCTGATTAGAGTCTCCTGGCTAGCGCTTCCCTCCACCATCAGTTCTTAGTTTCAGTGTTGGGTTGCATTCCTTACTAAAGCAGACATTCCAGCCAGGAATTAATAAAGAAGTTGAATATTACTTGTTACAAGCAATGTAGTATAGTAATTTGTTACGTATCCCTTACTGGTTGGCCTGTATTCAGTGGTTTGTCTTTATTTGTGTAATCTGTTAGAATGAATCCTTTTGGATAGACATGGTGGTAAAATTTTGGAACAGCAAAAGTTAAAGAGAACTAGGACAAGGAACTACTTCAAAATGTTTGATTTAGAATCTTAGTGGTATAAATAAGTACACAGCATTTCAATTCAGTGCTGCTTTAGAGAATGATAATGATAAAATTGAGGCATAACAAGAATAAACTGATATTTTCAGAGCACAACTGTCAATCTATACGTATGTTAAAAAATATGGCTGTTACAGAGGAAGTAATGCTAAAAGATGGGTTGTAAGTATCTCTTAGGTCTTAAAACTTATTATTTTTACTGTAAGTTATACCCGTGATGGAAAAAATTGATATTGTTAAAACTTCAAGTTTATAGAATCGAGTTTTCTTTCCAAATGAAAAATGTTTATGTTTAAGGGAGGGGTGTGTGTGTGGGGTGATACATCTAAGGTAGTCTAACTCAGCCTTACAGGTGTCATCTAACGGAAGTCTCTCCTTCCTGCCTTTCCGTTCTCTTGCCCATATGGTAACACAGTTGAGAGAGCAGGAAAAACATCAAGGAAAAAGATAAAAGCTCTCCCCCCTTTTTTATGCAGTTTTCTGTTGGGATTTGTCCCTGAGCCACGTCACCATGAAGTCTGGCAAATGCTTGTTCTATTACTGTTAATCCAAGAGAAGTGGCAGGAGTGTATGGCTAGGAGGAGGACTACCTCTTAGCTATCCTAATCTAAGGGTTCAGAATGTGATTTAATACGAGAAACTCACAGCTATTCAGGCAACATTTCCCACCCCCCATTTAATTCAGACACTGAGTATACCTTATCGGAAGGAGCTACTGTGAAGCATGGACTAGTATTTGTGCACACAGTCCAGACTGTGGCATGTCAAAGTTGTCTTCTGCTAGGAAGTTTACTTGTATAGCTACATTGACAAAAACTTAATAGAACATTTGTTACATAATGTGATTGAGTCTCAAGCTGCAAAATATACCTGAAAGGCTTTTCCATGGTATTTCCAATTAATGTGAGCTACAGCAGGGTTTCTCAGTAACTTCACAGGTTTTTGACCTTGTGTCTGCAGATGGAGGAGGAGGACCTAAGTGAAAGAGGATTGCCACAAATTGCTTCAATCATGAATAGAGTTAGAGACTTGAAAAACAAATACAGAAATGAAGACAATATCACAGATGAGCTTAACTGTACTAAAATCTTGGCTGATACAACAGGTATGTGTTTTTGTTACTCTATTGTCACTTATCCAACAGATCTTAACCTAAACTGAGTGGAAGAACCATTAGCTGAAAGGATTTAAGGGTTAGCATTTCTCAGTATTAATGACTGCAAAGTACATTTCATCTCTCCTTGTTTCTTTAGTTAACTGTGGTACTGTCATCTTGTTAAAAAAAAAAAAAAAAAAATCACTATTTGTCTTACATGAAAGCTTATAGAAAGTATTGTCTTCTGTTCATGTTTGCTGCAGTTTTAATCAATCTCCCTTGTTGTTTTTCTGTCAGATAACTCTGGAACTGTTAATCAAATAATGATGACAACAAATAACCCGGAAGATTGGCTGTGTTTTTTGCTTAGGCTAGAGAAAAAGGGTATTCCTCAAATGGATGTTAGCCTACTGAATAGACTCATTGGTCGTTACAGTCAAGCAGTGACTGCACTACCTGCAGAAAAGCATAGTCAAGATGAGAGCTACGCTCGCATCCTTGTGAGATTTGCCGAGTTGAAAGCGTAAGTATAAATTTTCAATATAAGAATTTAACAGTAAGAATTCTGCATTTGAATGATGATTAAAATAGCTTGTTTTCATTAGTGGTTTCTGCAACAAATTACCATGTTGAGTGTGGATGTTTTCATATCAACTTGAAACCCTGAGCACTTTTGGCCAGTTTCTGTTGTCTCCACAGTACTAGCATTTTTTTGTATATGCTAATAAACATGATTGTTCACAGCTATTTTATTTAGAGATATTAACACACTTCTGGGTTCTATGTGTAAAGTACATGGGGAAATAGCATAAGACCCTTTTTTTTCAGCTTTATACTTCAGCTCAAAAGAAGCTGCGTGGGTGAAATCTGATATAACTTTGGGTAACTATAATCTGTGTATTAAACTGTGTATGTTGTAAGTTAGGATTAATTTCTCTGTGGTCTTCTATAACTGATTTGGCTGTGAGGTAGACAACTTGCTATTATCTAATCCGTCTAGGCAAACCATAGTGGTCTATCCTTGTCTGCTTTCTCCCTTACTAGGACAGACTCATCCTAGATACATTCAATTAGCTACCTTAGGGTAGGAAGAATGTCTCAGAATATCATTCTATACTTTCATACTTTTGAAATTAGTTTTGATTGTGGTCATTTATTGCTTTATTCAGTCCAAATTTGAGCAGTGTTCAGATGTTTTCAGACATAATTTGGGACAGGGTTATAATTGGATTTTTTTTTTTGTAAGGAGTTCTTCTGTCACTTGAAATACCATTACAGCAAACATTTTGATGAAGAGCTCCATTTTAACATTGCAGCAACCCTTAACAATTAGACTTGAGCAGGTGGTCTTCCAGTGAATACAGCTAGTGTTTCTCTGTTTCTTCTATGTCCTTGTATTTGGCTTTTTGGCAGGTGACTTGATGTTGCAGTATGATACTGTATACTACTTTGTACCGTCATTTGCATGGATCTTGCTGCATTAGTGTTTACTTCCATTGTATGCTTCTAGTAATATGTTGAATCTACTGTTGAGAAACAAGCAGGAGTGAATAATAACCTGCTATGAATCCTTAGTATCTTGAAGATGTAAGGTATTTTTGTGTAAGTGGAGTAAAGCATATCTTCCGGAAGGACCTCCTGTCTTTAAAGATACTGAGAGATGGTGTTCTTGTTGCTTTTCCTCAGAACAGAAATTGTGTACCATAGGCTTCAAGCTCATACTTTCTGGAATTTCTTTTCCAGAATGATGATTGGATGCTATTAACAAGTCTCATCTGTTATTTCATTACATGCAGTAAGAGTTTTAAGTTCAGAAAGAGTATTTCCTGCCTGCCTAATTGCTTAAAAGCTCCTGGACCTATTTCCATTTGATCTTTAAGACATGGTTTTAAGGGTAAATACTTTCAAAATGGATATGGGAACTATGTTCAGTATTCTGTGTGTTGTATTGCAGAAAGCAAAACTGAGGGCACTGTCAGTATAACTATACTGAAATACCTTCTGCTTTGGTAGCTAGCATTACTGTAGAATCTGCCTAGCTCACTGAGTACTTCAGATCTACTCTTTTTGTTTTCTGCTTCATATTTTTAACTGGCAAATACCATCAGTCATATCTTTCCTGACTTGAGAATGAAAATTATTTTTTAAAAAAGATGAACAACCCACTCCCAAACCCCTCTTAAAAAATGTACCCGCCAAAGTGTGGTATAGGTTCCATCCCAATGGAACTTTGCTCTAAGTATCTCCCTAAATGATGGTCCCCTGTTTGAAAACTACTTTCATAGATTAGCCAATTCTTTATCATCTATTATAAGCTAATACTTTCTCATTCAGAGTGGCAAAAAATGTAGTTTCATATAAATAATTGACATTAATGAACTACATGTGTAATCACACCAGACCATGAAATTGCTTTTGATCAGATCTAAAAAACAGCAGTGTTGCTTGTCTGTAGTTTTTGGAGATAAATGTGAAGTTAATCAGTGAGTGGTTATTTGGGTCTTTTGTGTGTGGTATGTTCATTAATTGCTTTTAATTTTCTTGGTGTTCAAGATTTCCCTGGTGTTTCATACTCACCACCTCTGTTCCGGGCTGTCAGTTTGTCTAGTACTGTCTATTTTTGTATCTGCTCAGTTGTAGCTTCTGTTAAAGAAAATCTTATCACTTCCTAGAGTGCTTCTGATTTTATTTTTTTTTAGCTATTGCAAGTAAAATAAACCTTTGATACACAGGTGCTCTGATTGTGTTGCCTTTAGTGGGAGAAGAAAGGTGCTCTTTAGTAGAGTTCTGTTTGCTGTTCTCCCAAATGTTCCACCTAACAGGAAAAGCAAGTCAGAGCATCACAAACCTCAGCAGCAGTGACAGTGGCTTGAGATCTTACTATCTATTGGCATCAACACTGTTTTCTTCTGATCAAGGCTGGATTATTCCATTCTTGGTACTGCACCTGTGTTGTCCTGGTATCTTCTCTACCTGTAATCTATGCCAAAACCTTTTGACCTATTATGATGCTGACAATGTTTGAAGAACCCTTGGATGTACTCTGAAACAGGCACAGGTGAACAGTCGGCTGTGTCAGTGGTTATCTGTGTTGCATATTAACCATGCCAGGCCTGCTTTTGTGTAATGCTTCTGGCTGTAGCACAGTGCCACCAAGTGTGTGGCACTTGATGCCTGTTGCTAATGTTAGGTCTTGGTCTGCATACTGCTATGCAAGTTGTTGCTGCTTTTTACAGGAACTGAAGTTTTAATACACTTTTTGAAAGCTAATGTAATTCATGTTACAGCTTAATTCCTGTTACTCTGACTTTGCCTGCAGATGAGTTATTCTGTGACTGTCCTATTGCTTTTGATGATCAGAGCTGAGTTTATTTAACTTTCTGGAGTCCAGTAACATGCCTAAACTATGATAGACTTTTCTCATTCTTAATTCCACAAAATTCTACTGGAAGTATGTTCTCTTTAGCTTTCTATGTTGATTTTTCTGTACTTATTTTTTTCTAAGCCATTGTCATAAATTTTTCACCATCTCTACTTCTAAGTACTACCTTTGCTTACCTGTTGAGCCAGGGTGGAATTTTGCAAGAAATTCCTTTATTTCTTGATTGTGTATTTTGCTAATAAAAGTGTTAAGAACTCTGCTTTTCTAATATTAAAGAGGGGGAGGGATTCCACTGAAATATAATATTAATTTATTATGCCATAGTGATATAGATTTGGGCTTTTTCTGTCTGAGTATTTACTTAAGCTGCAGATACTCTAGAATATTTAAATGTTGGTGTATTGTGTGCAAGCGTCTCTGTTGGTGTACCTAATGTATCACTGAATGTAAAACTAGGATTAAAATCTAGTTAAAGTAAAACTATTAAATTACCTTGTCTGGACTGTGTGGCACAACCTCTACATTTTTGAGGTATACCATGTTTGCCATTGCTGATTCTGGTGTGTCTGCAGAAAACAGACTTAAATCTACCTTGTGCTACCAAATTTCTCTTGTGTATGGGGAAAGTGGAATTAATTCCCTACATCTTGTAAGGAGTCTGTTCCCATGGAAGCCTTGGTAGAGGTAGCTATTGGATAAATGCTCTTGTGGTGCCCTAGTTTTCTATAGGTATCATTTCATAGATGTACCAACAGAAACAACTTCAGTGACCTCCATCTCTAAGGGAATCTGACAGTTTGGGTGCAGTTGCAGAAGTTCTTCAAGGTAGAAAAGCTCATAATCTCCAGCAAAATTTTGGAGTTCAGTATTGCTTTAACGTAATGAACTAGAAAGTTTGTGACAATATTGCTGCAGGATGTAACTAGTAGTGTATACCTTTCTTCTGACGATTAATATGAATACATTTTTCCACGCTTTGTGTTTCTAAAGCAATCTCCTTGTCCTCTTGCCTTGCAACCCCTGTAGTATAGGAGTGGATGCATCTAGAAGAATGGAGAATTTTCTCAGGATAGTTGTCAGCATGTAGCCTAGAAGGGCTACAGGTTAGTGGGTGTTCTGTACAGGTTAGTGGGTGTTCTGTACAGGTTAGTGGGTGTTCTGTACAGGTTAGTGGGTGTTCTGTGGGAAAACATCTACATACATTGAGGAATAATATAAGCAGTGACAAAGAATGAGTCCTCAATTTTTTACCTTTAGGTTTGAGCACATTCTGTTTTTCTGAAAGGGTCAGCTTGATATCTTTCAATTACTGGCTTTTTAAGACTCTTTGCTTGCTTGTACTTCACTGATGTCTCTAAGGAAGAGGAAAAACTTTGGCTATAGATGGATTGCTTTCCCAGATTATCTAAAGCCATCCCCCAGCACATGGAACTTCACCCTTGTTACTTAGGCTTTTCGCCTTGTGTAACTATTGATATGCTGTCTTTACAGTCTTCAAGATCCAGAGGAGGCACGGGACCAATTTCATCTGGCCAGACTGAACTGCAAGAAATTTGCTTTTGTGCATGTGGCTTTTGCACAGTTTGAGCTATCACAAGGTGTGTAGAAAAACTTGTTTGATGTTGCTGTTCTGTGTTGTTCTAGGTTTTGTTGTTTTAAACTTCTGCTGTGTTGCATAATTTGCAAGGAAAATAAGTATTAAATCAGAAGAAGAAAAAACTGGATTTTCTTTTTTGACTGAAATTTAACAAGAACACGTGTTCACTTTTAATGAACATATGTGCACAGTTCTTAATAGGCTTCTTCCTTTTTAGAAGTAACTTTCAAACAAGATGATAAGTGGCAGTGATTTCTGGTTTTTTTTTTTAAGCTTAGATCTTACAGTGGGAGGTATGAGTAAGGCTTGCTGTGTTGAAAGATTATGCTCAAATTTGAGTGGTAATCTCCCTTTAGATATTTTCAGCTTGCTTGTGGAAGAAATTCTGGCTCCTTCCAAACAGTAACTGTAGTTTCAGTATCCAAAATAAAATGGTAGTCTTCATCATATGGTGCCATACAGCAGTGTTTTAGGCAAGCCATTCTGATATGAAAGTCGTAATGTCTCTCAAATTCTGGTTTCCTTCTTTAAGATTCCTCTCTTCATCCTGTTCCTTGGTGTACTGGATCTGGCTTGGGTGGGGTTAATTTTCTTAATAGCTCATAGGATGCTGTGGTTTAGATCTGTGACTACAATAGTGATAACATACTGGTGTTTTAGCTGCTGCTGAACAGTGCTTGCACAGTGACAAGGATTTTTGTTTCTTGCTTGGCCTCTCCTCTGCCCAAAGGCTGGGACTGGGCAAGAGGTTTGCAGGGGACACAGCTGGGACAGCTGACCTGAATTGGCCAAAGGGATATTCTGTGCCATATAGCATCATGCTCAGCAACAAAAAACTGTCTTTCCACAGTAGCAGATGCTTAGAGACTGGCTGGGCATTGGTCTGCTGGTAGGAGATGATGAAATGATTGCCTTGCATCGCTTGTTCTTTTTTTTTCCTTTTTCTTTCACTTATTAAACTTTTTGAATTTTTTCTTGCTTTTGCTCTTCCAGTTCTCCCTCTAGACTATTCTAGACTATATAAATTATGCTTTAATATATCTAGAACAATAGGTCATCTATACTTCGGGCCAGTAGTCCACAAAGTTTACCTGGGCTTGTGTCACTTCTTTCCTATGGTGCGTAGAGAAGGTGGCCCTGGTACTTGGTAGCAGGGTTGTGCTGCCTACCCACAGGCTCATATTTTTGGATGTCTGTTTTAAATCTTTCTGTAGGTGATTTGAGCAGTGATCCATGTCACCCTATTTATCTGTTCCCTTTAACAGCTTGCTCTATCCAGAAAGACAAGCACATTCAATTAAAGCTGTTTTCTTCTTCGAAAGAAGCAGCCTTGGTGAATATATTTTGAGTTTTTTGTGGTTTGTTTTTCTTCATGGCTTTTGTCAGTATTATGCAAGTTGTAGTATACTGCCTAGTATGAGAAATTCTCCCTCAAATTAACTACAGTAAATAATTAAAGGAGATTAAACTGTCTATTACACTCTGGGTGCTGAATACATCTTACTAGATACTTCTCTTTATGCTTACTTCTATTGTTTATAGACAAAATCACTACTGGTGGAAAATAGACTTTTGGTCCAGTACTCGCTTTTAACTGTATTTCCCATTTAACTGTATGTCCTATGAAGCAGAGCCATTTTATTAAAATCAATAAGTAAATATGCATTTGTCTTCTCAGATTTTCCAGCTCTTCTTAACTAATAAGTTTATTTGTAACGGAGCAGGACAGGCTGTGGAAATCCCTCTCAGAAATACATGCCATGTAGATAATGGATTGAGGAAGGATGCTGAATATGACTTTTCCACAGGATGAGGGAGAAGACAAAAATCTGCGTATTTGTGACTTGAAATTCCATGGCTTTTCTGTTTCAGATGAGTCAATTATTTGACTGTTCTTGTGCTAATATAAGTGGTATTGAACTTATAAACAGTGGTAAAAAGCAGCTAATAATTTTAGTGAGCACTGTATGCTTATTAAAAAAGATAAACCAGTAATACTGCAATAAAACATATTGTCAAATAATTGTGATAAACAAAACCAAGTGTGTAATTTAAGTGTAGAAATGTTCCTACTGGTTACCAATAACTAAATTCATCCTTCTTGCACAATCACTTGTAAATTTAATTACCCCATAGCTATGGGATGTGTTCATTCAGTAGGTTCCCTTTGACAGCAAATAGTCAACCTAAAATGAAGTCCTAATCCCAAAGGAATAAACCATTTATGATTGGCTTTGTTTTATCTCCACTGTGTTCTCTGATTTGTATCAGTTATGCTTAAGCTGCTCTATTTGACATTTGGTAATGTGGATGACACTATAGTGTACCTGCTGGGTGCTTCAAAGAGGATTAATGTAACATGTGAGTTGCACATTGTTATTTTGAGTGCTGTTCCTCTTTCACTGTGTGTGTCCAGCTTAGACCAGAGGGAAGGGAGGAGGACGAGGGTAGTGCCCTGTTACCTCCTTATCCTGGTGATTTCAGCAGTGCTTTGGCACACTTGCCAATTGCTTCTGGATTAATCTGTATTTGCCTTTGCATTAAGAAGAAAGTTAATTATACATTCACTTCCCCATCTTGAGCAAAATTGTGAGCTACAGCTCAAGTCAGAATTCTGAAATTATGGTTGGCAAATTGATATTGATTTCCTTATAAATTGAATATTCATGACCTGAAAATGGAGTGACACTATAAAGGTGCTGTTTTGTTTTTATTTAAATGCTGAATACAACTTCATTTAAATAGGTCAGGTGAGGAGCTGTCTTCTCCTTAATTTTGGTGTGCCTTGGGTGGTGTACTTGAAGCAAGACTTGCTGTGAATTGCTCGGAACTCATGACCATAAATAAAACTACTTCTAGCTATATAAACTGTTATGCTAGGTGGATCATTTGGAATTTTTGTATGTGATGAAGTGGACTGATTGAAACTCACAGATAGTGCTGATTTACTTTTGTGCCTTGGTTTCTCATCTGTTAAGGGAGATGGAGCAGTTAATTTTTCACATAGGTGTTTTGGTGTCATGTTGTTTCTTAGTCAGTGACGCACATAATACTAGGAGTTACTTTTATTTTGAGTAGCAGGTCTTGTTGAAGCAATGTGTGATTACTGAATGTAGCCAAAGGTAAAATGCTGGTTAAGGATTATTAAAAAGAAATACTAAACCTATCCACTTACTAAGGATTTGGGAGAAAAATAGTATTTGATTATATGGTTAAAAAACAAGTTGTAACATATATGCACAAAATAGATTTAAATTAAATCATAACTGAACTTACTTTGACATTTCCTTGCTTCAGTGTCCAACATCACTCATTTAATGTTCTTAAAATTACTTAAGCATAAGTTCCTAATATGTACACCCCCTTCCCCCTGTCTGAACTGCAGGCAACATTGACATCTAACTTCAGTTATCAGTGGACTTTTGAGTGCTGGAGACATTGTGGAGCTCTGAAATATGCTATTACATAGTATAAGAAATAATTATATGTGTTTGTGGCACCTATAAGAACAAAGTGGTTTACATCTTCTGCTTTGGAACTAAGAAGGGCATTTGGGACTTCAGGGGCATTAACAGCTGTAACAAAACATTGCATCATTTTGCCCTGATGTTCTCTAAAATCTAAAAGATTTTTTTGGCTGCAGAACACTTTCCTTATTTGACTCTTGTAATTTTTTTATAGCTGCATGTGCACATGCTTATATGTGTAAACTGACTGCTTGCAATGTTTTGTTAAAAACATCCCCTCTTCCCCCCCCAGTTCTCTTCAGTCTCTGATTATTTATTTAGTTATGCATAAAACGTAATGAAACAACATCCTTCCTTTTCACTCCTCTTTTCCTAACTGTAGTGCTGTCTGGCACAGTGATGTTTGATTTAACAGCTGCTTTTAACTTTGGTTTCTATTAAGTCCATTAAAGATGTTTTATGATGCATACATAATAAGGTTTGTATCTGGACAGATCTACATGAGAGTCCATAAAGGTCATCTTTGCTTGCTGATACTACAGAAAGAAATCTAGATTTTAGAATTTGTGTTGTATTTCCTTACAATTCCTATAACACTAAACAAAAACTGACAATGCAATTTTGTGAGTTCAAAAGCATATTTTGTCACTTGCTGTTCAACTTCATGTGAAAAGTTGACTTATGTGATTCACTTGCAACTAGTTCCAGGCAGTATGCTTAAAGTGGATACCTAAGGCAGGGAAGTGCCTAATGAACAATGGCTTCAGGGAATGATGCAAAAAACCCCACATTGCCCCAGTGTAACTGTTCTTTATTTCCTTGATTTCTAAATCTGTGTTCCTTGCTATTTAGGAAATGTGAAGAAGTGTAAGCAGCTCCTTCAGAAAGCTGTGGAGTGCTCTGCTGTTCCACCAGAAATGTTGGAAACTGCTCTACAAAACTTCCATTCACAAAAAAAGCAGTTGCTTTCAGATGAGGAGAAGGAGAACTTAGCAGGTAACTGCAATTTCTTAAAATGTTGATTGGGTTTATGCATGATGTAATTCTAGATAGAAAAAATCTTTCTAATGCTTGTGCCTTCTAGATATGAACTCATAATCTGCTGTTGTCTAATAAACAGTCATATTTATTTGTTCTTATTATCTTATTCCTTCAGTACTTGGTTCCATCTTCAATGCAGTGACTGTAGTTTGCAGGAGCCATAGGATGGTAGATTCTCTACTTCTGCAGAGGGTGTTCCTCTGTCATTAGGTATTTGCACTTTGCAATAGAGACTTAGAGCTGGAAGTGTGAAGTAAGAACTACTGGTGGTAGAGAAGAATTAGAACTGAAACATACAGACAACTTACTTTGAGGTATATCTTTTAATAGGCTAGTGAAGTCAGTCATTTTAGTAAAGTCAAATCTATGAAAAGTAATCCATTTCAACTTTATTTTACAAATGGACAAAACCCACTTATTCATCAGTACAAAACTGAAGTGCTTAGCTATATCATAAAACATAACTGATACTGATTGGGTATATAATTTCAATAAGGGAACAGTTATCTCATGAAGTTTTCAAGAGATAAATCTGGAGTGGAATTAAGCAGTAAACATGGTTTGACTTCAATATTGAAGTGCATGTAAATAACTCTTCCAAGAGTGGTGTCTAACACTTACATATCTTAGCTTTGTATAAGGACAGAATTAGTTCAAAACATGTTTGATTTCATTTCCTTAAGGATATGTCTTCAGGAATGTGGTTTGAGATTTGGCTGGCTTCTATTGAATCAACCTTTGTGTGAAACACTAGTTGTGGGGGGAAAAAAAACCCCAAACTTTTGGCAACAATTGCAATAATACTCAGTTATGGTATTAATTATTTAATAAACTTTATTTTTGGTCCTATTCTGTTTACCATAACTCAGATACAGACATTGTAAGTGCCACAGCTGATATACTGTGCCAGAGGAGAAAAACCTGTGGAATATTCTCCATGGATTGTACAAGTTCTATCTGATATTACTGGCTTTACTTGTTGCAAAGCTAAGGGAATACCAATGAGAGAATACATGGCAAAAGCCTGTCTGCCATTTGCAGGGAGAGTATGCTCATTTCACTTTTCATTTATATGAACTTGTAACATTAGGTATTTGGAAAATGCTAAGCATTATTTCAGCTATTCAAAGATAAAAGTTTAAAAGGCAAATAACACTAGACTTGAAATATCTCAAACTCGGGGATATACGTGGCCTAAATCACTGGCTTTAAGTGGATTTGTATGGTCCTCCTGGAGCAATAGACTGTTTTAATGTATAGGCATTTAAGTCTTGTCTGTTTCTTATTTCCATAGAAAGAGCTGCTTTTGAAAGCTTTTTATTTGAAAACAGGAATGCTGTATATGTAAATGCATTTCTTCACAGCTTCAAAAGATTGTTCAGAAAGCTTTTGACAAGAATTATATGCAGTTATAGTGTAGTGCCGCAAATTTAGAAGCTTTTGGTTAAATTCCTTTTTCTCCTCTTTCATGCACAGCAATCTAAAGTATTTGACGTATCAGGTAGAATAAAACATGTTTAGTTGGGAAAAATAATTTAGTACTTAAAAAAATGTAGGTCATAGAATCATTTTAGAATCATTTAGGTTGGAAAAGACCCTTAAGATCATAGTCATGAGCAGGATGAGGGGCAGATAGGCTGTCTCAAACTGTGAAGGGATAAAAGTATCATAGATCACCAACTTAATGTGAGAATCCAGTGGTAAGCTTGGGCAAAAAATATTTCTGTGTGTATAGAAAAAATTAAAAGTGTGGGAGGTGTGTGAGGTGGTTATGGTACTGGATTGGTAAACTGCTAATTCAAAACTATGTTCAGTGTCAGTATTATGTAAACCAAACCTTAGAACTACATACATTGAGGCACTTGTCTTTTTTTTATTTAACTGAATAGTTTAGTCTATTGGCATAAGTAGTTTATAAAAAATTAAGGACTAGAAGTAGCTAATAGGGCAGTGTTCATCTGCCAGAAGTCTGGCTTCTGCTGGCTGAAGGTAGAAGGGGGACATGGGAGGATTCAAAATCAAATTAATTTTAATGAACTGATCCAGAATTTTGAAATGGTATATTCCTTAAACTGATTTCTTAAGAGGCTGTAGATAGCCATGAATTCTTCTGTTTATTGGTCAAACAAATATGATGGAAAACAAGGCTTACGTGATGTAGAAGATCATATTATATAGGTTCTTAGTCATCTTTTTTTTTTTAAATACATGTTCCTTGATGTCTGATTGTCTTTTAAAAATATATCTTGTATTGTGGAAGAGATCTTTCTGTCTGAATAATCAGATATTAATTTCAATTTTAAAAAGGGTTTGTCAGGAAAACAACGTGTATTTAAGAGATTAGTGTATATCTGAAGGCTCTTACAATAGCTCACACTCCACAATGTTCCCTAAAGGAAGAATTTTCTGTTTTGTAACACACAAACACAACGTGCTCATGGGCAGTGTTGATGTATTTGCATGGTGTGTTCTGACTTCTCGTTGTCATTTGTTCACCTCTGAGAAATGATGTTCCCTTCACCTCTAGGCAAAAATAGTTTGAATCATGAACATGTTCTGAGTTGTTTATTTGTGGTTTTGAAGTTCTAGAATAACTTTTCAAACAACTTGATTTCTTGTTCTGCTTAAAAGTGCATCTGAAATATATATTTTATTTTTACAAAGCTCACTAATAATGTGTCTAGGAGTTGACTTGACACTTCATTTTAAGATTAAAGTACAACTTCATATAACTCTTCAATAACCGAGCAAGATTCTCTACTGGATTAAGATGGGGTTGGTGAATGAGCTGTTTGCTATTGCCTGCCTTGATCTTCCCTGACCTGGCAGTAGATCACAGTTTATAAGACCACTCTCAGATTTGCTATCAGTGAACTCAACTGGTTTAATCTAACCCAACTAATTGTTTAGACTAATTCACTTGAATTTACCTGATAATGATTTAGTGATTACTCTCATTAAGTGCTGTATTGGCAGGTCAGTGATGTGGAGGGACCAGCAAAAGGTCTTTGGTAACAAGTCACTGAGCTAGTAAATTCTTCATCTGACTAGTAGAGTTGACTCTAGAAGGGAATGTGCCAATGACCTAACTCCTGTCAGGAGGTTTGGAGGTGACCTTGAAATTTCTTTCAGCCTAGTAATTGTCATTATGAAAACCATGTTCAGTAACTGAAGTTGTGAAGCTTCTTAGAATTTTAATAACTAAAACTGTATTTAAAGTACCTCTCTTTCTGAGAGGGCGAAAGGAGAATCTGAGAGAGAAAAAGAAGTGTTTAATTGATGATAGGTATTTTTGATCTCCTGATTCCTGTCTTCTACCTCTGACACAGTAGGTAGTTCTAGGGATTTAGTATGTGGCCTTCCAGAAACTGTGCTGAAAAACCTGAAGGAGAAGGTATGCCTGTGAAAGATTTACTTATGATTGCTGCTGCTTTATAATTTTCACTAGAACTGAAAAGGCTGCATGCTTTTGCAGTTGCAGGCACCCATTAAACGTTTTAAATCCAGATGGATCTACAGAAACATAACTAAGGTAGCACAAAAAAGTTGTATCAAAATGAAATACCACATAAACGAAGTCAGAGCCCAAAAGCAAGTGTTTGACAGGAGAACAGGGCAGTTCAGGGATATTATCAATATTTTGGGTCTCTGCAGTAGCAAGTTGTTTGTAAGGATTTAGGCAGTTGTACCTTTGAGATACTACCTCTGAAATAAGCTGGGTTTTGATGCTTAATTTAGGATTTATTACAGTTATTTAGGTGTGGGTATCCTCATCATGTGTGCTGATAAATAATTGGAATGAACAATGAAAGAATCCAAATGTAAGCAGTTTGAAATCTCCTGAGGAGTACTTGTGGAGCAAGCTTCCTTCAGATGATGCTATTTTGGAATGAAGGTTTATTCTCAGAATGTAGATGTGATTAGCTTGCTCTGAAAGCATAGGTTTCTTCCTCACTCCCCCAAGGTACTCCCCATCCCTGGAGGAGTCCCCATTCCTGGAGGTGTTTAAGAGTCGGGTCGACATAGCGCTGAGGGATATGGTGTAGTTGGGAACTGTCAATGTTAGGTTAATGGTTGGACTAGATGATCTTCAAGGTCCTTTCCAACCTAGATGATTCTGTGATTCTGTAAACCAATGTTTTTAGTGCTTGTATTCCTCCTTCTGCATGTAGGGTAAGATTATCAGTGAGATTTTTCAGTTAGAAGTTAAATTGCTTGGATAGTCTTTTGACATCTTGAATCTTTTATGTGTTTAAATATAGTTTACAACTATAGCTGCGTAGAAAACAAGTAGCTAATATATTTAACAAGGGTTACAGGCCATTTTGTGCTTATCGTGGAAAGCTGCTTCTGACTGTAAGTCCTTGTTTGGGTTTTTTCTTTTTTCATCTGAATTATGTTCTATATAATTATATAAAATGTCTGTCTAGGTCAGTAGAAAATAGTGATATGTCACTGATACTGGATTACTGCAAATGTATGTATTTTTGTTTCCCTTATGAAAACATTTTTTTTCTTTTGAAACAAATACAATCTGCAGTACTATCTGAATAATTCTAATTTGCCCACAGTGTCAAGTACACAAGAGTCTGGACTTCAGAGCATAGTTGGAAATCACAGAAGCATAAAAAGGAATGAATCTAGTGAAAGTTGTTCTACTGTTAGCAGACTTTTGCTTGGGTAATGGCTTGATTTCTTATTTAATTTCTTGAAACATCATTTGAACTAAAAACAAATACACACTACAGTGTTGTGGGTTTTTTTTTCTTGCTTTCAGGGAGGAGAAGTCACAGGAACTTGATGCTCTAGTTAGTTACCACAATCCATTAAGACCACTAAGCAAATCGAACCAGGTAGAACATGTAACATTTTGCTTCAAAATCTTAAACTTTTAAACCTTAAGCTTTTCATTCTGCTTTAAATATCTGATAACTTTCAATTTTCTTAGGCCTGCCCCTTTGGGAGGGTTCCTGTTAAACTAATAACTGATGCGGGTGATGATGTGAAGATGACAGATGTCCCACTTACAGCTAGTGTTATGAAGAGGTATGGTTATTGGGTTTACTACAGCACAACAGATTCCAATACTCCTTTTCAATGGTGTTTTTACTGGATAATGGAAGTGTCAGGTGTTAAGAGTGTTAAAACTGATCTAAGGATTATTGACAAGTAGTCATTATAGCTGCAATAGGTATTGCAATAACCTACTTGCTATCTACTACTCAGATTCTTTGTATGAGAGCATGCAAAGATCAATTTCTTATTCTGGCTAATCAGTAGGCTCTAAAGAAATGGAGACTTAGGAAAAAAAGTATGTTCAAAATAATTTTGTGTATTCCAGTTTCTAAAACTAGATATAAGACAAATCTTTATTTTTAACATAATCCATATGATAATGATTGTATTAAGTGGTTATGCTTATTTTATTGTCATAACTGTTAAGCAGTAGAAGAATCTACCAATTAAAATAGCACTTTGCCACGTGTTACCTGACTGTAGCATAGCTTGAAAGTAAACAGAGGAGAAAGCTTCCCCCCCACCTCAATCAAGTCTGTTATGCTAACTTCCTTCCTCTCTTATTGATGTGTGGTTAAATTCATGCAGAAATGGGAACTGTGGGCAGAAATGCATAACCAGAGTGACAACTGCATGCTTAGCCTCTCAGAAGTTAGTTAAAGCCCAGTATTCTGAATCTGTGAAAGTAGTGGGATAAGGTATTTCATGTAATAGTATTGTTCTGGAAGTATTTCAAAATTTACTTTGGAACACACCATTGGGGCTTAGGATCCTAGCCATAGATTATTACCGTTTTCTATGGAAGACAACCAATTAAGTCATCTGTTGTTAGAATGATGGTGGCATTGTTACATATGTTTTTTTGTATTGTTTCTCACTTGGCTGTCAGTGGACCTCCTGTTCTGTATATTTGAAACTTGTAGCCAAAAATCTTCACACAACTGCCTTTTTCATCACAAAAGGTGATCAGAGATTATATGTTGGCATGTGATGTAATTAACAATGTTATTTCAATAGGCAAGTATCCAGCTCCAAATGTACAGCCTTCATTTCACCTTTTCCACCACCGGAACCAAAATCTAGTGGGGGTGATTCATATGACCTAGGAGACTTAAAGGTAACTTAAATCTTTTTAAAATACAAGGCTGTCTTATGTCAATTCCAGAAAGAAATAAGGTAGAATTCTCCTTTATGTTAATCAGTTATGAATCAAAACATTCATTGTGGCTTTTAAATTTGAAAATTGTTATGCGTAATCAGGCTTTTAAGAAAGACCTTTCTCTGAACAATGCATCTGATGGGAGAAATGGGGGGATGTTAAAAAATGTTATATGACTTATGAACAGATAAACATATTTAATCTTGACTACAGGAGCTTTCAGCTGAAGTAATGAGTTTTATCATGGGAAGTACTCTAGTCAGTGAAGTCCATTTAATTGTGTTCATTAAGTGCTCTATGGAGCTGTAAACTGTGGCTTTTGATAAGAGATTAATTTTGAGTTGTGCCTTGCATTTTTGTGTCTGGTGTGCCTGTCCTTCGAAAGAAAATTCAAGAATAGAAAGTATTTAGGTCTTTGTTATAGAAACTGTATGATGGAAATTCAGAGTGGTGATGGAGTTTTAAAAATGGTGTCAGTAATACTTGTCTGTGTACCCTTGCACTGTTTCTGAAGCATATTTGCTTTGTGGTGTGTTGGTCATTAAATACCATAAGGAAATATTTCTTGGACACTATCCTTGGGATTTCCTTTGATTCTTTTTAAGATGCTTTTTGCTGTCTGTAGTCCTTACAAGAAAAAAAATTTTTTATGGTTGCAGATGTTGGATGAGAACAGCTTAGAAACGGCTACCAATTCAACTGTAACTCTCAAAACCAAAATGGATACAAGTCTTGTGATGAAAAGAGAAGGTAAATGTTAATGTGATACTTTAGTAGTTTGAAATAGAACAAGCATTGAAAATCTACGTTCCTGTATGTTAAAAAAAAAATAAATTGCTAAATAAAGTATTCTTCAGAAAGTTACAAAGCTGATCTGCTTGGAATTGAGGGACATTTAATTAAAATTTGGCTTTGGAGTGGTACCTGTGAAAATAATTTAAAAAACCAAAACACCAAACAAACCAAACCAAAAACCCCCGAACACCACAGAAATCCTCACTGTCCGTAAGTGCAGAGTGCTGGGCTTGAAGTAAAATGCCAGTGTATAGTGTTAGTTCATTATGTCCTTAGCTTTTACAAAGCATGTAACATAAATAGGCATTGGAATAGCAACAACATGAGGTTTCAGATTAAGATCTGCCAGTCTGAGTGTAGAAAAATGTTGCCAGAGTATCAGATAATAGTGCTAGTTTATACCAAAAAAAAAGTGCATGTTGGCTGAGAGAATTCAAACTAAGAATTATAATGTTCTTGAGGGGTAGTCTGTTTAGGTTTTTTTGAGACAGACTCAAATTATAGTAGTTTGCTTCTCCTGTGACTTTCCTTGTATATGTTCCTAGTTTACCCTAGAGATGCCATAGTTCTAATTTCTTTTGTTGGAAGTGTAATGTGTGATTTGGCTGAAGTAAGCTTAAAAAGGTGAAACCATGACATTGTCTTTCACTTGAAAAAAAGTGCAAAGCTCCTGTAATTCTCTGAATGCAGAACATCTGTGTCATCTGTCACTTTCAGCACTCTGCTTTCTATCCTGTTTATGCATTAGTACACGAAACTCTAGGTAGCTTTTTCTGCTGCTGTTTACATGTTAGAAACTATTTCTTATGTTAGGACTGTTTACATATCTGAATGGTTTGCTTTTGCTTCAGTCAGGTTTCTCTTGTCTTCCTTGGTTTCATCTGTTAAGTATCTGTTGCCATTGGTCAGCTTCACTGCTCCATGAACATTTACTTCTAAATGTTAAATTTATGTCACTGAGCATTTCTTAATTTGTTGTAATATAGTGTTTTCTTCACCTGAGTTTTACCATGGCATATGCATGCATCTTTGAGCAAAGTATAGAATAAATAAGTTTCTTTAATGTCTTAGTTACTTTCTTAGGAGGTTTCCCAAAAGTACAAAAACGCTTTGTCAAAAGGCAAATTGTTTGCCTGTTTTTTTCTGTGTTCTGCAAAAAAGCCCGAATTATTTTCACCATTCTTTCCATATACTCAGTGCAGTCCAATTTATGAACTTGTACTAAATAAATGTGTACTCTTCAGAGGCTTATTAAATTTCAGTGTTGATCAAATGCATTGTTACACTTTTGATTACTGTAAATGCTCTTGCTTTAAGCAACATGGTGTTTCAGCCTTTATTGTAATTTTTTAGAAATTTTATTTTTTAAAGAAATCTAAGGTTTGCTATCATTTGAATAGCTGAGATTATTATTGCATTATTAACATACTTCTTGGGGATAATTTTTAATTTATTTTAGAAACAGACATTTTTGGTGTATTCCAGAAATAACCTAAGCTCTACTTAAGTATTTATCTAATGCATAGAGTTTGTGTGAAGTCACCTCATGACACAGAAATATTGGGGTGGTGTGAGACCACCTAATGTTGTGCTCTTTTTGGGAAATGTTACAAATAACTTGGATTTATAGCAAGTATTTCAGGGCTGGTAAAACTTAGAAAGTTACTACTAATGACTTAGCACCAACACTGTGGAACATGGAATACACGTACTAATCTTTTACAGTTACTTGCCACTTTTGTGTTTCATCAGAAATATAGTTCCCTAGCCAGCTTTCTGATTTCTCTTCCTGCTGAAGAAATTAGGTGAAAATGTCTAATAATATTGCAAGAATTGGATTTAGGATTATATACATACCTACCCTATTGTAGCAAAGAAGAAAATTTCATTTGAAAAATGGTGATTTTTTTCTCAACTTCAGTGTCCCCTCAACCCCCCAACGAAACCTTTCCCACTAACCTGCATTGGGAACAGTTTGGGTTTCAGGTCATGCTTTCCCTGTTTGCTTCATGCGAGCTTACAGATGAGATGGTAGTTGTAGTGGCTCAGTCCTCCGGTAGCTGAATTGCACTCAGCTTCTGCTTAGCATGGGATACTGCTTTCGAGTCCTTTGAAAATAAAACTGAACGAGCATGTGAAGGAACACTTGTAGGCTGTGCTATTTGCAGCCTGCCCTGCAATCTTCCACCAATTCAATGTCCTGTTACCTCTGCTAAAGGAATCATGAGATGGAGCATGCCTTGTCCCTTTATGCCTCTGGCTTCAGTCATTACACTGCATTATAGGTTGCCTGGTGTCAGAGACAACAGACTTCTAATTTGAAGTATTGCAATAAGCTTATCTTCAATGCTTTATAAACCTGCTCAGTGTCCCAGGATGTAGTACAAATTATGAATATGATCTTGTTCTGTGTGTTGAAGGAAACAGTTGGATCTCTGTTACTGTTATAGTACGATTTTGAAGAATTGCTGTGTTACTACACTGAACTGAATATGAATCCTGAAGATTACAGTAATGCCTTTTAATGCCTGATTCCAGCAAGTCAGCTGTGTTCATTTATTCTGATATATAAAATTTTTCTAGAAACTGTGGGATAAATCTGCCAGAAACTGTTTCAAGTACTAAATATTAAGTCTTTTTAATAATCTGATTTTTTCAGAAAATCAAGTTCAGCATCAGGATCTGAAGATACCAGAGCTAAGGAGTCTGGAAAGTCAACAGCAACAATCTAGTTCTGACGAAAGCTGTAGAAAGCAGTTGGATCAGATTAGACTAAACTGTGTTAGCAGCAAAAAAAAGTGGCCAATTCAAGAAGTGACACAGAAAAGCTGCTATAGAGAGGTAAAGTAACAGGAATTAGTGGTTTTCTAGCTGCAAGCAGCCTTCACATGTTGAAAAAATGATTTCTGTGTTCTTAATTATGGCTCCTTGTATGGAATAATATCTTGCTTTGCCCTCTGTAGGGAAAACAGTCGAGCCTTGAAAAATCTGGTCATCCTGTTTCAAAAGGACTATCGCCACCAGATGCTGTTTCTAAGAAAAATGATCCATCATATGTTTGTAGAACACCAAGCACGACGTGTAATGACTATATGGACTGGTAAGCCACTTCTTTGAGCTGCATGCTCATGAACAGTAGTTGATCTCTGGAAATGCTATCAGTTTTTAAGAGGGTTTCTTAAGCTTTTCTGTTCAGATAGCAAACAAAATGTCAGAGTGCTTCCGATACTTTATGTCAAGTGCCTGACTTTAAGATTCAGGTTGCATTTAGAGAACTTTGCCTTCCCTGTCAGCTTTTCAGCATTTGGAAGTATGCCATCAAAACAATAAGTCCTTGTTACGTCATTTATCTCTTTCTCTGATACTTGAAACATTACACTTTCTTTTCAATGCCCGTTTTTTTTGTGGCTGACAGGCTTTTTAGATTGATAACTCTATATCAGTCTGGTTCCCATGATGCAAGTGTCTGTGAGAGCACTCAAGTTTGGAAATGCTAGCATTTGTTTATCCATGCAGTTTTAAATTGAGCATAAACCCCTGTGCATGTGTTGATAAATCTTTCCAATTATATGATAACTTAATATTTTCATAGGTCTCTAGGATCAATCATATAGGTCTAGCCTGTATGATGAGTAAGCACTGTTCCTGTTGGTAGGATCTCTGTCTCTAGTTGTAGAATTTAGAATATCTGTAGTGAATGAAGCACATCATCTCATGATGGAACTTGGTAAGAATAGTCCTTGAGTAGATTCTGTTCTTGCTTCTTTCAACCTTTAATAATATAAAAATTTTTAAAAATGAAATTCTCATTACAGTATGTATGGCACGTGGTAAATATGCAGAATTGAGTGCTTCTGTGTACAGTGAGAACCATGCTTTTGACTGGTTTTGAATGTTTTTTCAAGCTTTTTTGTCATTTTATTCTCTACAAAAAAATCCTAGGCATATGAATTCTTTTCACTTCTGATCTTAGCATCAGTTTCTGTAAATACTGTGTAAGAAGAGTATATTTGGTAATATAACTAAATATATGGTAGACACATCAAGGGAACAAATCAAAAAACAAAGGTTTTCTTACCATTTTTAGTTTTCTTAAACGCATGCTCGTATACAGTGTAGCTAAAACTCTCAAAGAAAAAACTTTTCATGATTGCCTTGAAGTTGTTTGTCTCAATATGCCTAGTTCAAAAAAAAAGTCTCCATTTAAAAAGGTTTTGAATGAAGAACAATAAGCTGAAGAAAACTAACTGTGGCTCAGACTATTTTGCTGTCTTATGGTCAGCTCTTCTAATTATATGGTGCTTTCATTTTCCAGTTTGCAGGGAGTGCCAGCTAATTAAATCCCCATCCTCAGATACTATTTACTGTTCAGTTTACTGAAACTACAATGTACATAGGAAATATTTCTTAAGTGTACTTCTAAAGGACTTCTAAGTCAAGAAGTTGAAGTATTAATGCTATTTATTGAATGTCACAGAGGCTTGGGCTTTTGCTAGTCAATAGGGCTTAACTTTAAAGAAGCACTGAAGATTTCAACTTTGTTAGAATAATTTTAGAAACACAACTAAATGCAGATATTATGCGTAATTCAGTTTCAGAACGCCAGTTGTAAAGAACAACTTTCTACCAGGATGTCAAATTTCTACTCCCTACAGCCAGCTGCCGTATTTCCTACCACATACTCCAGTGACTCCATTTCAAAACCAAGTTGGCTTGCAGGTAACAACTTCAGGTCGTCTTCTGCCATTTTTCAGTATGTTTTTTCATTGAAGACTGCTTTAGGTTAAATATATGCGTGTATGTATATATTTTTTTCTAATCTAAAGTTGCTGTTCATCTTTCTGGATGAGTAGTGGAAAGTAGTCTGTATTGCTTATTCTCAAAATAACTGTTTCTTCATATGTATATCTGAATTTAGGTAAAATAAGTCAGCTCTTGAAAAATCAGTTTAGTTGTATCAAAATCCTGAAGCCTTTGTCTGAGATCTAAGCCTTTTCAGATCCTACTTCATGACAGAGGCAAGAACTAGAGTTACTATTTTTGTTCTTCTGTGCTTTTATAGTGGTACTACCCACTACAGTGGAGTACCCATAAAGAGAAGCAGCATGTGTTTAAAAAACATAAGAGTCTGAGGGAGGTAAAAGAATGAATTATATTCCTCCCCATTTTGTTAGACTTCCCAAATTTTGATGCATTTGAAGTGGCCTGAAATCATGTAAAAATGGATTACCTTAGATGGATTGCACTTTCAGATAGGAATCTTCCTAGTTGTAGATAGAATTGGAGGGTAGGGTTAAGCTTCCTACTGGAGGATTAATATTTAAAATTTGTGGCTGTTCTACAGCTTGCTGTAGCAGGTACAGGCAATATAGGCTGTTTCAGCTTCACAGCACTGAAGTCTGCTAGCTAGTAGTTAGCTTCAAATAAGAGGTGATTTGAGTACAGCTGCCTGTTGTGACTGGAATTCTCTTAGTCTAGTTTCCAACATTATCTATAAAGAGGGAGGTGTCTCTAATGATCTGAGAAGCCTTATTAAAGAACACCCTTTTCTTGATTTGCAGTGTGAAGAGCATTGGTATCTTTTATAAGAGTACAATGATGTTACGTGCCAAGTGATGATCATTATACAAATACTTTTGCGATGGGGATCTTTAGCTTTCAAGACAAACATATTTAAAATTTAGCTGTAGTACCCTTTATTTTGTTCAGAAAGACCAAGACAACTTAAAGCATATTAATTTAAGAAGTTAAAGCTCTAACAAGCTCTGCTGCATGTATACCAATAGTTATTTTCTTAACTTTTTCTCTGTGTACACAGGTTCCATCTTCTATACCTTCACATGAATGTCTTGCCATCAAAGGAAGAGTTTATACAATATTGAAGCAAATAGGTAGTGGAGGCTCAAGTAAGGTAAGATGCTCTTTTATGCTTTAATAGTTGTAGTTGTACTAGTAGTTGCATTATAAACATACATGTTGAAGTCATCTAGTAAGGAGTGCCTAGCGCTAACATGTACAAAGTGTTTGGTGTCCCAGATAATGTAGAAATTTGTTGTTTTAGTGTTATGTTTAGACTTTATCCCTCACGGATGCAGAAGAAACACAGTGCACAAATTAGATTTGGTACAGTGCTGTTTTATCAGAGTCTTCAGATAGCCTGCAATAATAACTGATTAAATATATTATTATGAAAATGGTGCTTCAGTTATTACGGGATGTTAAGCACAGTACTGTTCACTTTAGTGGAGAAAAAGTAAAAGCAGTGGCTAGATAAAGGGGGGATGTTGAAGTGAAGAATAAACAGTGAACAGAAACTCTGAACAGATGTGGTCAGAAGACTGAACAGAAGCTACAGAAATAGGAAGAAGTAATCACCCGACTCTCAGGAGTGTCTAAATATCACTTAAATCAGTAAACAGTGGTGGGAGCCCAGTTCCTTTTGCTTTCTGCATGAAGGCTTGAAGGCAGATTGTGTATGCTCTTGAAGATAATTTCTATGCTGGAGTATTAGAATTCCTAATAAAATCAGCTCTTCCAAGAGATGTGCTGCAATATTACTGTACATCTTAATTCGAGAAGCTGTTTAGGACAGTGTGAATACATTGTTGAGAAATGCATGGCTTGTAAGGTTGATTGGAAGTTTCTGAAGTGGACAGACCATCCCTTATTACTTCTGTAATATGTGTGAGAAGTGGAGTTTAAGTATGAGTGAAGTGGTGAGCAAACTGCTTTTTATAAGGCAATTTGGGGTCATAGGTACTTGGGAAACAGTTTTGGCAAACCTCTTGTTCAGAAGATAAAGAATTATAGGAAAAGCAACATAAACAGTTTTGTGTGAGTTAGATTTCTCTTCTGTCTTCTTTCTTCTGTCTCCCACACCTTTGCTTCACCTGTATGCTTCTGTGTGTGAAGACTGTATTACTAGTCACAGGGACAGTCTTAAGAATTTCTGTAAGGGAAATTTGATACATGCATGTATTTGGTTAATCTTCACTAACAGCCTATGTAGAACTTAGTCTGCAGTGCATGGAAAGCGAAATGGTTATTTTTAGTTAATCTGAGGCATGCAGTGCAATATAAATTGGATACTTAAATGATAGCATTTCTAATAAAAACACTTTTTAAAGTGTGCTTTTGACTTGCCAAAAATTGCCTAGAAAGCTTAGTTAGAGCCAGTTTTAGAAGTGAGTATCTCTAATCTTATCCTTAAATTCAGTCAACTAAATTCTCTGGTGTTTTGTTTTAAAGCATGAATTTTTCCCAAACTGGCTCTAGGTGCCTGAGATGGTATTTAAGATTGACCTTGTTGTATAGCTTTTCAATTTTTTAAACTAAAAATATGTGATACTTGTCATTTTACAGCATTAGATTTTTTCCAGAAATCCCCGTATGTCTAGACTTCAAAATTTTTAACATATTTAATCATATTCATTTAGACTTGGCTTATATTCATGACCCTTTGTGCCTAGTTTTTATTTTGGTTTGACGTTTGCATATGCAGGAACTGACAAAACCAAAGTAGTACTGAGCAGTCAAGCTGTGTGCTTTCTAGTGATAGAAACAGTCCGGGTGTGTTTTAAGAGATAGGAAATTGGTTTTAAATGTTGCAATATCTTAAAATCATAGAATAGTTTGGGTTGGAAGGGGCTATTAAAGGTCTAGTCCAACCTCCCCTGCAGTGAGCAGGGACACCTTCCACTAGACCAGGTTGCTCAGAGCTCTGTCCAGCCTGACCTTGAATGTTTCCAGGGATTGGGGCATCTACCACTTCTGTGGGCAACCTGTTCCAGTGTTTCACCGCCCTCTTCACCACAGTCTTCTTTACATGTAGTCTAAATCTACCTTCTTTTAGTTTAAAACTGTTATCCCTTGTCCTATCGCAACAGGCCCTGCTAAAACATTTGTCCCCATCTTTCCTGTAGGCCCCCTTTTAAGTACTGAAAGGCCTCAATAACGTCTCCCCAGAGCCTTCTTCAGGCTGAATGACCCTCAGCTCTCTCAGCCTTTCATCATAGGAGAGGTGTTCCATTCCTCTGATCATTTTCGTGGCCCTCCTCTGGACCTGCTCCAACAGGTCCATGTCTTTCCTGTGCTGAGGACTCCAGAGCTGGATGCAGTACTCCAGGTGGGGTCTCACGAGAGCTGAGCAGAGGAACAGAATGGCCTCTCTCAACCTGCTGGTCATGCTTCTCTTTATGCAGCCCAGGATATGGTTGGCTTTTAGGGCTGCGAGTGCACGTTGCTGGCTCATGTTCAGCTTTTCCTCCACCAGTACCCTCAAGTCCTTCTTGGTGGGGCTTTCCTCAATCACTTCATCCCACAGCCTGTATTGATACCAGGGGTTGCCCCAACCCATGTGCAGGACCTTGCACTTGGCCTTGTTGAACCTCATGAGGTTCATGTGGGCCTGTTTCTCAAGCTTGTTTAGGTCCCTCTGGATGGCAACCTGTCTCCCAGGCATGTCAACTGCACCACTCAGCTTGGTGTTGTCGGCAAACTTGCTGAGGGTGCACTCAATCCCTGTCACTGTTGGAGATACTAAACAGCACTGGTCCCCATACGGACCCCTGAGGGACACCACTGGTCACTGATCTCCATCTGGACACTGAGCTGTTGACCACTGCCCTCTGGATGCGACCATCCAACCAATGCCTCATCCACTGAACAGTACGCCCATTGCACCTATGTTCCTCCAATTTAGAGGGAAGGATGTTGTGGGGGACCATATCAAAGGCCTTACAGAAGTCCAGATAGATGACACCAGTAGCTTTTCCCTTGTCTGCTGAGGTAGTCACTTCATCATAGAAGGCCGCTAGGTTGGTCAGGCAGGACTTGCCCTTGGTGAAGCCTGCCAGGGCTGTCTTGAATCACCTCCTTGTCCTCCACGTGCCTTAGCACAGCTTCTAGGAGGGTCTGTTCCATGATCTTCCCAGGCACAGAGGTGAGGCTGACAGGTGGGTAGTTCTTAGGGTCCTCTTTTCTACCCTTTTTAAAAATGGGTGCAATGTTTCCCTTTTTCCAGTCACCAGGGACTTCCCCTGACTGCTGTGACTTTTCAAATATCATGGAGAGTGGCTTGGCAACTACATCAGCCAATTCCCTCAGGACTCTGGGATGCATCTCGTCAGGTTCCATAGACTTACCTCAGGTGGTCATGAACCTGATCTTCTCTTACAGTGGGAGGGACTTTGCTCCCCCAGTCCCTGTCTTGCAGTCCATCCATTTGAGAGGTGTGGGAAGAGAGGTTGCCAGTGAAGACAGGCAAAAAGTTGGTGATTCTGTTAATCCAGAAAGTAGTAAATTGAAAAGAATAACAGAATAGAATGACAATAGAATATTTCAGTTGGAAGGAACCTACAGTGGTCATCTAGTCCAACTACCTGGCCACTTCAGGGCTCACCAAAAGTTAAAGCATTTTATTAAGGGCATTGGCCAAGTGCCTCTTAAACACTGACAAGCTTGGGGCATTGACCACCTCTCTAGGAAGCCTGTTCCAGTGTTTGACCACCCTGTAAGTAAGTAAAGAAATGCTTCCTAATGTGAAGTCTAAACCTCCCCTGGTGCAGTTTTGAACCATTCCTGTGCATCCTGTCACTGGATACCAGGGAGAAGAGATCAGCACTTCCCTTTCCACTTCCCCTCTTCCAGAAGCTGTAGAAAGCAATGAGGTTGCCTCTCAGCCTCCTCTTCTCCAAACTAGACAAGCCCAAAGGCCTTAGTCCTCATAGGACATTCCTTCCAGCCCTTTTACCACCTTTGTTGCCCTCCTCTGGACCTGTTCAAGGACCTTTAACATCCTTCTTAAATTGTGGGGCCCATAACTGCACAGAGTACTCAAGGTGAGGCTGCACCAAGGCTGAATACAGCAGGATAGTCACCTCTCTGACTGGCTGGTTATGCTGTGTTTGATGCACCCCAGGATGTGATCTGCCCTCTTGGCTGCCAGGGCTGCCACTGCTGACTCGTATCGAGCCTGCTGCCAACCAGTGCCCCCAGACCCCTTTCTGCAGGGCTGCTCTCCAGCAACTCCTCTCCCAGTTTATACTTATGTCTGGGGTTACTCCCTCCCAGGTGCAGAATCCAACATTTGTTCTTGTTAAATTTCATGCCATTAATGATTGCCCAATGCTCCAATCTATCTAGATCCCTCAGCAAGGCCTCAGGTTCCTCAAGAGAGTCAACAGCATGTCCCAGGCTGGTATCATCAGCAGACTTGTTAACAGTGCATTTAACTCCTGCATCCAGATAATTGATAAATATATTGAACAGAAATAGCCCTAGAACTGAACCCTGAGGAACACCACTGGTGACTGGTCGCCAGCCAGATGTAGCCCTATTCACCACAACCTTTGAGTTCTGCTATTGAGCTAGTTCTTCACCCAGCACACTGTGAACCCACTCATTCCACAGTTGGAGAGCTTGTCTGGAAGGATGTTGTGAGGGACAGTATGAAAAGCCTTACTAAAATACAAAAAACCCTACATCTACCTCCTTCCCTTCACTAGGTGAGTGACCTTATCATAGAAGGATGTCAAATTAGTTAAACAGGATTTTCCCTTTGTGAACCCACTTTGACTGTGCCTAATGATTGTATTGTCCTTTTAAATGCTTTTCAATAGCATCCAGTATGAGCTCTGTAATTTTGCTGGGAACTGAGGTTAGACTAACAGGTCTGTAGTTTACTGTGTCTTCCCTCAGACCCATCTTGCAGGTTGGAATAACATTGGCTGACTACCAGTCAGCAGGGACCTCCAGGAAGAAAAGCTTCTTGTTCTGGCAGTGTACAGTCATAGGATGAGGTAGGATGGAAGGGATCTCTGCATGTCACTTGGTCCAATGGTCTGCTTAAAGCAAGGCCAAAATAGAGCAAGCTGCTATCATCTTTTGCAGCTGAATTTAGAGTATCACAAGGGATGGAGATTTCACAGCCTCTCTGGACAACCTGGTCTCCTGTTTAACTACATGGTGGTGAAAGAAATTTTCCTATATCTAATTGGAATTTTCCTTCTTGTTAGCTATGCCTGTTGCCTCTCATACTTTGATGTTTAAGAGGAGTCTTTTTCATATGTTCCCTTTAAGTAGCTTAAGATAGCAATAAGCTTCCCTGCAGCCTTTTCGTCTTAAGACTGAATGGACCTAGTGCTCTCAGCCTCGTACGTGCCATGTGGTCTAACCTCCAAATCATCTTGGTGTGACAGAATGGATGTGCAGTGGCAGGACAAACCCTTATCTCTGTGGGAGGTGCTATTTTGCATGCTAATCACTTCAGACTTGTGATGAAATACACCTAGTGAAATATTATGTGGTACCAAGGTACCTTCTGACAGAGAGTTGTTTCTGTTGTAACTGGTGGCTTCTTTATTAATTTTTCTTCATGCTGACTTGTATGAACTTCTTTGTAAATTTAGTGTTGCTTTTCCCTTTTGAAAAAGTACACTTCTTTGAAGTTCTGGCTGCGGTGAGATGAAGGACCATAGTAAATCAGAAGTAGAATTGAATGAAGTTACTAACTGATACTGTTTTGCAGGTGTTTCAAGTACTGAATGAGAAGAAGCAGCTGTATGCTGTCAAATATGTGAATCTAGAGGAAGCTGATCAACACACTGTTGAGAGCTATAAGAATGAAATTGCTCATTTGAGTAAATTGCAGCAACATAGTGATAAGATCATCCGTCTTTATGGCTAGTGAGTAAACACTAATTTTATTAAAAGGTATCTTTTTATATAAAGTCTCTTAAATTTTAACATAAGTATATTTATTCCTAGTGAAATTACTGATCATCATATCTACATGGTAATGGAGTGCGGAAATATTGATCTTAATAGCTGGCTCAAAAAGAAAAAAAACATTGATCCATTGGAACGGAAGAGCTATTGGAAAAATATGCTGGAAGCTGTTCACACAATCCACGAATATGGTATTCTTAAATAATTCTAGGTATTTGTATAGGTTATATGGCAGAGATAATATGAATGTGTTTAAGTTTTGGAGGTGGTGTTGCTCTTGGTTTTGGTGTAAGCCTAGTGATGTTCAAAGATGGGTATTTACTGTATTGTAAAAAAAGCTTCAGTGAAAGAAAAGATGAGTAAATCTTGATGCAGCAGTAGACTTACTTTGCTAATTCAAAGGGATCTCCAAGTATCACCACTTCATAATGTTTTCTATTTCCTTGCAACAGACAGAAAATAATCTTTTTGGTATTAGACCACATTGTATACTCCCAGTACTGCTTGTTCTCCATTACATGCAAATGAAGCCACTCATCCTCTCCAAATAATCTTTGACATTAATGACAGCTCTTACACAGCTCTGTCATCTTTACTTTGACATAGTGTTTCAGCTTTTTCTCATAGTTCTTCAGGCCTTCCTTTCATCTTTACCTATGTAATTGAAATGCATGCATCTGTATTCTGTTTGCCTGTATAACATAAGGGAGAGAGAATATTTGAATCCTTTTCCTGTTTAAGAAAAAAAGTGGAGCCCTATACATACAGCAGAGAGCATCACCTTATTACAGCACAAGAACACTAGAACATTCAATAATAAAGACAGTGAAACCTGCTAAAACACAGCCTACTTAATGTGATGTGTCCTTCAAACAAACAATTATGCAAAATATAAAGATGGATTGGTTGATTATATGGATAATAACCACAATTCATAATAAATCATGTAAGTAGGATTTGTGAGAAGTCACTTGTATATAATCCTCAGTGAATGGTACCTTTCAGATCAGGAAGCAGGAAACATCAGATTAAGAAATATATTTCTCTTACTTAAGTACCTGCTTAGCTGATTATTTAAGAGAAGGCTACAGGAAGGGACAAGCTATTGAATTGCTCCAAAACAGCAGTTCAGTACGGCTGTGTGCACATAGAGCTAGAGGGGCTGTCCCTGAGAGATACGGTGCAGCTCAAGTCTCTTGGAGCTATTTTGGGGTGCCTGCAGATTTGAATAAGTGACAACTCAAGCTATAAAGTCATGCAGGTCTTAACTGTTTAAAAAGAAATGGAAACACTTTGCAAAGAATATTTGGTTTTGGCCGGGTCAATCTGATCTGCATCTTCTTTCTGCAAGGGTTACTGGGAGTTGAGCAATAAAAAAAGCCATAGTAGTAACTTAGATTGACTAAACCTGGATTGACTTTAAACTCTATTTTGCAGGCATTATTCACAGTGATCTGAAACCAGCAAACTTTCTGATAGTTGATGGAATGTTAAAACTAATTGACTTTGGCATTGCAAACCAAATGCAGCCAGATGTGACAAGCATCATTAAAGATTCTCAGGTGAAATACTTCTGGAAAATCTATGTACACTTTTCTGTGAAGTGCTATAGTTCTTGCTGATTATGTTGATTAGTGTAGTAAGTTAAAGGAATACTGAAATTTTATGCTGAAAGGTTTTATATATATAAAAATATCCATAGAAACAAATTTTTACATGTTTTTATTGAATGGAATAACAGTGGCCTTCAGCCTTCATAGAAACAAATTTTCAAGACGCTTTTCAGTGCTTTGAGACAGAAATCTAACTTTTTATCACTTCACTAAAGGAATATTTTTACGTTTTTATGGCTAGGTTGGCACAATGAATTATATGCCACCCGAAGCGATAAAAGATATGTCTTCCTATGGAGAAAATGGGAAATCTCGATCTAAGGTAACATATCCTTTTTTTTCCTATTCCCTTCATGTTAAGAAGAAAGTAATTCAGGCATATATATTAAGATTTTAGTCTTCTCAAAACCTTCTGCTGAAACTAGAACATAAGGAAATCCATTGTGCCATGATGACAGTGGGCAGAGATTTATTCCTTTCAGAGTTTATTCTTCTCAGCTACCTAAAAACACTTTGCAGATGGTGTTTAGAAAAATGTAAGTGCTGAATTAATGAATAAAATTGAAACCAAAACAGATGCACAAGTTTGGGTGTTGGAGAAGCTGATAATATAGTGATGAAAGCTAAACTGATAATAAATGCAAAAACACTTTTAAAATCCATTTTATGGAGCAGTATAAACCAGTCTTCTGTTATCAGTGTGAATGGTATCGAACAGCAATATAGAGTACAGTGAAATGTATACAGCCTTTCACATGGAATCATGGAATATCTCAAGCTGGAAGGGACCCATAAGGATCATTGAGTCCAGCTCCCTTTTCACAGACATATCAGAGGCTGTACTAATAACTAATGTTACAAAAGTCTTTTGAGCTTCTTAAGGGTCCACCATGCTCTGCATCCCTGACAAGTCCTCCTTTGCACTGAAAACACTCCAGGCTAGAGCTTTTAGGGGGTGTTTCTGGGAGGATATTCCATGGAGTCGAGTGAGAGAATCATTCCTCAGTCCCTCCTTGGTTGCCTGTTGTGCTGCTTATGCCCTTTGTGTTCTGCCAAAAATTGGTGGAGCTCTTATGGTACTGCTAGCTGCTATGCAGCTACATATTAGCATTCTGCATAAATAACCCTGGCTTAGAAATCCTTTTCCGAAAGCAAGAAAATTTGCTTTCTGATATAAACCATTGTTAGTATGTTTGCTTAAACAACAAGATATGATAATGCTTGTGTCATTGTCATTTTTGAATTTTAAGTGAGGGGCAGGTTTTGCAAGAAAGGAGTGATGCCTAATAAGGTCTTTTAAAAGTTGATACATTGAAGTCTAGTATTTTAGAGGACATATGTATGAGTTCTGTGTATCCTATTCATTTCTCTATGCTACAGGGTACTGTGTGTTGTAGAACTTTTATAACTTCAGGGCAATGGAATGTGAATGGTGAAGAAGGTGCTGAAGGAAAGCAATTTCATATTGGCAGTCAAACTTCAGTTAAGGGGTACATAGCTTGTGGAAAGGTATTAAAAAAACCCCCAACATATTCATACATATGTGCATATACGTACTCAAAGACTGTGACTTTTTAACAGTTTAATGGAAGTATTATTTTGTAGTGAAACACAATCTTGTCTTTCTAAACACCAAATAGAATGTTTTATAGATTTCTTCCAAGGATGATACTTTTAACCTTTTTTTACATTTTTAAAAATTACGTACAAAGTACAGACTTGTTCTGGAGCTCTGCTCATCTAAGCAAAAATCTGACCACTGCTGCTGGGAGACAGGCTTTCTATGTGCCTCCTTCCCCACCCTCCTCCTCCTCCTCCTCTTCCCCCACTTCCTCAACCTTATGTGCTTTTTTCAAAGTGCTTCAGCTTTTAACAGGAGAAGTGGAAAGTCTTCCTGTAAGGAACAGCCCAGGTGTGGTGGTTGAAATCTGGATCTGAATCCTTTAAACCCAGAGGAACTGAACTATGGCTTCCCGCTTTGGGGACATAGCTGTAATGTTTGACTGGTTTCTGGATTGAGTTAATTTAATATGTTTTCAGTTGTATTTACTCATAAATCCAAGATTAGAATCCTGCTGTTCAACTTGTTAAGGTTGTTAAAGTAAGTTGATTTTCAAAGTTTATTAATAAAAATAGCTTTCTTACAAAATATTAGTGAATGAAGCCACATCACTGTCTTAGCAGATAATGGCATGCTGTCCTGGTGATTTTGTGTGATTAGTTATTAAGGTCTGTTACCCAATGTAAAATAGATACGCTGTTAAGTTGAAAAGACTGTACAATCATATGATAAACTGAGTGAAGGGACAGTTCCTTAAGTGAGGAGTAATCTTGTGGGTTTTGTTTTTATTTAGATAAGTCCTAAAAGTGATGTGTGGTCATTGGGATGCATTTTGTACTGTATGACGTATGGAAGGACTCCATTTCAACATATAACAAATCCAATTAATAAACTGCATGCTATTGTTGATCCTAGTTATGAAATAGAATTTCCAGATATTGCTGAGAAGGATCTTCAAGATGTGCTAAAGGTAACTATTCCTTAAGATTAATTTTTAATCAAATAATGATAAAATCTTTATTTAAAGCATATTTTCTTAAACTGAATGAGCTGTGCCTGAGAAACTTGTTTCACAAATAAATGCTTACTGCTACGTGTACAGGCTTTCTTCCAAAAGAATACTTAAGCTAGAGCTGCTTCATATAGTTTCCATAGTAAAAGTCTACTTTCAGCTCAGTAGCAAATAAACAAGTAAATACTTAAAGCAGTCTGGCTTAACTCCTTTGCCTGAACAACCCCAAGTAAATACAGTAGCTTTTGTACTTGCCATCCATTTCCCTCACCATACATATTTGCTGTTTTTTGAAACTTGGCCTATGCTTTTACTCAGGCCCTAACTGGTGTTGCTCAGCAGGTAACAAACTGAAACCCAGAAACACTTATCCCCCTAACTTTCAAATCTCTGTCATTTTGTGTCGTTCGGTATAAAAGGATATTGTAGGTTCTGTTCTTCACCTCCTCCAACATTGTTGCTTGAGTAAAACAGGATACCAAGCTTTACTCTGAAGATAATTGCTAATGAAAGCAGTTAGGTTAATCTGTTACTGTATTGTGAGTTGAGTCTTTCTGAATATGTAGTTTGGCAGTAAGAAGTTCTGACATGCATCTACAGGGTCTTTTAGAGATCCTCACTGTTAATTCTTAGGAAAATTCTTAATTTATAGGCAAAGCATTCTTCTTTTTTCATTTGCAGCACTGTTTAATAAGAAATCCTAAACAAAGAATATCTGTTTCGGAGTTGCTGGTACATCCCTATGTTCAAATTCAAAGTCATTGTCAAACAGGTAGGCTTATTTTAAAATACATTTTTATTTAATTTATAATTCTGTTAAAGCAAAATTTTTATGTGTACTTTCTATTTGCTAGTGTAACAATCTGTTTTGTTTGGTGCCTATGTTTCAGAAAAGACTTCGGTATTTTAATTAAACCTCTTCCAAACTGCACTGGTAATTCATATGTAGTTGTATACAACTTTAGCATAATTACAAATTATGCTAAATAATGCTTATGCTAAAATAATTATGCTTAAATTATGCTAAATTATGCTTAATTACAAATTATGCAGGTGTTCCACATGCAAAAGGAACAACAGAGGAAATGAAACATATCCTTGGCCAGCTTGTTGGCTTGAATTCTCCCAACTCTATTTCTAGAGCTGCTAGGGTAAGTAAACTTTCTATTTTGTATGGTAGTACCTGTTCACGCAAACAAAGGTTAGAATGTTTGGTAGAGAAAGCTGAAGATACGTATATCAAAGCTTTAACCACAGGTGAAAAAACATTACACATTTTAGTGCTTTTGTTTGCAAGCATGCAGAATCTCTCCACGTCCTGAACAGGAAGGGTTGAAAGGATTATAGTAATCTTGATTTTTTGGCCTTTTCTTTCCTGGTACAACTAAGCTGTCTTAAGTGTATCTTTATTTTCTGATTTGAGACAGAAATTTTAGTATGGAGTTTGGAATATTTCAGTATGTCATGACTTATTTCAAGTGGTGATGTTTGTTATAAAAATATAGTTTGAATCCATGTGTGTTACAACTGTGTTCACCTGAATACTTGTGTTTTTATTAACTTTCAGACTTTATATGAACAGTGCAACAGTGGTAAAAGTCTTGATGTATCAGCATTTTCAAAACTTGGGAGTCAAAAATCATGGACAACAAAATGATGTACTACTGTTCAGGATGCATCAGAGATGTCTGGTCTGTTCAAAATATTTTGTGCTGCTAGCTTTTAAAAGGACATTCAGCATAAAGTTCACATTTTTAAATGTTCTTTGTGTCTTCTGATAATGCTTTGCAGATCATTAAAAAGAATTTAATTGAATGCTTTTCATGGTGGGCTGTTTTACTCTTTGCATGCCACTTGGATTGAACAATGAAAATTGCTAGTTGGTGATTATGGTTTTTGTTACTTAGACAGCACTACAGTGTTTGGAGTACAAAAACTTTCATGAGAATCTTCAAGCTCTTCTATCCACCAGAAGCTAAAGCAAAATTCTTAAAATGCCAATTGGTGTACATGAAAACATGCAAATATCTCTTGAAATATCTCCTATGACGTAGAGCGTTTTGCTCTTCAGTCCTTTTCAACAAATACCTCTTGTATCCAGTTTTGATCATAACTAAGGAAATAACCCCTCTGTTTATATAAGTGATCAGTTATGTTACAGGTAGATACCTGTAAATGTCACCCAGTTTTTGAGCTGTTGCTGTGATTAAGTGGAAACATCAGGACTGTTCTGAAGTTATATGAATAAAATGGTTTTGTTCTATTAAAAATCATAGAATCATGGTTTGAGGTGGAAGAGACCTTAGAGATCATCTAGTTCCAACTCCCCTGCCATGGGCAGGGACACCTTCCACTGGACCAGGTTGCTCAAAGCCCCGTCCAACCTGGCCTTGAACACTGCCAGGGAGGGGCATCCACAGCTTCTCTGGGCAACCTGTTCCAGTGTCTCACCACCCTCACAGTAAAGAATTTCTTCTTTATATCTAATCTAAATCTACCCTCTTTTAGTTTAAACCCCCCCCCCCCCCCTATCCTATTGCTAGACTCTCTGATAAAGAGTTCCTCTGCGTTTTTCCTGTAGCCCCTTTTAAGTACTGGAAGGCTGCTAGAAGGTCTCCCCAGAGCCTTCTCTTCTCCAGGCTGAACAACCCCAACTCTCTCAGCCTGTCCTCACAGAGGAGGTGCTCCAGCCCCCTGATCATATTCATGGGCCTCCTCTGGACCTGCTTGAGCAGGTCCATGTCCTTCTTACATTGGGGGCCCCAGAGTTGAACACAGTACTGCAGGTGGGGTCTTGTGAGAGCAGAGGGGGAGAATCACCTCCCTCGACCTGCTGGCCACACTTCTCTTGATGCAGCCCAGGATATGGTTGGCTTTGTGGGCTGCGAGTGCACATTGCTGGTTCATATTCAGTTTTCCATCCACTAATATCCCCAAGTCTTCCTCTGCAGGACTGCTCTCAATCTGCTCATCGCCCAGCCTGTATTTGTGCTTGGGATTGCCCTGACCCATGTGCAGGACCTTGCACTTGGCCTTGTTGAACTTCATGAGGTTTGCACAGACCCACCTCTGCAGCCTGTCCAGGTCCCTCTGGATGACATCCCTTCCCTCCAGCATGTCAACTGCACCACACAGCTTGGTGTCATTGGCAAACTTGCTGAGGGTGCACTCAATCCCATTGTCCATGTCACCAACAGATGTTAAACAGCACCAGTCACAATACTGACCCCTGAGGAATGGCACTTGTCACCGTTCTCTACTTGAACATTGAGCCATTAACCACAACTCTTTGTGACCATCCAGCCCATTCGTTATCCACTGAGTGGTCCATCCATCAAATCCATGTCTTGCCAATTTAGAGACAAGAGTGTCATGTGGGACAGTGTCAAATGCTTTGCACGAGTCCAGGTAGATGATGTCAGTTACTCTTCCCTTATCCACCAACGCTGTAACCCTGTTGTAGAAGAAATGCTACTATAAATCCAATATGCTTTTCAAATTCCAAAATAATTGCAAACTTATCAAGATTCATGATGGTCAGAAATCGCTAATTTGGATTTTTAAAAGCATTAATACTTAGCCTTCTTTAAAATGCACTGGATGTAGCAGGACTTTTTTCTACACGATTGTTAGTGGATTGATCAGGTTTTGTTTTCACTGAGTTACATTTTTGGTGCAAGTGTACAAATTTTAAACTTAATTAATTGAAAGATGTTAAAAAAAATGTCATAATGTAATGCTTTACAAAGGCCTAAGTTGAGGGAGGTTTGTCTTTCATTGTAAGCATATATTTAAATATTTTTCCTTCCTGAGTATTTTTTTTTCTTCACAGTGTCTGCATTCACAGGATTTAGGTTTTTTTCTTTTTGATCTTGGAGCATTTAAGTTTCACTGATCTCTTACTACCAGTAGATATCTGTAGCTTTCATTTCCATGACTGGTGAAAGATTCAGAGGATCAAAAATCTGAGTGCCATGGTGCTACTGGTTACCTGTTAACCTGAACCTGTATCAGTACTGTGAGATCTCCATCAAGCCTCTGACGAAGGGAGGTAGTCTATTTTAGACTGCCAGGTTTTACTGCCTGATGGAAGTATGATTATGCATCCAAGCACTGCAGCACAAATCAAGAGCCTAGAAATTCTTTCTGCCTCTGGTGGAGGTGCATGTTCTTAGCATTTCTGTCATCTGTACGCCATTTGGCAGGTCGATTGGGTCAGCTGTCATGGGGGAGAAAGAACTGGTCATTCTTGCTGCTGGAGACTTACTTGCTGCCTTGAAGATGTGGCTGGAGTTCAGAGAATTCTTACAAATTACTTTGAGGATCATGAAATACTGGGTAGTCATGATTGTTCTGAGGATGTCGATATTGTTCTTGAGAACTTTCAGTTTGACCCTATAAAAGGGGGATTCCCACTACCTTTACCATCTGTATTAGCAGGGCTGGGCTACCTTTATTGTCCCTTTGTCTAGGTAAGCTTATCTTATAGGAATAGGCATATTGTACTGTACGCTCTATTCTACTTTCCCTTAGTGTTTACAGGGGATCACACTTTACTGACGACTTTTATCCTTGTTCTTACCTTTTATCCCTGGAAGATGCAGCTATTTCTGCAGTGATCCAGATGCAGAGTGGCAGCTGTACTTTGCATGATTCTTTAGCTCACAACATAACCTTTTTCCATTCTTTGCACACTTAATTGGTGTCACTCATAGCACTATCATAATGTCTTGATTTGAAGTTAATAGCAAAGAGAAGAGATAGTGAGTTGTAAATACCTATTGCAACAGCAATATTGGAGGACTTTATTTCGATGTGTTCTTGCTATGTTTCCTGCCATTGATTTATCATTTTTTTGATGACTTTATAGCCTTATAAAAACTGAACAATGAGAGAGAAGAATAGCACACACTTGGATCTCAAAAGATACATGAAAATCAGAAGTTTTGGTTTTTTTCCCAAACTTTAGTAGCTTTGATTTTTAAATGAGGTTTTCAGAGTTTGGTGATATAATAAAAGCATCCCTTGATAGGTGGCTTGTTCTTCAGAACTTTGTTCTTAGTTCTCTCATATCCAAAACAGCAAAACAATTCTTCAAGTAATTAATTTTAAAAGTTCTTTAATGAAGAATAGTATTTCTGTAATTTTATCAGGCTTCTGCTTAATGTCTGTGTTTCAAAACACTAAGCCCTCACTGCCTTCATATGCCAATTAGGACTATCTTGCTGTGACAAAGCCAGTGCTTGTAAAAAAGCATTAATTATTCTGGGGTGTGGTGTTCCTGTGTCTGTTCAACACCTGCCCTCCTTTGTTTCAGGTTAGCAGTGATTCTCTGGATTACACAGGGAGAGTGATTAGGAGTGGGAACTACTCCCCATACCAGCCCTTCTCCCCTTAGCCTGGTCTGGGAGGAGGACTGAAGCAGGGGGCAGAGAACATGTGCACATGCAGGAGAACAGGGGCACACGCAGGAACAGCACATCTCCCTTGTACGGGCAAACTTGGAATGATAACTTGGTTGTTGATCTAATTGTTGTATGAAACAGATTATGGAGTCTCAATTAGTCATCTGTGGGGACGGGGGGCAGCTATCCCATGTTTCTAGGGACAAAAAGTTAGACTTGTTCCCTGTAATGGTCCTGTTCTTTTTGATTTTATTTTTTATTTTTTAATCCCAGACTTTAGTACTCCTGCAGAAGTTGTATTTCAAGCATAATGAGTACATATGCTAACTGTACTTCACTTGTCTGTTATATAAATGTTAAGGTTGTAAAGCCTGAAGCTACTGAAGAAAAAATGTTAATGTTCTGCACCTTTCATATTCTAGACAGTTTGGGAGACTACATATGGCATGGGAACTGAAAGACGGGGAAACTGGAGAGGGGGAAAGGAAGTATCAGCCTCTTCAGAGGAAAACTTGTGAAGAAAATCTTTACTCCGCAGAAACACCTTTTCACAAAGAGTTGTTACTGAAATGTCTCCCAGCTACTTGTCTAGTTTACAGATCTTGAAATATTTCTGCATAATTATTTTAATGTTATAATTGTTAACTTTCACTGTTTTGCTTCTCTAGTTAGTGTTGAATATGCAGAAAAGCAGTGCTACGTACCTTTTTTCTGTTGTAGCATATGGTTTATCAGTCCTTTCTCTTATTTCATGACTGCTAAAGAACCGACAGGGAGCTTATGAAAGAGGACTGGGGCTGATGAGAGGCAGTGGGTTGTTATCAGTCATCCCTTTGAAATAAAAATTTTCCATTGCAAATGAGCAATTGATTTATACTCCTTCCCTACCTCAATGACATGTTACAAGATGTCTGCCTACCTTTGCAGCTGCCACTTACCAGCCCTCAGACTATTCCTATTGTTTTTTTGCTTTACAGACAACCATCTCCCTTTTCAGATTCTGCTGGGATTTTAAAAGTGTGTGTGAAGTACAGAATAGCTATGCTATAATAGGACAGAAAATACCAGTCTTAAATGTTGGGTAATATCAGCTATCTTGAAATACAACTACATGAAAAGTGGAAAGGTAAATGAGAACACTTCAGTAAGTTCCCTTTAGTAATTCTTATTTAAAAAATGGATTTGGAAACTTACAACCTTTAAATCTAATACTTGTGGTCCTAAGAACCTTCACTCAACAGCTAACACTAAGAAAAGCCTAACTGCAGAAGGGTGACTTCCTTTTTTGTTTATGGATGGGTATAGCATTACTCAGCCTGAACACCTGTATGTATACTTGGAATTCAAAGACTAAATGGAGTTAAAGTTTTGAAGGCTCTGCTCTTACAGTCTGTCTTGGTGTGCCAACACCCAGAATTGAGTCCTTGACAAATGTAAGAAAAGGAAGCTGTTCTCTAGCATAACTCCCTGCTCTCAGGACAGTTGTCCAAGGAGCAGGACGAGTCTATGCCCATGGCCCTGGAGGAGTCAGACTCCTGCTTCTCATCTGGTTTTGTTGAAGGCACTCTAAGCTCCTGCTGCTGAATGTGTAGCTGGGAGGGAAGGGAATGGTTAATCCCTAAAAGTCGAGAGTGCAGAGCAGCATTGCAAATTAAGTCTGAAGATAAGTGGTCAAATTGTCACTATTTTGGTCCCTCCTACAGGTTTCTGTTCTTTCTTTCAGCACCTGATAGTGGTTTCATGCTAAACAGATAGCTAATTCTGGGAGCGGTGGCAAGTATCAAATTAAAAATAAAGCAGTTGAAGTAAACTTGAGTTCTAGTCCACCTCTGAAGCCTAGCTTACTCCTGAGCTCCTCAGCAAACATCACAGGCTAATCCTTGCAGGTGCCAGTTATGGCAAGTAAGAGTGGAAAACTATTTGCTGCTTCCTTCCTGTTGTTTACATTCTCATATCGCCTTGCTGCTCCCTCAGTTTGCATGAGTTCTCAGCAGCAAGGATAAAACAGATAACTGCTTTTTATCATATTTGTATCTTTGACAGTCTCATGGCTAAGACACATTCTGTTTCAGCTAAGTATAAACTACTATTCCCTTCCTGCTCAATGCATATATTGTCTCCCAGCTCAGTTATCTCTGTCCACCTGCCGAGAGCACAAAGCCTGTCTGTCAGTGAGCTTGCAGAGTATGCCCGTTTGTTCACTGCCCCACATAAAGTAATTAAGAGAGAAATCTTGCAAGATAAAGGCTATAACGAATGGAGCGGGCAATGTAGTGTAATTACTTGTAGGATATAGAGGTGTACGCCTGTATGGAAACAGAAGGAGTCTTTGTACAGCCTGCCCATACACTTTCATGGGAGTTGCTGAAATGAAACCTGAGATAAAAATCTGACTTCTCACCTCAATTCCTCCCCTTGGCAGGTGGAACATCCAGAGCTAAACAGTGATGCAATTCCAAGATGCTAGCTCTAATCAGATGAATTGCTAAAATCCAGGCAGCTTTTGCAATGAGAGATGACTAATTTAATAAGGAATAGTGGTGCCACTGTTTTAAACCCTTAATAAACACAAGGAAAAGGTCAATGAATAAACAGATTTAGCCCATTGCTCTTGACTCTTACAGTATTGTAAAGATCTCAGGCTTGTCTTTGTACCCACTTAATGTGCATGTTACGTGGTAAGTGCAAGTAAACTTTGAATACCTGCTTGTTACGTGCTTTGTCTATCTGTCTCGAGTTTTTTTTCCCTATTTTACATAGCTGTTGAAAACCAATTAAAATACAATTAAGTCACTATATTTAAGAAAATATGAATTAGATTCTTGGCATTCCTGTGGCCTTGGATAAAATCATAGAATAATTTAGGTTGGAAAGGACCTTTAGATTGAGTCCAACCGTTTGCCTAACACTGCCAAGTTAAGGATAAAATATTCCTGTGAGTCTTTGCTCTTTACATTCCTTGTCTTGTCTGCTTACAGTTTGGTGGCAAGCTGTTTTGTACCATGAGTCTGTACAATGCTTGTTGCATTTGGTGATTGTAGGGGATAGAGCTCTTGATGCTGCTATTGCAGAGTGGCATCATACTTTGAAATATTCTTAACGGCGGTAAAATTTGTCATCCACACGGTGTTTGGATGTTCATAGAATGGGGTTCTGTGGATGCACAGTTCTGTGCAGTAGAAGGCAGTGATGTCCCCTTCATGGTGGCTGAGAAGTGCTGGGCACCACGGGCACTGAGCTTACACGGGCTGGGCACCACGGCAGCTGCTGTGCAGTGGAGGGACTCCTGAGCCATCCACCAGGAAGCACTGACCAAAATCTGCCCCTTAGACAGAGGAAGGCCTGCAGCATATCTAACGGCCTGGGGCCTTCAAGGAACGTAGCTGCTGAGACAGGGTTCCCAAATTCATGATAGTTTGGGTAAAAGACAGCCAGATCCTCCTTTTGACAAGCCTGTGATGCCTGTTGGCAGGGGCAGTGGTGGCAGCATAATGCTTCAGTGAGTTTTACGGGTGAAAGTACCCACAGACAAGGTACCTCAGCAATAAGACAAGCAGGAGTTTTGGGTCTTGAGCAGGACTTGGGTACCTGACTCAAAGGTAAGTGTCTGCATAAATCTCTTTCAGTCTGATCTTGGGACTTAGCAGAGGTCCAGCACTACATAGGTAAAGACATTTCCTAACTGCAGTGATGCATGCTGGGCAATGCAAACATGAACAAAATTGGTTTTAGGGAGAGCAGATGATGATTCAAAGAAATCCAAAGAAATCCTGGCTTTCAGCACATTGTTTGTCTTGAGTTAGAGAATGCTCCTGTTGCTGCTCTTGCTTCTCGTCTTCTCTGGGAAGAGAAGACTGTGACAGAAAACCAAGGTAGGTTACCTGCATCAGTGTTCAGAGCAGAACTCAAAGTTTTCATGTCAGAGCCTTGCTTCGTAAGAGATTAGTCCAAGGAACTATTTCACACTGATGTGCCAGTAACAGCTTTTTAGGGCAGTTGATAAAGTGAGCACTAATGATTCTCCAGGCCAGAACTAATGGTTCTTCAGACTCTCAGAGAGTCTGAAGGAGTCTGCAATAGCTGTGCTAGGCATTGTACTATGTGATTTTTAAACTAGCCTTAGGAACACAAAATTGGAAGGCAGTAAATGTTATACTGGTCTTCAAGAATGTTGTAACTTGTAAATTAGAATACCAAGTATGACTTCATAATAAATAAACTGGATGGAGAAAATACATTAAAGAGCAGAATGAAGGGGATACACGAATGGATATAAACCACTGAGAGAGAATCATTTGCAGAGAAATAATGCTTACAAATCTACTTGGTTCTTTCCAGTGAGTCCATGAGCATGATACTCATTCATGGCATATTTGGATTTTCCAGAAGCTACTAATGCAAGATCCTTCAGCAGCTCTTAAGCTAATATGCCATGAGAAAGGAGAAAAATCTCAAGGGTAAACGGGTGGGAGAAAGCTATAGAATAAGTAGTTAGTCATTCCCACCTAAGGAAGATTACCAGTAAAGTGGGTCAAGGAACTGTGGTAATGCACATTCCCAAGTGATCTTAGGGTTAAATAGCAAGTTTCAGAAAAATAAAACTTAGAGCTTCCTGTGGGAAAACAAGTAGAAGAATCTCATATTATTGATGAAATGGCAGAGGAAAGCCTACACTGACAGAACACAAAGGAATTCACATGGGAGGAAAGTATCCTAATGTGTGTATAACACAAGGGGCTTTGGAGTGGTATTTGGGGAAGGGGGTTCTACATTATGGATAGTTCTCTGAAAATATCTGCCCAACCCTTGTACTGAAGGACTCAATTAGAACATTAATTACTGGGAAAGGAAGAGAACAAAACAAAATATTGATGTGTTGCTATATAAATGTGTTTGGTTTGAATGCTGTCTGCAGTCCTTGAAAAGGATCTAGTAAAACTAGAGAATGTGGAGAGAACCAGTGAAGGTGTCCAAAGAGATGGAACAACTTCCATACGAGACTGCAAGCTGTGTGACTCAGGAAACTGTATCACTCTGACAGGGTGTTGGAGGGAAGAAATCAGCATTGCATAGGACTAGGAGCTGATGAAATGATCAGTCAGAATTTTCAAACAGATGAAAGGAAGATACTGGGTTTAGCGTGCAAGATGTAATTACGTTTGAAATTAGGTTAGTGGGGGATATTGTGGAAGCCAAAGGTATAAGGGTGTTCACAATGATTAGATACATTCAAGGAGGTTAGGATGATCCTTAGCACTGAATATAAGTGGTGTGGATGTAATCTCTGGCTTGGGAATTCCCTTTAAACCTCTGATCCCAAGCGCCTGGGATGTTTTGCCAGAGATGGAATCGCTTACCTTGCTAAAGGGTTTATGTTGAAAAGGATATCAGACCACACTGCCTCTTGCTCTGACCCACTGTGGCAACAGTTAGTTTCCTTAATTAGAGCCCTATGGTTGGTTTTCTTTGGGTACTAGGTACTTGATTTCAATCTCCATGCCTGTCAACACGACAATTTTTGCAAGCAGCATTCAAATGTATTTGATTAGGTACATCGCTGTCAGCTGGAAAGCAATCATGTTTCAGCAGGCATTTCATGTACTGGCAATGGCTTGACCGTATCTGTACAACGTTATCTGGCATCCCACCTTCGCCTTCTACCGGAGCCACTGCCTCAAGTAGTCATGCAGGTTTTGTAACTCCGCTGTAACTTCCCTGCTGAAATCCTATGCTGTACCTCAGAAGGGCACCTGGAAACTAGGATCATGGCAAAGACTTGCTGGGATGCAAGCTGGGAGCAAGGCTGCAGGAAAGCGAGCAGCAGACTAGTCAGCTACAGAACTTTGTGGTAGGAGCAGGGTTCAGGTCTGCTTGTTAGAGGCTTGGTCTTACAGGTTCACCTTCAGGTCCTTCATACGCGTTATAACTTTCTCTGCTTGTAACCACATACTGACATAGTTGGCACTAGGTCACATTTTGCACATAGCCTGCTGATAATGCCGGCAGCAATTCCTGCCAGCAGCTTAGGTCAGTGCAGGTGGCGATGTTCCAGTAACCACTCTGGCACACTGGTGGGTTTTTTTTCTACATGGGAAGGTCTATAACCAGTCCTGCAAAACTTGTTTAACTAGTCCTTCCTTTGCACAGTTCCCCGTGTGCTCAGCCTTCCCACAGCACCTTGCCTCACACTTTGCTGTATACGTGTCCTTATACCCTGTTTTAGGGCAATAGGTGGAAGCTTTCCAGTGGCAGTTTCATGGGGAAATGTCAGTTCAAGGTGTTCACAGTGTTTTTTTTTTAAATTCTTCTGGGTTTCACTTTTGACAGGTGCCCAGTATCATTTGGGTAGACTTCTGCCACGGTTCCTAGTATAAGTCCTCCTTGTCCTGGAGCTTAGGTCCTTTCAGGGTCTGGAGTAAACCTGCTGGAAAACAAGGAGCCCTACAGTATTTGCTGTTCACTTCGTGGTCTGTCATTATATCAGAGCTTTAAATCTTGCCCCTTCAGTCACTGGTCAGGGATGGTTTTGAGTTCAGAAAGGTTCTGGTTCATGGAAGACTACTGAAAAATAAACTCCTGGGTATTGGATGTCATGCCTTTGACTATGTCTGGAAACCTAATATGTTCCCAGAAGGGATGTGCATAAAGACTGGTTGTGTAATGAGTTAATCCATAAACATTGCTAATGCATGAGTTGTGCATCCAAGCACATTTTCCATAACATCTCATTCATCTTACCTGGTTACAGTAAACAGGAGTCATTACAAGTGGAGACTTGCTGATTCTTATTAACCAAAATATCATATCTTTCTCTCTTAATTTTGCAATTATAATAATAACTTGAAGTCTATATTGAGATAAGGTATCACAGAAGTGAATTGATTTTCATCTTAAACATCTCTTAGAACATCATAGCCTAATTATAATTTCCTTTCCCTTAAACAGTCCAAGAATAAAGGAAAGATGAAGATATGAAAGCAGGACTAACTGAAGCATCCACTTCCCTCTGCAGCAAAACCACACTGTAGTTCCTGGTGTGAATGGATCCAATTTAAAAAAAAAAAAAAAAAAAAAAGGCACACAACAAACCAAACAAAAAAGCCCAGCTAGAAACAGGGAGGTGCTACGTCTCCACAGCCTTGTGAGCTCTCAAAGCCTCTCTGGGAGGGTGGGAAACTGTCTGGGGCCCTCCTGCTTTCTCCCAGCCTTCCTTCTGCTTGGCTAAATGAGTAAGGCTTTTCTGTAGAGTGTTTTCCTGACCCACCTGGTACCTGTCTTGCCCTTCTGCACATACTGGTTGACCACATTCAGAGAAGATGAATTGAAAATGAAACTATTTCAGAAGTCTCACCAAGTGCCTTTTAGAGGCAAATACTAAGGCTACTTTGTCTCTTCAGGGGATACTTTTTTTTTTTTGAAGGTTCTCAAATTTTTTATGTCTGGAATTTATGCTCTTTTAGATTTTAAAAGTCAAAAGCCATATTCTTAGATCTACTTCTGTTTATTTGTCCTGCCACTTTATTTTAATGTGTGATCATTTGTTATTTCTAAAAGAAGATCTTGCAACCCTTCTATCCTCCTTGCTTAACAAAATGAAACTGTCTGGCTTTTGCTTTTAGAGATTTAGGGGCCATTTAGTAAAGAGAAATGTCTTTCTCCAGGCTGTGATCCAAACTTTTTTTTCCTCCTCTTTTTTGAGGATGCCAACCTCCCATAATAGTGGAGCATATGGTGATTTAGTCTCAGGTTTAGCCCCTGTAGTCTCTGGACAGCAGTCCTTTCCTGTAGGCAGTGCTGCTGCCCAGGGTGGCAGATGCAGATGTCACCTGCTGGTCAGAATGGTCAGGAAGGAATCAGAAGCCGTAGGAGCTTGGTCTGAGGCAAGACCGTAAATCAGTGCCTTCCTCACACTGCTGGTATGGTGTGGTCACGGATCTGCCCTGGGAAGGTCATTTCAGGAAGGGCCAGGACGGGTGTTTGGTGAGCGCTGAGGAACTGACTAGAAAAGACTTCCTCAGCAGAAGGATGTTCTGCTGCATCTTCTACACCCCCAGGTCAACTACTTGCCCTGATTGTAACATTATATTTTAATTGCTTAATGTTGCGTTTGTGCTGTAACTGCTGCTTCCTGGTTGTCCTTGCATTACTGACTGCCAGCTTTTAATGTGCATTTTGACTGTATTAAAATCAGACCTGTACCAGCAGCAGCCAGAATACAGGTTTGTTTCTTCTGTGGTTATTTAACTGTCCCAAAGTGTCACCATCAGAAAAAAGCAGTGCTGATGTGTGGGGTGGTTTTCTCTTCATACTGTTGTCAGGTACTGTCCTGGGGTATGTTATCATCAGTGATGATGTTCTAGAGCAATATGTCATTGTCCAGTCAATGCCGAATTGATACCAGCATTGGTACAAGAGCTGGTATGCCAGTGTCACCAGTATCTCTTCTTTGTACGGGCCTGTATTTTTGGCATAAAACTGGCAGGTCTTGACAATGTCTTCGATCCACCTATTCATTTCAAGCTAATACAAAATATCTTTTAGCCTTCTTAGATCTCTATATCTATAAAATAATTTTATTAGTCAGAGTCTAGGTGCACTTAAACAGGTTTCTACCTGCCTGCACTGACAGTTTCCTCATATGCTAGTAAGAGGTTGTTCATAATCTTTTGTATTCATAGCTCCACCTTTTTTTTTTTTTTGGTATAGTTTTGTTTTGAGTTACAGCTTGTGTAATTGTTGTCTGAGCTGTACAATACTGACACACCACTGGCTCTGGACTATATTTTAACTCACTTCTGATGGATCCTCAGGGAAAAATTTCTGCACTCGCCAAATGTCCTGGTTTCATCTGGGATAGAGTTAATTTTCTTCCTGGTAGCTGGTACAGTGCTGTGTTTTGGATTCAGTGTGAGAATAACGTTGATAACACACTGATGTTTTAGTTGTTGCTAAGTAGCACTTATCCTAAGTTAGGGAGGAAGCATGGCTGGGATAGCTGACCCAAACTGGCCAAAGGGATATTCCATACCATAGGATGTCATGCTCAGTATATAAACGGGGGCGGGGGGGTGTGTGGGGTGTCCGGGAGGGACAGATCGCTGCTTGGGCATCCGTCAGCAGGTGGTAAGCAATTGTGTTGTGCATCACTTCTCTTTTCTTGGGTTTTCGTTCTCTTTTTTGTTATCTTCCTTGTCATTACTGTTATTGTTATATTATATTTTAGGTATTAATCTGTTCTTATCTCAACCCACTAGTTTTACTTATTTTTCTGATTGTTCTCCCCATCCCACTGGGAGGGGGGAGGAGTGAGTGAGCAGCTGTGTGGTGCTTAGTTGCTGGCTGGTGTTAAACCAAATCTCTCCCAGGTTGGCATTTGATTTGCAAATTACATGTGTTGACTTCAAACACATGGAGTCTTTTAGCACGTTTGAAAGACTCTTTCTTGAGGCCATTGATCAAAAATGGTTTTTTGTCCAGAATGGGACAACACTGGTTTGCCAACAAACAGGTCTAAAATTTGTTATGACTATACACTCTGACCAAACTTGCTGTTTCTTCTCAAACATGCTGGTTACTGGTGTCTGTTGGTGCCTGGTCTACATCCTGCCAGCCCCTTGGGCTGAACCATGTGCTGCTGGTGTTTTAAGAGTACAATGCCTATGCACTCCTACAATGCCTCACAGTTACTGTAATCGGGTTCTTTATTTAACTCCTTTAAGAGTTAAACTCTTACTAGGATTTATATCACTGTGGTGGATACTTTTGCATGGGAATGCTCTAAAGCAGCTAAACTAGGTACCGGTTTCCAAACTTAGTTTACTGTTTTAAGGAAGTTTGTGTTTCTTCCTGCTCTGCTAGACAGCTGTTTCTGATTGACTCCTATGGGTCATGATTTGTCTATATACCTAGGAATGCTCTTTCTAATAAATACAGTTTGTTTTAACTCTAGTCTTAATTATTTCCACAGCTGCTCAGAAGATTAAGTCATGCTTGACCACCCTGATTGCTTTCTATGATGAAATGACTGAGTCTGGGGATGAAGGGAGAGCAAGGGATGAGGTTTACCTGGACTTTAGCAAGGCTTTTGACACTGCCTACCTCAATGCTCTTGTATCTAAGGCAGGATATTGGGGATTGGGTGGAAGGATGGACAGCTAGAAGATGGATGAAACATTGGTTGGATAACTGGGCTCAGAGGACAGTGGCTAATGGGTTGTACTTTACAGACCCCTGCAGTTCACTACATCTTCATCAAAGGCCTGGAGGAGCCGATGCAATGCACCCACCTCAAATTTGCAGATGATAAATGCTTTAGGGCAGGGCTGCTTTTCCTGGGCAGGCTGGAAGACTGCATCAACTGGAACTCCGTAAAATTCAGCAAGGACAAAGGCCAAGCCCTGCTCTGGGGAGGAAGAGCCCTGGGCATCAGGACAGGCTGGCACTGCCTGGCTGGGGAGCAGCTCTGCAGAAAAGGCCATGATAGGCAGCGAGCTGAGCACGTGCGTGAATGTGCATCAGCACCTGCACTGCTCTTCCTTCTGACAGACCATGGGGTGTTTAGCTGAGGTAAATTAGCTAAGCACAGCTGTTAAAATAAGTTTTAAATCACTCACCATGATTCAAGTCCTCTCTAGTAGTAGCATGACTTGCCCTGTGACCTCTGAGCAGTAGCTCAGCCAGGTGCATTGCACAGTCTTAAAAATGAGGGATTTTTAAAAATTATGTGAACTGGGTGTCAGGGTTTTTTTATTTCCACTCCAGCCTCTCAAGATCTTCTGTGTCTTCTTTAAGGGTGTGTGTTGGAGCCCATGCTGCCCCTATATCTTTCTGATATTAAAAAAAGCATGGTACACTTGTAACCTAAACATGGGAAGGAGGAAGCCATAAATGGGGCCTGTGTATTTTCTAATATGTGCTATTAACATGTATGTCCAGTTCACTGCTGATTATCTTTATGGTGGTATCTTTACTGCTGCTTTCTGTCCATCTTCCGCTGTGACAATGACATTACTGCGAAGAGCAGTGAATCTGGCATGTTTCCAGTTAAATGTTGGAGTATCTCTTGATGACTAGCAGCATGTCTAACTCAGGGCTCGTGCTGGTTTCACAGATCTGCTTTGTGCAGTGCCTAGATTGCACCTTCACATTTATTATGAGACACAGACACCCCAGAGGAGCATCTTTCCCTCTGCCTCAGTGGCTGTGTATGCTCTAGCAGGCAGAGCAGACCCAGGCCCCTTCCCCGTTCTTGAGGGCCGGGGCACTGCATGGCTCACATCCATACACCTGAACTTGCTTCTGTCCCAGATGAGGGTTCTCACCCAAACTGCCTCTCCTGAGCTTGCGCTGTCCCTTGAATTTTCTGGGAATGGAGTAGTTGGCTCAGGCAAAACTTCTGGTGGGTATTTTGCCGCGAGTGAAGCAGTGTGGGACAAAACAAGAGCGTTTCACAGCTGCTGGCACAGCGAGGTGACGGGACGGCACATCAGCAAGGGCTGGTGTCAGGCAATTTGGCATCAACCGCTGATTTCCAGAGGAAGGCAAACATTACTGCATCTAGGAAGGGAATGAAGGTCAATGGCATTTGGTCTGTGGTTGGGCCCAAAAGCCCCTCGATTTTCTGTTTACCTCTTGGAAATATCAGGAGAGCAATGCTGCAACCAAGGCTTCCCCTCCCCTCCTCAAATCAAGTAATTTCTTGAAAAAGAAATGTCTCTTAACTAAGTGACAACTTTTGGTCTGGCACTCTTTTAATGCTGAAGCGCATTTATTCCTCCGGCATTGCAAAGAGCTCTCAGGGTGGGCACACGCTGTGTGTGCAGTCTGGGGTTGCAAAGCAGAGAGCACGGACAGCACTCACGAGGAGGACGTGGACTGCAGCACGTTTCTCAGAGTTTTGCATCCACTTGAGGGCACCAGAGCATTGCCGATAGCAGAATTTTTGCTAACTGCGTGGTGGACTGTTCCCTGCACTTTGAAGGAATCTTTTAGGAAAAAGCAATTGCTTAATTTATTTAAAACCACCACCATCTTGTAAGAATGCCTATTTCTGATCTGTTTTATCTTCTCCGGGATTATGGGCACCTTGCCCTAGCACAGGGGGGTTATACCAATCCTTTCAGTAACTTCAACCAGGGAGATGAGCTTTGTGGGTGAACAGACTCAAACGGAGAGAAAATAAGGAGTAATTTATCTCTGAGCTCTTGTGAGATATGACCTTTGCTTGGAGAGCCAGGGCGGTGACAACTCATTTGTTTGAGAAAGGCCTGTAAGCTGAAGGCAGCTGCTGTGCCCAGCATCACGGGTGGCCTGGGCATGCAGCCCCCTGCACCATCGCTCCAGCAGGCAAAGCCTCCTCCACTGAGATGCTGAACTGCTTCTTCCTTCCCTTCTACCTCCGGTGCCCGCTTCCCATCCTTCCTCTCCCTTCATGCACGGCTTAATCTCAGCCTCCAATGTTTCCAGCTGCAACCAGGCTAATGCAGTCATGTTTTTTATAACCCTCTGCAACATCCCTTGCAGGCAGGGCAAGTCCAGATTTGAGTGCAACTGCATTTGCTCAGCAAAGATAGTCCCTTCAACAAGAAGGTCACCTTCACGTGGCTGAGCAGGTCTGCCCAGTATCACACAGCTCCCAAGAGGCTGAGCAAACCCCAGACCCAAGTGGCCTTGAATTGCCCTGGATCCGCTCAAAGATGCAGTGTCATGGCTTTGTCTCTGGAAGGAGGGCGATGCTGATGGTGGCTGATGGATGGTCACTTGCTGGTTTTAGGGGGGTTCTGAATTTTGGCAGAGAGAGTTGACTGAGGGTCTGACTAAACTGGAAGGGACAAAAGGGTGGTCTGCTCCTGCTAGGGACAACTGCTAAGCACACAGGAGTGCTTCAAAGCACTACGGAGAGCTGCCCAGGAAAACTTCCCAAGGGGTACTTTGAATTCAAGCTTATTATCTCGGCGGAATAAAAAGAAGGATGTGTGTGATTCTCTGGCAAGTGCTGCAGGCCTTGGAGGTGTGCCCCAAAAGTGTTTCTATTTGTATTTCAGAGGCTGGGCCACTTCAGGCTTGTCAGCACAAGAACAGCCTCCCAAATGCATAAAGCTTCAGCAGGAGAGATCTGTCCTACAAATCTAGAGAGTAGATTTAATTTGGGGCTTGGGCCAGAACTCTGAAGGGCCCTGGCTGGCAGAGCTTCAGGGAAAGAATCAGGAAAAATGGTTTTGAGTCTTAAATCTACCGCTGGGTCGTGTGACAAACTGAATGGCCTCTCTGAGCCTCAGCTTCACTAGCTGCATGCTGCACTTTATGCTCAAATTCAGTGGTCTAAAATGTAAGGGTGACATTGCTATCTACATTTGCTTTTATTATTTATGGCCTGTTAAGGACCCTATCTTTCTCAGTCACTCATCTCTTCCAGAGCTCCTCTGCAACATGAAATTTCACCAGGATAAAAGGCTTTAGACAGGCTGGCATTGGTCTAAGGGGTGGGAAAGACAAATGTCTCTTGCCACTGAGTTAGCTGCTTGCTCACCAAATATTTATCTCTCTGAGATTTTAGCTGTGTTGAATGAGGCTGGTGATCAGGCTGTGAGAGTTGGGACTGCCAGTCTGTGCCAGCCAGGGTGAGGCGCAGCCCATGCTCTCCACAGAGGCTGCAAGTCGGATGATGGCTGATTTTTATGAACTGTTTGGAGAAGGCATATGAATAGAAATAATTGCCTGGCTTTCCACAGTGAGAACACTGATGACTCCATCCATGCCATGAGGAGCGGTTACCTGCAAATCCTTCTTGCTCCTTGTATTCTTTTTCATAAATGCATTAGACTGGCAGCCTCTAGTACATTTACACCTCATCTTTTCCAGTGCACATTTTTCGTATAAGTTCTTACTTCATTGCAGGTGGTCCTCCTGGCCACCAACTCTGTTGCAGTGAAACACAGATTCCATCTGTGTCACTACAGAGCACTCATTGCAAATCTATTTTGTATTTCTAGCTCTATCTTGTATGGTGGCACTGCTCAAAATAATTTTTTCCCCCCTGTTTTCATTTCACATGGAAATCCTATTCATTCAAACTGACTGAAATATCTGCATGCAGTGGAACATAGGGATGAAGGTGTGAAGGACTTTGTCAATAAATTTAGGTGGGGCTACAGAATCACAGAATCATTCAGGTTGGAAAAGACCCTTGGGTTCATCAAGTCCAACCATCAGCCCTACTCTGCAAAGTTCTCCCCTACACCATATCCCCCAACATCTCATCTAAACGACCCTTAAACACATCCAGGGATGGTGACTCCACCACCTCTCTGGGCAGCCCATTCCACTGTCTGACCACTCTTTCTGTGAAAAATTTTTTCCTAATGTCCAGTCTAAACCTCTCCTGTTGCAGTTTACACATCTTGCCTTTTTTTTTTTTTTCTGCCCTATGTCTCCTGTGAATATAAACTGAGAAATTCCCAGGGAGAGGTGCAGCACGAAGGGATCAGTCATAGGTGATATTAGCAGGGGAAAGCCGCCCTGGGCTTTCTCTTGGACTGCTCTAAAGCACAGCAAAGCGTATACAATAACCTGATTAGACAAGCCTGTTTGTGCTTATATACATGTATGTGTAAATGCTGACTTTATTTTTTTTAAAAAAACAACTTTGGTGCCTTTGCAAAGTTGACATTAAAACACTGGTTTCACAGTGTGAAGTAGAGACAAAATCAAAGCAATCCTACTTGAGGCTTGGTATCAAATGATACTCACTTCATTGTGGCTTTATAATGTAAACGTGGTCGTGTCAGACCAGAAATGAACATTTTCCATTAATTTTACTTGTTGCATAAAGAAGATGGGATTATGTGTATTTTTGCTTTTGAAACAGCATATTTAGCAAGCACATGCTGCTGCTGGATCCCAATTAAAGGTTAACTACAGTCAGATATCATATTGGTCTCTTATCAGTTGTTTTCTATCCGTGAAGTCAACCTGCATATAATTCTCTGTCCTTGGATTTTGCAATTACATCTAGGTAGTTTGGTTTACCTTGAAGATGGTTAGAGTGAAAATAAATAAAAGACTCACAGAGATCATTGTCAGATCAAAAGTCACTGGGTTCATGCATAGAAGTACCAGATGTGTGGTCATCATCCTGTTTGTAGCTAATCCATCTGCACTGTGAGGGACTCAGAAATGTACTTGGATTTGTCAAATGATGGAGTGAGATAAAAGAAATCTTGGAAATAGAGTGACAGAGCAAAGCTTCATAATACTCTATAGACAGGGAAGTATTTTTCCATCCCTGCTGCTCTTGCTATTTGTATTACCATAAATGGCACCTGTTACATGTGATACACGTACATGAGGGTATATCCCAGCAAGTGTCTTAGAAATAATGATTTAGGATAATCAGGGTTAATCTGCCTTCCATTTTTACTTTCACATTTAGACATGTTCTGGATTTTTTGAGAGAAATGAGCTAGGATGCACCTAGAGTATGTTTACTTACTTATATAAATTTGTTTTGTGATGACTCCAAAGAAAGTCAAGGTCCACTTGTTTTACCTGCTCTACAAACACCCAGTGACAAACAAGCACATGAAACAGAAGTCAGGAAAGAAAGGGCTAGCAGAAAACATCTGTTTACAAAGGAAGTTAATGCACATTTTAATGTATATTCACACGCCATTGTTTCTTCTAACATTTTTGATTCATAATACCAGCTATGTGCAGCTAAAGCACATCCGAATCCAAACACTTGTTATGTGGTTTCTTGTGGACATCAGTGCTAGAAATGCTTTATTTACAGGGAAAAATTATTTTGCTGTTAGAAAAGAAAATTAAACAGGAAAAAAACCTCCTTCCTGCATTCCTGGTTTTTATCTTCTTTGAGACTAAAACGTTCATAGTAAATTTCTAGCTCAGACAATGAACTGTTAATTTCTTAATAAACAATAACAATGAACAACAACAACCAGTAATAATATTTTTTCCAAAAAATTTCTTTTATTTGCTTGCTTAGTTTGCCTCCTCAGTTGTTTTCTTCTAAATGCCTCCTTCTGTTGAGATTTCAGTGTCGGGATTTAATACGTAACAGAATGCTCAAAGGCCTGGCTCAATCTCACCCTTATCCTTTTCAGCACCAAAGTGGTTGCGTGACCATGTGGCATCTGAATCATTTTCATGCGTTTACTGTAAATGGCAGAGATGTAATAAAACATGAACTGGAGCACTTCAGTGCTACTGCACCGGAGAAGTCATTCACTTTGATGACATCAATACTTGTACACCTACTCTTTTGTGAAAATGTCCTCAGCAATACTTTTTAGAAGAAAGTTTGATCTTCCAGAGACCTCTTCCTCTCCTGTTATTATGATTATTTAGTGGGGTGGGATTTTCTATGTACTACTCATTTTTTCCGCTCTCTTGCTGCTTGAAATGACATTTTGGGTCTAGACATGTGTTTTCTGATGCTATATTAAAAATCTGCTAATCCTCCATCCACAGTGAAACACGAATTCAAACAGAAGGTGAGGAAGGCTAACTAATGAAACAGCTGAACCTCTGCTTGGTGTTTTTTCAAACCATACAGCTTGCTGTGGACACATGAATTTAGGGGGAAAAAAAAAGTTCTTCCAAAAATAAATATTTTTAGCTAATCTACATGGCAATTTTAATATATTTTATATATATTTTTTTTTTATCTTTAGAAGTGTTTAAAGTGACATCTTGTTTTGACATTTAAAATAAAAAAAGAATTACATTTTTCCCCATTTGTTTCAACTTCATTTTTGCTCCAGAATTTTGGAGGTTTAAAGGTGACACTTCAAGTCACAATAAACTGAACATCTCATGTTGATAGTTGCTGAAGAGAAAATGTGTGTGAAATTAAAATTTTCACTGCTTTGTTTTCTACTGGTGTTCCATTCTTATATTTGATTTGAAAAACAAATCTATTCTTTACCATAGTTCATAGGTTCTCAGTAAAGCAATGTTAGCGTGCATGATAGCAAACAGAGCAAACATGAATTCTGTCCTTCCAAACACTGCTTTTGTTAATGAACAGGTCGCAGACCCTGTCTCCCATGCTCAACACAGCTGCACGGCAAACAAAATTACTGGTGGGTGCCCCGGGATGGGAAATTCTGCTGTTGCCTGTGAGCGAGATGGAGCAGATGGGGAAACAGCAGCTGGATCTTCCATCCCAGCCACATCCTGCACGTCCTGCAATGTGTAAAGGTATGCAGGACCTTATCAGTCAGGTTAACATGCAGCAAAAGTCTGTAGTTTATGATTTCTCATATCTTGAACAATGCAGTAAGAGGAGTTATCTGTCTTTGCTGAAATACCCGTGCTGGACACAGTCATCATTTCCAACTTCTGCAATAACCTGAAGGGTTGGAGGGAACCCTGCCCCAAAGGTTCTGGTAAGAGTCTCACTTGAGCTGGTGAGACTCTTCTGCTGAACCAGAGTTTTTTGCCCATCCCTCAGACGAGCTCTGCTGTCCTTTTCCACTGATGAACCAGCTCGAGGTCATTTTCTTCTCTCTGCAGATGACTTTTCTCCCCCTTTCCAAAGCAGATAAGATATTCTGAAGAGTCTGGTGGGTGCAGAAGTGTGTGGGACCCAGCAGGAGCACAGAGCTCTGAGAGGGTGGTCTCCTACCACAGGATGGGACCTGTTGGGTCAGCTTTGTACATCTTGTTCCAGCAGCCTCTGCAAGCACTGAACTGAGAACTGGGTTGATGTACCCTCCAAAATACTGTCACCTCCATGTGTGTGGTTGCCATCAATTCTAGTTTCAAATGAGATCAAGTAATGAGCTGTGTCATTTGTTCACACTTATGAGATTGTATAAAACATGATTAGCAGGGTGGGTACAGAATAGGAGGTTTAATATGAAACATTTATATCCTGGGATTTGGGCATTTCACAGCTCAGCTCTACTTCACAATGAGCTGAGAGCTTGTTAAGGGTTTTGGCCAGTTATGGGAATAGCTGTGACGTGTCTGAGTGAGGACAAACCCTCCAGTTCTGTCCAAAGAAGACTCACACCTCCACAACAGATGGTATCAAGTACTGGCTTAATGGAAGGAAGTGCTAGAGCCTTTTCTGCTTGACCTAGTGAACAAAAAGTATACGGGGCAAGAGGAGGGAGGAAAAGGGGAGAGGTTTGAACCAGAATGACCCCCACAGTTGGATCTCAGCTATAAAGGGAAGCAGGTCCTGAAGGTATAAATGCTTCAGTCCATCTGAGCTTGGATTTACTGTCCTACAGAACTTCCATAAGGCCTGTCACAGGAATCAGGGAGGGTGAAAAGATTGCTGAGCACTAACTTAAACACTCTGCAGACACAGGCTTCTCTTGGTCTTTTGTTTCTTTTTACATGTTCACACAAGCCTTGATGCTCTACCAACTGACCTGGATTCTCCAACACTCTCAGTTGCTTTCAGATGAATCTTGCCTTTCCGAACACAGTTTCAAGTACACAGCTGGACTCTAAGGCATCTGTTCCCTTCAAGGTGGTAGTTCTAGGTATCAGACACTCTCTTGAGGCCAATGCTCCTCATACAGGTGTTTCCCAGGGTAGCTAAAGGAGAAAAAGGTATGTCTCCCCTTAGTTTCAAAGGCCAGTTTGAGAGGTGACAAAGCAGTCTTCTCTGAAGGAAAAATACCTTTCGGCAGCCACTGTAAGCTAGGAGCAATCAACAGTATATAGCATGATAAAATCACTCCTGAATTGTGTGGGTCCCAAAGGAGAACATTACATTAAGACTAAAGAACACACTTGATTTCTTTCCCACTGTTTTATAATGTGTTTTACATCAGTACATTGCATACATTTCAATTTCCATTGCTCTAATGATCTGAAGATTTCCTGAAACACTTTAATGGAGTTTCCACTGACCTTAAAATAATAGTATTTTTTAAAAAGTGGTTAAGTGCAGACTTTTATGAGACAAACAGACCCAGGCTTTTCTTTCAAAAATATGATTTTTGCAAATGTGCTTGCTTCTAAATATCCAGACCTGGTTTTTAGAGTGACAGGAATAACATAAATGCCAGAATAAGGAGCAGCTGATCTCACAGTGCAGAAATCTCAGTACCGAATGAGCAAAGCATTCATTTACTGCATACAGAAATAGGTCCAGAAGAAGGTCTGAATGTCTTTCAAACTACCAGTGAACAGCATGGAAGTGGTCATGTCTTGTGACCACCTTAGACTCCATGGGCAACTTGAATCTTCATGTGAATATTTGCAAATACTATTTATCCTGTCATAATCTGCTCTTATTAAAGGTGCTCAGGTTTATCTTTTCCTCCTTTCCCTCCCTTCAGTTTTTAACCTCTACTTTTTCCAAATGTCAGGATCTTCTACTCTCTCAGCATCTTGGTTCCTCCTACACAGAGACATTACAACTATCTTACTGTGGGTTTGAGCATGCAAAATTCATTTTTTTAGCCTTAGTTTCCTAATTCTGTTTGCTCAAAACCATACTGCTCTTTGGCAAGGTTTTCACAGCCTTTCTTCTTCACTCCTGCTGGACTTCATGCTTATCAGAAAGCTGGCTCTTTCCCCAAAGTATCTTGACAATAGAGTCTCAGACATGGAGATAGAAGGATTTCCTTTGCAATTTCCAACATGTATGTGACTCAACATCTTTTCTTTCTCCCCAGTTTTGTCACACCAACTTATTCCTAAAGGAATCATTGCCTAAAGGTTGGCAGACTCTTGCCCTTATTGGTCTTCAGTGGGGCCAGTTAGGTAAATGTTTAACAGATTGAGTATAAGTTGTATGTAATACCAGAGAATCTCTGAAGTCTGAAGTAATTCAAGCTCATGCAATTGTAGATGTGCTTAGACTTGGATGTACAGCTTTTGCAAAGATGTTTAATCTCCAAAAGTGGAGTGGGTTTTGTTACTCCTCTCTGTTCCAGGGATCCCCTGATGTCCTAGTCCCCTGATGCGGTGGGCTTGTGAAATGCTCTGTCCTTGCCCCTTTGGAAAATAGTAGAAAAATAATAAGGAAATAGATCTGCCATAAGATCCTACCACAGCTGTGTCTGAACTCTTCCCAGCCTTACCCCAAACCAGATGGGAAACCAGCTGTGAGAGAACGGGGCAGGTATCTCCTTGACAGGGGTGTAGTAGAAGAAAGTCACAGCAATCAAGGTGGGGAGATGGTCAAAGACAGATAGAAAAAATGGGGCTCTTCTGGGTAAACTGTGGTGAGGAAATATCCAATGAAGAATCTCTCTGGGGTTGAGTGAACACTTGGAGATTTGTACATACAGGCTCCAGGAGTCATAATCAATAACTGATTATGAAGAATCAAACTCAAATGATGTAGATTTTTTTTGTATTTTTTAAAGTAGTCTGAACTCTAAGAAAATACAAATTTTGAGATAGAACTGCTTTCTTCCCACCCCCCACCTGAATAGATAGATATTTAATTTAAGAGTTATTGATAGAGAAGTTATCCTATGGCAAACAGTGAGGGAAGCTGGGCATGTTAACTCTGTCGCAGGGAAAACTCAGTGCATTAGTCCTATACCTCTGGTAGAAGTTACTCACCCCTCATATCTTTAAAAATAAAGTGGAATGTTTGGGATTTAGTTTTCTGGACCACAGATTACTTGTTAAGACCTTGCCCATTTTACCATAAATAAAATGTGTAAAGAGAAGTCTGAAGATACACATCACATATCTAATCTGCCATCTAACCTTCACTCTCTAATCTGTGGTATTTACAGAGTGCTAATCACTAGATTAGGCATTTATCTTCAATGATATAAGACAGACTTAAATTTAATATGAGAGTGGGCTCCATACTACATTAAAATGTTTATCATTTCAACCACTCTTCTCAGCAGGGGAAGGGGCTGAAGAGAGGAGTCACCTTTTCAGTGCCACTCTGGAGATGGCATTGCTAGCCAGGAGCATTTTTTAACCTGTTTTTTCAAAACTGCCCATTTTCTACCTTGCTTTTCAGCATTTTCCACTTGCTGAGCAATAATAAGTGGTATATCTATCTATATTTAAAATGACAGATGGTGCCTGCCCCAGTGCTGATAAGAGTAACTGTACAAACACTGTCTCCTTGGTGGGGGAGCCATAGAAAAATGGCACAATCTGGTACGAGGTCATTTCTGGTTTATTTTATAACCTCTACATCCCACTCCCACCAAGGTGTGCCCTTATAAAAATTTGTCAATTTACCCTTATAAAAATTCACCATTTTTTCTAGTATGAAGAAAGTAAATGATTGATGTTGGGCAGCTTAAAATCTACTCATGTCTCCAGATTCATGACCCTTTCCATACACTGCTTAAAACAAACTCTTACCTTTAACTACGGCAGAAATCATCCAGTAGCAGCATGTCTGCAATGGCATGTGCAGCTCTGCTGCAACTGCAACATTATGACTGCTTGGGCTTTTAGATGATGAAGGCTCTGACCCCATGTTACTGAGAGGCAGGATAAAACTGTTCAAAAATAATGGAAAGAGTTTACTTGTCCAGCTGGGTTTTTTTTCTTTGTTTGTTTGTTTTAAACAACCATGAAAGCCCTTCTGGGTTTATTTATGCATTTGCATACATGGAAATCCATTGCTGCTTTAGATTTATAGGAAGCTGGAGAGTTAAGATATATGTTCCTGTGTTGCCCCATCTTCTGCCTGAGGAGCATTACTGAGATGATTATTTACTTTCTGTACTAATATTTTAGTCTTAGATTTAGTTATAGCTCCAGATGGCATGTGTTTGCATTCACATTTGCAACAGCTGAAGTATGGTTGGGCAGCATAAAGTCTCTAACAAAATGTCCTTGGTCTAAAATGAAGACAAACACCCTCCCATCTTCAGACAGTGACCAGCACCTGCCAAAAAGCACCTGTTTCAGAGCTTGTTTCAAAACTGAGCAGGCTTTAACTTAGGGATACTTGCCGCTGGCTAGCCAAAGTAGGCAGTTTGAATGGTAGCTCTCAGTTTCTCTAGCTGAGAAATGAATACCTTTATTGCTCAAGAAAGGTGGTGTGTACCATGGGACAAGGAGGAGATGGAACTCTTCTAGAAAGATATTGATTTTATTACTGGCTCCTTTTGTCATCATTAAGGCTGTTAGTGAAGTCAGGTGTCCTCAAAAGAACCAGTGACACAAGATTCACTTAACCCCTCCCAGAAAACAACGTGTATAAAGCTCCCAGAGAAAATCCTGTTTTGAAGTCATGTAGATGTTTATAGGCCAATTAAATGTTTGTATGGGAGACCAGAGAGATAAGAGATCACTGAATAAAGGAATACGTGCATGTATCAGACTGGTGTGACAGGATGACCTCAAAAAGGCTGCTGTCAGCTTCCTAGGAAGGTGTTTCCTTCTTGTAGCCAATATGAAATAATAGTGGAAGATTCTTCTCCTCCACAAATGCATTTGCCTCCAGTCTCGCCTTTTAGGAAAGTAGGAGAGCTCACATCCCTGACTAGTAATAACTTAGTTACTATATACAAAGTGCACCAATACTTACAGTCCAACATATACATACTTGTATATATAGACACTCTACTGCAAGGACAATGTCAGATTTTCTGCCCCATAGTTAAATTATGATAGTCTTTTGAACAACTCACAGCATTAAGTGAACTATTCTGAAGAGCAGTGCCTTCAAAGTTTCAGAATATGAACGTCTGCTGATGATACAAAATTATTCAGAGAAAGACTAGGCCTGTCAGAAGAATTTCAGAAGGCCTTTATGAAATTCACCAACTAGACGTCAAATGATAATTCAGTGTGTGTATATATATATATATGTATGTGGCAAAAGATGTACATAAGCTAAAACACTCCTGACTCCACTCCTGACTAGGATGAGAGCCTCTGAACTGATGACTATCACTCAGGAGCAAAACTTGGGGGCTGTAACAGTTTCATGGCAACAACAGCTCAGTGTTTAGGAGTGACTTCTGGGAAAGACAAAACAGAGAACTTAATTCTGTCCTGGTATAAAGCCATGCTCTCCTAAGTCCTAAATACCGTGTCCTGTTCTGATACTTTCCCCAATTCCCCTTAAAGAATATCTTAGAAAAGATGTAGGGCTAAGAAAGGTTCAAAGAAGGGTAACAAGATGATCAAAGGTATGGTACCACTCTAATGAAAGAACAATTTTGGAAGCTACGACTCTTCAGTTTGGACAAAGGATGACTGCGGGAGTCTTACTGAGATTTATAAAATAAAGCAAGCTATAGAGAGGGTGAATATGGATTGAGTGATTAATTTTTTTTTCCTAGTACAAGAGCAAGAAGGCACTGAATCCAGCAAATGTCATGTTTGATCAAGTTTTGTCTCACATACAGCATCCACAGAGCTCCTTGACATAGGCTGATGTGGATGTTCATGTGGGTTCAGGAGCAGACTGCATGAGATCATGGGGTAGTGTTTAATTGAGAGTTATTAAATGCATAAAATCACTCTGGTTCAGGAATTCCCTAAGCTGCAAATGATTGAAGGCAGGAAAAGTACTCATGAGAAGAATGGTATATATCTTACACTCTTCCCGAAGCACCCATGTTTGGCCACTGCTGAGGTAAGGATGAGATAGCTACTTCAGCTCCTATATTATCTGACAAGTCTCTCCAGCCTTCCAAGTATTCTATTAGGGGAATTAAGGCTATGGGCTAAGAGCCAAAAATACTACCTGCCTTATACTTTTGGACCCAATAGGATATTTTAGAATGCCCCTAAGTTTCTGGATATTTAATAGTAACAAATATCCCTTAGCTCCTGCTGACTTCATTACACTCTCCCTGCTGGTACACATTAGTCAAAGAGGGTAGAAGCCTGGGATGATCTATGCCTAGCAGGCAGTTTTTGCAAGACTGAGAAATCCAGGGATTTTAGGAAGAAGGTTGCACCATGAGTGAATCACCTAAACAACAAAGATGAATAGCTATATTAAGTACATATTACCTGTAACAGGAATGCAAAACAACATTACTGATTGGAGAGATGGAGATGGCAGCCTCGCTTGGAGCTGGACAATTCTCATCAATGGTGTGAATATCCACGAACTGTCTGTAGCAATTTTGTGTGTGGATTTAAGATACATTTTTTTGTCATCCGAATGGTGGCACTTGTGCCTGAGGAGCAATTCTGATGGTTGCAGAGAGAATGTGGTGGCAGTGAGTACTGTGGTGAGTGGGTGTGTGTGCTTTGTTGACTGAAAAATTCTATAAATGCAAACCAGCAAAAATAACACTGATGTGACTGTGTCTTACTGTTCTCAGGCCATCATGCTAGAAACAGTTAGAAGAGATAAAAGTCCATGGGGATTTTTCATCTCACAAAATTGTTTTTTTGATAGTATACTTTCTTAACATTTGAAGGTAAGAATCATTGCTACTGTAGCAAGAAGACTGTAGATGCTTGATATCTAAGTGCATGTGGCTTCAACCATTCTATAGGTAAGATTTAGAAAGAAAAAATAACTATTGTCTAATTTATGAGCATAGAGCTAAATTCAGCTGCTGGTCCTCTAAATTTGAGAAAATCAGGTCACATAGAGAGTTCATTTCAGACAATTCTGAATCAGGACCACCAGGATCAGTTTCACATGCAATTCAATATTGACCCATAATTCTAAGTAATCGTTCTCTCAGAAAAAGCTGATGATGTGTCCTTAGCAGTTGTGCTGAGGCAGTAACCTTTACTCTGTATTTCTGTTAAACAGTCATAAAGATATTATAATATAGCAGGAATTCCTGTTAGAAAATATAACTTGCTTCTGCTTCTTAGAACTATACATAATCAAAGGAAACCAGTTATGATAGCCAATACCATATGTTACTTACATCAGGACTCTGCATATGACCGATGCAGATCTCAGAAAAAAAAAAAAAAGTAGGAAAGGAACCAATTTAATCTGGAGTAGAACTTTAATAAGCACAATTAACAAGAACTGTGAAATGATGACATGAACCATGAGGGTGAAATGATGGTGAACTGTGAAATGGTGCTGATTTCAGATGAAGTAAAAAATTTTTTTCCTTGGAGTGGAGGAGTTGGGTTTATCAGTGCTCACTCTCCTACCTAGATTACTGAAACACCACCATGTTCACCAGCAATTAGGAGACAGACCTTCTTTTCACAACCAAACTCTGTGTAAGAATGATTTTAGCAAGCTCAGTCTCTCTTTCTAGTACAGCCATTACCCAATCTATGTACCTGATGCAGAACCTCGGGTGGCATTAGCCCTGCAACTGGAGTTCATTCCACTGAACCTTAGCCTAGCTAGAATTTTACAGTGAGAATAATAAGAATGGGACTTCCTGGGGACTTCTCTGTTGCTGTGCCATTTAGCCTAAAAAGCTCTTTGATACCCCAGCAGTGGACAACAGTAGGGAGCTACTGAATGGATGGAGAGGGGGACAAGGAAATCCCACCAGATGTTCAGTGCTCTGGGACCCCTTGACCTTCGCTGCAGTTAGTGGTAGTTGCACCTCAGCAGCACTACACTTCTAGATTGCTTAACTTTGGAGCAGTCATCTCTTTCTCCACTTTTTATATCCTCAGAAGGGGAAAATTTTGCAACATAAATATTATGGAGAGATAAATAAATGGAAATCTTAAAATGGCCCCGCATTAAAAAACCAAACAGTTGTAGCAAAGGACAAATTTGTGGTTATGCATCTGATGGGATGGCCTTTACACAGCTAAGGCTTGGATATCTAACAGAAGTAGCTCTTGGAGCTGTTGTTTTTAATGCTTATTTATTGTTAAGACATGCCAAGAGTCCAGATGATAGGAATGCATAAATATTATGCTTGGTGAAAAGAATTAATACCTCTTCCCCTATATAAGAGCAAGCAAGAGAGTATGAAGTAACAGAAACTTGAAGTATCAATTTCTTCTTACTGAGCCTGAGTTCTTTGCATTCCTGCTACTTAATATTCCCTGATGCTGACTGGAGAGTCTTGACAATTCTACCGTTCAGCTCTTGCTTTGCTTTAAATGTTCACACATACAACGGTAAAAATTGCCATTTTGTTCTCTTTCTTCATCAGTTTTCTTTCCACAGTTTGTATGAAGAATATTTAATTACACAGCAAGTCTGGGAGAAGTCCACATGTTCTGTGTTTGAAATGACCATATGTGAAATGCAGAAGATAGCACTGTCATGAGCTATAGCAGCTGACTTTCTCTGAAGTTTCTCTCAAATCTACCAGGAATGTGAAATAATTCCTATACAAGGGATTTCCATTCCCAGACTTTGACCCGTGAGCTCCTTGACATAGGCGTCACATCCTATTAGCTACAGTGTAAAGTACGAACACTGTTAAATGCTCTGTGAAAAGCAATGGTAGGCATCCGCAGTATCTTCAGGTGGCTCCTTTTAACAAGAAATAAAAGCGTCTACTCAAGGGACTGCTACCACAGCACCATTCATAGGTTTAAACATATTTCTGTGCACTCCAGAGCATTAGCTAGTGAGCAAGGTCAGTGTATCAGTAAAAATACAGACAACTTGTTCCTTCTTCACTTTACGGTGTCATAGTTTTCACTGAGCTTCCCCTCAGGGGCAGGTTGTATGTGCTATATAGCGGGGCCTTTGCAAAAATGCTGCTGCTGGTGGCAGCAGCACGGAGCCACTGTCATGGTGGCAGAAGGCCAGGCACAGCCTGCCTGCACCGGGGCACGGCGGTGAGCAGCGCCTGTGCCGCCAGCGGGCGCGAGCCCTCCCGTTCCCCCGGTGCTATGGCCATCCTGCGCGACACCGGCAGCCTGCAGCCTTGCCTTGTTCGAAATGGACTGGTGCAGATAAAGTTCAAGGTAACTTTACAGATCAGGGTCATATTACTTTTCAACCGCTCATGTATATAAAAAGCACACAGTACCTCACTGTGTGGCAGAAACACTCTCCCCCGCTGTTGATGCATAGCTCCACGTGCACTGTTTCCTGTCACAGGGAACTCTGGCTCTATGGCTACCGAGATCCCAGCTGAGCAATCTGGGAAATGTCAGCGTGAGATACACCGTGCTAAGAGCATCCCGTACCAGATCCTTCACAAGGAGCACGAAAGTGAGGCCAAGAGGCACCAGCAGTATCGCAGTCCCCACCGCTTCACAGGAAGCAAGGGGTGCTCTTGTATGGACAGGAGAAGAGTTGTCCTGAAAACGCCAGAAGCCACATGCAGGAGAGCTTCTGAAGTGCTCTTGAAGACTTTATCTTTTATTAGAAACTTGCCTTCTTTTTATCATGTGCCTTGGGAGGATCAGCTTGTCCTCATACAGCAGAACTGGGTCCCTCTTTTTGTCCTGGGCATGGCACAAGAAGGGGTGGATTTTGACCTGAGAGAGATTTCAGCCCCTAGTTTATTGAAAAAAATCCTCCTCAATCAGTCTTGGACTCCTAGCAATGAACTGGGCAGCTCGTTGCTGGGAGCATCTTTAGCAGAAGTTCAGAAGATGAAGAATTTATTGTGGAAATTCTGGGACCTGGACATAAGTGTGAAAGAATACGCCTATCTTAAAGGAATTATTCTTTTTAATTCTGGTAAGTCGTCCTGGAAATTGCACAGATAATTATGTGCCTAGAAGGGCATTTAGCAATTTCAAAAACCAAATGTTTAGTTTTAGTCTTTTCTATGAATATATCTAATGTTCTCAAAAGTCTATATTCCACAATTTAATGATTTTATGCCTGAAGTAGTTTATTTAGGTTCCTTGGATATGTGCAGTACATCACCCACTGTAAGCCAGAACAGCTTCTATTAGACACATTTTAAGTCATAAAGAATGAACTGTGTCACTTCAATCTGATTTCCAGTTCAAAGGTAATACAGCAGCCTCACCCACAGTACAGCAAAGGAGAGATGGTACATGGGTACGTGATGTGGGTATTACAAGTATTTTAACAAAGAGTTCCTCTGTAGCAAGAACACTGGAGAAGATAAAATAATCTATATCATCTGATTTCCATCAATGAGGCAAAAGGATACTGCATTGAGGTTACACAGCTTTTAAAAAATGTATTTATCCTTTAGTATCTCTAATTCAAATCCTGGGCCAGCAGTCACGGAGCAAACTCAGACTAGTGATTGAATCCTCTCCGTTCTGGTGCCAAGTTCAGCCTCTTTAGGAAAGAAGGTTGACTAGGTCAGCACCATGGAGTGCATGAGTCATTAAAAGCTGAGCTCTAAGTCCACTAAAGTAAATGGAAAGACTTATTGACTGCAGTCTGCTCTGGCTCAGACCCCTGACTCCTTCCACAGCAATCACTGCTGTTGGCTGCACTGTCAGCAGTGTGCTATACTTGGGACTGCACCAAAAGGATACTTGAATGCTTCAGTTATTCCATGATATTTCTTGTGGTGAGTGGTTTATAGGCTGGTCAAAGGCTGTAGTGACTTTATATTTGTTTCCAATAGGATTCAAGTTCTGATTCTGGAGATGTAATGTCATCCAGATGTTTGGTATTGTCTTGTGTGTCTATGCCGCAGCATCAACCCAGTGGAGTTGGTTTCAGTGCAAGTTATTTTCTCAGTTTTTCACAATAAAATCAGACTGAAAGAAACCACCGGTTATATCCAAGATGATGCTAAGAGGAGAAATACGGCTTACACAGTTTGACTAGCAGGCATTTTTATTATCTCTGTGGATAAAATGTAATTTTCACTTAAGGAGAAAGCAGCAGAAGCAGTGTTTTGTCCTGGATTCATGACTTCTAACGCCTGCTGCTTCCCTGGGGTGCCATATGAGAGGCCCAGCCACCCTTCATGCTGTCTGCAGACACCATCCAGAATTTCAGGGGGACTTCCTAGTTCTTAGGTGGGATGACTTATTATCTGGAGATGTCTTTCTCCACAGGCTGAGAAGGTGGCTGAGAGGACTTCAGTTAAGTCTAGATTGACTCCAGATGAAACAAAGAGTCACAGTTTAACTTTAGGCTGAAACAGGTACTCGGGGTTTATACACAGCCCAAACTGCCCTTTCTCTACCTGTTTTACTGCAAATAAATCTGTACAGCTGTTGTTTCACAATTACTATCTTTATTAGTTTTTGAACACTTTCCACCAAACTCAGAAAATGTTTTTTACAAACATGCAGCATATTTTCAGCTGCCCTCTTAGTTTTGGCTTGATATTTGGCCAAATCTTAATATTTTGCAGGTCTTGTTTCTAAGAGGATTTCAGGCAGCCACCAGCAGTGACAATGCTAAAACCTCTCCTGGATCATGGAGTACCTCTTGTGGGCTCCCACCCTGAATGTTTTATTCCTGTTAGGACCACCAAAACTGACTGAGGCAAAGAGGAAGGGCCAGTCACAGAGCAGTCCAGAGCTGGGCTATGAGTTGGTGTTCAACAGGGCACCCGGAAATGCATCTGTAGCAGCACAGACAGGCCAGTGCTTGGGCAAGAAGCATGGCAAACAAGAATGACAGAGCTTTGCTTGTGCCCTAAGTGATCTCTTGTGGCATAGAGATTGTGTTTACTCTCATAAAAAAATCCCTTTGGAGACAGGGTGGCAGGCAGCACAGAGCATAGGTCCTCCCACTAAAGCACAATCTGCGCAGTACTTCTGTAAGTAAGGCTGTGTCTGAGTTAGTGGTTGACCACATCTGAGCCAGCAAGAACCTGTGAAGGAGAAAACGTGCACCCAACACCTGAGGGGAAAGCAGCAGCCTTGCTTCAATGGAATCCAGACGCTCCAGAACATATTGCCATCCCTGCTCTTCGCAGGGGTGTTTTGGCGAGGCGGCTTTGGAAAGGTCAAAGTGTGTATGGGTGAAGGGTCCATGGAAATCATGAAAAACAGTGCTGCTATTGTATCAGTATCATATACATATGTATTTATGGAGTTACATATACATATATATATATATATATATAACTCCATCAAGGCTGTGGCAGGACTTCTGTTAAAAAAGACACTCTTAAGAGATTTAAAGTTCAGCTGGAAACATCTGTTTAACTGAATATTATTACAACAGATCTCAGAATAAGAAGTTTCTCATTATTTATAAATTAAAACCCGTGCTTGATTACAGATAAAAGGAGCCCAAATGGGGAAATCAAGCAAATTTGAAGGGATATAGGCAATGGCTATTTCATCCTGAATAAACAAAATCCTGACAATGTCCTTTCCATGAAAAATCTAACAACACTTGGAACCATCCTCACAGCTTGCAGCTGATGGTAATCCTGGGGCTGAAGATGACTTTTCCAAATCCTTAATTTCTGGTTAGCCTGGTTTCAGGCTTTGCTTAGGCTTCTTCTCTGGCAGTGATGTCTAGGGAGAAGTGAACCGCTGAAGACTGGCAAAGGGCAGCCATCCACAGACTGAATAAAACCTGATTAAATTGGGTTAGCCCTAGTACAGGGCACTAGGCAAGAAGGCAGAGCCTCCCACACTTAAACCAATGATCCTGTGTGAAACACTCCCTGGTCTAAGCTGTTCAGGTCTCATCCCAGGGAGGTGTGTAGTCAGTCACTGTAAAAGATGCTAAACAGGTCTGGAGTGGGTGTTGGGAGATAGGTTAAAATAAGACATGGGAGGCAGGAGAGGCAGAAGTCAAAACTTGGGGATTCATGCTACCTCTGTCCAGGCTGCATCAATTTTAGGAAAGAAAATATGGTGTTATCCTCAGGTGGTGAGGACAAGAGGCAACAGGTTGCTGAGAGCTACATGACAAAGCAATCCCACCAGAGGCAAAGGATAAACATGGGGTGTCCTTTGAACTGAGCCTTGGCACCCACAAAGACCCCCAGTAAGCCAGAAGGTTTGAAGTCACGTGCTATGGGAGGTATGTGTTTGAGGCTCAAGACATGACTCCATAGGGCAGAGACCTCTTCCTCTTCAGAAATAGCTGAGGAAAGGGAGTACAAAAACAGGAAATACAATTATCTATCCTACTCCTGTGTGCCATGATACGTCTCACAGTGAACCTTTATGCTCTATTTAGCCTATAAATGAAGATATCTAGATAGCATGGTGAACCATAGTGTCCCAGCTTAGTCTAGCAAGCAGAGGCAACAATAGGAGGGAGATGGGGCTGGGTAGACTGGAAACCTACATCTTCAGACTGCTAGTCTGCTTGGTGCTCCAAACCGCTGCCTCCATCCTCTTGTTGTTACCTACCTATTTTAGATTAGAGTTGGAAAGTTTCCACCTACTCAGATTATGATCTCAGCATCATTTGGTGGGTAGAAAACACTATAAACCTTCTTCTCCATCTGTACTGAGTCAAAGTTACCTTCTATTACCATTTCAAAGCTGGATTTAATGTAATGGGCTAGATTCCAACGTGCTTACAATGCTGCTCAATATTTCTTCAAATTATTGAACTATGCATTTTTTCTTTTTCCAAAAAGTATGTTTAGAAAATTTTTATTGTTTTCTAGAGAAAGTAGTACTATAAGCTAGGAAGCCAGACACCCATCATTATGAAGGGAACACAACAAAACTGTTGACTCAAGATTTATTATTTTACTTTTTGTTTTGACAGGATGCCATGTCCTAAAATGTCTCCCCTACGTACAAACACTGCAGCAGGAAGCTCAGCAAGCCTTGATGGAGTTTATCTCAATGATGTTCCATAGAAACCTAGCCAGGTTTTCTTGGATTCTTCGGCTAATTGCCTCTCTTCAAGACATTGATGCAGATGCTATTGAAGAGCTCTTCTTCAGGCCCATCCTAGGAGAGGCCACCTTAAATGTATTACTTCTAGAAACCCTATATATCAAGCCAGACTGGCTTTGAGCACAGATGATATCTGTGCTCTCGAATACCTATTTTTGAAGAGATGAGAGGATTTTATGAGCCAAACGCGTTTCAAACAAATTATTGGTGCATCTTTGTCAGCCATATATATTTTTTGTTTGATGAAGTAATTTTTTAACATTTTAGAATTAAAAGCAGAGAAAACTAAGCATTTCATGATTCTGTGTGCTTTCAAAAACCTTTAGTCTAACGTATTCAAAGACTGTCTAGGAGCACCAGCATACTGCCCAGTTGCGCTAGGTTCAACCCTATTATATCTAGTGAGCATTTTTATAGCTGTTTAAAACTATACTATATGCTTTTGGCTTTCCAGAAGTTTTTGCTTACAGGAAAAGGAGCAGTGTTAAATTTTATTGAGTGCATCACCAATTGAAGATGCATAGATGCATAAAAGACTGATCAATGGTAAAAGCAGTATAAATCCTTCCTTTTCCTGGCATGTCATTCCCTGATTCCAACCCCTTTTCTGTTCCACTGAGAACTCTGGTCCTTGCCTGTAATTGCTTGATGGAGCTTCCCCTTAGTAACTGCTTTCTTACAGGTTCCTTGTCTAAGTCTTGCAGTAAACTGTGGGCATTAAATTCCTCCCCCATTATTCACAAAGTCCTTCCCTGACTAAGAAATGGAACAATATGATTCAAAAATTTGTTGACTAGACAAAAGCCGTTGTTCAGGATTCTTTCCAGGATGGGAATAACAAAGGCTTAAAGCTACTGTGTTATGCCATAAGCAGCAGAGCTAATGTAGCCCAGTTTCCTACACATTTAAGACCTTTCCCCTTTAGCCCTTCCTGCACCCTTTTATAATTACCCTTATTTCCCTTCAAACAGATGGCAGATGTTCCTTGGACAGCAGAAATGCTGAAATATGGTTTCCTACAGATGTGTACAATCTGTTCCTCCATCTCTCACTGCAAGAGTCCCACGTCTCCATCTCCAAGTGTGTTATGGCATGCCCACAACATCCCACTCTCTCCTATCTGGCTGGCTGGAGAAGAGGCAGCATGTGTTGCGGCTGGGGCCAAGCTAAGTGTGTGCTGACTGGTCATCTGTCAGGATAAAAAAAACATTGAGCTTATACTTTAGCTGCAGTAAGGGAACCTATTTGTATCTCTTTCCTGTCCCGTTCCTCTCCCAGTGGTTTCCATAAAACTTTGAGGAATTAATTTCTGATTTTTTTCAGTAAAGGGTCCCATCTAGTTTTGTTTGGCAAGAGGGCTCAAATTCACCAAATGGGGACTGACAGGCAGATAGACAGACAGGAGGACAAAGAGTATGATAGCTTAATCCATTCTTCCTCAGAAAGTCAAGCTAAAATCATAAGAAAAAGAACTCACGTACATACATGCACACATCAACACACGTTTACATACAGAGATGGATGTTCAAAGGACTTAAAAAGAAAGTCAGTCAAGGAAAAAAGTTTAAATAATAAGAAGAGTTTACTACCTACCAGTTTTGGCTAAATACCACACATTTTTCCTCCACTTTGGTAACTGAGGAATAAATTGTAAAAATAAGGGGTAAAATGTAAACCCCAAACAAGACACACTAACTAAGCCCCTGGGTACAAGGGATCATGGAAGTAACAACCTCTACAGTAAACACAACTCACCTTCTTACACTACAAAATAACTAACCTTCCAGAAATTAACTTTTCTGGACTCATGTTTTCTATGGAAAGCCTTCAGGCTAGCGGTTTTCAGTAGGCTTTCGTTAAAATCGTTCAATAGTACTGCCACAGATCAAGTGGTGTGTGATAACAGGATATTCCACGGTTAGTTGTTTGTGTTAGTGAACAGAAACATTAGTTCCAGAGACTTGCTTTTTGTCTGTTCTTTTTAAGATTCACCCAAGCAGTATACATCCAAAAATTGTATTTGTACATTTGGCATCAACAATATCACATAGTAGTAAAAATATCAGTTTCTCTCTCTCAAACACCTCCCAAGTCCTAACAGCTTCTACCTTCTGGTCACTACAAATGCTTCACTCGCACAGGTGACAGTGCAGCGCAGGCCAGGGATGCTGGAGCAGACCCAGCTGGTATTGCACATGCAGAAGCTTCTGCAATGAGAATTGGAAGAAGGTCCTTGATTTGATCTCAGTGCTCCCACTGCTGGTGTGAGGAGAGCAGAGAGGAGAAGAAACACCCTCAGCTCAGTGGGAACAGTAAGGAATTTTGGATAGAGGTAAAAAGTACATGTGAAATGAGAAATATTCATGGGTGGTTAGAGACAGGAGCAAAAAGGGAGATCAAAAAAAAGCAGGAGAGAGTAACAGAAGCAGCTTATTTATAGACCTAATTTCTGTGTAGTGTGCAGCTCACCTTCATGAGCCACAAGTCTGCTCAGTGACTCACCAACAACCTGAGCCCAAGACAGCATTCGCAATTCAGTAGCCTGAATTTCAGGGTACTGAGATCACATCAGATAGTCTCTGCTCACAGCTTTACTTACAAAATCTGCTTCAAGGTCTTTGACTTTATCCTCATAGTATACAATGGCTTCAATTCAACTTTGTTTGAATTGGAGGGCACAATGCCAACAAGTTCCCATGGCTTGGCTCACCTGGAAGACAATGCTATATTTGCTGCCTACTCTTTTAGCCTGATGAGTGTCTATGTAACCAGCTGTCTGAAAAGAATGCCTAGTGCTCCACAGTGAATATCATGGTCAACATCTTGTGTTTTCAAGATGGCATTACCTTCTACTGTGAAGGTAAATACTAGGCTTCAAAGGGAACTCCCACAAGATCTGATACTCATTGTGCTCTGAATACAAGATTCTGTCCTTCAACAGGTCTTTAACAAAATACATGTTCTTTAGTACATATACAAATAAAAAACTCAACAACCTTGAGCTAAAGCTCTATGTAACCAAACTTTCCCCATTTCATAGAGCTGCTCACAGAGAGAGCATGAATGTTAATAATCATTTGCTTGATGTCCTGTTCAAAGGGGCTGAACTACCACTGTCTTGCTGAGGACAGAGTAAGGATCTGTATCTAATGTAATTAAGCTGCATATGAAGGTGGAGGCTATCAAGGTACAAGAAGCATGCAGGAACAGGAGAGGTGAGGGACTGTGAGCAGAGGCTAGGAGCAAAAGCAGGAGCTCTCTCTGGAAGGAGGAAAGGCACAGCACAAGGCACAGCACGAGACAGCCTATAGAAGTCAAGGGAAATAATGCATTGGAATGGAGAAGCAGAGACAGAAATGAACAGAAGGGGAAAGGAAGATAAGGAAAAATTCCCCATACCGCCCCCCCCCCCCAACAAACAAACAAACCAAACAAAAAACAACGAGCAGAAAAAGGTTTGTCACCACTTCCTTCAGCTTCTGAAACTGAAAACAGAAGCGGAAACAGTTTCTCCAATTGTGAAATCCAGCAGCAAAGCATGTGTATCCATCCCCCTCTAGTGCCCAGCAGATGACAGTATTGCCACCACCTAGAATGTGAGCTTGGCTGATGGAGACCTGCCAAATAAAGTGCCTGGCGCTGTTGAAGACCCGGTCAGAGCTTTCACTCAGAGACACCTCTCCTCTCCCAGTTACTTTTTCAAAATACTGTATGACAATATTTTTAAATTTTTAGAAGAAACTACATTTGCAAAATCAAGAATGAAAAAGTAAATTCAATTTGCTTGTGAAACCTTACTCCAACCTCCTTCTGAATATTATTATAAGCTCTTTTAATGACCTGATGACAAACTCTTGTGGTTTCGCCTCAGGACTCCCTACCTTACCTGGGGCAAAGAATGGCCTGTGCTGTTTGTTATGACTGTGCAATGGAGGAGGCGGCTCTCTGCTAAGGCTCAGCTGCTTTCATTGCAGCACCAACATTGCAGCACATGGATTAAAATGGGTCTGCAGTGACAGAAACAGTGCTTTTAGAGTTAAATTGGATGAATGACACCTTACAGACTGTGGGGCAACCACCTAAACTCAAGTGGCATTATTCCAGGCACTCCAGAGTGGCAAGTGTCCCAGAATAAAGCTGCTACTATCAGTGTTAACTGGAATAAAAGTTTTTTGTTTTTCATAGTGGCAAACACAGGGCCTGAGGAAGCATGGTTTGCAGAAGTCAGTAGGCTCTCACAGCTGCAATCCAGGTCACGCCAAACTGTGTCTCACACTTCCAAAATGATGTATAGTGCTGTAAGCACTGATAAATCAGTCCGTGCACACCCAAAGTGAAGGGAAGCTTTCAATGGTTCTAATCTTGCTGCTTTCACTCCTTTACAAAAAGAAGTCATAATAATATTGCCTCTTTTTGAGACAGATCTTTGAAGATATTAATCCGTGTTTGTCGAGCTAACAAATGCTATACCTGAGCACTTTAGAAAGTCCCACTGAAAATTAAAAGTTCTGTGTTCTATGCTATATTCAATAGCACACTGTAAAATAATGCAAAAATGCAAAGGCCTACACATAACAGCGAAAGGATAAAAAGAGAAGATACTGAAGAGTAAGATTTAGTAAGCACTAAGGCAGTGATCTTGTGGCAAAAATAACATGCCATTTGCTATGGTGGGATCCACCTTGCAAGCGAGTCACTTGCACTCTCTCTTAGAGCAGAGATGAGCACGCTCCGAGGGAGATATGCCTCCCTTCTCTTAGACACCTACCTTAGCTTTGGATGAATCACACTATGAAGTGCTTTACCTCTGCCTGTTGATACAGCTAAGGAGCCTACCTGACCATTTGAGATTGATTGCCTAACTTTCAGATGGTAAAAGTGATATTAATCCCACCTCTACAACATATACAGTAGTGGTCTGGATCCAGTTTGCACGGGCAATATTAACTTTAACGTCCTCTAATGTTAGCATGCTTGCAGTCCTGATCTTCTTTAAACAGTAGGTGTTAGACTTACACTTCCAGCTAAACATGTATTTCTAGTAAGCAACAGATATCTGATACAGGCTCAGAAACAAAGATAATTCAGTGATTTTATTCACCTGCCCAGAAAGGACAAAGAGGACACACTATTCTCCGAGAAAACATTCATTTATTTTGTTTAAGTAATACCAGATTTCAAGGTCACATGGGACATCACACTCATATATATGTGTCCTTATCTATATCAATATTTCTATGTTTTTTTCTGTGGAATGCCTTTACTGTCTCTTTTGTAGAAACAAAGGTATTTCATTCAAAACTTCAATTTCCCTTTTGCTAGAAAGCACTTGCAAGTCATAATCTCAGTTTTAGATATAATTTTATTTGCAGCTGTGCCAACTATTGTAGAGTACAGATATGTGAAAAATGCAGTGCTGTACTTCATATTAATACAGTCACACAAGGAAACATGCCACTAATTTCCATCACAGGTCCACTGATAAAAGCAGCCTAACTCAGGGACAAAAAACTGTAGACAAGTTTCTGTAATAAAAGTATGGGCTAAAGAGGCTCCAATTCTTTTAATGACAAAAAGGGATCTAACTGAAACCAGTGTTATTAATCGTGCAGAAATCCTCATTCTTTTCCAGTGGGCCAGCAGAGTGAGTCAGTAGTTCAGTTTTGCTTGGGCTTGTTATCAGCTGTTGTCGCAGGAGAGGTTGATTTTGAAAGTACAAGTTGTCATTCTTCCTGTGCGCTCTCTCTCTCTCTCTCTCTCTCTCTGCCTGGGGAGGGTAGCAGAAATGTTGCAAGATGAAGCACTCCAGATCTCACCTAAGATAAGAACTTCTTCATCAAAGGAAGACATGGCCACAGCCATCTGCTAGCAGGTAATCCCAGGAGCCAAGAATGCAAAGCTTCAAGTAGCGTGGGAATGGACCCATTTCAGTCACAGCAGAAACAGCACGATCCACACAAACTCACATAAGCATAGATGTTTACTAGGAGGGCAAAATGGAAATTCAGTGTGGTTGAGGCAGCAGCCAGGATGGCAGGAGAGGAATTTGCAAAATAAAGGTCTTGTTTATGCAGATGACCATGCAGTGAATTGTCTCACAATCTTTCTCCACCAGGATCTTATTAGCAATTAAAAATAATCTGCCCTATGCATATGATATACAAACATTTGCTTCCAAATATACAAATATCAGTCAGTGCACTGGAACATAACTTGGTGTAGTAGATGGCTGTGGTCACTGCAGCATGAGTAGGGGGTTGTACATTTGTTGAGCAGCAATGCAACTTCTGGGAGCATGATGCGAAGCACGATGACGGACAAGGAAGGGATGCTCTAAGTAGGAGGAACAGCAGCATCATCTCCACTACACAGTGTTGTCTAGGAACTCAGCACAACTGGGAGGGCAATCAAAGATGTAAGAGTAAGTCATCGTTACTGGTGACATGTCATACACAACGTTGGTGAATCAGACTTCTAGTCACTTGCCACTGAACATCACACTGTCATATGGAAGTGACCAGGGAGATGTTGCACCAAGCTCCTGAGCATGCTGCTGTGTTACCCTGGATTAGCAGATGTTGCTACTACATTTCTTCTGGGATCTCGAGTCTCCTCAGCCCTGCTACATCAGCTTGTACAGTCCCTCCACCCCTAATCTAAGTAGTTTTCACACTCCTCTGAGGCACCAAACATGTGAGCCCTGCACAGCCCTCTGAGGGTGTACGGATAGGTGTGGACGCCCTTGCCCATGCTCCAAGTTAGGCAAAAGTGAGCCAGTTCAGATCTGAAAGTGATGTACTTGCACAGATTTAACAACTTGGGCACGGCCCTGGGCCACCACAGTTACACAGATTCCAGAGGTGGGTGGCATCCAGTTGGCTTGGAAAGTGAGTGAGGCAAATATGTGTCTGTCTGCACCTGCCCTGGTCAATATATATGAGTCAATAGCATCATTATTAGGAAAATAAGATCAGGGAGGGGACTAGGAAGGTCCTCCTGCAACATCCAATCTGGTCTCTCTCATCGTGGATATCAATCTTGTATATGATTACATCCCCAAATTTATCAAGCTCCACCTAAAGATAATCTAGTATGTGTTTGCGTGCTCTACTCCTAATGGGACAGCGCCCAGAGCCTCCTGGTCAGGAACCTTCTAATTCCAGTTCTAGATTATTAACAACTAAGGTATATGCATTCTTTCTTGTACCTATATTGTCATTCAATTCAAATAGCTTTTCTCACTCAGAGGTGTTCATCCAAGGTATTTATAGACAACAGCTATGTCCCCTATCCATTTGCCTCTGTCAGCCCCTCCTGCCATCCCTACTCTGATAGTTTTCAACTTCTAGTCCATATCTCATTCTCTTGTTTTTGACTGATGGCCTAACATTATGTTCACTTCATCTGATTGAGTCAGAGGATGAATCCCTCTGGTACAGAAGTGAATCTCATATTTTCTCCCATCTGCACTCTCCATCACGTGGAGGTCATTTTGTTTCCTGTTCTATGTCATAGTCTCACGTACGGCCTCATTGCTCTGTCTTAGGCTCCACCTTTTAGCTATCTCAGTCATATCTTCCTCTCCTCTGTTGCAACTGGCTTCCCTAATTTTCTCTTTTGCTATTCCATCATCTGCCTACTTTTTCACATCCCCTTCCATTACTGCAAATTCATTTCTCAACTTATTCTTCTCCATCAGTTAGGTTTTTTTGTTTTGCAACTGCATCCTTTATCTTCTCTTACCCTTTCGACTCTTTTTCTAGATCCCAGCCTTAAAGAAAGGATGAAAATCCTCAGACCTCCTCCTACAAATTGCTACACAAACCACCCTTGCTGTTGTTTGTTTTGGGCAGGTAGAGCACTGCTTGCAAGAGTAGTTTTTCCTTTGGTCTTCTCTGTAACAGTCTTTCACAAGAAGCTGAATGTGTGCAGTCATAGGCAGTAACATACATATGAAACCATCAGTAGCACATTTGAAGGAAAACAACCCTAGGCACTCATCTACTGCAATGTAAATCATAAAAGTCAGACTGAATCTTGTTTAGGTCCTTGTGTTCTCAAAATATGACAGTATCTCAGAACATGTTTAACCTACTCTGGGGCAGACTTTCACATCTGATTATAAAACACTTAAAGGACCAAAGGCACAAATGGAAATCTTCAGGATTTGGGCCTATCTGAGTAAGCAACTCTTGACATTTCTGATACAACTGTGAAAAATATCATATAGAAAACAGTCTGATAACAGATAAACAGTCTTCCCTAGCTTCCGGCCTATGGCAACCCACATGTGAATTATGCAGACTGAAAAGACCTTTCCTTTCTGGAGATCCAGATATTTCATACTACTTATCTACAGTTCTAAAAACATTAGGCACAATAAATGATCTTGATAAATGATCTTTATGACAGTTCCTCCCTTTTCCACAAGGATAAGTAAATCACCTCTGCCCCAGACTCAGTCAACAGCATTAACCAAGGTACTGTTAGCCACCAAGCTAGTGAGAGCATAGCAGCATCATTAGTATTTACAAGCAGAGATGTAAAATCATGTGAAATCCAAGCACAGTGTGCTGCAGACTCCAGGGGCAAATTATAATGTGCACATGTCTTGCATTGTGTATTGCATTGCACGAGAACTACTTGTTCCCAGCAGCCCATCCTTCAGAGAGCCTGGACAGCCCCACTAAACACAACCTCCTCAGAGAAACACACTTGCTTAGTGATTCTGCTTTTTCACCAAGTCTTTTTGACTATTGAACAGCTCACAATGCACCAGAAAAAAATATCGCTTGTTTGGTTTCACACAGGGTCCAAGTTCAGTCTCCTTACACACTGCAGCTCCTCTCCCATCATCTCCAGGGCTATGCTGCATCTTTCCTGGGATATCCATAATTGACAGGGTTACAAGGTAGAAGTAGGGTAGGGTGATCTATGGACTGACTGCAAGACTAATCCATTTGGAGTACCAAGACTGCTGTCAGATAGATAGAACGCTGATAGCATGCTGAATTAGCTTTAATCCTGTTTGACAGCCTTCTGAAATCTGTGAGTTATTTGTGAAGGAAACAAATGGCTGTTGAAGAAGACCCACCTCTTATGCCGACAGCCATGGTGGCCATGGGACTGCGATGTGCACAGGCATTAAGTATTTCTATTTGGAAGGAAACTGATTTTCTGCAATCCAAGTTAATAGAATCTGTTGCTTAAGTCATGTTGTAGTACCTTCATTATTATCGGGTTTGGGATTTTTAACTATTGACGATTCCTGTTCAGATACACTGTTTCTCACAGGATTGCCTATGTCTGCACTGGGTAGATACAACACTTAATGAAACTCAGGGACTAAGATGAAAAATACCGAATCCAAATCCAGGCAGACATATAGACCTCACAAACACTGAGATTACAGTTTGTGTGCTTACTCTCAGTGCTCTCAGGCAACGCTGGGGCTGAACGGGGGAAACAAAGGGCTCCTTGCTTCCACATGCAATTGCCTGGGACAAAAAAGACACACTCTAGGAGTTCTGTGAGTTGCTACCACGCATTTTTTCTGTGAATAATGGATTTCAGTCTCTCTACTGTCACTCACTCAGTCATGTTTAAACTGCACTGAGCTGAATTTCTCTGCATATCAGACTAGTCAACAGCAAATCAACAAAATATCACTCCTGTGCTTTTCCTCCTTTCAAGTGTTAGCTTCAAAAACAGCTACAGCAAACTGCAGCTGTACCATTCTCTAGAACTGTTACTTCTTTCTTTGGCATGAGTTTATGTTGTGGTTTAAGCCCAGCTGGCAACTAAGCACCATGAGCTTGCTCACTCCTCCCACCCCTCCCTGGTGGGATGGGGAGGAGAATCGGAAGAAAAAGGTAAAAACTCGTGGACTGGATAAGGACAGTTTAATAGGACAACACATGGAGAGAAGAAATAATAATATTACTAATAAAAGAGTATACAAAGCAAGTGATGCACAATGCAACTGCTCACCACCTGGAACCCAATGCCCAGCACGTTCCCGAGCTGTGATCCCTCCTGCCCCCGGCCAGCCCCTGGGTTATGTCCTGAGCATGATGTCATATGGTATCGAACATCACCATGGCTAGTTCTGGTCAGCTGTCCTGGCTGTGTCCCCTCCCAGCTTCTTGTGAGAATTAACTCTATTCCAGCCAAACCCAGGACAGCTTATTACATAAACATATGGAAAAATCTGCACTGGGACTTTCCAGTTAAGCACATGTGACAATATCTGTGGTGCAGTTCCTACCAACAGTACTGGAAGAGTTTGAGAGAGTAAGAATAAATCTCTTAGGGGCTACTCCTGCCAGGGACTTCATTCTACGTCTCTGGGAAATGCCGAGCATAGGCATCCTTAACTCCTGCAGAGTCACTGGTAGTGGAATTCCCATACTTCCCATACATCAACCACTGAGTGAGTTATCAAGCAGATGAGTCTTGCTCTGTGATTCCTGCCACCTACCCTCTCACCTGTGACATTCACTGCAATTCTAAAATCAGCAGCCATCGGGATTTAGAGAAACAAATGTTGCCGGCAGTATAAATTCCCTATCTTTTAACATGCACCCATCTGCCTGTTAGCCTGGGTATCTAAACCCCACCACTTCAATCTTCTTGTACCTATGATATGTAAAAAGTCCTTATTTATAGCTGGACCCAGACAAAAGTCTAGTCCTTACAACCAGTTTAGAATCAAGGCTCCCAAAAGAATAATAAAGTTTCTTGCCTCCCACTAATGCCTGTTGGAATTAGCCTGGCCTAAGGGCTACTTCCAGCAGTCAGATTTAGCCAGACCAGAAGCAGAAGTAGAGGTTAGAAGTAGAGATACAACTGTGGTGAGATTTAATTTTTAGAGAACTCCCAGGAGGATGAATATGCCTTGTTTTTTTCTCAGTTGACAAAAGGATCGCACAGAAACAGTGTTGATGAAAGCAGTGAGCCCTGTTGGTAAGTCATTTAATAATCAACTAGACAAAGCTCTTGACGATTCACAGTAGCAAATAATTCTGATTCAAAAAGGGTGGAGAGAACAATCTGACAGACCTGTATTTCAACATATGTATGACATTTCATCAAGTAAATCTTTATTGTTCCCTGCCACCTAATGGTGTACGTGAAAAATTACAAATCAGTAAGACAATTCTCATATTATGCTACTCCTAATAGACTTTGATAAATTTATTTAAATATGAAGAAAGATCGAGGTTATGGATAAAAATGTGAATTACTATTACCATTACTGTCTTTCAGTGAGATCCAGGCTGCCTAATTTAGCCTAAATTCTGGGTATTAGTGAAGCTGTATTTCTACTTTAAATGCCTGTGCTGCCTGTGGGTGCCTCTGAAAACCTGCTACAAGATATTCTGTTCATCTAAATTAAATTTAGGCAGAAGTTTGTCATATACCTACTTGAAACAATTCTTTATATAAAAATTAGAAAGAATCAATGTACAGCATTGTTACAACCTAGTTGTTTTTTTGAATGAGGCACAAAAATGTTGAACCAATCTTAGATTTCCCCAGAGCCATAGGAATTGCACGAGTGTTAAGCATTCCTGCTTTGAGAGGTAACCAAGAGAATTTGCAGGTACTCTGTGGTGATGAAAATCTTTAGTCAAAAGAGCATATAGAAAGACACATTCTTTTTATGTTAAAATTAAAAATGCACCTACACATTATTTTCTGGGATAAAGAAAATGGATTGGGTGAAGGAAGAAAGAAATAATAAGAACTATCACAACCAGCTACCTTATTTAAAGATGGCTGCACGTGGGTGACTGTGTTGGTGCAGACACCAGTGCCACACTGACTGCAGCATTAGAATCTGAATACGATCCAATACCCAAAGCCTTTGTAAAGTACCCTAGGAAAACTACACCTAGAACATCCTCTAACTGCAAAGATGGTCAAACTAAAAGTGAGAGGTATGTAGAAAGAAAAAAATATGCCATTTGGATTAAATTTAGGAGAACTGACAGCTGGGTATGGGGTTTTCCATTTATAAAATTAGTAGCATAGGTGTCCCTAAAGTATGATCTATTTTTGGGTAGCTTTGATTATTCACACCCTGAATACAGTTCTTTTCAACCTTCTCACGTTGAGAGCAATGAAATGTGGGCCTGGATACTGCACTGACTTGTGCAATATTGCCTCTCTGGCTATTGATACCAGTTCAACAAATGGACAACTGATGCACAGAAATTGATGTCTCCATACTTAAAAGTCTAAATTTTACAATTGTATGGTAGGAGTATGACTTTTAATTGTTCACTTGCTGGTAGAGTACAAATTCTGTATGTTTAATTTACAGAAATTACTATTAACATTATGGGGTGAGTTTTACTATTTTTGTAACTGATCACAGCTCGCACTCCGATCAGCAGCTCAAGGTCAGTCTGTGGCAAGGCGAATGGAATCTCAAACACTTATTTAAACCTGTGGAAGACGTTGCTTGGTACAGGGTTATCTCTAGAGCAGTACCTGCCAGTGGCAGGCAGAACACTGGAAACCTGTAGGGAACTCATGATCCAAAGGTGACTTCTTTAGCTCACATGACCATTACTTAAAGCCAACTAAACTGAATAAAACTGTATCTTTTGACAAAAGATAATTAATGGACAGTGGATTTTCCTTTCTATCTCTTTTTGTAACACACTTCTACCTGTACACATCATGAGATAAGGTTTACAGTGTATTACTATTTAAATCAGAGCTAATGCTATCAGTCTGAATAAAATAAGCAGATAGTTCTCTAATAAAAATAATAGCAGCAGAAATACAGAATTATGCTTCAGACTTACCTACAGAGGACAAAATGCTCCATAAAGGTATCTCATTTAAACAGACACGGGAACAGCACTGTGCTCTAGAGCAATGACTAACTATGGGGAAACAGCAAGACTTTGGCTCAGTGGGTTCCTGGCATGAGTTGATCCATCATACCTTTTTATTCTCCCTTCTTTAACTTCCACTGAACACAACTATACTATAAGCAGGCATCAAAACTGACCAGTATACTATAGTATATTATCAAAATATCAGAGACAGATTCCAGTGTGTTTTATATATGATCTACTGGATGGATGTTTTATCCCAAGAATCCTGAATACAGGACTTCTGTATATTTGCTTTTTGAGCTCTGCTTATAATGTCAGTTGTGTATATATATATATATATATATACACACACATATATGAAGAATCCATCTCTCCACTTGTTTCTGAATCTGACTGAGAATTTTTGTCATACTTTCCTGATCGGTCAAATAGCAATTCTTGCTTATTAATGAACAACAACAGTTATTTTAGAACTGGAAGGTATTAGTATAATTATTTCAGTATTTTCAATAGTTTTGGTATCAAGATCATAACTTTTGGTTGAGCTACAGTACATCGTCTACAAAGACATCCAGCTATTATTTGAAGAATGGAAGTGATGAGAATCCAGCATGTTCTCAAGTAAATTGTTCCTACATTTAATGATCCTCAAGATAAAAATGTGGTCCTTATTCCTTGTACAAATTGGATTTCATTATGACTTTTTTTGCATTAGAATTATGAGTTGTCAACTATTAGAAATCACTTCCCTGTACAGGTATTTCTAGATTGAGTCACAGTAGAAAATAGTGTTAAATATGCTCTGTGGTTTCAAAGCAATTAAAACTGATTGAATTAAACAGAGGAGAGTGGGATTCTCTTCCCATAATTATGAAACACAAAACGTCTTACAAAAAAAGCTGAATAATGTCTCTGTGGATAGACACTGCTGTTTCTAGCATTGCTTCACTTAATGTTAGGAATTATTCATATAATTTAAAAATAGGATTGTCTTTAACTTGAGCGTGATCATTCTGGTGAAGTGTTTAAAAATCTAAAAAGCAACTGGGGATGAAAGCCACGGTTACTATTCCAGACTAAGCGGGAAGCACTGTCTTAACACAGAGGTGGGTGAAATGGCAGAAATAACTGGATGACTTCTGACCTTACATGCAAATGAATACAAAAGTACTCCATTAAAGCTTCTTTTCCTTTTTTTCCTGCTCTCTGCCAGACTACAAATTGGCTGGCTCCAGATGCAGTGCTCCTGGCCTGCTTCTTATCAAAGTCTAAAATAATAATTTATCTGCTAAACTGCAAAATGGTCCCTGGGATTTATGCTACCTAAGATGAAACCATTCACTTGTAAGTTCCTTTGCTCAAAACCATTGCTGCTCTGCTCTTGCTCAGTTTGTCTTACTTGTTCCTAGGGTTAAGACTACCCTTTCTGTTCACACATCCAATCTGTACAGGACTGATAATAAAACCAGACAGGCCAGAAGCTACATCTCCTTTCCACAGTGGTTTGAGCCCAGACGGCAACTGAGCACCACGCTGCCGTTCACTCACCCCTTTCCCCCCAGCATGGGAAGGAGAAAATGAAGAAAAAGGCTCAGGAATCAAGATGAGGACAGGGTGGGGTTGCTCAGCCATTATGGTCATGGGCAAAAGACAGACTCCTTAGGGGAAGAAGGACATCACTTTATTTCAAAACATTAACAAAACCAACACTTAACAGACAGAATGGGACAGTGAGAAGCATTACCATATCATAAACACACCTCACCCCACCCCTCCTTACTTCCCAGGTTCAGTTTTGTTCCTGATATCTCTACCACCTCCTCTGAGTGGTGCAGGGGCAGGGAGTGGGGGGGTTTTTAGTTCGCTGCTCCTTCCTTCTGGGGGGTGGGGGGGGACACCCCTCTGCATTTCTTGCCCTGCTCCACGTGGCTGGCCTCTCACAGGAGACAGCCTTCCATGAACTTTCTCTGCTGTAAATTCTTCCCATGGGCCGCAGCCGTTGCCATGCTGCTCTGGTGTGGGTCACCACCGTGTTTTGCAGTCCTCCCAGTGCTGAACTACAACAGCAGGGGCTTCTTCTTTCCACAGAGTCCCAGCCTCCTCCGGCCGCAGCTGCCTGCTGCAGTGGGGGGTCCTCCACAGGCAGATCTCTTCTCCTCCAGTGACCTCCATGGGTGGCAGGGGCGGCCCTGCCATCTCACCACAGGATACAGGGGGACTGTCTGCTCTGGAGCACCCCCCTCTTCCTCCTCCTTCTTTCCACTGACCTCAGTGTTCACATAGGTGTCCTCTTCGTAACTCTTCCTCACAAGTCCTCTGCCCCCTCTCAGGTTTCCCTTCTTAAACACATTATTGCAGAGGTGTAGGCAGCGTCGCTAATTGGCTCAGCCTTGGCCAAAGGTGGGTCTGACTTGGAGCCAGGGGAGCTTAGAGAAGCTTCCTACAGGGGGCCACTGCTATAGCCCCCTCCCCCGCTACCAAAACCACGTCACATAAACCCAGCACAACTTCAGAAAACAGCTCCTCATTTATACATACCCAAGAAAGAGATGACTGTCCCTAACTAGCAAAATAACCCATTCGTGTGAGTGAGGGAGTAGGAACAGAGGACAAAACAGCTCCAAAGTGCCAATAAATTACAGAAAAAGAAGGATGAATAAGATCATAATTAGGGTAGCAGGAAGACAAGACAGCAAAGGAAGCAACAAAACAGGTGAAGTGCCAAGACATAGTATTAGCGTGACAAGAGTGCTTGCTAGCAGCTCCTATAAGAAGGGGTGAATCAGCTAATCAACTGTTGGTGTGGAGAACATGCTACTGTCAATGAACCACAGAGCAGCAAGGAAAATTTACAGCAACACTATAGCATGACAGAGAGAATTGACAAGAAAACAACAGTGAAACTACACTTGAAGGAATGCAACAGAAATCACCTGGATGTCTTATCATCTACAGAGATGTAATTTAAATAAAGCAACACCTACTGGGAAACGTGACAAGCTCAGAAGGAGTCTAAGGTTCAGCTGCAGGCTATGTCCAAATTTTGAGAGATTTTGGCGTAGAACAGTAGACACGGAGCCATATGCTCATGTCAGAGTCCAATACTTGCAATTTGCTCACAATTAGATCCATGTCAATCAGAGGTAACAACATGGACTTCAAAGGAGTTACATCTGATTAATGCTGGTATAAACATGGCATAATGTGGGCTATGTCAGTAGGGTCTGCACTCATCATCAGATCCTCATTAATTGCTCTGCATGATTATGCAGAAATAATAGTAATGACTGCCAGATTTTTTAAATGGGTAAGGGTGCACATGATGACAAAAACCACAGAGATGGGGAATGCAGCTGCTGAAATCAGCAGAATCTTTAACGTCTGGTGTATAGATTTAAGGGAAGTGGCCCTAAGTGACTGAACAACTTCCAAATGAGAAAGCTGTTTTCAAAACATAATTGAAGTTGCTGGAATATCATAACCTATACCAGGAACAATGTGGATATAATTATTACCTCCTCAGAGCTGGAAAACATGAATGCTAGGACTCATCTCTGCTAACATATTGGTCAGCCAAAGTACATTTGGATAAACCTCTCTGATTGTCCATTTCCCTTTTTAGAACCAGTGCAAATTCCCAAGGCCATGTGGACAATTGTACTCAAAAGGCAGTAATAATTTAGGTGGCAAGCCTCATCTCCAGACACTTTTTTCTCTTTCACCTAGGTCTGGATAGCAGGTGAACAGGTCTTACTGAAGGTATTTCTTCTTTCCACCATAAACGTCAGAACTTCCTCTGTAAGATACTGGGCTCATGACCATTTTTTCCTTTTCAAGTTCCATATATCACCAGATGTAGGAGACAACAGTTACTGAACTAAGACAGTAAGGAGTATCTTTTTCTGCCTGTGTTGAAAACTGAAGCATCTTCTGGAATATGACCAAGGTTATTGCCTTGGTTATTTTACACATAATACAGCATGACAAATACTAAATGTACCTAAACCAAATATATCTCATAGTTTATACTTTGAGTTTAGCAATTCACAGGTCCAACAACTAACATATTAATAATAGATCACAGAGTTATAAGTAATACCTTCCTATACTATCTGTTCTCCATTTGTAAATTTTGCAGATCTGGCCACGACAATGTGCAATATAGCTATATTCCTCCTACTCGAATACATTGCTTACTAAAAGAAATATAATTATTTGAATAACAAACTTTGATATTTGTAAACTCTTATACTATTATCCATACAAATAAATGGTTATATGTAATTTGATGGTTATAGTGTTTGCTATGTACTAAACTTTTTCAAATATCTATGTTTTGCCTTCCAGTGGAGTCGGAAGCAATCTCAACATTTGACATTTATACGCCTCCTTCATTGGAGAGATTGCATTTCTCTTAGTTTATTAAAATTCTTGCCCCCTTTAGATACTCATCAGTATTTTGCTTCCATGGGATACACTGGAATCTGGTAGAAGAACTTGCGTGATCCCATGATCTCGAGTGGTTTGTCAGCAGTCTCTAGGGATAAAGGGCATGTAAAGAGCAAGAGACTCGTCTCTCCAGTTAGCAGTAGGATTAAGCCTTTTATCTTGCATAAATCCCAATGATTAAGAAATTAAAAATCAACATGAAAAAAATTTTTTTCGCACTCTACATAATGAAACAATGGTCTTCACTGAAATGGTCCTGTGGTCATTAACAGGGATATTCAGTAATGGCTTGGAACTCAGACAGAAAAGAAAATCTAAACATAATAGTGATACATATTTCATATTAGATATGAAATCTCATATTCCAGTGTTTAAAACCCAGCCCTATTCAGACGGGGTTACACATGAGCCCTCTCATTTGAAAGAGATGATGTCATATATACATCATTCCAGTTTCTAGTCTTTCTCTGAGGCAAGGTTTTGGAGTTACATTTCTTGGATCAGAGTAAAAATGCTGTCCACTATGGTTAGTCTTACAGACTATATCAACACAAAGAAAAACGACTCAAAGGGACTTTTCACACATGTTGGAGGCTGCATGAAAGGGTTTGATGGATAAGCACGTGTATGGGCAAGATGTGAAGCACTGGCAAAAGGGGAAGGATGTGGAGGCAAGTGAATGGTGGGAATGACAGACATACAGGGGAAGAAAGGCTGCAAAAGTAGAGCAAGTTACGTGGGTGATGGGAGCGTCTGGAGAAGGAATGTGAGGTGGTCACTTTGGTGAGGAGAACAATAGAAAGAATGTATTATGAAACCTGGCAAGGGAATATGTACATAGGAAAGACCATAATTTCTGTTGCTAAAAATAATGCCATGAAGGTATGATCTTTTTGGAAAAAAAGACCTTGAACAAGACTCAAGAAGAGGTTGGATGTGCAGTTGAGAGGGGGTGAAAGGGACACAGGGAACGGTATCTGCAGGTCTCTTCATTCTTTTTATCTTTCTGGGCCACCTGCTGGAGTAGAATTTGAGGATTTCAGACACTTGTTCAGTGTTTCTCGATGCCAACATAGCAATATGAAAATCCCAGTGGAAGAACAACGTTTAAAAAGAAAGGTGAAGACTTTTGTTTCAGCTGTGAGAACACCGAGGGAGAGGCGAGGCCCAGCTCGGCACTCCCCCATGCGCCCGATACCAGGCACACCGTTATCAGCAGCGCCGACGAGAGGGCGAAAGCACCCGCTGCCCCTGCCGAGGCTCACAGCCGCACAGCCCCGCGGCCCCCCCCGCCGCCCTGAGGGAACGGCCGCCCGCTCGCCGCGGCCGGTATCGCGCGCGCGCGCCGCCCGCTCTCGCCCTCAGCGCGCGCTGCACCCCCCGCTTCCCGCCGCCCCGCGTGCCGAGCACTAGCCCCGCCCCTGCCGGCCCCACCCCCTGACGGCGTGCCCCCGGCGCACGCGCACCAAACCCTTTCTCGCCCCTCCCTCCCCTCCACCCACCGCAGGGCGGCTTCTGATTGGCCCGTCCTCCATGGCTGCTGGCCAGTCACGGAGCCCGCCCAGGACCCCGCCTCTTTAGAACGCGCGGCGGCCGCGGCGGCCCCTGACAGCGGCGGCGATGGCGGCGGCGGGGGGGCGGCTGGCGCTGCGCGGGGCGCTCGGCCCTGGGGCGGCCGTGGCGGTGCGCCGCCGCGCCGGGCTCTGGAGCCGCCTGACCCCGCTGCCGGCCACGCCGCGCCGGTCCGCGGCGCACTTCGCTTTCCAGCCGGACCCGGCGCCCAGCGCGTACGGTGAGAGCGGGGCTGGGCCGGGCTCACCCTCGCTCTGCTGCCGGGTCCGCCCCGCTGCCGCCGCCTTCTCGGGGGAGGCCCCCGGCCGGGGTGGGGCGAAGGGGGAGGGAGGAGGAAGGGTGGGCTCTTCTCGCCTCCGCCCCTCGGGCCACCGCCCGGCGAGGCGCCGGTGGCCGTGGGAGCGAGAGGCTTCCCTGGCGGGGCGGCGGCCGCCAGCGCTGGGAGCGGGACCCCGGGCGGCGCTGGGCCCCGCCTGGGTGCGTTTCCCCCGCTGTGTCCGCGGCGCTTCCACTTGCGGGTTTTCCGCGAAAAACTTGGGCTGTGGGTTAGATGGCTCCCGTGGGCCGCCGTAGGGGGCGGTGGTGCTTCGGGGGGCGTGTTCATGAAGTGTTTTTGGGCGGTCAGTGCAATAGTTGCACTAGGCCTTTCCATCTGCTCGGGCCTGTAAGCCTTTGCCCTGCCCCACTCCTGTTTCAGGGGAAAAGCTAGCAGTAACTGGATGACTTACATCCATCCCTATTTTTTTATTGTATGCTTAAGTCATGAATGTTGTAATAAACCTGTGATTAATAAAGACTGCTGCCTAGTGAAAGGCTTGAGGTAATCCACATGATCACATGGTTGAGAGTAAACAGACTGGTTGGAAACAAACAGCTCAGGATGAAAGTTGATGTTTTGACTTTATTTCTGAGATGTATCCCTGCAAATGACCAGTGCTGAGTTCTCCTGGAAGAAGCCTGCCAGCTGCAGAATAGCTGTTTCTCACGTGAACCGCACTGTCTTCTAGAAGGCTGTTACCTTGTTGGATACCTTGGTGTTCCAGTTTGGTCATTAAGTCCAAGAAAACTGGCCATTTCTGTTGCTCATTGAGTGGTATAGTCATCCGAGGTGTCACAGAGTCAAGCCTGTGTGCTGCAAGTCCCTGCCTGAGATGATGGCAAAGAAGCTGTAGGGGGGCAGTCCAGTTTTTGTTGCAACTTATTGATGGAAAACTACTTCCCTTTGATTTAACACACACTCTGAAATTCACTGAAAAATAGTGAAAGTAAAATAAGGTTATGCCAATACCAATCCTGGTAAGATAATGCTTATTCAACTCCACAGTTCAAATCTGAAGGGCCCAGTTAGTTTTTCCTTTCCTTCAAGGGCTGGTACACAGGCCTTTATTATAAGCAAGAGTAGCAGGTCAGAACAGTCAGTGTGAGGAGTTTCTGACAGTTGATTAAATAATAGGCATTTATATCAAATACTGGAAGGATTGTTTCTTGTGGAAAAGGTAATGTAAATAATGTGGATGACTTGGGAAAGAGAAACAACTGTTGTTCCCCAGCGTTCCTTCCCTTGAATTTATAAATGTTCATTATTTGTAGCTTATGTATAATTTGAACAGTTCCCATAATTTTTTTTTTTTTTTTACAGTTTCCTCTTCTTAAAGGGCCATGTAAAGGGTAGCAAGTGAAGTTACCAAGCACGGGAACATGTAGGAATGCAGCTACTCAGCTCTGGTGTGGCATGACATGAGTCTTTAACAAAAAATGCTAAGGTTAATTAACAATTTAGGAGGAAGGGAGTCTGAATGGTTGTTGAGGGATACTGTAGCTACTGGAAACAGAATGTAGTTCTCCTTTTTGATTTCTAACACCTGTTCACATGTTTGTCTGGGATCTTCACCTAATCATGCTTTTTTTGTTGTTTGTTTGTTTTTACATGCTGTATGTGCTGGTAGGTAGTATTCTCTTGAGCTGTGGCTCCTAGTCATGACTTAGAGGTTTTGCCAGTTAAAGAGCTACCAAATGTCAGCCAGGCAATTTCTTATTCACTTAGTTTCTGGTAAGGCATTATTTTATTTACTTGGAGGATCTGATTTGGTCACAGTAGTGGGGACTGGGCTACTGCTTTGTTCCATCTTTGCTTTCAGGCCTGTTTGTTTTTCCTTGCAGTGCTGGAATGAAGAAGGGGACTCGGGTAGCCCTTCTTCGTTTTGAAGGTTTTCTTTCAATCATTGGTGCTGCAGAATATTTTAATACAGCAGTCTGGTGCATTTGCTTTTTTTTAAGTATACATTTTAGGTATAGCTGTTCAGCATCAGCTTTTCTTCCTTTTGAGTGTGGATTTGATGCTTCTGACACTTTCTAACTGCAGTCCAGAGAGCAGGCTGGTGGTCTAGAAAACTTCTGATAGTAATAGGTGTCTGTAAACAGGAAAGACTGAAGCTTTTAAAAAAAAACTATTAAAGAATGATGAAGTAAGCTTAATGAAATCTGGTGAATTTTAGCAGAAAGGATCCCAATCCTCAAAACAATAATACTTTACTATGGTTTTTTCCTTTGAAAAACTGTTGGATTAGTCATCGTTCCTAGTGTTTGACTAGGCATTGCAAAACTGCATTTGCTCTAGTTAAGAGCATAGTTTTTGAAAAAAGGTTGCATGCAGGGATAGTAGAATTACAGTTCTTGGGATTGCAAAGTATACCATACTTAATCCCATCTATCCCATAATTTAAGTTTACTCAGCAGATGAGTCTTGGGTACTCCTAACAGGGTTCTTGTTTATGACTGTTAACTAAGTTTTTATTTGTGTTTTACAGCAGTATTTTCTAATGTACTTTGTATTTTGAACCAAATTAAGTGGCTAAATAATCACTTTCACACAGGGCAAACTCAGAAGATGAATCTCTTCCAATCGATAACAAGTGCCTTGGACAATGCTTTAGCCAAAGATCCGACTGCAGGTATACTATACTTGTTACTGTGTTTTGCTTTGTATAAATTGCATTTTATTTTGCCTATTTGTGTACAGTATTAAATGCATTTCTTGTGGCCTTTAAAGTCTTCTAATAAGTTATTTCCACACTTTGATCTCAAACAAAGCTTAAAAATGTGTTGTATTAACAGATTATTAATGAATTGTGTGATCTAGGATGCAGCTGTGTCTTCTGTATTAGCTGTGTGTATTTTGCTTGAAAGTTGAGACAGAAAGATACATCACTTAACATGCTTCTGGCATTACTGATGTGAACTGTACTTAAGGGCAGCTTGAATACCACGAGTTTTTAAAATGTAAATCTTAGTTTTTAATTCCTTCAACTCTCTATGCTAAAAAAGTGGGGTTTTTTAGAGACTATATATTCCTCACTCTGTCCATTCTCCCTTCTCTCCTTCCCTGCCCTCCAAAATTCATTTCCAGCTTTACTGATTACTGCTCATCATTGTGCATAGGCAATGTAAAATTTTCTAGACTTTTGCAGTCTAGATAACCTGTAACTTTGAAGAAGGCAGTTCATCATAGCTTGATTTAAAAGGGTTATTCTAAACTCTTTTGCACAAAACTATTTACTGCACTTTTAATTCTTGTACATAACAGGAGGTCCGTTGCTTCTGTTGTCATAAGAAAGGTGTGATGATGGCCAGACATCTGAAAGAGATGCTTAATGTCATGAATATGGCTGCAAAAGCTGTATGATCTTGTGTAATTTTTTTTTTTTTTTAGTGTGTTTTGGCACTGCTTAAACTACTGCTCAATTTAAAGTCTGACTAATTGTCTGATCTGTTAGGACAAATTCTATGTAGTCTGTCCAGTACTATGTCTGTATACATTCCCTCTCAATCTACAGCTGTGTTATAGTCACCTTTATTAAATTGAACTTAGACAATTCAGGGTAAATTAGTTCCAAGAACAGATTTTAGTACTCTTTCTGTAGAATCAGCCATATAAAAGTAAGTAGAGTGTTAGTCCAGTAGGAACCTAAACTCATATGTAATTTTCAGCCTTTTAGTTGCTCTAAGGCTCCAGTCTTGCTCCTCGGCTTTGCAGGGCTGGATCTTTGCAAAGCCCTTTGCAAGACCATGTTGGAATTCTACAGTCCAGACATGTGAGTTGTTAGTATCACTCTACTTACTGAAGTAATTAGTACTTCTTGCAGTAGAAAGCATGTCCTTCATATGTTTTTAGTTGTATGGGAATTGAGCAACTGTTGTTTAAGTAGTGGAAATCCTCATACTTGTGATGATGAGAATTAGAATCTCTCTGGGAAAATATTTTCAGTGGCTGAAGAGAATGAGTAAACCCACACAAGTTTGCTGATGCCAGCATTAAATGGGATTTTTTTAATGCCAGCTGGCTCAAAAGTGAGTAGCCATATGGTAACGGAAAGTCCTTACAAAGATTTTAAGTACATAAAAAAGCAAACAAGTTAATATTAAACATGAATGAGAGAGATAATCTGGGAACATACTTCAATCATGTACTCCATGACTGCATTGGTTTTACATCATTGTACAAGTTATTTTTCTTTAAGTGGTGTCATTAATATGATTGTCAGAATAATCCCTTTTAGTCCTTTCAATCAGAAGTGTATTTTATCTAAATAAAAATAATATTTGAAAAGCAAGGAGGCTAACTCATTATTTTGTGTCCTTTAGAATATGGAGAGTATTGAGGAATTTGGGATTTATCAGAACGGACCCCAGTTCATGCAAGCTACTATTGGTGATACTGCTGCACGTCTTTTACATGCTTAAAAAAAATGAAATGAGCAATACTTATTTCTGTGAATTAAATAACAAAACTGTTTTAACAAAAATTAGACATCATCATTCCATAAATTCAAAGAAAAAAGACCCGCAGATTAGTTGATATGAAGCTAAATTTTGAAGGCAATTACTTTTATGATAAAAATGGATTGACTAGATTACCCACACTGTAAGGATAATAGTGTTGAATACTGAGAGTTGTCCTGGTTGTTAGATACCCATCTTTTCTGTAGAGGAGTTCCTCTGTAGTCACTCTTCAGGGATCTGGCAAGTATGTTTGGAGAAGGCTTGAAATTTCATGCTGGATTGGTATTTTGAAGAAAACTGAAATCTGTGGATGAGAAATGCAAACGGTTATCAGTTGAAGCAGAACACAACTTCAATGACTCTTTAGTTATTAAATGTAATTGTTTCTTGGAATTGCTTTTATTCATTTAGATTTAGATGTTGTGGTATAGAATATTGCAGAAAAATAAACAGATGGTTTAATGAAAGCATAGCTGAATCAGTTTCATGAATTCTGATTTGAGACTTAGTTGTGTTGTATTAACCTTGGTTCTTTATTTGTTATAGTTGGGCTGTGCATGAGAAACGCTTAAGTCTAGGTAAATCTTGAAGTAAAATGAAATATTATGTGCTACATATGTTAGTGTCTCATAAAAACATTTGAAACATGTTCATTAAAAATAAGATGCACTGGAGTAACAATAGCCTCCTCTACTGTTCTTATCTTTCAGTAATATTTGGTGAAGATGTGGCCTTTGGAGGAGTCTTCAGGTGTACAGTTGGCTTGCGAGACAAATATGGTAAGTTAACTTCCATCTGACATTATTTTCCTATTAGCATGTCTGTTCTTTTGTACCTCTCTGTGGTTTGTGGGAGAGAAACTTTGTAAATGAACATATGTTTTCCTTTCTGTCTTTGGAAATAGAAAAAGTTTTGAACGTGTTTACTATTTATGCAAGCTTTCAAAGCTTTTAAACTTGCTGACATAATTTCAGGAGTCTTCTATTTCTTCAGCTAACTTTATCAATATAACTTCATTTTTTTTAAACTGCAATTGGACCAGATGTTGGCCCCATTTCATTACTGTAATCAAATTAAAGCCTCTTAGAGCAACAATGCATGGTGATACTTTTTAGTCCTATCTGTCAAGTACTGCGAAGGAATTACATTAAAATGGATTTAAACTCTTGGTTAAATATAGTATTTTCTAGCATGGCCTAGAAAGCCAATATAGAAGTTATGTGTTATAGCTATGCTTGTGCTTCATCTAAAATGTGATTGCTTTACTTGTTTGGGAGAATCATGTGAAGGCATTCAGACAAATGGTACAAGCTTTGTCTCAAAGACTATTTATCACTTGTCCTGGTTTGAGCCCAGAGGGCAGCTGAGCACCAGGGATCTGCAGATGCTCACTCACTCCTTCCCCCTCAGGGATGGGGAGGACAAAATAAAACAAAAGGCTCTGGATTCAAGATGAGGACAGAGAGGGATGATTCACCCATTATGGTCACAGGCAAAAGACAGACTTGTTAGGGGAAGAAAAAAACCATCAATTTAATTTGAACACCACTACCACTTAATTTACCAATCATAGCAGTACAGTGAGAAATGCAACCACATCTTAAAAACGTCTTCCCCCCCACTCCTCTCTTCTTCCCAGGCTCAGCTTTGCTCCCCATTTCTCTACTTCCTCCCTGCCAGTGGCACAGGGGGTCGGGGAATGGGGGTTACGGGCAGTTCATCACCCATTGTCTCTGCTGCTCCTTCCTCCTCGGGGGAAGACTCCTCACACACTTCCCGTGCTCCAGCGTGGGGTACCTCCCATGGGAGACAAGTCCTTCATGGACTTTCTCTGACATGAGTCCCTCCCATGGTCTGTAGCTCTTCACGAACTGCTCCAGTGTGGGTCCGTCCCACATGTTGCAGTCCTTCCAGTGCTGGACTACAACAGTGGGGGCTTCCCTCAGAGTCCCGGCCTTCTTTGCGCGCAACCACCTGCTCTGGCGTGGGGTTGGTCTTCCATGGGCACCTGCTCCACCAGTGATCTCCATGGGACAGCCTGTCCTCTCACCACAGGCTGAAGGGGAGTCTCAGATGCTCTACAGGAAAGCTGCAGCGCATTTCCCTCACTACTCCTCCTCCTTTCTTCCACTGACCTCAGTGTCGGCATAGGTGTTCTTGCAACTCCTCTTCAGATTCCCCTTCTTAAATATGTTATCACAAAGGTGCAGCCACCATTCCTAATTGTCTTGGCCTTGGCCAGAGGCAGGTCCAACTTGGAGCCAGCGGAGCTTTGAGAAGCTTCTCACAGGAACCACCACTGTACCCTCCTCCCCCACTACCAAAATCCACCACACACACACACAGACCCAACACCTCACTAGATAGGAAAAACAGGTTTGTGAAAGTATATGAAAAATAAGATGGTACTTTATCATCTCATACCTCAGACAGCTGAGGTGAGTTCAGTGGAAGAGGAAAAATAGTCACTTGCAGGAACTCTTTAATTCTTGTTGAAAACTTATTTTTTAAGTAAGTTTTAAATAGGGAATTTCTTTAAAATTTGCAAGAGCTTTTCTTGTGTTATCCGTGATTTAAATTAATCACTATATTGTGTTCATTTTGGAAGAAATTTAGTTCCGCTATTTCTGAGGGACAGTCTCCTATGGCTGGGTATCAGTGGCTTCTAAGGAAGGTGGGGGGAAGAAAAAGACTTTATTTCAGATCCTATGTTGTTGCACAAGCATGTAAGTGTCACGTTCACAGTTCTTGATGGATAGAATTTAACCACCTAGTTAGTGATACCTGGTTGGCAAATCTGGAGGACTTTCAAAGTCCTTCACTGTTCCTCCAATTAAGTTTCTTCTCTGGTAATCCATTTGCTGTGGTTTCATTAAGTGCCCATTTTGCTCTGAGAAGTACTGTTACTGGAATGCTAAAAAAAGAATGTTTCATGTATGGCACGCCAGGTAGTACATAGCATTTTACAGGTCTTGGAAACTGGTTGTGGATACAGTAACCTGATAGCTTTTAATTTGGCAGTGGCTGTCTCCCCTGCTGGGCTATTAAACAGAAGAAGTTTTAAAATGTTAAGTTTCAGCAGCTTACTTTCTTCAAGGCACAAAGATGACTGGGACCACTTGCAGCCAGTAATTAAATCTATTTCATTTTCCTCATCTGGAGGAAATGAGTTACTGCCATCTTGGAGATCAGCAAGGTCTATTTTTTTGGAGTGAACCAAAAAAGGGAGAGAGGAAGAATGTACTTTTAAGAAGTTTTAGAAGCAGAACAATATTTCATTGTCTTGTTTCTCTGCTTCAATTATTATATGTATGTTTTCTCACTCTCTAGTTTATATGTTAATACTCAAATAGTTTGGATAGGACTTTTATTAGCAATGATATTTAGTGCTGCATGTTGAGGTTGAGTTAGAGTTCTGTAACTCTGGTGTGATATGTTAACTCTCTTTACTAGATTTCATGTGAAAAGGAAGCCTCTGAGACAGCAGTCAATTGCTGGAAACATGGGCTACAGAAGACTTCATTTGGGAAATAAGCAACAGGACCAGATGGCTCTATAAGCAACCTTCTCATTTTTTAGTGAACATCTCCAGTTTAAAAGACAAAAGGAACAAACTTTATATTGTTAGGGTGTTGCTTTGAGGGTCATTTGTTTGTTTTCTTTGATTAAGAAAGTCATATAATATTGGAATGAAGGAAAGACATTATTTAATTCTTGTGGTAGCATTTTATTGATGGTGTATTTAAAAGTGTGGGTGCTGTTCAAAGGCTCTGTGATGGCCTCAGAGTGCAGGGGGGTACTTTTGAGATGGGTACTGTTAACGGAGTGCAAAGAACTATTTACACACTGTGTTAGTCAGTACAGTAAGCAACAGTCACAGCACACCGGCAGCCTAGCTAGAATCTGATTTATTTTATAACAACAAAGATTTTTTGTAATGAGGTTTTTGAGGAAGATATGACATGACTTTGGGAATACTTGAACTTCTTTAAAGCATGAGAAGCAACATGAGAAATTGTGGAAGTACTTACATGAACACTGAACAAGGGCTAATGAAAGCTAGTATTGCCATTTGATCAAAAAGGGTACTGACCTCTTTATGGTGAATAAGTGGATAGAATTGAGAAGGAAAAAATAAGTAGTGCTCTTGTTTCATGTGACTGTAAAATAAAATGGGTAGGTACATAAAGTGCTGATGAGAACAGATTAACAAGGTAGGAAACCATCTCTTCACATGTGTTCAGAGCATTGCAAAGATTGTATTTGCTAGAGGAAAAGCATGTTAGCTAGAAGAGAACGAGAAATTGGAAAAGCTTTTTGCTGTTTTCCTACTTAAAAAAAAGTTTGTCTTGCAGATTCATTATAGAAGGATCTTCCTAAGATCCATTTGTCTTGCAGTTCTGAGATTTAGGTCTAGATGAGAAGTGAACTGAAGATGATGATAGTGATTGAGAGAGAAGGGGACGGAGAAGACATGACAGGAAAAAGAAAGAGTTCTTTATCTTGCTGGTGAGGTGCTCATAAATAAATGACGGCAATGTGTGAAATACAAGTTTGGACAGAAAGAGGAATGTGGAGATAAGATGAATTTAGGAGTTATTCACATAATGGTAATTTAACTTTGTAAGGCAGATAAAATGACACAGGTAACTTGGCTCCTTTCTTACTAATAGTGAAATCCTGCAGAAAACAGGCAATGGATGAAGAGGGAATGACGAAGATGAACTAGAGGATGTACTGAAAATATAGTTACAATGCTGAGGAGAACCAGGAAAGACTGAAAGCACAAAAATTGAAGGAATCCAAAATTTTGAGAGGGGTGTGGCTGTCTATCAGTATTGTCTTAGAGATTAAATAAGTTCTGGTTGCAGTGCTTGTTTTATGCAAAGGCTAGAGTCTGTGTAAAATGAGGAGGAATTCCAGACAGAATCGATGAGCAACCAGCCTCATGGATCATACCTGTACAAGGAAGATTATATACACTTACTGACTCTTCTTTCCTCATTCCCCTCCTGCATTTACCATCAACATAATAATAGGAGATACAAGTGATACAATACAAGGTTTTTTCTATGTCTTGATGTAAAATAAGAAGGAATTAATGTTTTTTTTCTCCTCATCTGGAAGAGGGAGGTTGTTTGGTTTTTTGTTGTGGTTTTTTTTTTCTGTAGAGGATCAAAATCACTAGATGGCAGTCTATGCCTATAAGTAGTTATTTTGATACAAATTGAGAGTTCCTTTTCAAGCACTTTTATAATATCACCTAATAATAGTAGGGAGAATTTAGTGTATTAATACTCAGTTGTAGTACTATACAGATGTTGGTTGCTATCCAGACTGTTACTGGAGTCTCTCTGGAGAGGTAGAGAAGAGAAGAAATTTGCATTTAGAATAAGTCTGTCATCAAATCTAAAACTTTTTTTTGCCAGGAAAGCCATTTAAGCCTGAGTGTAGAGTAATGTAATATGAACACAGCTAGAGGCCTATACTAGTAAGTGAAAGAAGTCAAGCTCATTAACTTTGTAAGGAAAAAAATCCTAATTTTTGATCGGATGAATTTTTGACATAGAATCATAGAATCATTTAGGTTGGAAAAAACTTTTAAGATTGAGTCAGACTGCAAACCTAACATTGCCAGGTCCACCACTAAACCATGTCCCTAAGTGCCACACCTGCATATCTTTTAAATACCTCCAGGGATGCTGACTCCACCAGTTCCCTGGCCAGCCTGTTCCAATGCTTGACAACCCTTTTGATGAAGACATTTTTCTTAATATCTAATCTAAACCTCCCCTGGTGCAACTTAAGGCCATTTCCTCTTGTCCTATCACATGTTACTTGGGAGAAGTGACCAACACCCACCTCACTACAACCTCCTTTCAGGTAGTTGTAGAGAGCAATAAGGTCTCCCCTGAGCCTTCTTTTCTCCAGACTAAACAACCCCAGTTCCCAGCCGCTCCTCATAAGACATGTGCTCTAGACCCTTCACCAGCTTCGTTGCTCTTCTTTGGACACGCTCCAGCACCTCAATGTCCTTCTTGTAGTGAGGGGCCCAAAACTGAACACAGTAATCGAGGTGCGGCCTCACCAGCGCCGAGTACAGGGGTAAGATCACTTCCCTGTCCCTGCTGGCCACGCTATTTCTGATACAAGCCAGGATGCCATTGGCCTTCTTGGCCACCTGAGCACACTGCTGGCTCATACTCAGCCGGCTGTCGACCAACACCCCCAGGTCCTTTTCCGCCAGGCAGCTTTCCAGCCACTCCTCTCCAAGCCTGCAGCGTTGCACAGGGTTGTTGTGACCCAAGGACCTGGCACTAAGCCTTGTTGAGCCTCATACAGTTGGCCTCAGCCCATTGATCCAGCCCGTCCCGATCCCTCTGTAGAGCCTTGCTACCCTCAAGCAGATCAACACTCCCACTCGGTGTTGTCTGCAAACTTACTGAGGGTGAACTCAATCCCCTATCATACAGCAGCCTGGATTTCTCTTTCATGGCATGTCTTTGTATTTGCCACCAAGGGAGTCTAGGTGACTGCTTACGTTAGGTTCCTAATATTTGGATGCCTGATTGGATTACCTTCTAAGTTTTTGAGCTATTGGAAATAATTTTTGAGCTGAAAGAGTAGTGTAAATGAGGTTTTTTTCTTTTCAGTAGGGAATTCTTGAGTTATGCCATTTTATTTCACTTGCAACTATTTGGGTAGAATGTGAATACTTCAAGCAATTCCTGGAGGATGCCACTGTGGTGTCTCCCCCCAGAAGTGAGTGCTTGCCCAGGGTAGAAGAGACTTGGCCTCGGTTCTGTCCCTCAGGAGCTCTGAACTTACTCCCAAAAGAGTTGACAGAGATACCAAGGCTGACCTTTGTGGAGATGCAGCAGAAATGGTTTTGTCAGCAGTTGTTCTGTGGAAAAGTTTTGGAATGAATTTGTCTTTTGCTCATGTGATTCATTTGTCACTGTTTGGCAACCTCTGTGTGATAGCAAAGTGAACCAGAGGAAGATAGGTTTCCTCTCTTCTGGATTAATGTCCCATCACCAGTAGGAGGGGTTGGAGAGTCTTTCACGCATGGCTTTTATTTTTGGTCTGTTCTGGTTTCTTTTATGTTCTGTTTGATCTCTGTTATTGCTGTCCTCCTCTTTTTGTTTGTCAGTGCTTAGAGAGATGTACTGCTCACAGCAGTTTATGGTACTCTTATACAAAGTCAGTTGGAACAAGATGCTTTTCATAAGCTTTCTGTATAACATTGCTAATATGTTCTGGAGTGATGTTTGCCTTTATTAGTAGTGTGGTGTTGACTGTCAGTTTGTGGCATGCTTTGGTCCCTATGCCCTTTCTATTGTATTGCTGTGCAGCCAGTAATTGCTTCTTTTCTGGGTGGACACTTGTTAAAATAAAACTCAGTAAGAACAACTGTGTGTCACTCCTATATGTAGGATAAACCAAAATCAATCTCAGATCATTTCCTTTCAGGCAATTCTGTATTACATATGTGGCTAGACATTCATACATGCAGACAGTCATAAATGAGAAATAAGCAGCTTCAATTTTTTTTGTCCTTACTCATTTTTCATAGCTAAAATAGATTTCCTCTTATGGAGCAGAAAGTGTGTAATAAGTACACACATGTAACTTGAAATGTAATTTTTGCCCTATTCTGTTCAGTCTTACAGGCTTGTTTCATAAATAATCCTTCCTAATCTTTATTATTTTGATGCAGCTAGAAGTATAAAGTTGGTAGGATTTTTTTTTCTTCCAAACCATATTTAATAAAGTAGTGTGATATAGACGGAGAGCAGATTGTGAACAGTAATTAGTGTCTGTTCAATCGGTCCAGGATATTTTCTTGCAAATTGGAAAATCACAGAAGAAAAGGAAAATCTAGAGAAGGAATAACACTTGTATTGAATCCTGTGAGGGTGGGGGGAGTTGAATCAAAGATTTCCACTGTGGAAAATTTCAAACACATCAAAAAGCAAGTGACTGAACTGCATATGAAACCACAGTTATAGCAAGAAAATAACATCCTTATGTCAGGATGACCTAGCCACATTAGCAATCAGCTGGATGCTTTAAAAATGATTGTATTTATCACTTCCATATTTGTTTTCCTGTACTTTCTGCCTGCCTTACTGAATTAGATCTCTGAAACACAGGGTATGTTTTGTGACGGATCAGCTGTCAAAGGCTGTTCTTAGCCTTCAGCGATGGAGATTCCCTGGCTTCCCTACACGCATGGTCCCAGTGCAGGATTATTCTTATGGTTTGAAGCTTTTTCTTATTGATCAGTTTTCTCTAGTCTCTGGTTCCTGAAACTGAAGGATATGGGCCATCCAAAACTGGGTACATTACTCTGGGTCTTACTGAGTAAAACCTGGTTGCTTACAGCTTTCTGTTGTTTCTAGTTTGTCTTACAGCATCAATGTTTATTTCCAGTGTCTAATCCACTGTAATCCCTGGTTGTTATTCTGTAGACCTTGTGTCTAAGGTGTAAACACCTGTGTGAGTTTTCAGGGAACATTTCATTCTCAGTAAATGAGTCATTTGTTTATGGTCCAGTAAAATAATTCAGGAGTTTTTGTCTACTTGGCCAGGAGATGGCTGTATCTAGCCATGCCTGAGGGACACCATCCTTTCTAAAACTGGCAGTCATTCTTTGAAAAAAAGTATTTACTTCAACACAGTATTATTTTATGGGCTTGAGCTGTAGAAAACTCCTGAAGGCAAGTTCTGTGTTTAAGTGAAATGCCTATGGGGAAAACATGGATCAGAAGATAAGGTTGTCCCCAGGTTGTTACAGTATTTGGTGAAGTTTCTTGGCTAAGGATTGGATATGCTTACAAAGATTGCTTAATGTCCTGACAGCTTTTAGTAGCATAACGGGAGAACCTTTTGCAGCTGAGCTAATAGAGGTAGATATAGTATGTTTTAAAAAAAATAATTCTAATTTGCCTCCAAAATACATAAAATACTTTAAAATGTTTATATTTTAAATATTTTTTGTTAGTGATTTCAGTAAATTGTTTATAGTGGAGACTTCACAGCATGTTACTGGTGAGAGAGCAGAGATCTGTCAGTGGATGCTTTGGGTCTGTTCTCATGTTGCCAAGTGTTACAGTGCAAGGGCAAGTAGTACAACACCACAATTTGGATAGGCTGGTTGGGGCAGTGTATTAAGGTAGTGTGTTCTGTCTCCCAGAAGCTACTAGTGGTTGGGTATTACTTCAGCAGGTGGGGAGACATGCTGGGGTTTTTCTGTGAGGTTTTTTATCAGTCATGGGGTCTCTTGCATTCTTTAATAACATAGCAATATGCTATTATAGGGAGGAGAAAAACTCAGCCTAAAGTAGCATAAGAAGTAAGTGTTAGGGCTTTATTGTATAAGCAGATAGATAGAAAATGTTAGGTCAGTGCTTCAGAAGCAGACTGCAAGCTTGTTTGAGAAGCACTGTGTTTCCCCTTTTATGTAGGTGCTGGTCGTTCCTAACATATTGCACATGGTAGAATGAAGTAGTTCAGAATTTTTGACATGATGGATTTAAGCTCAGTGTAGAACATTTTATTCAGAGTTGAAAATGACTAGTTGTTGAATATAGATTGAGTAAAACCCAAGTAGTCTGGAGTTTGGTTATTGTTGTTTCTTTGTGGATGGATTTAAGTGGAGAATTCTGCAGCTTGCTTGCCTGGTTCTTCCAGAGCAGTTTGGCAAGATCTGGATTTTGTTCTGATTTATATAAATGTCTTTGAACAGTAACATCTGGAGAACGTGTTCCAGACTCATTACACAATAGTACATTTTGTTCATTTTCGTCTTAAATAGCCAATTCTTTTCTTAAGATTTACAGTTAGAAGAAAAGAAAAATTATTTGAGAACTTGATACAGTGTATTATATCCTCTTATACTGTTTGAATCTGTGGGATATTGATATAAATCATTCTGTATCAGAGCTAAATAGACTTTATTTTAGTTTTGTTTTCATTTTTTTAATTGTTCTGATAGTGTGCCTGGTGTGATAACAGTATTTTATTTGTTTGGGACTTAATAATATTTATTATGTTTCTTTTTATGTGTTGTAAACCTGTTTGAGGGAAAGATAAGGGATATACTTTTTAATATAGAACTTCATACTCAGTACAGAGCTTAAGAAAGCTGTTCTAACACATTTTTAAGATATTTCAAGATACATTTCTGGGCAAAAAAAGTATGTGCTGCTGAACTTCATAAAAATGGAATTTTCCACTTCAGGAAATACTTGCAGTGAAACATTTAAAAGTAATATTTTAGTAATGCAGTGTCAAGGAAGATGAAACTTTATGTATTAAAGACACAAGATGGAATCGATGAGCATGACTAGTATTTGCAGTCTGTATTAATACCATGTCTGCAAGCACAGTTCATGTACCTTGTTTTAGATGTCAGTTTTTATGCCTTTACTACTTTTTAGGTGGAATTTAGTGATTCTCAATTTCCTTGGTTAGTCCTGTGATCAGTATCATTTGTACTTGTCAAGTGGGACTAATTTAGTATGTCCGCTGTTTTTTCAGCCTCTGAGGTTGGTGATAAGAGTGTGGTAATTATCACTTCTGCAGTTTAAGAAGGTGCTGCAGACTTTATTACAGGGAGTAAACCACTCAGTTTTCTTGGAAGTAATTTGCTAGAAGCCTAGAAGGGTCCAAAAGGTCAAGACTACCATCCACATCCAGTCAATTGTCTGAGCAGCTTTGCAGCAGAAGCACTTTGAGGAGCAGGTTAATCTTAATTTAACTCGATTTGGAGCCATTTTGCAGTGACGAGGCTGACATAACATGCTAGTCATTATAAAAGGTCTCCTTTCTTTTTAATTAGTACAAACATTAAATCATCAAGACCTGGCAAGGAGTTTTCACACTTGTATGGAAGCACCAAGTATAGATCAATTTATTGATTTTTCTCATGCACATATGTGGTGGGTTGACCCTTGCTGGATGCCAGGTGTCCACCAAAGCCACTCTATCACTCCCCCTCCTCAACTGGAGAGGGGAGAAAAAATATAATGAAAGGCTCGCGGGTTGAGATAAGGACAGGGAGAGATCACTCAGTGATTACTGTCACGGGCAAAACAGACTTGACTTGGGGAAATTAGTTTAACTTATTACTAATCAAATCAGAGTACGATCATAAGAAATAAAAACTAAATCTTAAAACACCTTCCCCTGACCCCTCCCTTCTTCCCAGGCTTACCTTTAGTCCTGATTTTCTCTACCTCTTCACTGCCAGCAGCACAGGGAGGCAGGGAATGGGGGTTGCAGTCAGTTCATCACATTTCTCTGCTGCTCCTCAGGGGGAGGACTCCTCACACTCTTCTCCTGCTCCAGTGTGGGGTCCCTCCCATGGGAGACAGTCCTCCGTGAACTTCTCCAACATGAGTCCTTCCCACAGGCTGCAGCTCTTCACAAACTGTTCCAGTGTGGGTCCCTGCCATGGGGTGCAGTCCTTCAGGAACAGGCTGCTCCAGCGTGGGTCCCCCACGGGGTCACAAGTCTTGTCACCAAACCTGCTGCAGTGTGGGCTCCTCTTTCTCCACAGGTCCACAGGTCCTGCCAGGAGCCTGCTCCAGTGAAGGCTTCCCATGGAGGCACAACCTCCTTTGGGTGCACCCACATGCTTCAGTGTGGGGTCCTCCACAGACTGCAGGTAGATCTCTGCTCCACCACGGACCTCCATGGGTGCAGGGGCACAGCCTGCCTCATCATGGTCTGCACCAGGGGCTGCAGGGGAATCTCTGCTCTGGAGCTTGGAGCACCTCCTCCCCTCCTTCTTCAGTGACCTCGGTGTCTGCAGAATTGATTTTCTCACATGTTCTCACTCCTTCCTCCGGCTGCAGTTGCTCAGGGTTTTTTTCCCCTTTCTTAAATACAGTATCACAGAGATGCTACCACCTGATGGGCTCAGCCTTGGCCAGTGGCGGGTCCGTCTTGGAGCTGGCTGGCAGTGGCTCTGTTGGACATAGGGGAAGCTTCTACAAGCTTCTCACAGAAACCACCCCTGTAGCCCCTCTGTGACCAAAACATTGCCATGCAAACCCATTACAACATGCTTTACATTATCAAGTGACAGGCATGGTTGCAAATGAGATTCATAAAATGTTTTTCATTACTGCAGATTACTGGTCATTCAGCGCTTTGTTCTTGAGTACTTCTTTAGCAGCACTAAATCCTTGCTGTGTTGAGAGTAGCGCTTCACAATTTACGGTAGATCCAGTATGCTTTCAAATTTACTATAAAGTATTTCTACACTACTGATACTGAGGAATGTGAGAGCCAGTGCCTTGTATTTGACACAATTTTGCTTATTCCTCAATTTGTCATCCAGATAGTGTACCCAGCCTATTACAGCAGAATTTTCATTAACATGTTGTAATACTTAGCTTTGGTAACTGTTGTGTATTTTCCTGTTGGATCTTTTGCAATGTCATGTAATGTTGCAGATAGGTCAGTTCCATGCATTTTCAGACTAAGCCGCTTAAATAAAGCTGATATATTATCCCTTGGTTATATCCATGTATGTTTGGTAGATGTCAGTTTTAGAGTGTATTTTTGCAAGTGAGCATTCTGTCATCTGGTATAGCTTCACACATCTAACTTGATAGTCAGTTATGCTCTTCTGCAAGTGTGCTTCTCACACAGCAAAATTTTTTGTGGTTGAACAAGGAATGTTACTAATCATAGCTGGAGAAATGCTGAATGCCTTGGTGCAGTTAGGGATCGTGCTTTTTTTCTTTAGGCTGATACAATTGGGTATATAAGCCAGAAGGAGTTCAATGGGGAGTGGGCTACCTGCACAGTCATCAGTAAAAAGAAATTCTTGTGAGCAAATCTGCCGCTTTGAGGTGAGCTGCTTATTGAATATTTTTCTAACAGTGTGGAGCTGAATCAGGACTATTTTATCAATGTCATGAAATTCTTCCATCAGCAGGACAGGTACAGACATAAAAAGTTTGGGCAGTCGGCATGTAACCCTGCTTGGGGCTGTTCATGAATCGTAGAATAAGGGTTGAAAGGAAAAGACCTTGAAGGTCAACTGGTCCAAACCAGCACTCAGCGTAGAGCCAGTTTAGGTTGTTTGTGGTCTTGTTCAGATGAGTTTTGGATATGTCCAAGGAAGGAGCTTATACAACCTCTCTGGGCAGCGTGTTCCAGCCTTTGACTACTGCCATAGTGAGGTTTTCTTCCCCTCTTATATAATCAATTTCACTTTTTGTGTCATTCTTTCACCTATCACTGTGTACCTGAAAAGAATCTGATTTTCCTCCTGCTTATACTACTGCTTGGCTGCTTTTGCATCATGGAAGGATTAAATGACATGCAGTCTTACCAGCATTCAAAGTTATGCCAAAGCTTTGCATTAACCTCCTCTGACCCCTTCTGGTCCCACTTCTTCCATGAGAAAGGGAGATAATTAGATGATATATTTTAATATTTCTGGTTTATTTTTTAGCTTTTGGTGGGATGCTATTTTGTCACAAATGTCAGGAAATCTGAAGTGGGGGAGAAGGCCAAAAATCAAGTTTTTCCCTATTTGCTTTAGTAAGGCAGAGCTGTTTATAAATAAATTTTCCTGGGTCCTCCCTCATCCAGAGGGCTATAAACCTGACAATTGAGTAAATGCTTAATGTTATGTTTATGCTGTGAACAACTTTAAGAATTTACTAAGTTTTATTAGAAAGCAAGTTTCCTTTCCTTCCAAACCTGCGATTCAGTAACTGTGCAGATTACAAGAATTTGTAGATAATTGAGGTTGCTCCCTGTCCGTGGTAATATTTTCTTTGTACTTCAGCAGTTCTCCTGACTGATATTGTTTGGGGTCTTTAAGAGTGAGGATTAAATGAAAATGCAATAAACATGCTTTTTTCCTAAGGGAATCTTGGAGGAGAGGAGGTGAAAGTGCAGTTTGGATCTACAGAGCTCTTGGAAGAAAAGTGCACCATCTTGAGTAAAAGAATGATGTGTTGAGAACACTTTGAGCTAGAACTGCTAGTTCGAATATTCATGTCTGTTCAAATGTATGAATGCCTTGGAATTAGTAACTAAGGGAGATTTAAAAGGAAAGTTTACCCTTCAGCTGTTCTTAATTTCCAATTTACTTGAAGTACTCCTCAGAAGTGTTGGTTATGTCAGTGGAATAAATGATAAACCTGTGAGGAATTCCTGCTTACCAGTTACCTGTCAGAACAGATGTCCTTTTCTTTGGGCAATACTGTGCTGATTAGTGCTTCAGAAGGATACATTTTTTTTGTGCAAGTGATTTTAAAAAATATTTTTCCTCAAAATGAAGCTTAAGACTCCTGTAAACAAGCGAAACCAAGCAAGAAAGAATTATCTGTCATTCGACCTTTCTAAAACTGTCTAGGGTAAGAAGTCGGGTCCTTTATTGCAGAGTGGAGCGTGATAGCAGATTTTGCAGCAGAGGAAGCAACTAATTTAGTTTAGTGAATGAAAATCTCTATTCCGGCCCTCACAGATTTCTGAAGTACCCTTTTTTGCCATGTATCTTATTGCCATAACGTGTCTTTTTGGAATATTTAAGGAAAAAGTAATGGCAATCTCCCATGGAATTAGTTGGTAATTAATCAAAATTTGAATTAATTTTTCATTCAAAGTAACTAAATGTTAAAATTCTTTTGAAATCATAGGCTGTGTATACACAGTGATTTTCGGTGGGAGGGGGAGTATATGTGTTTTTCCTGTAACAGTCCCAACTCATAGCACTTGACTGGAGACTAGATTGACTTAAATGGGGCCTGAGACCTGGCTGCTGAGCCATGCACTTGGCTGAGCTGCGCTGGAGGTATGGCTGAGTCCTTGAAGCCTGTTGTGAATGTCTGGGCACAGACACATGTTCTTGGCTCAGTCTGTGCAACTCTTGTAGAATACAGAATTGGGGAAGAACAGGAGAGGAGTAAAGCTCAATTGTGTAAACTGTGTTACTCTACACACAGCAGGTAAAATTAATCATAAGAAGTTATAAGCTGTTGCATATGGAATCCTTTTAATTTCACATAATTACCTTCCATCTGTTAGGTAGGTGAAATGATCTATTTTAACATAGGCAGCTCTGGAAGAAGCAGCTTTTTAAATGGCATGGCATGTTAATGTGCAAGGATTGAAGATTGAGAGGTAAACCACCTCTGTGAAACTGAAGCCCTGCTTTGGACAAGTAGATTTGAAATTTACATATTCAAATGGAAAGCTAATGTCTTTTTACTGATATTCGCTATAGAGGATCTATGGTCTTTGCACACCCTTTTTTTAAAGCTGGAGAACTGTTACTGGTGTATCAATAGAAGAAATGGTAGAACAAATTAATTAAAATTAACAAGAAATTATTAGAACTGTTTTGCCTTCAACCAGGAGCTCTGAAAGAGTTGAGTATGAATTTACCAAACTACTTGCTGTGATGTATCTCACATGATATCAGAGAAATGGAAGATAACAAGTGTTGCCAATTGTAAAATAGGGCTTAAAAGGAATTGTGGGACCAAGAAAGTCTGAATGCTGGATAGATTGTGTTAAATTATGTTAAGGAATAGATTTAGTAGACTTCCATAGATGTATATCTGTGAAAAATCCTAGGTATTCTAGGATTAAAACAGGTCTTTAAAGGCAGGACTGATTTGAAATCAGTCATTTCTATTTGAATTTTCTACATGAAGTCCCCAGTGAGTAGCAAAGAAAAGCTAATCTGCTGGGACTTCCTTTCCTTTCCAGTTCTTTGTTTCTCCACGTGCACCCATGATTGTTGCAGTTGAGGACAGAATATATTTAGCTTGTTGGAGTTTGACTTCTAATGGATGTCTCAAATGGAAGCTAATGGGGACAAATAAAATGCTGTTCAGGTATATTGTTAATACTACTCAGTGCTGGCATCTTTTAACATGCCTTTTTTAACACAAGTGATGTAGAAGTATCTTAAAAACAAAACAGAGCACCCTTCTTTGACTAAATCACCAGCAATGCTCCTTAAACCACTCAAATTGTCCAATGTAGGCTCTTACAGAGTGATGTGAAATTACTCAGGGTTGGAGCCTTAGGTGATGTTTTAACATTGTAGGAGATTTGCTATTGTTTGAATATCTCATTTTTGAAGTTAAATTAAGACAGAAACATGTTTCACTGCAGATACTGAAATCTGAAATACTTTTTTCCTGATGGCTTGGAACAAATAAGGATGAAGCAGGCCAAAACATTAATGCCAAATAATCGACTACATATGTCCTGTAAACATGTTCTGTTAGGTTGCTATGAAACTTTTTATTCTTGGAGGATGAGAAGATGACTGTAAGACTCCCTTAAAGCTGTTGCTCCTTGGACACAGGGTCAGTGGTAATCTGAATGTTTGTGGGGTACTTAACTCTTTGTTCTGAAAATCACAAAGATCAATTTTTTTTTATTTAAATAAAAATAGATCGGGGGAGGATGAAGTAAATGTTTAAAAATTGCCTTTAATCAAATACTGCTTTTTCCTTAATGTTTTTAATCTTTTCAGATTTACTTTATTAGGCAACACTTCTAGTGTATTTATTCACTTGCTTAACATGCATCCAGTCTTCTTCCTGAGCTATTGGGATGGAGAGATGAGAAGAATCATCCTTTTTTTTCACATAGCCCCATTTGCCGTATTGCTTCCCTCACTACTTGGAAAAGGGCACCAATCTGTTCAGATGGCTGAAACTAGGGTTGTTGATGAAGCGTGGCACGTTAATTGAAGTGGACACCAGCATAACGTCTTTCTTCAGAGGCTGATGCACCTGATTTCTGATAACGTAGAGGCACTGGTTTCAACTGGAGTAACAAGTCAGCTTGCGGAGTTTGTGTTAGCTTGTTTTGAGCTGTGTGGCTGACGCAAGTAATAGGAGAAGAGTACATTTTAGGAAATGTTTATTGATTCGGAAATGAAATATGGAAAGACAAAGTATCTCTGGGTTATTTGTCTGCTTCAGTCAGATTTCAGCTGAAATCTGGCTCAGATGGTTTGCAAAGGATGATATGAATGGCTGTTTATCAAAATTGACTTCCTTTTCACATTTTGAAAAAAAAGTGAAAAATAAAAAGTGTGAAATAGATAAAAATACATAGGCTTAATGCCTTTGTATGTTCAGTGTTTAAATTTTGTGTTAGTTTCAGTAGTGTTTTTCATATTCTATCAATAAAAATAGGAGATTAAAGCCATGCCATACAATATTTGATGTTCAGTGAAATTAATAAATTTGTTTTATCCTAATGATGTATATATCTTTTTGTCTTAAAGGGCTAGATTTTATAAAGAAAACCCTGCCCCTTGAAACTCTATCCAAGGCTTGTTTTCCCATCTCATGAATAGTAAAGTGCTTTAGGTTTTGCTTTAAAGGGGTCAGTGTTATTGCTTTAAATGTACAATCAAAACCATTCCTGAGTAATGAATCTCATTCAGTAACAATTACCTGGCTCTTTCTTTACAGTTTTAAGCCACAGTACTTCAGGATTATGCCTTTAGTACTGGAAGTCCAAATTAGGTGCTTCAAGCTGATCATGTTATAGCTGTCATGTTTTATTTCACATTTGGTTTTATTGATTGTCATTTCATTTATTTCATCATACTCTATTGATAGCAGCATGCTGCCTCTAATTTAATATCTCAATAGTATTTCAGAAGTTTTATTAGGATATATTTTATACTTCGAATCAGAGAGGCATACTAGTGTGGTGGATCTAACATGCTTTTAAGTTAATTGACCTACCCCAGATCAGTACTAAAGAATTAATTTTGAAGTTTTTATCAATTATTAGTTAAAAGCTCATTTTACAGAATTGTTCAAGTACTTTTCAATTTCTGTGTGATGATATAAAATTATTTATGGAACCAATGTATTACACTATTTCAGTGTACTCTGAAAAATCTGTTAATAAAGAATAAGGTTAGGTAAGCTTAGTATGATCTGAATTCTGTGTACTTCTCAACAATCTGCTTTTTTTTGTCCTGCTCAGACATTAGTCTATTTATGTAGGCTATGTGGTAGAGTTTTAAAGCAGATTTACCTGCATTTCTGTAAATCATGAAAGAAAAAAAGGCCAATTGAATATTTTGATTTCAATATAAAAATGCTATATTTTTAAATTTAGTGTGAATTTAACTTTACTTTTTCTTCAGTCTCTTCTGTAGTCTTACTTTTTTCAGTGTTTTCTTTGCTGGTTATGTCCCATATCAAAATACCATGTAAGTGAAGTGAAATAAATCGATATGCCAACAGACTTTTAAGAAGTAAGAAAGTGTAATGTGTTTTGGTAATGATAATACCTTTTTAGTTTAGTAAAATAGGAGTTGTTTTAAATTAAAAATTAAATGCATCAGTGAAAGAAAAGGGAAACAAGATATCTAATTCATGGTACCCTAGATTAAGTTAAAAAAAGGGAAAGAGATGTTTGCCAAGTGTTTATAGTGTTAGAGATGGATATGGGTACAGGGACAGCTCTTGTGGTTGCATCTTGAAGCACCCCTTCACAGAAGGTAGTAAGGCCTGGGACAACTACACATTTGCATAGGTGGTTTATGTTCCTCTTTCCTTGACCATGACGCCTGTCAGTGAAGGGAGTGCACCAGAGGATATAGCACAGAGTATATCTTGGGAACTGAGGTTACAGCCAGGAATGGGAACAATTTACACAGTATACGCTCTCTCTAGTTCAAAAATAATCTTGTGTTCTCCTTGTTACAGAAGTTCTTTCATCTTTCCATGGCACTATTTTCCTTCTCCATCCTATAGATTAGTTTACTGATCTATTTACTCTGTAGAAATGGGACTAAATAGCCCTGAAAGCCAAAGTTTCTTACTCTGCATCGGAGAAGCATGGTGCTGATGTGACTGAAATCTTTCTCTTTTGTCACCTCTTAAGGGAAGAGAAGATTCCTCCGTGCAGCTTGTTGAACTGATTTTTGTTAATTCTTGGCAGTAAAGCCAAGACACAATTGATGTCTGTCAGAAGTGAGTATAACTTAATTACAAGAACAATAAAAACAAGTTACATCTTCTATCAATATCTTCCCCAGTTCTGGGTTTCCCAGAGCATTCTGTCTTTCTGTTACTTGGAATGAAAATGTTTCAGGGCTGCAGCTGTTCTTATGTAGTGACATTGCCAGGCACATTGGTAGTACTAGTAAAGAAAAAATAGAAATACACAGATTAGTAGCATTACTGCAACATGCTGGTAAAACAAATGCCCGAGAATAAATGACACTGCTATGAAGTTACTGCCATTCTCACTTCCCATGCCATTTCAGTCTGAACAGCTTTTGAGCACAGCACCTGCAAAGATCATTATTTTTCTTTCAGAAGATACGAAACAAAGTACAGATGACCCACATCTGGAAATTACTGAGATCAGCTTGCTCATATACCTTGGAAATGAGATCTAGCAGGTTTTTGTACTTCTAAAATGTTCTCTGATCTGCAAGGTACTTCACTGAGATTCACAGTTGATCAGGGTAATAGTGGGTGTGTTTGACATCCAGACAACAAAACCTCTCTTTCAAAAGCTATGCAATAATTTTGTTAATCGGAATTCAGTTTTAATTACTGAGCTAGCCATGGTAACATTTTTATCTCCAGCAGCAATAGCTGGACTTCTAAGTCATAGGAATTTAAAAAGTTTCTTGGAAATTTATTTCTAAACAAGAAACAGCCTGGTGTGCATGTATCTTAAAAGTACTGTAAGTCTCAGAGTTTTTTGTTTCAAACACTGATTTTTAAGAAATAAGTAGAAGTCAAGGAAGTTTGGAATGACTAATTTGAGAAAATGGTGCTTCCCCTCATAAAAGGTGATCTTTAAGGTGGTTGAAAATGTTTTCTCTGTCATGTATGCAAAATCGTGAAGTGTCCTGTAATTGTGGGAGCCCTTTGTATTTGTGTTGACTTGTGTAGCCTCCCTGACAACACCAACATTGTAGTATCGTTCAATGGCATTTTTTCTACTTGCCTTAAATGAATGGTATCTTAGTGGTGTTCCTGGTGGAGGAAAGAAAGAGGAAGGCAGAGGGAAAGCCAAAAACTAATTACTGATATTTAAAAAAAAATTCCCCCTCAAACAAAACAGAAAACCCCCAAATCGAAAAACCAACCCGAAACAAAGTAACCCTTGAAGCATGAAACTCAAAACACCATGTAAAGCATGTGGACAGGGTACAAGCAGTGGCAATGCTGTGCTGGATGATGTGTGAAGATCAAAGACATGTACTTGAAAGATTTGTAAAACATGCCCCCATATAGGAAATACAGCTGTAGGCGATGGTTCTCCTTTCAGCATCCCCTTCTAAAACTTTTTGTTAGCTTCCCTTTCTCTAGTTTGTTATCTTGCAGCTATTGAAATTAGGAGTCTTCATAGTAACAACTTTTCTAATTATTGATTATTTTAGTCTTTCTTTTTAGTTATTTGGTGGTTATTTAGTTATTGTTTAGTGTATTTCATAGACACTGGTGTGCACTGTGCTCACTTTTTTTCTATTCAGTTTGAAGTCTTTGGCATATCCATGCATGATGGACTCCTATAGAAACCTGCTGTCTATTTCCCAATGTTCTAAAGGGAAAATGTAATAGCATAACTAGGTTCTCCTGTTGATCTGTTGAGGAAGTACAGGATTGCTGGCAAATATTGTAATTATGTTTTACAGAGCGTATTGTAGTGATGTTTCATCTCCCTCCCCTTCCTTGTTTTTAATTTCATGAACGGAACAATTTTGTCTTCAGCCATTTATTAGATTGATGCATATTTGGAATCTGAAATTACTGTGGCACAAAAATATGTCAGGGCTAAAATGACCTTTTGCACTCCCACAGGGAAGATACAAAACCCAAAATATTTGATTTCCAGTCCTGTGCCTCCAACAGCTTTTTTTCTCTTGGAGACAAACCAAATTCTTTAGTAAGCACAGACTTACCTTACTAAAGAGGAATGGTAAAACTGGGCACTGCTTAGGGGGAGTATGAGCAAGAGACAGTATACTTTCATATAGATGCTCTCATAGATCCGTCTGCCTTCGAGTATGGACAGTTAGTTTTGACTGCCTGAAAAAAATTGAAGTAACAATACTTTATTGTAAGCTTTTTTAAAATGCTTGTAAGTATACTTTACTCGTCCCATATAAGCATGAGGCATATGCATACTTATCTGTATGTACATCAGAACAAACGATTTTCCTTGAAGTGTTAAGAACATTGTAGGTTACAGAAACTGTTCTTATTTTTCATTTTGTTTCTCCTTGTCTTCCTCTGAGCTGTTACAAATTAAAGTATCTTTACCTGTAATGGATGTTTATTGTTCCTACACCTAAAAAAGCCTATCTGAAGAGCTGTATGCTTAATTGCAGGTGACTTGTTTATAACTTGATTATTTCTGGGGCTATGTTTTCCACTTAGAGTTGGTGTGTTAGAGGAATTGTGATTTTTTTTATTTGTGTTTTTATTTATCTTTTAGGTAAAGATAGAGTTTTCAACACACCCTTGTGTGAACAAGGAATTGTTGGCTTCGGTATTGGAGTTGCTGTTGCAGGTGCTACAGCCATTGCAGAAATTCAGTTTGCCGATTACATTTTTCCAGCATTTGATCAGGTTAGTACTAATAAACTTGAGAAGTAAAAAGAAATCTTATGGCTGTCTAAATTATGCTTCTGTTAGCATTAATACTTTTGACTATGTAATTTTTGCAAATATATCCACAGCTGTATTACTAATATTTATGCATGCTTTAAGTAAACAGGAAGGTACCAAGGCCAGTCTGAAGGCTCATTAAATAATGGAAATTAAAGATGTGGTTTGAAGCAAACGTCTCTGTTTTTATTTTTGGTTTTGTGGTTGTGTTGGCTTCAACAGCCCTTAAATTCCTCAGCTGTCTTCCCAAAACCATCTCTCACTTCTCTATGCTGCTGCCGCCAGCCATGTGTCCGCAGGACAAACTACAGATTTGAACTGGGCTGATTGGCACCATAGGAATGGGGGAAACAACTAGGTTATATGGCTGCTCCTGAGGCCTACGCATCTAACTTGAACATACTAAATTATTGCTTCTTGCCTTGGAAAATGTTTGCCTTTCCACTGACTTACAGAATTCCTTTGCTTCTAATTTGGTCCTCCAAATCCCATGCATGGTGCAGATGATGTAGTTACATCTCATGTATTTTAGAGGCTTAATGACACATAACTAAAGGTATTGGACTGAATGTTACTTTTATATATAAATCTTCCCAGATTGTTAACGAAGCAGCAAAGTATCGTTACCGCTCTGGAGATCTGTTTAACTGTGGAAACCTCACCATTAGAGCCCCCTGGGGCTGTGTGGGTCATGGTGCACTATATCACTCTCAAAGTCCAGAAGCTTTTTTTGCTCACTGTCCAGGAATAAAGGTACAGTAACTCTTACTTTATGAAGATTAATTTTGTTTGTTTTTTATTTGACCTGACTAACCATGAGTCTGGGTGCAGGCAGGGGAAGAATGGAAGTCAGTCCACAACAAAATACCTGAATATGTTAAGTAAAAACTCTTTTAGAAGTTTTCAAGTTATAAAACTTAAACTGTGTTAAGTGTTTGAGAATTTATAACCATTATTGAAGCAATCTTTAGTAGGCATAGCATTTTGTGTTTGTGTGCTTTTTGCACTAAAAGCATACATTTTACGTCTATTCTGTGCCTAGTATAGTACATAAACTAAAAACGAACACTAATAAATAGTACTTTCCTTTTATTTTTCTCTGCATCTGTCATCTTAAGTGCATTACTGGATTCATTTATATGAATGACAGTGACAGGCAGTGGGCACAAAGTGAAACACAAGAGGGTCTGTCTAAGCATGAGGAAGCACTTGGCGCAGGTTGCACAGAGAGATTGTAGTGTCCATCCTTGGAGGTATTCAGAAGCTGTCTGCACGTGGTCCTTGGCAGCTGCCTCTAGGTGGCTCTGCTTGAGCAGGGTCGTTGGACCAAATGACCTTTTGGAGGTCCCTGCCAACCTCAACTGCTCTGTGATTCTCTGAATGATAACTTTAGGCAAGATTTCTGTGTGAGATGGTGGCATCCCTTGAAGCTAAGATTCCTAGCGCTTAAATGGATTACTTTCCTGGAGAAGAGGGAGGGGTGGGATCTAGTCACCTCAGATTAAGAGAGCACTGTTTGCCAGCTCTCCATTTTATTCTGAGTAAATTTTTGTCTGTGGACTTGTACTTCTGGGTTGACTGCCATCCAGTCCACTGAGAAATGACTCATAGCTTCATTAATGTGGAAATCTTAAGTGAAACCAGTGTTTGTATGCTGAAGATAAATGTTCATTGTTCATCTGTTGTTTAAACTATCGTCTCTATATGATTTTGGTGTTCTAAAACTTCAGATATTGCTCATTTACAGGGAGGCCACAGCCGTTTCTCCTACTTGTTTCTCTTCACTTAATAAAAAAATCTTGTATTATTCACATTTATTTAATGATATTTGAGAAATGGAATGCATTTTTGTCCTTGGGTGTTCTTTATGATCATCGAGGTGTTCCTGCTCTGAACTTGAAAATATTTCCTGATATAGACAAAAGCAATCTATGAAGTCTTTTGCCAGGTAATTGAACCAAATGGTTTCTTGAGCTTGTTTAAAAACTAGAGTAGTTTATTATCATATGGAAGCACAAGATAACTTATATGATTAAGATACTGATGCCAGGTCTAGCTAATGTATGCTGATTTTGTTGGTCATTCTCAAATCTTTATGTACTGAACTAAGTGCTGAGATTTAGTGGTCCACTCTGTTGATTAAAACTCTTAATTCATAGCAACGTAGTACTACTGTGCTTAGTCTTCTGTATAAATTAGTAAGTCAGAATTTTATTGAATCACTCCAGATAATTTAATTACCTCTCTGATCTTTCTTCTTGTTGGTTTTTCACTTTCTTTCACTTTTCCTTGGGTAAAGCACTAAAATAGGTTGCTACCATTAACAGCTGTCATCTCAGTTAAAGGTAGAGGGCACATTAAATTCTGTGGAACTGGTGGAACAATATACCAGTTTTTGATGCACAGAGAAGAATTTTCTCTTTTGAATTTTGTATCTTTGTGAAAACAATGTTGTTCCTTTAATATTTTTTACAAAGCTATTAATTAATGCAGTTAATAAGGTTTAAGGCTTGCTTTATCTTCAAGGTTGCAGGTCTTTTTTTTGAATGAACCTGAACCCGGCCCTTAATGTATGAATCCAGAAATGCAAGTGAACTCATGGTTCAGATGTATTTGCAAAAGTCCCATATCTATGCATATTTTCTCCAAATTACAGGAGGAAAGACCGCGTATTACAAACTGGGAAGGGCAGGATTGATCTTTGGGGAGAGTGATTTTCAAGACTGCCCTCTTATTAAACTCTGGGGCAGGTTCCCGATTTAAGATTTTTATTTTGTGTTTTCCTTAAGTGAAAGGTGAGGTTTGGATTTCCAAAGCAAAAGAGAATTTGTGCAACTTTGGCTGTTCAGGCGAAGGACTATAATCATTAGTACTTAAGACGAGGCTTGTTGGGGTGACAAGGACATTGCTAGATGGTTGTATCTTTTTGTCTACTGTTGTGAGGATGTATGTCTTAATGGATCAGACTGTCTTCCAAAATTACTGTATTGACTCTCTCCATTCCATTGTAAGACTGCTCCAGAATATTTGCCATCATGGCTAGAAGCTTTCTTTTCATTTCCAGCCTAAATTTGTTCCTAACTTGTATATTTAACTCATCTGTCCTTCATCTTCCCTTTCATATACTAAGAGAACAATTGTTTTCCCTTTAGTCTTTGTTAGACTAAACAAATCAAAGTATCAAAGAGATGTTAACAAGTTCTGAAGCTCCTTTGGCACCTGTTTCATTCATTTTTTTTCAAACAGTTGATACAGTCATGAAGTATTCCAACTGAGTTTCTAGTAGTGATTTTTTGTAATAGCACTAACACTTCCTTGACTATATTATTATGCTTTGTTAGGGATGTACTGCATAGTGTCCTAGTTATCCTTTGAGCAGATAATAAGTTCAGATCTGAATTTCTACTGCTGTGTTCTAAATTTATCACAAAAATGTAGTCCTTAAATGTGTGACTTTTCAGTATGTATTGTTCAGTTTTTGTCAGTCATGTCCTCAATGTGAACTAGGTGTTTTTGGTATCATCCTCTGTAGTGACAGTGACTCTCAGCTTTTGAATAGTTTTCATTACCATGTTCTGACTTAACATTGTAAATGAATAAGGTAAATAAAGTCTGTCCTAAAAATGATCCCTAAGAAGCTGCACTAGTAACATCCATCAGTTGGGTAACTCCCCATGTGTCAGTTACAAATGCTTTGGTGAAACATTAACAGACTGCTTCTCTCTTGTTTAGAGAAATCACTTATCAAGTTAATTTGATGTGATAGCAAATTTAGGTTGTGACTTGACTCCTTTCTATTACTTTTATATAATTAAATGTTCTTACTCTCAAAAAATATTTTGAAACCTTGGAAACTCCTGGAGGCAGTTAGTTAACATGTCTGTAGTTACATGGACTATTTTATTTGTTCTTTAAACAAGTGCTACAACTAATGTTTTCAGTCAGAGGGGACCACTTCTAACTTCACAGCTATAAAAATGTTTGCTAGTAGACTTCACGCGGCATGTGCCAGCTCTTTGACATGTCTGGGATGTAAATTAGCTGCTCCTTCTGATTTGAAGGAATTGAGCTCTTGGTTCTAATTTCATCTAAACTGTGGCAATTTGCTAATTTTCTGTTCATAATCAACATTCTTTTAGATCATCCAAAATTAACTCTTCTCTTGGCAAATTAATTATACTTTTTCCTTCCATGTATTCAGATTACATCTGGAGGCCGTGCTTAGTTTTCTATCTACTTCATCATAGTTTCAGGTATTTTTTGGTAATTTTTTGGTATTTGTTCATTTCCAAAATAAACAAATTTCAGGCCTCCACCATAAGCAAAGGAAGTCAACTTTAAATAGCTATTTCCCTTTTTTAGTCTTCTTTACTGGGATAAGTCTGCATACCTTCCAGGACTGCTCTGATGAATCTTTAACCAAGCAACTGAGGATCATACAGCTGAATGTTTTTGTCATACATCTACATTAATTTTACTAAACTAACATATAATATTTTTTAAAAATCTGACTAACTTTCTTCTGTTCCTTCTACCTTAAAATGTTATTAAGATTTTAGTTCCACCTTATCGGAGGGAAGTCCATTAGTACTTAAATTGTGGTGTAGAGGGGAACTATTCAAGCCTCATCAATGAACAAATAAAATTGAAAATTTGGAGTGTGTGTGTCAGTAATGTAGCACTGATGTTAATTCGCTTTGTAAGAACTGCTCAGTCTGTACATAGGTTTATTTAAAGCAAATAGTTGCTTGGTTTTTACTATTAATTGATGAAGCTTGTAGCAGAATTGTGGTTTAAATAAACTCTTTAAAAAATATTTTTACAGATTGTTATTCCAAGGAGTCCTCTTCAGGCCAAAGGACTGCTGCTATCATGCATAGAGGACAAAAACCCATGCATATTCTTTGAACCTAAAATACTTTACAGAGCTGCAGGTAAAGATTTATATGCTGTATTTGCCAATAAAGCAATGCTTCTCCCCCCACCCCCCCCCAATATGTTGATAGTCACAGCTGAAACAATACTGTAGCAGAAGTCTTGATTTGTTTTGTTTCTAGCTAGGTTTGGGGGTTGTGTTTTTAGAGGAACTGTGAAAACTGAGTAAGATCTCTGAATTCACCTGCAAAGATAAATGAACATTTACAGTCTGATTCATAATCAGTTAACTTTGGAAATGGAGTGCTTTATACAGTCTTAGGTTAAAAAAAAAAAAAGAAGAAATAGAGCTAAGAGGCATTGTCCTTTATCAAATTGCAATATAAATTTGACAGAAGTTAAACTGCTTTCCTTTTTGATAACTCTAGATACTAAAATACGTTTCCAGATCAGTTTTTATTTTTCCAAAAGAACTGAACCTCACCATCACCATTTTCTCAAAGTTAAAATTTCTTTCAGGTGCTTAATTTCTAAAAAACTTGAAAATCTGCCCCCTTAGATTTTAATCTTATGTGGAAGGAAGTGTGACAGCTATTATTTTTAAAAATTTCTTTAGACATAGTGAACTTTTTGGTTCAAATAAGTTTTAACAGCTATCATTATGCATAACATATAAGAATAGAGTAATTTGAAGATGATAGGCTTGAGCTGGTTGTAAAAATTAGCTTGTTACTTCTTTGAACTAGAGAAACTGGACTGAGAACAGATTATAGATGAAAACAAATTTTGCATGTGGAGAGTGGTTGGGTGAGCAACTGATAAAATAAAACTAAAGCCATCACTTACCTTCAGCATTTCTATGGCATATAGCTTTATATACCAACTATGCTTCAATCCATCAATCCAATTTATAAGTTGACTCTATGTGTGGACTGAAGTTGACTGAAGGATCAAATATTTGTATTTTACTTTGGATGTTTTAACAGCACTTTTCCATTAGTGCATCCATTTTGTTAGTAAATTTATCCTCTTCCTAGAGAAGAGAACCAAAGAATAACAAGGGAAGGATTTAGAAAGTAGACATCAAAGCTACAAAAAAATAGCAGAATAACTCAGGAACAAATAGGATATTTACTGGGGAAACTGCTTATTTGCTTTTATAGTTTCAAAAAAGACTCAGAATTCCCATTAGCAATATATTTTTAAAAGTGCAATTATTTTTAGTGTGGTGTGATGTACCCAAAGGGTATTGCATTCCTTAAATTCAGTGTGTTTTGAGAGCTTACTGAAATTTAGCAATAAAGACCTCTGACTTCATTTAGGTGAAGTAGTTTGGAAAATGAACTTGAGTCTTAGAGTCCTGTTAAACAAAGAAAAAAATGAAAGTTTAAAATTCCTGTGTCTTTAAAACAATCCTTTCTTTCATTTTTTCCCCCAGTATTTACAAGTCCCAAATACAGACTGTAGAGTTAATAAAATACTTGCTTTTATAGTGGAATGAATGGCTGCACATCAATATCACACATCTTTTGAGAATATAGGGAGGTTTTTGTGTTTGAGGAAATGACTTGTAAAGCAATTGCTGGATCGTCTAGTGCACATAAATCAGCCTTGTGATTGGAATCTTGAGTAAAGATGTGCTGAAATAGTGGTTAATGTGGTTTATGTGCTGGTCAATAACCAGCCGCAGCGTTGCTGCAAGATGATGTTGGTAGTTTCTGAAAGACTGTGATTTCCTCCTATATTCCAATGGCCTGATTTTCAGAGACATTACCTACATTTTGTCTTAAAATTTCTAAGAACTTCAGTTTAGTGATGTGGGCTGAAATTTATAGTGCATTTGTGTCAACATGTGACGGGGATGATTGTGACAGGTAACTTCTTTCGTTTTGAGAGAATTTTGAGTGGACTTTTTATTATTTCTACAATATAAACCAGGAATATTTTATTATGTAGAAGGTTTTGATGTTCCTTTTAGTTTCATTGAAAACCTTTTTCTCTGGCATCGTTGGTTCCTCATCTTACCTGTTTAGTTGTCCTTTGTGGTTTGGGTCAGCTTGAACTAGAAGAGCGGTGTCTGAGAGTTTCTCCTAGGAAGTGAATCTCTCTGAGTTCCTTCTTATGCTGCTGGCCATGGTCAGGGTTTCTTGTAATTCCACCATAGAAATGAAGTGGCCTGGGGAATTCAGAAATGGACCAGGGCCATCATGATTGCTTGGTCCAGAGGCAGCAGCAATGACACAAGCCTGATAAACAAGAACAGGATAAATGGTGGAAAGAAGGATTTTAAAAATGCAACTGTCTTGTGTTTTGAATAGAGCAAAGTTTTCTATTATCCCATATGAGTGTGTTGATTCTAGCAGAAGAAAGAAGATAGCACAGATTCAGAAATTGCTTACACAGTAAGCTTAAACTATATATGTATTTCTTGTCTCTTTCCATTAGTGTCTCAAAATACTACAGGGTTTTCCAAGACTGGGATCATGCAGGCTTTCCAAAACAAGAAGAGAAAATGGTATCAGATGTCCTCTGTTGCTTTATTTATCTCTATTTTTTTTTCCTTTTTTGGGGGGAAGGGTGGGAGCAGTTACTGATTTATATCAGAAACTTCCGCTTTGCCATTGACACATTTTTAGGAGAAAGACAGGATATTAATAGTATAATATGGTATAAAACATCACCCAAGATTTGGGATCTCGTTGTTCCAGACAAAAAATAATTTTCTTTATTTTCGTGATGGTGGCTGAGGCATTGAATAATGAAATTCTATTGCCCCACCATAAAATTTTTTGTTCTAGCTTCACCTGAGTAGACACGTTTGTTGCAGAAAACTTCATGACTGATGTTACAGTGGGTGTATAGGGACTTCACTGAAAAATTAAGGTGTCAAAGATGATAATGGGAAGTAGTATTTTCTATCTGTAAAATTAATGTAGGCATTTGAGCTTCATCATTCTTCTCTAATGGTATTTTCTTTCCCCCATGAGGCCTCTAAATAGCTATCCATGATATTTTGTTCAGAGTTGAGAATATCTTTGAAATTTCAGCTGAAAATAGCTGTAGATGGGATAGTCTTTAAAACACAGGATATATGTCCTTGTTCATGTGGGTGGAAGTTACTGATGCTTTGTTTAAAACAAACAAGCGAAAAAACCCCCCAAACCAACCAAAAACTGACAAAAACTCCACACTCACTACACCCCAACCAAACAAAAAACTATGCCCTCTGATTCTGCCCCCAGGTGTTGCTATTACTGTTGAAATTAGCTGTTGGATGCTAGTGATGGAAGATAATATATATCTAGTTTAGGATGTATGACCTAAAGTTGCTTTTTAAGAATGTTAAACATTGAGTGCCAGGTCATTGCTGTTTTATGGAAGCTCTTGTGCAGAACCAACCTTGTGATTTTGCATCTGATGCATATCTCCGAGGAGCTATATAGGCCCACCAATTGCTTTCAAGTTGTTTGTGGGTTTTCTGGGCTTTTGGGTTTTTTTTTGTTTTGTTTTGTTGATGACAGAGCAGGTTTTTCAAGATTCAAGCATAGTTTTTTTTCATAACAGTAAAGACTTTGTACAAAAAAAAAAGAAGAATCTTTGTAAGTGTTTCAAAACACAAGTCTGGTCTCCAAGGTAAATCAGAGCTGTAGCACAAAATATTTCAGTGTAACTACCACATGGATATTGTGATTGCTTGCTGGTTTTTTTGAATAATGAATTTAGCTGCATGTCTTCCTAAATAAACACAGGTTTGCTTATTCAAATATGTTGTATGCTTATTCAGACATGAAGTAAAACTAACCATGTTATTAAATGAACATTCATTTTTATATGAGTATTCGCCATCCAATATTTGCCTTTGCTCACACAAGATACAAGAATAAAATTAGGTCTTAAATCTTCACCCTAGTCATCCCTGGGAGAAAGATGGATATCAAAGTAGCATTGCATTAAGTTCACCAAATGCACACTGTGATGAACTGAGGAGAAAAGGCAACTTCCAAAGTGAAGAACAGCTTTGCAAGAACACTTTGAAAACATTTTCCAGTTCATTGAAAAAGTAACTCACACCTTAGAGCCCTAGTAACACCAAAAGGAGTGAATGGACTTAAAGCTAAGATCTTAAACTTTGCCTGGGTGTTAACAGCAAACTTCAAAAGTTACAGAGAGAACTATCTATTTTGTTTGAAAGAAATACAGTTGATAAGTTTCATATTCTGCGTTAGCTGTGATGTGCAACCAATTTGAAATAGTCCCTATATACAGACATAGTATATGCATAGTTATATATAACACGTTATCCAAGTGCATATATTTGTTTATATGGATACATATTTCTGTAAGATGCTGTGGTGGTTTAGCCCCTGCCGGGGTCTGAGACCACGCGGCCGCTGCCCCTCCCCCACAAAGGGAGTGAAATACAAAGCCCCAAGACTGAAATAAGGAAAGGTTTAATACAACAATGCAATAGCAACACAACCAACAACAACAATAACAATAACAGTAATAGTGATAGCAATGAACAGAGCAAAATAGCTACCAAATACAGCAGTGGGAAGCACGATGTACAAAACCACGAGTGCACCGCGCTCCGCGCCAGGAAAATGTGACCTGCCAGGATGTGACGTCCGCATGGTATCTGAATAACCCGGCTAGAGCTCCCCCCCACTGCTGGGGAAACTTAACCCTATCCTGGTTAAACCAGGACAGATGCATATCATAAAGCAGTAACTAGATTGGAAAAGAAAAAATATACTTAGTATGTGTAGTTGTAGCTAGTAATTGCAGATTTCTTCTTCCCATACTCTGAAGCAGTACAGTACTGCATCCACAGCTAAGCCGACAGGCAGGACTGCCTATGTCTCTTGCACAGTCACCCTCTTTACTGGCAGTTTGTTTAGCAGGGGACTTGCTATTCCTCAGTGTGCCTGAGGTCTTTGGAGTGCTCACCCTTACTCTTTGTGTACTTGCTTGGACAGTTATGGCAGCACCACCACCAGCTTGGTTGTACATATTGTGGACTGAGAATGTCAGTGTTTCCTGCCCTGGACAGCTCTTTTCCTTTCAAAACTCTTGAGTGGAGGATCTTAGCTAGTGTAGCAGCTGTGCATGTTTCCCATAGGAGCTAGAACAGCCTTTTACTTGCCTCACTCCAGTCCCTCCTGGTAGCTGGTGTTTGGGACACGCTGTTCCCACCCCAGCAGCTGGTGGCCAAGACCTCCACTTGCTCCTGTAGCTCACACCACAAGCCAGGGCTTCTGCACCCCAGTTTGACTCCTGTTGCTGGCCCAGTGTCTTGTCCTCTTGTGCTGGTCTCATGAGCAGCTGGCACTTAGTCCTTGCAGCACACACCCCTGCACAGGATAGGATTTCAGAAGAAGCTAGGACAGACCACCATGATGAGGCACAGGGCTCAGTCAGACAAACATGCTGACTGGCCTGTCTTATGTGCAGTTGGCCCCTTCTACAACCCTTTATGTTTGTTCCCCAGTCCCCTTCACCTTCACATGCCCTCGTCAGCTGATGTAGTTCCACACTCCCTCCTCCAACACCCTGGACCCTCAGATTTGAATGCTTATCAGTTGCAAAGTCCTGATTTGCCCATAGTTCCTGACCAGGTTTGTTTCTTGTCTTTGTCATGTTTGTCTATTTTGTTTATAGCTTCTCCTTTTTCTTTATCATCCCATTTGACAAGGTCCTCTATCAGATAGTTTTACTGAAAGAAGCACTTCCATGTTCCCCATACTCTTATCAAGATGTGAGACTGAGCAGGTTTGGTTCTTGTTACTGCCTTCCTCATTGTTTGTTCGTTAGATTTGTGTACCTGCGTGTTCTTCCCTATGGCTTCTCCCTCTTCCTGTTATCCCTTTTTGCATTGAAAAGATCTTGCTTGAGGGAGCAGATAGTCTTTTCTTCCACTTAACCTTACAGTGGTCATCAGAAGCTTTGTGTATGTTAATTTGCCTTGTATGAAATTAGAAAGGAGCAAAGAAATGTAAGCCTTTCTGGGTAAAAGTTGAGTTAAATATACAAATACACATATATAGAGAGAATTCTGTTGCTGGTTAATTTATAAGATTACAAAGTTACTGAAAGTGCCGTGGTGACATCCCCGTAAATGTCAGAGATACCAAGAAAATATCTGAATTAAAAAGAAAAAGGAGGCTTTGAATTATAGAAAATAGTTAACAGCCTGTGCAGTGTCAAGAGCACATAATGATTGTGAATCAAAGGAGAAGATGAGTCACCTTGACATTATCAGGTTTAGACATCTTGTGGAGAACCTACTCTGATGTTTTTTGACCTTTTCAGTTTCATTTAATTGTACTATATATGACATTGGTGGTGTAGAAATAAATACGGCTTGCATCAGTGGTTGTTATAGAGACAAGACAGGTAAGATGAGAAAACATGTGTTTTCTTTCTGCTGTTCAGACTGCTCTTTTAGAAAAAGCAACAGATGGTGCAGCCTCTTAAAATTAACTTGTGATGGCCCTTTTTCGCTGATAATTACAAATTTTTGTTATTTGCTTTATTTGAAATCTGTGCTAGAAATATTTGATTTAAAGTATTTTATTTATATCTTCAGTAATAGATGAACGGGTTGCATTGTATGTTGTCTTGATTTGGTTAATTATTGTGGAAGAATATTCATAGAATAATTTCATGTGCTACTTTTCATCATTGTTAGTGGAGGGAGGAGTTTTTGCAAAGGCATTTGAATAAAATCCTGCCAAATCTGGACTTCCCTATAAATTTTCGACAAGCTGAATTTTGCATTTGAAAGTGTCAGGAATTCTAGATGAACTCATCTAGCTCATCTTGTTGCAGAATAGTTTAACTTTAATAAGAAATCAGTTAATTTGTATAATTGTATGTTGTATTTAATTTCCCTAAATGGATAAAACCATTATGCAGAGAAGGAGCTCTTTTTGTATCACGTACACCTTCCAGTTTTTCCTCTGGTGCATCCCAGTGTCACTTCAAAACCTTCTCATTCATGGCAATTGCCAGGGTTTCCACTTGAAGGTCCCGTGGCATTTTTATAAGGTTCTTTGAATTTCATGTAGATGTCCATCCCATGAAAAAGACAGTTATGCAATGCCAATTAGTATAGTTGTGGGTTTCATTGTCTTTCAGGATCTCTGCTTGCTTTTGCCTGAGGATTTTGCAATGTGCAAAATCCACAGAAGCCTGGTCTGCTTTACTGACAACCAGTAATGTGCAGTGAGCAAGGGCTGGATGTGCCTTTCCCCTCTTTCTTTCCCCACCCTATATTCCTTTAGCCACTTGTTATTCAAATAAATTATTACAGGAAGACACTGACATTTTAATACATTAAAAATGATAGTTTGAAAAGGGATCTAATTCTGTGTTATGTTTAAAAGCACCTTGTGTTTAAAATTCAATTTTTTCTTTTTTCATTGATTGAAAGGACATGTGTTTTTGAATTATGCTGAAAAACCAGTTCCTGTTCTGTTTTTATGAAGAATGATTACCTTGACTTCAGTAAGGCCTTTGACACCGTTTCCCACAGCATTCTCCTGGCGAAACTGGCTGCTCGTGGCTTGGATGGGCACACGCTTTGCTGGGTGAAAAACTGGCTGGATGGCCGGGCCCAAAGAGTTGTGGTGAACGGAGTTAAATCTGGTTGGCAGCCGGTCACGAGTGGTGTCCCCCAGGGCTCGGTTTTGGGGCCACTCCTGTTTAACATCTTTATTGATGATCTAGACGAGGGGATCGAGTGCACCCTCAGTAAGTTTGTAGATGACACCAAGTTGGGTGGGAGTGTTGATCTGCTCGAGGGTAGGGAGGCTCTGCAGAGAGATCTGGACAGGCTGGAGCGATGGGCTAACGCCAACTGTATGAGCTTCAATAAGGCCAAATGCCGGGTGCTGCGCTTTGGCCACAACAACCCCCAGCAGCGCTACAGGCTTGGGGAGGAGTGGCTGGAGAGCTGCCAGTCAGAGAGGGACCTGGGGGTGTTGATTGACAGCCAGCTGAACAGGAGCCAGCAGTGTGCCCAGGTGGCCAAGAAGGCCAATGGCATCCTGGCTTGTATCAGAAATAGCGTGGCCAGCAGGGACAGGGAAGTGATCTTACCCCTGTACTCGGCACTGGTGAGGCCACACCTCGATTACTGTGTTCAGTTTTGGGCCCCTCACTCCAAAAAGGACATTGAATTACTTGAGCATGTCCAGAGAAGGGCAACGAAGCTGGTGAAGGGTCTGGAGCACATGTCGTACGAGGAACGGCTGAGGGAACTGGGGTTGTTTAGTCTGGAGAAGAGGAGGCTGAGGGGAGACCTCATTGCCCTCTACAGCTACCTGAAAGGAGGTTGCAGAGAGCTGGGGATGAGTCTCTTTAACCAAGTAATAAGTGATAGGACAAGAGGTAATGGCCTCAAGTTGCGCCAGAGAAGGTTTAGACTAGATATTAGGAAGTATTTCTTTACAGAATGGGTAGTTAGGCATTGGAATGGGCTGCCCAGGGCAGTGGTGGAGTCCCCATCCCTGGAGGTGTTTAAGAGTAGGGTGGACATAGTGCTGAGGGATATGGTGTAGTTGGGGTCTGTCAGTGCTAGGTTAATGGTTGGACTGGATGATCTACAAGGTCTTTTCCAACCTAGATGATTCTGTGATTTAGTTAACATGTATGCCTCCTCTGTGCCTGTTCAGGTGAAGTGAGATATCTTTAACTTAAGCATAGGCAAAAACTTTTTTACTGTGAGTGTGGTCAAACACATGAACAGGTTGCCCAGAGAGGTTGTGGAGTCTCTGACCATGGAAGTACTCAAAACCTGACTGGACATGTCCCTGAATGACTGGCTCTAGGTGACTTTGCTCTGAGCAGGGGGCTTGGACTAGGTAATCTCCAGAGGTTGCTTTCTACCTCAGCCATACTGTGATTCTGTGAAATTTGTAGTATTTATGTATCATTACTGGCAAAAAAAAAAAAAAAAAAAAAAAATCTACTGTAATTTAAAAAAATCCTCACCACTTGATTTATTGAAAAGTTGTTTATAACTTGTAAGACAAGAAAAACCCTAGGTCATTCTACTTGTATTGGATCTGCCATACCAATGAAGAAAATACAAAACACTTACTTTCTTCTGTTGGTAGCACTCAGTAGGATTCTTTACCATAATTTGTTCAGCAGGAACTCAATAACTATTTTAAGACCTATGAAATATGTTAATAAAAAAAGTAGAGCACCTTTTTTATAAGTTGGTTTTGTGTATTTAGAAGGAGTTGAGTAAGTTTGGGTTTTTTTTCCACTTTCCACTGGAATTTATTTTAAGAAGTATTATTTGACTTGCTGGTTCATAGACAAGTTCACCCTTAGATCAAAACAATATTTCTTTTAAAATATTATATATAAACCTCTTTTATCACAGTTTTAGTCATTAAATCCATCAATGTATAGTGCATTGGCGCATCAATTCAAAACTAGCACAACAGACCTAATATATTTCCATCTGAAAACTAGTAAATAGGTCTTAAGTTGAGTGGAATCACCTTAAATGTCTTGGAGGAGACAAGATGCTTAATTTTTGTTTCTCTCTAACTGTGATGTATTTTTGGTGAATAGATAACTTTTTTTTCAAAGCAAAAAATTTAGACCAGCTTAAAACTGCTATAATCACAAGTTCTTGGTGACATTTTCTGTGTAGGTTATGAAAACATTTTCCCCCTATTTAGACATAAAAATGTGGAGCATCATTCTTGGCAGATACCAGGAGGGCACTGGCACAGTTTTGCTGTTTCTAGAGTACTAAAGCATAATTTTAAGTCTCTCTTGCTGCTTATCAGAATTAACTGCAGTGTTTACTTGAGATTTTTTATCAACTGTAGCAGTGTTCATGTCCGGATCTGATGCCGATATTTTGACTTGGGGTACACCAAGACTTATTACTGTCATTGTTGTGTACACATGTATCTTACTGCTGTAGTATATAACATAAATTAAACACTACACTGAATGTGTTTTTACCAGTATAATTAAAAATATTTTTAATTACAAATAAACTTTTGAAATAAAGGCTAATACTCAATGTAATCTTGGTCTATCATTTTAGATAGCATTAACATTAAAAAAAATTTAGTGTATGTTTTTATGAGATAATACTGAATAGTAAAGGAATCTAATGCTTATTTTTCCCTTTGTTTTTATTTATTCAGTGGAACAAGTTCCTGTGGAGCCCTACAACATTCCACTGTCTCAAGCTGAGGTGCTGCAGACAGGCAGTGATGTGACACTGGTTGCTTGGGGCACTCAGGTCAGTAAGGCTCTTACTAGCTATTTGTCATCCAGCAAAGCCTAGGCTAAAGGTTAGGTGATGTTTGAATAGTGTTGCATTTGCATTCAGGGTCAAATGCAAGGCAATAAACCGTGTGCATCTTCCATCACTGTATGCTTGAATAAATGATTGCCAGTGTTTATATGAAACCTGATTTTTATTGTGTAAGATTTTACTAATTTTTGGTTGAAGCTGACTCTGGAAATGTGGAAGAGGTACCTGTGCAGGAGGTTAATGATTTGTCTGTGATTATGAAAAGTAAAAATGGGACAGTGAGATGTGACTGAGGAAGGCAGTGGGAAAGGAGAGTTCAAAATAGTATGCTGAAAGAAAAGTATAGATTTTTACTGCATGATTTTAAAAAGTGCCGTCTGGGGTCTCCTTTATACAGAGAGTTAAAATCCAGTGAACATTTAATACAAATAGGGATTGATATAGTTTTGATTCTAACAGTTACATTTCAAAGCTGTTCAAGAATATGATTGGACACCCCTCCTGCCCCCAAATTAAGATGTGCAAATATTGAAAAATCTAGTAAAAAAACCCCCACATGTTCTTTCTCAAGAATTATAGAAAAGAAATTTAAGTCTAGTTTGGAATTTCCAGCAAAATCTTTTTATTGCCTTTAACCTATAATTAAGAAAATTGCTATTTTCCTGGCCTAATTATATCTGAGAAGCTTTTAGAGGAGGGATTGTTAGAACTTTCATCACAAGAGTATTGAACTGATCTCTGTGGTTGTGCCTTTTTCTTTCCCTTTCTGTTTGAAATCTGTCATTTTCAGTGCTTTTCTGTGATAGTTTCCTTGTTCTCAGACTACTTGATCTCCTTTATATCTATGGTTGTTCCTATTAGTCTCTGATACTTTTCATTGGTATTATGTACTCCTTCAATATCTTTACTTGTACTTGTTTCTCCAGCAGAAAACATTTTCTGTAATTCTCCCTGTTCCCTTTTGAAAGTGCAGATTTTTGGTCCATTTGGATGAAATTTTAGTGTTCATCATATTCCCAAAAATTGTATTGATAAAGTAATGGCTTGAAAACTGTCTATGGAGATTTAATAATAGACGGTGTTCAACCAGTAGGCAGTAGTGCAGAGGGGACTTGGAGTGACATCCTTCAAAAAAACTGTGTGCTTTGGAGCTTGGAAAATGTAGGCCAAATGTTCAAGAGAGGCGGTTCTTTTGATGTGAATAGTAATAGAACAGATGTGCAGCCCTAATCCAAATTTAGGAGTTGACCAAACCACGGGTGTGGCTGTATAATCCAGCATGGGGATACATGTTTAGCACATACGCAGTAAATCCACATGTTCTGGATGTGTCAGGCTTCTGCAGATCAAATATGTTCAGTGAGTTTGTGCTGAGGGTGTTTGCAGGCTGTGTATGTAAACTTGGAACTTGATTGCTAAATGTGCAACCAATCCAGAGTTTATTGTCAATAGGCAGAGTGATTGCACGTACTCGCTCGTTACTTCTTGTATGATTTCAGTTGTTAGGTAGTTGCTTGGCAGATGCTGCTCTGGTGGGGTTGCCTGATGCTTGTTTTCCTGGGTGGTACTATTGAGGAGCAGTAAAAGCTTTTAGTTCCTCTCCAGTTCTCAGTGTTTTATGGTCATTAACTAATACTTACCACTGTGAACTAGGTAAACATCCTCACTTACACATCAGAGAAATAGCAAAAACATCCATCCTGTGTGTCATGTTTAAAGTTCTCAAACCCTCTTATTACAGCCACAGATGTATTAGAAGTTTAAACAGAAACACTGCAAGCTATATTTTCTTTTTATTATTACTACACCTGTATTGATTTACCTTTTAAAACAGTCCTTTGGTGTTTAGCTATTCATATTTGCATTATGTAGATACATTTTTAAATCCTTAATCATCTTATTTCAGCATAGATTTTTTTCTCTATGTAGAATTTAATACTGCTCTCTGACTCTCAGGCAACTGACACTGCCTGACCGTGTCCATATTATTAAGTTTTGTTTCCTTCCAGACTAAGATGACCTCATCCAAATTGCTTGTTGGGGATCCTCCAACCCCTTACCTATGCCTAGAAGTTGCTCGATGGAGGTCACCTGCCTCAGTCCAAACCTGTATTATGAAATGTTCTAACAATAAGGAAAATATCAGAGTTTATTGACAACATACCAAGAAATTATTTTTTTACCCTCATATCTCATGAACAAATACTTTTTGCTGAGATATTTGTGGAGGATAATCTGAGTTGTTGTCATAACACTTGTTATTTTCCATGTTGGAGCATTTGCTTGCTAATGTTTGTTTTAGGGAAGCCAATGCTTACAATACGTTTCACTTAAGTGTTGTATAACATAATGTCAAGATACAGTTTTGAATGTATGTAGTATTGCTTTCTTTTCTGTTCATATAACATACCTTATGAAAAGGATGCTAATAGATGTGGATTGTTTTACATCTACTTTGATGCACTTAACATACGCTGTTAAATACATTCCTTCACTGGTGGATAGTGAGTAACGTATTCTAATTCAGTACAAGCCTCTTGCTAGAGGGGAATACTTTTCTGTTTTAGTAAAATGTTAATTATAATAATCGGATTATGCAACATTTGTAATGTTGGTGTTAAACTGTGGTGGAAGACCAGTGAATGGTCATATTATCATATTAGTGCCAATATGCTTTGGTTGCGAGGGTCAGGACTGGATGGTTACAGGTAACTTTTTACATGGTACTTACTATCTCTCCTAACTTTTCATAAGATAATTCTTTGGAGATGATCACTTGATATTGCACTTTCAGTAAATTGTAGTAAGTGTAGTTACTAGGGCCAATTTTGAATGTGCGTAATGCTTCTTGCAGGATTTCATGTGACTGCTACTTCAAAATACATTTATCTGATATATTTGGGTCTTAGCTTAGTTACAGTCCTAAAAAACCCCTATCCTAAACCCCAAACTCACTAAAAATATAAAATAGTGAGGCCTGATACTGTTCACTGAAAGATACTTTTCTAGAAAACAACAGTTCTGTGATTCTTCATTAAAGTTAGTTTTTGAAGTGGTGCTAAAATGCTAGGAATAATATAAGTAGTGAATAAGAAGAACGAACAAAGTAGTAAATGCTTATTAGTTTATTGAATAAAAAGGTTTCTGATAAACATGCAGGTAATATGTTAAATCACTGATTGTATTTTGTATGCATAATTTAGAATATCTTAAACAAATTAAATGTTTACTTGGTGATAATACATTGCCTTTTCAGGTACACGTGATCAAAGAGGTGGCAGCGATGGCTCAAGAAAAGCTTGGCGTGTCCTGTGAAGTTATTGATCTGAGAACCATCTTACCCTGGGATACAGAGACTGTTTGCAAGGTAAGGAAATGGACCAAACATTTTGCTTTAGCACTGAACGAGAATAATGTTTCAGGGTTCAAAATAATATTAGAATACATGTTCTTTGCATTGCAGCAGAGGGCAGGATTTAATCAGACTTGTGCCTGAAAACTGCTTTTCCATGATTTCTGGCTCTTTCTATCAGCTTTGCTGTCTTTGGGTCTGAAAAGATCAGGTGAAGTCTTTTATCTTTTTTTCCTGTTGTTTTACACCAAGACCTTTATCTAGTTTTAGGTCTGCAGTAATGTGCCTTAGTTTTGTTTATCCATATTTCTGGAAATAAATGTTTTGATTTAAGGTATGTGAATTCTTGGGCTGGGGAGAAAAGGCAGCATTTACTATTCTCAGACTATCTGGTTTGAAATTCATGAGTACTGTGAAGTCCTTGTCTGCTCTGTGAAAGTCTTTGATATTGCAAAGAATTTCTTTCAAAGCACTGGGCAGCTGCAACTAGAATTTGAATTTTCATATACTGAGAAACCATAGGAAGTGGTTATTGTGCTTACATACATCTTGGTCTGCTTACCTTCCCTTGCCCCGTACTGCTTTTTCTTGAGCAGCTAAGAGCTATTGGGAGGAAAGAACTTAAAGAAAATAGAAGGGAAAGTACTTCCCAAAAGTCTTTGTAAATCTAAGAATCCCAAAAGTGCCATTTGGGAAATTAAAAAAAAACCCCACCAAACAAACTGGAGGTCATTAAAGCAAAACCGTGTATCTGGAAAACTTAATTTCCCCCCTCCCAATTGTTATCTAACATTTTTCCTGTTCTGAATTAGCAATTTTTTGTGTGCATTATTTAGAGTGCCTGTAATACTTTTTTTCCTTCATTTTTCACTTACCCATTTGATGAGGTACTTTTAATGTTGTAAATACATGAATAAACTTAGATTCTGTAAAATAAATGTTAGTGTTGCTGCTTTGGGAGCACTCATAGACAGGTCTTTTCCATAGCTACCTCATAAAAATTAGTCTGAAGTCTCTTCCATGAAACCGTTTTTTCTCAAACTACTTGAGAACTATGAGAGAAGAGCTGCTGCCAGATTGCCATCCAACAGTACAAAGGCTGGTGAACATGGTTTTGGACTGCAGTGCTCTGAAAGGTTCTGCAGGTATCTTTGTCTTTGCATTATTTACAGCATTAACAATTAGAGCATAGCCAAAGGTTTACCCCTCACTTCATGGTAATGGCTCCCTTGATTTAAGCTTGAACAAGTGTGGGTTAGCAGAATGCTTGTAGCTTCTACTAGAGCTGCGAGTTTCCTTAAGCTGGCAAATTCACGGTCCTGTAGGACCATGGCTAACAGCTCATTGGGTCCTAATTCAATCTCTGCACACTAGCTCATTTTATGCTGCTGATCAAATTACTCTGAAACTTGAGAGATGTCTGCAGCTTAGTTAACTGAGGCCTAATAATTGTAGTGTACTGAGTTAAGATAACCATAGGGATGAGAAGAGCCATGGGCTTGAAAAAGGTGTGTGATTCCACCAAGTAGCTTCTCTGCCTGCAGTTTCTAATTTCAGGCAATATGGTATCGTATCTACAGCTAAGTCAGACTGTACAGATGTTTAAATAGGGCAGATCAGGCGCACCTCATTATCTGACTCTATATATTTGGAGTATCTTGTGTAGGTACGTGTTTTGTGATTCTGTAGTTACTCAGTAAGGGGCTTGCTCTTGGTCAGGTAAAGTATAAACATATTAAGTGTGATAAATGGGAAGATGAGCCATTGGTCTGCTACTCTATGGCAAAGCTTGTAATTCTCCACAGTATGAATTTTACTGTTATGTTTGTCTGAGGGACTGCCAGTGGGACTGGACGGAGCAGATTATGGGAGGAAAGATCCACATTGGGCATCTGCTATTGGCAGTGTCCTACTGTCCGGTTGTGGATGTGTAACAAGTTGTGTACTTACATGTATAGCGATGTGTTGCTTCATATAATTTTGATCTTCTCAGTTGAAGTGTTCTCAGTGTTTGTTTGCAGTGTATTTCATGTTACTTGGATGTACTTTCTAGCTGTAAAAAACGAAATGTGTTGAGTAGTCATCAATATAATGAGAAACTTTGGCAGTAATAAATGCTTTACAGTCCCTTCTGGACAAGTAAAATTATTCCATTTTTTTGTAGTTAAATTTTTTTCCTTCTTTAAAGATATGAGCTGTCATTCTATGAAAACAAAGCATCTCTTCAAAAGAGCAGTTAAGTCTGTTTTGTTGGATTGGACCTGCACTGATACGCTGTCAGGAAAAAATGCAGCTGTGCATAGGAAGTGCAGAGCTTTAGTTGTACAGTGTTTCACAAATCTGTACTTTAAAAATAGATATTCCATGAAGATTTTCAGCTTATATTCCATTCTGAACATCTTTTAAGGTAACTGTGGCATACATAAAAAGATGGAACAGATAGACCTGTTGCTTTAAATCTGTTAGTTTAATTTTAAGAATTAGAATTATTTCAAGAGAAATACAGTGCACATTGGCTAGGCAGTTTATCTGTTTATTATAATAAATACCAAATAGTAAATATTTTTAGCATTGCTCTCATGTTAGTATGGCTGTAGGCTGGCCAGTCGGAAGGGAGAAATGTTAAATTATCTACTTCTGTAGATCTTGTTTGTTTTGCTCAGCTGAAAATAATTAGTGGTTTACATTTTGTACTATGCGACACTGAAACTTAACTTAATTTGCATCCTAGACAGCTTTTAAGGTAATTGCCAACATAAATAGAAGGATTCAAACTATAGTTGTAGCTGCTTGCTGTAACCTCATCCCAAGAGGAACTGCTTGGTGCAGCTGTTGCAGATGACAGTGGTTTACAGGGTCAGTTCTGGTGACAGGACTTGTTATTCTGTTCCTCAGATGCTAGTGTCAAGGACCAAGAGACTGGTAGAAAAGTTAGCCATGACAGAGAAAATCCTTGGCTGTCCACTGGCCTGCTTAAGTCCTCTTTGCAGGCTGTAAATGATAATGGTATTGCTTTTGCTCCAGTCCAACCTATTTATACGCTCGTCAGCTCTTGCAGGCTGCGCTTTGCCTCAGACTATTACTTATGTCGGCCTCCATAAATCTCAGGCCAAGTTTTTATGTTTTTTCTTGTCTTACATATGTGTTTGCAATATGTCTTATTATCATCACGTCCTGTTGCACACAAGAAAATTATGGTGCATGTGATGCGCTGCAACCTTATGGCTGTTCTGCTGGTGCTGGGATGCGTGGTCCTCTGCTGCTGGGAATCTGTGCTGTTATCTTATTGGAGAGCAGGACTTTGGGTTTTGATGTAAAAACACATCCCTTGGTTTTACTGCTGAGAGTGGTGTCTTTTGTGGTCAGAACAGACTGTTATTCTAGTCCTTGGCCTGCTGCTCTTTCAGTCCTTGCACACGTACATCTCTGTTCACATGTCTTCATGCCAAACTTAACATACCTGTTACAATTCTCCACGTTGTTATGATTTCCCTGTCTGATGGCTCTTTCTAGAAGGCAGGGACCCTTATCTAGCTTCTTGTAGGCTCTGTGATTGTTCCTAATCATGTGCCTAACATTAGGGTTACCTATGTTCCATATGGGTCAGTGTCATGAGACTTTATTAAAGGAATCAAATTTTACAGAAGTTGTATGCGTTTGCCAGTCTAATATGTTTTATTCTGCAGGCTTATTTTATTCTTATGCTTACCCAAGGAATGCTGCATTTTTATATAGAAATATTTCTGTGAATTTTCCTTGTTAGTCTATGTAATTTTTAAACAAAGCCAAGGAGCCTTCATGGTTGGTGTGGGGGAATGAGCAGGCCTCATAACCATAAGTTAATTGTTACTGTCTTTAGCAATGATCTAACTTTAACACTGAAGTTTTCAATGAAGCTTTTTAAAAATGAGATGCTTTACTTAACTGGAAATATATGCAACTTTAAGACTAATTTGACAGCTGTGGTGTAGGCATGAAGAAGGATGAGCTGAAACAGCGCTTTGGAGATGAGCAGTAATATGTCAAAATTTTCACTGCAAATCTAAATGCTTAGTCTGCTTTCTGTAGCTGTTTCTATGTAGAAAATTATGTCATCAAAATACATATTTCATAAAACTATGAGAAGTCATACTTCACGACTGCCACCAGAGGCCTCTTTTTAGCCAAGTTAAGCAGCTGCTTTGACTGCATTGTTCCTTTGAACATTTTTATGGATAGCCCTGAGTGAAACCGAAATAGTGAACATAAATAAAAATGGCTGCATAATTTTATATTTATATTGTTTAATTATCTAAATATGATACAGTATGTATAAATATTAACTGTACAGTTACTATAATCAATAATATAAATAATACATTAAATGCATAGTATATAAATATAAGCATTATATATTATTATTTATAATATTTCCTTTGCATTTTTAAGATGTTGAGATTATATTCAGTTTTGAAATAGGTTAGCATTGTCATCTTCATGAGAAAGAGATGAGGGTACATCTGCCTGGAGCATACTGCCATGAGCTTTGAATAGATCCCAGCAGTAACTGAAACCTTCTTTTTGGTACAGTTCCTGGGATGGGTAAACGTGCAAACAGAGGCTAGATTTTTCTTTTGTGAATCTTCATATGTGTAAGAACAAGTACTGAAGTTTGAGCTAGTTATAATAGCTCATAGAGCTATTCCAGAGAAAGGATATCTCCTGAGGGTCATTCATCCTAGGTGTTTCAGCAGCCTGTTTTGGAATAAGATAAATTGGCCTCTGGAAATGTCTTGGTTTAAAAGTTTAAAACAAAAAAGTTAAGGGAACCCTGAGTGCAGTGTAAAGTCAGGTGAGATAAATTGCACCCTCATTGTATAGCTGAGAGATGACACCTACTGCTGACAGAAAGGAAATAAGTAGTTGGCCTGTTAAAAAAATAATCTGACATCTCTTTACTAGAATAAAAGCAAAGAATCTGTGTGTGTGTATATTTATAAAAATATATATTTTTTATAGGCTTCATTACTATTTAACTTGGGAAAGGTTCTTGTGAAAGAAAGATGTCCTTCCTTACTTAAAGGCAGTAGATACAAACAGTCCCTTGCCACTGAAAATTAATCTAGCCTGTTTCAAGATTCTCTAGCATTCTTAAAAAAAAAAAATCATTCCTGGTCTGGATCAAGAGAAATCATTGATTTTACAGGCTGACAGCTTAAAACGATATACAGGAAATATTTTAAGTCACATAAATTAGTTTAGACCTGTATTTTATACTTTGTTGCTTTTCACAGAAATCCGGACAGGTAAAAAAAATTAAAGTACTTGAAATGGAGTATATTCTTTAGTTGTCTATATTCAATCAGAATTTGTCATTTTGCACATATTTCAAACTGCTGAAACTGTGACTTCTGTGCATGTGTTGTTTGATAGGCTCAGTGCTGTGAAAGCTTGATGTGATGTCTCTACTGAGCTTTATATATGAGTTTTCATGTGCTTAGAAAACTAACTTCTGAAGTGATTATTTTTCTGAATTTTATGAAGTGTTTGTACCAGAGAAACATTTTAAAAAAGATTGACTTTTTGTTTTCTTTTGATAATGCAAAGACTTTAATATATCACTTGTTTTCTGGCTATATGCTTAGGTTTGAGCTAGTGTGCTTGTGTGTCATGATCACTTAAACTTGGACTGTTCTCAAAGGACTCATATCACACTGAAAGTGTCACTAGTTAAATCTGCTAGATTTTTATGCTTTTTGCACTGTAGAGCCTTTTAATAAAACACAGCATTCTGAAGATGAAGATGGGAATCCAGGACTATTTCCTTTTGGAGTGTGCCCTCCTTACAGGAGTGATCACATTCCCTTTGCTTTCTCTCTTACTATTGTCTGGTGCTTATTCTGTGCAATTTAGGGTAACAGCAACAATAGAATATGAGCAGGCCGATCTCCCAGTTTATCCCGTAATTTGATAACAAGGTCACACCCCAGGGAGATGGAAGATTGGATTGAAGAGCCCATGTGGTGACAAGGCATTGAATCCAGGTTTCTCCTCTTGAACATGGGCCCTTACCCTACCATCTCAAATTGAAGAGCTGAATAGCTCATAAGCCTTTGTACCCAGGGCCATGATACTTTGCTGTCAGTTCAATGTTAGCAGATTAGCAGTGTGCTCAAAGCACACTTCAGTTTCTGAAGGGTATAATTTGTTGTGGTTGCTTAGACAATGAATCCTGAAGGGCTGTATGTATGAACTGTGTGTTTAGGGTCTTAAGTAAGCCTTTCATCATGCCTTAGTTGAGAAGCTTGGATCTGCTGCAGACTTGATGCAACGATGTCCTAACCTCCTGTCATGATCTGTTTTGTGCCCATGTCAGGTTGCTTTTTGCTCTGTCTACATACCGTTGCAGTGTGATGGGATGTAGTGTGAGATACCTGGGTGGTTACATGTAGTTATTTTAGGTTGTTGACTTCAGCGAGTTTTTTAAACCTTTTTTTAGGCCATTTTTGTTCAGTCACCATAGCCACTTCAGCCATGTGGAAGAAATGCAGGATCTGAGTAGTGTCATATAGCTGTCCTTATTTATAGCTCTGTTCCTAAAAGGAAGAAAAATGGTTTTATTTATAATTCCTTTTTCATGATGGAAGTCGGAGATTACCATTATGGAGGTGGAAGCAAGCATTTTGCAAGGCAAGTCCATCAGCAGTTTACTTTTACTGAGCGTAGAAAGAATTTTATATACATTAAGACACACCCTGATCTGTAATCTTTCTAAAGCCTTTCACATGAAAAATGGAATAGATTGTACAGCTTGTACATGCATAGAGCTCTGGTATAGTGCTTCTGAATGAGACATGATGCAATTCTTTGTGCTTTACTCCTAGAGGATTGAAAGTGAATCCAACGTCAACTCCCAATTTGTAGCTGAATAGATCAGCATAAATGGTTGTGGTGTTACATGTTAGAAAAGTGACACAAGCTTGTTTAAAGACTGTGGGCTGCTGTTGCTGCTTCCTTAGGAAATGTAACAGCGAAGGCTGTCTTTAGATTACTGAGCTTCTTGTCTATATATACATTCTCAAAGCACTGTGTAATTTCACGTGCCAGTGAAAAATTTGGTAAGACTTGTTTACTTTGACAATCTTCACTGATTTCTGACTAAAGGTCTTGCTTTATTCCCTGGGGCTGGAGTATGAGTGATCCAGCAGTTATGACTCAAAGGGAGAGGAGTTAGCTGTCCGTAGAGTGCATTACTTTTTTTGAGGGAGAGAATGCATTCCCTGCGCTTATTCAAACACCAGCATCCTATGTCTGTGTGTTTTATTCATGTATGAGGGAGTTGGGATCTCACCCTTTAAACCTTCAACTGTAAACACAAACACATGAAATAATGTGTTTCTCGACATACACTGCTGTTAACGAAACCTCGGCCTTGACTCCTGACTCTGCTGACTCCCCTGCTGTTGCATGTGCATGCAGACTTCTGGATTTTAGTGCAGCCACAGCAAAGATATCAATTCCTATCTGGGCAGGTAACACTTCCCTACTACTTGATTGATCAGCTGTGTTATTATTTGAAGGCTAAGGTGTCTTGAAGGGTGCTGCTCAAGAAACTGAAACATGAGATGTATATGAAATATCTATAAAATTTGTTACTGTATAACCTATGAAACTGTTCACATACCGTTTCTCCCTTTCAGAAATTAAGTTTTCAGACAAAATTTTTTTCCCTCCATTGTACTTAACAGATTTGCTTGGAAGCTTTGGAGAGATTAGGCTGTGTGGATTTTTCTGTCTATGAACTATTGGGTGGTGTGGTATTGATTAAAAAGCCAGTGGCACACTTCCCAGTGCTTCACTGGTCACATTCAGGGTAAAATTCTGTGGTTGTAGTGTTTTTTAATATTGAAATGCATGTGTTACTGGAAGTGGGAAATCTAGCTCAGTATTAAGTACTCTTAAGGGATTGTGCAAATTACTGTATTTTATTCACCCTGAATTGAGCCAAGCATGTTACTTAAACTTTAAATTGATTGGTATCAATCTGCGATTTTCACATTTGTAAGTGAAAATTTGCAAAAGTACATTTTTGTGCTTTTGTATGATTTAGAAGGCAAGTATTTGCCATGCATAATGATGATTTGCATTTATTACCTAATTAGTCATCCTAACTTTCTCTGAACTGTTGCTACTGTAGTGCAAAGAAATGCTGAGAATTATTCATTCATGACTTAGTAATAAAAGCACTGTGAAGTGCAGTATTAAGAGCTTGTGCGTTACTGTGAGCCTGGATAACGGAATTTTGCAAAAAAACAGCGGTGTCTTTGCAGAAACAGAGTTTATGGGTTGATATCAATGATAGTAATTCTGAAGTTGCTTCTTAAGGACACTGTACTACAGGCAAACGAAGGGGTGTATGTTCTTCTGGGCACTTGGTGTTCTGCAGACCTTCCCACGGCGGTCAGCATAGATGCTCGGCAGGCTGAATAAACATATGCCCTCTCATTGGAAAGAGCAAATCTGAGCAAGATAGAAAGCAGCCACACTGGGAACCAGTGGGTAATACAGCACTGGGGAGCAGTTTAGGGCAAACTCTGTGCCTTGCCTGTTTTCCATCGAGGCTATTTGATGGGAGCTATTTCTACAGTGTGTATTAGAGCTTTTTCCTTAAAGCACAGGTGGCATTTTTGTCAGCCATTGTCATTAAAGTGATTGAATATTTGTCAGTAGTAGATCCCTGGTGTCCTATACTTAACAGGCAGCATGTCCTAGCAGACCTGTTGGTCTACCAGCTTGTTGTCCCCATTCCTTTAAGTTTACTTCATCTAATTGGACTGTGAATAAAGGAAAATCAAGATCAGTGAGCTTGATGTGGTTTTTTTATACATTAACTGCACTCACCAGGCATAGAACTGTGCAATTGTAGCGCAGGTATCCTGGGATCAGATTTATGTTTCTTGGCTATCTGTTCTTGATCCTTTGCCATTTTACATGTTACTCCTTGGATTTCTTACTGAATGGATCTTGTACCTATAAAATGTGATTAAAGTTGTACTGCTTGCGTGATGACAGTTAACTTTGTCACTCTTTCCATAAGAAATTCATGTCTTTTGGTCTTATAGTTTCACATTGTTAGAGCATGCTGTGGACTGTTGCATGGCTTCCAGAAGCAGAACACTGGAACCATGCTTGTAGGCAGTCATTCTGAAGTTATGAGAATATATATAACCATTTTAGAAACCAGTTATTCACATATTTTGCTCTTCTGTATTTCAATAAAGCTTTGAATGGAAGCCTTGTTTGTTCCTATGCATCTTGTTGTTTCAGGGAAGTATCTCAAAGATGAGGCATTTGTGTATATACAGTTCTGTTTTCTTCTTTCTCCCTCCCAATATAAAAACAGTTCTCAACCTTTAAGTTACTGTGTCCAGTTTCCATGTATGTATTGATAAGTGGTACTTGAGAAATAGTCTGATTATTGAAAACCTTGATTAAATAGAGAAAAGGCATTTCTGTGTAGTTTCTGTTAACGTTGATGAGTATAGTGCTGATGATAAGGTCCATGAATTCCTCATAAAACCTTTTTCCTTTTGGCCACATTCTGTATTACAAGCTTCACATTTAAAGACACATGCAAATAAATGAGTAGTGGTGCATAATCTATAGTTAGAAGCTATTTTATAGCTCCAATATGTGTTTTTATTTTTTTTTTTCCATTGCAATTGGTGCTGATTGAATTCTAATGGAAGTTGGGATGAAGTTCCACAATGGTAATCATATATGAATCATTCTTCCACAGAGATAATTATTACTTCTTTACAGTATTGCGTTTCTTTAAATGTCTGTAGCTATTTATCCTGCTATTATCACTTTGTTGAGCCAGCTACTTTTTTAAACTATTTTTTTAGGATTCAGATGCTGTAGATTCTTATTATTTGTGCATTATTAACCTTTACCCTGAGACAATGAAGTTTTAAGTATTTCTGCAATAATTTTGTGATTTTTAGGATAATGTTAGAGTTTCAGATTCTAAGATTTAATCCGTTTTTTACTGAATTATTATGTAAAATGCATATGCATTTATTAATAGTATAATGCATTGTATTTGGCTTATTGTAAGTATTTTTCTTTTCACAGTGAGCTTTATGTGAAGGCAATCTGAAATGCTTGTAATACAAACATAGACTGCATAGACTATGTAGACTACAGAGATTTCCAAATGTAAAAATCTTGATTTAGTTTTTTTTAATAATAGGATCTTTGTTTTTAATGATATTTACTCATTAAGATATTTACCACAGGTCTTACAGCTGTACCTGGTCGATGACAGGCTAAATGCTGCCCTGATAGATACAGTTATTAAACTTAGTTTTCATTATGCTGTGACCTTTTCCAGTGCTACTAATGTGGGACTAGACAAACCATTTACCTTCCTTCCTGTCTTTGTTTTGTGCTAAAGAGCCTGTACTTATGGACTGCTTTCATTTTTGGTCTGCTACACAACAGCACTCGCCAAAATCAAAGGTTTTCATCTAAATAAACTCAATATATTCTACGATAACTTTTTTGTGAAGCTACTATGGAGTACTCCTGAAATTCTCCAAGTCTCATGAAATTTTTTAGCCTATTTCCCCCTGCAAATCTGTTGAGCTGAATTAATGCATGAAATCCTGAATGTTTGGTTACCTAATGGACTCATTATGGTTGAAAACAATTATTTTCTTGTGTATTATCCCATGTTATATTTTCTTGTTATGCACCTTTTGAAGGCTCTGACACACATTAAGACCTTTACCATGTTGAAATGTTTGATTTTCTGGATATATGTTAAGAAGTTCTTTGTTACTACTTTTATCAGATGGAGATTGAACTAATCTGAAAACCTTGCAATTTTCTTATTTGTATGTTCTTTGTATGTACCTTGCACTGTCCTGAAATTTATGATAATACTTCACATAATAATATGATAGAGTAGGACAGAATTTCTATGGACTTGGTGGACATTTTACTTTTGCATGTGGGTATAGGAAAACAAAAAAATTACTGTCCTGTAATGTCATGAAAAATATCCTAGAATGAGATGCATGGACTTTAATTATTGCATGACAATATAATGGTTTAACATATGGAAAAAACAGGTCTGGAAATTATTTTTTTTTCCACAGAAACAAATCAGACTAATTTTTTTTCTAGCTCTTTTTGTTTGCAAAATATGTTTTTGATATTTAAAGCTGTTACTACTAGTATTTAGAAATTGTTTCATTTGGTGTGCATTTTTGAAGATCTCAAACTGATAATGTATATTTCAGAACTTCCTGAAGACTTTTTTTCATATGAAAGCAATTAATAAAATTAAAAAAATAATTACACATTTGTCTATGGTGCTACATTCCAGCAGAGTATTTTAGCAATTTTTTTCTCCCTTGTCTCTGGTTTCATTTCAATTGTTATATGGAACTAACCCTACAGAACCAAGCAACTGCCTGGTTTGCAGAATATCCTTTTGCAGATAATACAGGACAGAATTTCAAGGGACAGATTTTACCTCTTGCTCTTAATCTGTTCTGCCTGAAATTTTGCTCCCAGCTCAATTAAATATAGATATTTTTTTTTTAATTGAAAGGGAATGTAGTAGCTCTGTCTGTACTTAAAACTGTCTAAAAGACCTATGAAAAATGTAGTTCCGTATAAATTTGCCAGACTTTAATTGCTCAGGCTTTCCCATATTGGGTGTCAACCTAAAGGTGGGTTTTTTTGTTTGTTCTTTGTGGGGATTTTGCTTGGGGGGTTTCATTTGCTAAAATTATTCATCCATATCTCAAAGCATGGTCTAATCTGCTGGCTGAGCTGTTTGTTATCTTGCGCATATCAATCATAATGAGTTGTGGTAGAACAGCAAGGCTGAATTGGTTTGCTTAACTATGTTGGCGGGTGCTCATGGATTATGGATAGCATTTGTACAAGTTTGATTTACTAGGTGGAGAATTGTTAGCTTCATGGTTGGGAAGCCTCTGATTGCATTATATTATTTTTTGGTGGGGTATAATGACTGTGACTGGCATTGCTGGAACCTGCAATTACAATAAAATACCTGTATAGTCCTCTGCATTTATTTAGGGCATTTTTACCTATGCTGAAAAAAGTGAAGCTAAAGCAAGGTTGGGAGGGTATTGAAGCAAAGCTGTGTAAAAGGTGAAATTAAGGATGGAGAAGAAAGAAAAATATGTCATCCAACACTTGGATTAAAAACTCTTGTAGAAGGAATTTAGGGATATGGAAATAATGGTCTGAAAACATAGAAGAATGTGTGTTTGTAGGCTCGTGCTGTATTTTCTTATGTAATGAAATTATAGTTGAAGGTTACACTACTACTTCATTTTATGCAGACATCTGTCTGTAGACGAATTGTGTAACACTGTATAGGAAATGTAGGCTTGTATTATTTAAATGGTTTAATAGACTTTTCAGTAGCTACAGCAAGAGAACTATTGCACTAGCATTTTTGTATATAGCACCACCTTTAACAACATATTAGTCACCTTGCTCCCCTCTTCACTTTAAATATTTTACCTAGCGACTTTCATTAAGCCCACCTCAACTTTACGTAGATGAGAGTGTAGCTTTGATAGGTGTCACTGCTGTATAACACCTGCACTCACCTGTTATGGCTCTTACATTCAGCTTAAACTCAGTCTTTTAATAGTTCTCTAGAATGACTGAGAGTATGGAATGTCTTAGGACCTCTCTTCATAATATTTTGAAAATTTTATGATCAATTAGAGAGTTTAATTTTAGTTTTTAGGTTTCAGTTTCCTGGGCAGGTTACAGAGAAATCTTATCTGACAGGGGCCATGAATTTGTGTGATGTTGAAAACAAAAGGTTATATACAATTTATTGTTAATTGTAACTTAAGGTAGGGAAGTCATAAGACAGTATTTTATTCTCGTATTAGAGTACTTGCAAATAATATTTTTTAAAATAATACCTTCTTTTAAAATGATATATTTTCTTTTCCTATGTAATGCTTTAAAATATTCTGGGATAGGTTTCAAGTTGCAGTTGCTTTAAATTGAAGAAAATGGATAGAGCAGCTGAATAGTGATGTGGTGGCACCCTGTGGCTTCATCTTTTGGAAGGTGCTCAGCTAATTTACCTTTAATAACAGCCCTTTAATAGCTCTGGAGATCTTTGTACCTGTTCATTATTGGCACCTGAGCGTATTCTGTTTTCTGTGCTGAAAAAGAGAAAGGCTTTGCTGCTGTTCAACTTGATTCTTCTCCTACGCACTGAGAAAAGAAAGAAAGAAAAAAAAGGATAATAGTCTTTGATTTCAGTGATTGTCTTTGCCTCTTCCCTACAGAAAGAGAAGGAGGAATTACTGTTGCAACATTTGCTACTGCTGTTGTTGCTCTCTTCTTTCAGGTATCCATTTTCAGGGATGTGTTATATTAACGTCTAGTCCTTGTACTGAAAGTAAAATCTAGTTAAAACTGTAGATGCTGGTCAGGAAGGAGCCAAATGAAGGGAAGAATTCTGAGCTATGGCACATGTCATCATTACTTTGAGAAGTGTGGGAGTGTTGATCTGCTCGAGGGTAGGGAGGCTCTGCAGAGAGATCTGGACAGGCTGGGGCGATGGGTTAAGGCCAACTGCATGAGCTTCAATAAGGCCAAATGGCGGGTGCTGCACTTTGGCCACAACAACCCCCAGCAGCGCTACAGGCTTGGGGAGGAGTGGCTGGAGAGCTGCCAGTCAGAGAGGGACCTGGGGGTGTTGATTGACAGCCAGCTGAACAGGAGCCAGCAGTGTGCCCAGGTGGCCAAGAAGGCCAATGGCATCCTGGCTTGCATCAGAAATAGCATGGCCAGCAGGGACAGGGAAGGGATCTTACCCCTGTACTCGGCACTGGTGAGGCTGCACCTCAATTACTGTGTTCAGTTTTGGGCCCCTCACTCCAAAAAGGACATTGAATTACTTGAGCATGTCCAGAGAAGGGCAACGAAGCTGGTGAAGGGTCTGGAGCACATGTCGTACGAGGAGCGGCTGAGGGAACTGGGGTTGTTTAGTCTGGAGAAGAGGAGGCTGAGGAGAGACCTCATCGCCCTCTACAGCTACCTGAAAGGAGGTTGCAGAGAGCTGGGGATGAGTCTCTTTAACCAAGGAATAAGTGATAGGACAAGAGGGAATGGCCTCAAGTTGCGCCAGGGAAGATTTAGACTAGATATTAGGAAGCATTTCTTTACAGAACAGGTTGTTAGGCATTAGGAATGGGCTGCCCAGGTAGGTGGTGGAGTCCCCATCCCTGGAGGTGTTCAAGAGGCGGGTTGACATAGCACTTAGGGATATGGTGTAGTTGGGGTCTGTCAGTGCTAGGTTAACCGTTGGACTGGATGATCTTCAAGGTCCTTTCCAACCTAGATGATTCTGTGAATAACAGAAGAAGTTGGGCCATAGTGGTAGGATAAGCAGGATGGGCCATGGCATCTGAGAAAAAAGCAGGAAATTCAGCTGGCAATGTTAGAATATAATCATATTCTTGGTTCATGTTCTCTTTTTCTGCCAATGACTTCGCTAAGAACTACCCATCTGTATTGTTCTGGGAGTGGTGTGATTTTACTTATTGCATAATGAATCTTACTACAGTGCTAAACATGCAGGGAAATCGGCCGCTATTTGATTTTGGTAAATGTTAGTACAAAATATGTTTGCTCTGTTCTTCTCTTCCTCACACAGTTCTTCCTCCCCTACTCTTCTACCCATGTGATTACCCTGCAAATGCTTTTGCCATTAGCCAACGTTGTGGTTTGTAAACTAGAGGTGCTGGTGTTATATGGTTATTTTGCAAGTTTATTTCATTTAAAAAAAGGTAAGGTTTTTATTTGTAAAATTTAATTGCAACAAAGAAATCTTCAGGAGGAATTAGTTCAAGCCATTTTCTCTCCTCTTTGGAGACAGAATATGAAAGATAACATAAGAAGAAAAGCAGCCAGAAATTGAATTGGTAAAGTACTGGAAGGTCTTAATCTAAAGCAGTCTAAAATAACCGTGTTAAACATCAGAATAATCTTTATCACTTTTTAAAATCGGGTGATGTGAGGGGAATTGTTCATTTGGCCTAAATTTCATGGAGGGGCTGCCAGCATTGTGGATGCTTACAATGATATCATTTTAAGATCATGCAATTCATTCTTTGTTCGATTTGAACCGTATGTGAGGTATTTATCCACTTGCCCGAGCAATATTCTGTTTAAACTGTAGTCACATTACTTAGATCAGCAGTGCAGTGTGCTGTAATTTGGAACTGTACTTTGGTTTATGTCTTGTAGCTTGAGACTTGCAATTGTTTACAGAGAATGCTAATCAAACTTTCCAGATGAGAAGAACAGTAAATGGTAGTTTATAACCACTTGGTTACAGTATAATGCTTGTGCTGTAAGTGTGCATTATGATTTCCCCATCCAGTTAAAAAAAAATAAATTGCAGTTTTATTAAGTTACTTGGTCTGCAAATGACAAAACTGTAAAACCACTCTTTTGGCATGTGGTCATAAGTACTAATCTATACTGTACTGTTATCTTTGGCATTTGTGGTGCATTTACTGATATGCTGCCTAGACTTTGAAGTTCACAATAGTGCTGTGTTTGGAAGACCACAAATTTCTTAAGGAAAAAGGGTTTAAATGGCTTTACTGCAAAAGGGGGATCTTGTTTTGAATTTAAAGAGTAAGTGGCAGGCATCTATTTATCATTTGCCAGTAAACTGGTTCATTATTTTAGCACTAAAAGCAAAAGTTGAATTATTAAATTTTTCAAAGTTTTGAAAGTTCTCTTAGAAATTTAAATTTCTTAAATAAATTTAAAATGTGTGATTCTTTTCTGTCTGCTTCTCACTAGAGGGGAAATGGGAGTTAGAGTTGAGAAGAAAAAAAGAAATTGGATTATTAAGCACAACAATGTGACTTAGTTTTCCATTTGTTAGTGTTGAACTATCTGCAGTATGATGGCAACAAATGTTGCACTTTAAAAAGCCTGTGGAAACAATTAATTTCTAATTACCAGCTACAGTGTTTTGTTGACATTAGCCAAATGTCTTTATGCTATCATTTTTTTTTTGGCTTAGAGCTTAATGATGTTTTAAATAATGGATTGACTAGAGGAAAATGTGATTTTTAGCTCTTAAAAATACTGTCAGCAGTTTCTGTTAATGTAGTTTTACAGTTTTATTTTCTTGTGAAAGAAAATAAATCTATCAAAATAATCTATCTACCTAGTCACATGTAAATTGTCCCTTTTACTGGACAATCAAAATGTATATAAAGCAGTTAAGGTATATGTTACTGGTTATGTATATGTCTAGATTTAAAAAGTATCATCATGATTGATGTAGCTGTTCTGAAGTTAAACCTTAAAGATCTTGGTTGTTTTACCTAATTACATTTGCTTGCACTAATGAAATGTTGCAAAATGTAGATATTTTCTTGGGGCAATTACTTGGAGTAATTGAAAAGCTAATATATGGAACCTTCTTATTTCAGAAATGACTTAGTATCACATGTGAGTTTGCATATTACAAAAGATAAATTTAGCTATATTTTTTTTTTCTGTGGCTTCAATAGTTGTCAAATATTTAAGATGATTGTAACTTGTTTTACTTAAGGCACTTAGTGTTCAGTAGTTTTCTGACTTGTAATACACAATAATAAAACACCATTTTTTTTTCAGTATTGGGAAAAGATCAAAATAAATGTTACTGCAGAGTAGAAGTCAAGACTCGTATTCTCCCTCCATCCCATATTCTTTATTAGTTTCCTCTTTATTTTATTATCACCTAAATTAATGTCAGAACAAACACAATTGAGTAAGCTAATGGTTTAGCGAAGTACTGAGGAAATTGCTGTTGTGATGCAGTTTTAAGCTTTCCCCATATGTGTTCTTAAAATATTGTGAATCTTGTATACATCGGCAAACTTCTAAAGAAATAAAATATTTACTGGTAATACAGAAACACTGATCTTTAAATAAATAAAAAGACTTTGAGCAATCAAAAATTATATAATTGAGAGGCTCAATGCTTTTATAACTAAACATAATTAGCAATGCAGGAGTATAGAGGAAGAGATTGTGATATCCATTAGTCAGGTGCCTTACAAGTCCTTTCTGCCACGTACTATTTAGGGTATTTGGCAAGTTAATTTCTTTGTGCCATGGTCTTAACATTTATAAAATATGTATTAATCTCTCCTCTTCCTGTGTTGTCTAATATAAATATGTTCATAGTTTTGAGCTTCCAGTAGCTTTTAAAGATTTGGATCTTTTGTCTAATTTTCTTTGAGGCACTACAATACAACCACTTAGGCCCTTTTTCCAGTTTTCTGAATTCTTCACACTGGCTGTTTAATGTCTGCTTTCCCATTTGAGGAAAATAAGTGACAACAAAGGCTAAGCAACAATCTCTTTCAAAAATGATTGCATTCTATAGTAGAAAATTTTACCTGAGAGATCTAGAAACTGGGATAAACCTGCTCATGAAAAGCTTTCTGCAAAAACAGAGCTCCAAAGAATATCAGAGAACACAAATTTTGTTATTGAGCAGTAAGTTGATGAGCTGCTGTTAAAGGCAGTGTACAGTGGTTTTTTGTAAGCAAATGTAAATGTTGCTCAGTACAAAAATGGAGAGAACTAGTGAACAACCACATTTTGTTTACCACCTACAATGCGGAGTGATTGGTCTTACCTCTGGCCCATCCACTACGAAACCAAGTTTTCATAAAGGTCCATAACAGATCTACAGCTCTGCTAATTATTCCTCTCCAAGAATGAATTGACATTCTGGTCAATACAGTTTTGCTCGGTTGACAAGTTTGGTTATGCTTCCTTCATTGTCATTCTCTTAGATGCACAAAGCTCCCTGGTATTTCTAGGGATCCTGATTTAATGTCTTCTCTGTCTGGTCCCTACATATATAGAGGATGTAAATGAGGAGATCTCTACAGGCATTTCAATGATTACAGTGATGCAGAATTCATTTCTAACTCGGAATGAGTGTTATTCAATAACTTTACATTAGGAAATCAAAGCTTCAGACAAGAAAGGCTCATTTGTGCTTTGTATGGTTCTTACGTCAAATTCGTGTTTTCTGTCTGCATCATATCTGCCGTTGACCATAAAAACTGCCTTAGTGATTTGGGAGAAAAATCTTCATGTGACACTTAGTCTAAGACACATTTCAAAGTGTTTAGAGTAAACACTGTGTCTCAGATATGTTATTAATACATAATAAGCAGAAAGGAGGGAACAAAGACATTTTTATTCAGCAATATTCAGAACTCTGAAGTGAATGATTTACAGGCTTTGATTATTTATTCTGTCACGTACAAAGATGACTGCTGTCTTTTAGTTGATAAACATGTAAAGGGTTCAACCATCTTTAAGCTGGTGATCTAAGTGAAAAATGGTAATGTCCGTGTATCGTGTTGAATACAAGAAACCAAAGAGTTGGTCTTTGAGGTGTGTACACTAAATAGATATGGAATATTTATAAACTCTTAATGCTGATAATTTGTTCATGCTGCTGACTCATTTGCTATGGTGATCAGTACAATGGAAAAGTTTATATATCAGTTAATGGAAGCAGGCTGTTTTTCGGAGATTACTTTCATGATCTTTTTTCAGGAGAGGCTATTTAAAAGTAAAATATATTTCTTGGTCTATAGATAGATTTTCTTTTGTGTACATTTTAAAATCACTGTAAGTAGTGATTTTTGGGCTAACACTTGTGATAAAAGATTCAATGCAGCAATTAAATGTAGCTCTGTTGTGTGTCAAGAAATACCTGTCTCAAATATGAGCCTTGATTTGGTGTTTGCCATTAAAGAGACTTCCATTGACATCAATGAAAAATGCATATATTTTTTGACGGTTTCTAGGTTGTTTTGCATGTTAATGCTTTATTGTCCTGTGCTAACCTATCAAATGTCATCGGCTTACTATAGCTCTAAGTAGGACGTCACTTGTGCACAAAGACCATTAAACTGAATGGAAATGGAGAATGAATTTTGTTGAGTACAAAGAGAACTAAGGCACATGATTATCCTTTTTAATGTCTTTGAGCGTTGGGAGAAGTTCTTATTTTAGTGTAATCTAACCTTTTTATTAGTTTTGGATATGCAAGACAGATGTTGGTGGAAAATGCTGGAAGATTTTAATAGTGACATTTGCCAGAAAATGGAGTAATAAATTATAAAACTCAAGTTTATCTATAAAGGAAAGATTGCTGAATCTCAACCTCTGTTTATGTGATGACTCAGTGTATATAAATTTGCAGTTTTTACTTTTCCTGTTTTCTGGATCAATTGTATGTGACAAACAGTCTGAAGCTGTATGATGTAATCTTAATCAGTTGATGTTGAGAGGTAATGTTTTACCTTTATCCCAAGCATTGCAACTGTAGTCCCTCTTCTGGGGAAAAAGAAGGTAAATCCAAATTACTGGATTGAGTGAGTTGAATCAAAAAGCTCAAACTAAAGCTATTGTAATAGAAGCAACAGAGTTGTTACTTAAATATAAAATAACATATTGTTTCGTGGAATTTAATGGAAATTTAAATTAAAAAGTTACAGGCAAATTACTGAGTGATAACACTGTGTTAATAATTTAAAAATCCCAACAACATAGTAGAAACGTTCTATGAAATGGGAGCCTGAAAAAAACCCCAGGGAACTCTCTCTTTTCTCTTCCCATGCAATGCTATGAAGGCATAGAAATGAATTTATTTTTTTACTTTGGATAACAACATTATGATAAAGAATGAAAAATAATTACTGCATGAGTAATGAAGCCTGGTTTTCTATGGATTTATGTTCCTTATTTCCTACCTTCCACTATTCCATATTCTCCATTTACCTACATTAAGATGCTCAGCTCCTTTCTAAATGCCTGGCTAGACAAAAAGTAGCGCTAAAGACAGGTTATTGGTGCTTACTGGTTGCTGAAAGAGCTGCGGGAAAGATAGTGTTAAGTGCGGCTTGTCTTTTACTGGCTTATTCGGTTAGCAGGAGTACTAATCTCCCTTACCCAGAGAGACTCATTTTTACCAAGCTTGCAGGAACTTAATATCTTTAAGACTTGCATTTGGCTGCAAAATGGCTATCAGGAGACTGACAAATGGACAGAAAAATAAGATCAGGTTGCAGAACCCTCATTTCCTTGGCTAAGAGGCTGAAAATGAATATATAGCTTGAAAATGACTATTCATTCCTCTGTAAGTTGAAGTAGGTCAGATACGGAGAGTGTGTAACTGATAGAAAAGAATGGATATTGAAGAAGAAATGAGATGAGGATTGCTTAGATGCTTTTGATGAAGAGAGTGCAAAAATAGAAGGGAGAATAGGACAAAATATAGCATTGAAAGAATGAAAAGAGAAGAGGAATTGGTTGTTGCTTTAGAAAAATTAATTTAAATGGGAAGTAATACAGAAAAAATATATTCAGAAAAACAAACAAAAGATACAATAATTTTTAAAACATAGGTTTGCAAGAAATTTGGCACAAAATTCAGTAAACAGTTTGTATCATTCAAATAGTTATCATAACCATGAGACACCTGGTAACGCTTATTTTTGAAAGGGATCAAAGATGGCACAGGTCTCATTTTCAGGCATCCACTTAACCATCTTGGTCTACTTCATATTTTTATTAAATTATTTAGTGATTATTTTGCTCAGATCTTTCCATTATATTGCCTCATGCTTTCCCATATAATCCATGTAATTCAGATATTAAGTCAAATGAATCCTAAGCATAAGTGGGTTCAATAGCTGCAGTGAAATGGATTCGTCTGTCTTGTGATGAGGTGTATTAATTTGTGCTATCAAAATTCCAGTTAAGTTTAGGAAATAGAAATGAAGCAGATGCTGGGTGCATAGATGCTGAAGCTTCTGCTTCTTATGGAGTTTTAGTGCAAATTTTTCTAGAAGTGTAGTAGCTTTTCAGAACAGTTATTCAGATTATAAATTGCACTAGCTTTCAAATTTCACATACATACTCTGGTCTTCCTTGAGGTGATTCTTTCAGTATTGCTTGAAAAAGACAGTTGCTGATATGAAGAATGTCAGCAAAGTGTGTCCGCCCCCCCCCTCCCTCCCCACACTTGAAAGACATCTTCACAGATGTTTATCCCTTGTTCTTGTTTTTGGTCAAATAAACAAACCCCTTTGCCCAGTTATGAAACTTTACACTTGATTAGTTTGTGTTATCAGTCATTCTGGCTGGCATGATTAGCTTACGGATAGATAATGTTTTATTAGATTTCATGTGCTACTCACACAAGTCTTATAACTTGACTTTCAGTCTCCTTTTTCTGCTGAAAGGTTGGTGAGGTGCTTGGTCAAATCAATTCAACACAGTAGCCTGAGGATGCTTTATGTTTTAGAAGGGATTCTTTGAGCACTGGGTGGGTTGTTTTTTTCTGCTGAAAGAGAAAGGTAAATAATTACATTTGTCATTTGAAGACTGTCAAAGGGCTTGAGCCTTAGAATAGAGCAGAAGCAGATAGAAGGGAATCTTTGGAGTCACCATATAGGGATAAAGAGGAAATTGCATAGATCAAACTAATAGTGGACTGTCGTGGCCTGGACAAAGTCCCACTACTGTCCTGGTCATGCTAGAACTCCACTATGAACCAGAGTGAAAAAACAGGTGGTATGCCACAACTGATATTGCCAACACTTTTCTCAGTTCCTTTCTCCATACCTTCCAGAATCCAGGTCTCTTCTTTCTGCAACTTGGTATCTCTCTTGCTTGGCCTTTTCTTTTTTCTTGCTGTTCTTTTCTTCATCTACATTTCTGCATGTCTCATTTTCCAGAATTCATGTTTTTCTTCTGTCTGTTCTGCCTTCAAGTTCTTATATTCTTCTTATCACAGTTCTTCATCTACAGTTTTAAGAAATACCAGTTTCATTTTAATCTTTCTATTTGGCAAATAGGGTGCCCAGGTAGTAAATGACAATTGCAGGCTATCTTGCATCTGTCTCCTGTTGTTCCACCTACTGGCTGTCAGTCACATGCTGCACCTTCTTATTGACTGATAGCCTTTGTATTAGGAGGTGTGTGTACATTGCCGTATATTTTGTTAGGTTTTTCATTACAGTTTTAATGTAATTGTAAAGATGAAAGACAGTGGTTCACATAGCTTCTGAAAGTCTTTTATTGTTGTGCCATGGGTTGATCAAAGCAGGATTTTTGCTGGGACACAACTATTGTCTGTCCTACATGGTTATTTGAATCATGTTAGTAGAAGCTCCTGAGTAATTTTATGGGGGCAAATGAAATTATTATGATGGGTTCATCAGTAAAATTTCAGATTGTTTTATTTATTTTCTCAGTGACCTGATGCTCCTTTTTTTTTTTTTTTTTTTTTTCTTTTAAGAGTAATTGCTTTTTTTTAAGTTCTCCATACCTATGGTTAGCTTCAATAAAGTTCTGAGGAGGCCTGTTAAGTGGGTCATATCTGTCAGCACAGTGTTTTGCTTGTGGATGAATACTGTCAAAATTTGTTCCTGACAGTGTTTTTGTGTGTATTGGGGTGTGAGTATGGCAGTGAATTAGTTGGCCCATTCTTGGATCCTCCAAAACACCTGAAGTGGTTGTTTATCTGGTGTTCTGCACAGGAAGTGTAGTACAACATTTGGTCTAACAGAAGGTTTATGAATCTTGCAAAAAAATGGATTGTCCATAGGAGCTCTTTCAGAACTGTCCAAGATCCCATCTGTTTTTCAGGAATAAAAGAATAAATTGCATGTAGGAGTCTAGCTGAGCCACTGTTCATCCTCATAATGTTTTATGACTCAGCGGTGGAATTAACAGCTTGTCTGAGTTTTCCATATTGACTCTAAATGAGAGTTAGAGCACCTGGAAGAGGTAGGGTGCTGAAAAGGGAAAGGTGGTGGTTATGAGGAAGGGGATAAATAAAGCTAGCTAGATCTTGGTGTCTCAGGAGTTTAGGTAGCTCGGTAGTCCTGAGGTAGGTGGCTCTAAGAGTTTGGGACTTGCAATGTGGGTGTTTTCCCTGCCTTTTTGGGTGTAGAAGACTGTAGTCATTTCTTGAAAGTTGGTTTGGGGGAACTTCAAAAACCACTCAGAAAACCTTGGATTTTTTTTTTTTTTTTAATAAAAAGATTATAGTGAAAAGGATACTGAAACCTTTACTATTAAGTTTTATGTTTTAGGCTACACACTCAAGAAGATTGTTTGAATAGATGTATTTAATTGTGGTTAAGTAGGCAAATATAGTTCAAAGTATTGAGGAATTATGAGTTACCAGTCCAGTGGATTCCTGAATATTTTCCATTAGTTTGGTTGCCTTTATACTTAAAACCTATTTAAGGAATCTGTTCATAGTTATTACTAGAAGACAGTGACTGGGAGATTTAGAGGCAGCTGGTCAAAAGAAGCATTCTTTTATTCATGTTATTTTAGTAGTGTTAACCAGGTTGTATGTGGGGTCCTCAGAAGTAAACAGGGACTCCTTGCAGCAAATGTATATTAAAAAATATTATCAGTGTTAAGGAGAGCTTCCAGTATTAGAAAACAAATGAGATGTGAAGAGTGGAGGACAAGAATGCAATAAAGTCAATATAGTGTATATGAAGTGATAAGAATGGACCAGGTGGGTTTTATTTTCAAATTTGCTTTTGACTTCTGAATCAGTTTTCTTTCCTAAACAATTGATTCCAGTGTGTATGTAGCAGTTTATGTTAAGGATATCAAGAGGTCATGACCTAGAATTCCAGAAATAATTTTTCTTTGCCTATCTCTTACCAAAGTTGGTCAGTGTGTTCCTAAATATTTTTAGGTTAAGCAGGAGTATCCATCTGCACAAATCATAACTCTTCTCCATTGTCTCCACATCCTATGACCATTATTAACAGCTATTGTTTTCTTAGCAATTAACTGCTTTAGGGTATGTAGAATGGTGTTATGACAATATTACAAGAGGGTTTGTAGCAGCATTGTTTTACAAGAGTAAATTTACTGAAAGGCATTAGAAAGTTAGTCACTGGTTGGTAGAATATCAGTCCTTTTAATCTAGTTTAGTGCTCTTCTATTAAAAAAATATATCAAGCAGCCCAAACTGTGTTGAGATGCACCCTGTGGTGTCATATCTCTTTTTGTTTTTCACAGTCCTAGCTATTTAAATTGAAAGTTGTTTTGGAGAGGAATTCTCTGCTACTCTGTATTTTTACGGTGCCTAACACATTGGGAATCTGTCCTTGGTTTTTTGCTCTATAGGAAGCTTATAAATCTCTCTGTTGAACATCTCAGCCATACTCTGACAATGCTGTGTAGGATATAAAGGCCATAACTGTTTTATTATCCACTGTCTTCATTGCTTCTTAGGATGTTCTGCCTAGCCTTGTAGCCAACTCTTCTGGTTTTGATTGTAATTTTTAAAATTTTCCAGGTTACTTTGCGTTACTCCTGTACTTGTTTTCATTTCTCATTATCTCTGCACCACTATCTTCACACTGCAGCGTTATGTTTTCAGTGCTATGCAGGAGGAAGCCACGTTAGTCTTTCAGAATTATTTTTGGCATTTATAGTGTAAAATGATACATGGTGGAATAATACAATCCTGGTGTGTTGAGGCAGTAAGTTTTATGTTTATGCTAACATTTCTCTGCAAGATGTTTCATATGTACATCCCAGCTGTGGTCATATTAGTTCTTTATGAACTGTTCCTGCCATGCATACATTTTAAACTGGGGAGATGATCCATCCTGATGTGGATTGCAAAGTGGTGATGTTTAACTAGTGCATTACGCAACATCAGCATAATAGCATAAACTATGCAATCCTGTCACTGGGCACCTCAAAAAGAGGCTGGCTCTGTCTCGTTTGCACCTTCCCTTCGGGTATGTATGTACATTGATGAGACCCCTTAATCATCTCTGTGGCCCTTTGTTGGACTCTCCCCAATATGTTGATGTCTCTTGTACTGAGGAGCCCGGAAGAGAATGCAGCACTCCAGGTGTGGCCTTTACCAGTGATGAGTAGAGGAGAATAATCACCTCTCTCTTGACAGGCTGGCAACAGTCCTCCTAATGCAACCCAGGATACCATTAGCCTTCTTTGCTGCAGGGGCACATTGCTGGCTCATGGTCAATGTGGTGTTCACCAGGACACCCATGTCCCTTTCCTGCCAAGCCACTTTGCAGATGTGTGGCCCCCAGTGTATACTGGTGCCTGGGGTTGTTCCTTCCCAGGTGCAGGACTTTGCACTTCCCTTTTTGAACTTCATGAGGTTCCTGTCAGCCCATTTCTTCAGCATGTCCAGGTCCCTCCAAATGGCAGTGCAACCCTCTGACCTATCAGCCGCTCCTCCCAGTTTTCTGTCACCTGCAACTTTGCTCAGGGTACACTCTACCCCATCATCCAGAAGTGACTGAAGAGTTGCCTGAAAAGAAAACTGCAGTAATATTTTTCTAAGTATTGATTTATAATACAGTTCTGCAAATGTGTACTGAGATTGCCAGGGTGCTCCCTACTGTGGGTCATCTCATTGACAGCACTCAGACTGCTTACAGATGCATGTTTTCTGCTTCAGTGAGCACTTGGTTACCTTTTTGTGATCAAATTTAGTAAAATGCTATATATATAATTATCAGTAAATGCTTTGATGCTGTTTTTAATCATTAAAACTAGTGTTCTTCACCCAGACTGAAAGTTTCCTGTAACTTCTGAACATATTAAGGAGAAAATAAGGAAAAGCAACCATGGTCTTGCTAAAGCTAACTCATGCTCAACCAACGAGATTGCCTTCTTTGATAAAAGCATCTGGATCTACGGACAAGACATGGCCAATGGATGACACTGACTTCAGCAAGGCTTTTGATACTATCTCCCATAATACTCCTGTATCCAAGTTAGGATGTTACGCTCTAATCAGATGAACAGCTGGATAAATAAAATGCTGTTTGCATGACTGGACCTAGAGGGTCATGGTTAATGGTGGAGTACGGTATTCTACCTGGAGGCCAGTGACAAGCGAGTGCCACAGGGATCTTACTGGACTTGTCCTGTTCAAACATCATGATCAATGATGTGGAGAAGGTGATGGAGTGCACCCTCATCAAACTTAACAGACGAGACCATACTCTGAGAGGGGGAAACAACTGATATGCTTGAGGGCAGGGCTGCCATGTGGAGGAACATAGACAAGCTGGAGGAATGGGCTGACAAGGAATGTGCTGACAGTGACTTTATGAAATTCAGCAAGCTCAAATGGCAGGTCTTTCACCTCGGAAGGGAGAGCCCCTTGCAGTGATACAGTCTGGGAGTGCCTGGCTGGGGAGCAGCTCTGCCAGGTAAAGCCCTTGGGGGCCCTGGTGGGCAGTGAGCTGACCGTGAGCCTGCAGTGGTCCTGGCAGCAACAAGGGCCCACAGCATCCTGGGCTGTGTCAGCACAAGTGTGACCTAGTGATCAAAGGCAGCAATTGCGTCCCTCCACTCAATATTCAAGGCCTGGGCCCTCAATAAAAGAAAGATACTGATAAAGGCATCAGGATGTTTGAGGGCTGGAGCCTTTGCCCTTAGGTGGATGGGCACAGTCTAAATGGTATAAATGGTTATGTAAATAAAAGGGGCAGGCAAACTGTTAGACCAATGCTGATGGTTTTATTTGTAATCTTTCTTATTAAAAGGAGGTGTTTAATCAGATCCATTGCTTGGAAAATCTATGTACTTCCATACAGGAGGAAGTCAGGATGAACACCTAACCCATTGCAGGCACCTCACTTGAGGTTAGAGGCAGTAAAGCCTCAACTGCTTAATGCAGTGCTATTTGAGGTGTAAGGACCATATTTCTTCCTGAGAACTGTTTTTATTATGCCATAAGTAGCTGTGTAGGTTTAAACAGGAGCACAGTAGTACATTGTACAAGTGAAGCTGATAAGAGAACTGGGAATTAGTTGTTGGATGTTGTTTATTTTTAGACATCTCAGATGTTATTAATACTGAGTGACAGAACAAGTTGTGAATGATGACTCCTGAGCAAAATATTTTTGTTGCTTTGACACACTGAATTGGAGCAATTAATCTCAGTCTTCAGAGACATTTTAATTTGTTTTGTTCTTGATCTGAGAGATCAATGTAATATTTGTGTTTCAGTTGGTAACAAGGAAACAAAGATACAGACATCTGCATATAGCTAGATATGCATATTAAAACTGAGATGGTACAGAGAAGTCTTCAAGGAACTTTTTTTGAATGCTTGGTTGTCTCCATAGCAATTTATCAAAAGGAACACTTTTAATTCAGTTGCCACACACTGTTCACTGTAAGAAAAATAGTATATAGCAAAAAAAATTGGAATTATACCTATTATGGTATTTTTTTCTCTTTACTACAGGGTCAGACTTCTCAGACAATTGTCTGAAAATAGGTTTTGAGAATTACTGCAAGCCTATTAACTTGTTTCCTCACTCCAGCTCATCTAGTAGAAATACAGAATTCTTGTACAGAATGTACAGGTTGATTTCCTGACCACCAGCTCAGATGTAGATGGAAATTGTGGAAGTGATTTTATTCATAATCTTTGTGACAACAGGAACAGGGCTCACCAACCCCACAACAGGTGATGCACATGTATGGACTTGAAGAATGCTTAAAGGGAAAGAAAATGTCTTTGAGCCAGTTGAGTTCTGGACGTATGTGCTCTGTGTATACCTTTCTATATGTATCTAGAATTATATCAAAGGGTAAGCCTTACAAATTTATTATGAATCTCTGCTTTGTGTAGTTTATCAATGTGACCTTATTCAAAGTCTTTTAAAATCCAAATTCCTTGGGACAGAGACCCATACTAATAATGTTGCCTTTACTGTTACCATCTAGGTTTTTTCTCTAGAGGACAGTATTTGTAATACAAAATCTTTCTTGGTACTTAATCTTAAACATAGTCAAAGGAAGGTCAAAGGTCAGAGTTATGATGGACATCTGGCTATACACAGAAGTATGGTTTTTGTTTAGTTGTTTCCTCATCCTGCTGTTAGTGTCTCCTCCTGCTTCTGCCTTTGCTGCTGTTAAAAATGCAGTCCAGCTGTTTCACGTGCTCCAGATTGTTCCTTCCCTTTCCTTCGAGCTGTCATTAGGATTTTAATCTGATTATATTGGGCTAATACTATGGAGTTGATAGAAGTAGTAGCCAGGTAGAAGTACAGCAAGACTGAGCTTTTAGGGAGAACAAATCTAAAGTAGTCACATAAAATTAACTTGAACACTTTTCTGGGAGTTTTACTCCTTATTAGAAATCAGTATTTGAATGAACAGTAATAACTTTCAGAGAGCTCAGTGGAGAGTATGAGAGTTGTCTACAACATGCTACATGTTAGTACATGTTTTGATAATTTATTTCATGAAGCATTAATTGTTTGGTTTCAGGTAAACAGCTCATTGGACAGCAAATACATTTTTAATACTTTTCTACATTTTTTCTTCATTATTATGATACTTGGAGTTGTAATGCATTATGCTTTTAGATCTTTGTTTTCTCTAATAGTTGGTCTTCTATTCTGATTTGAAATTAATTGGAAAGGAGTTTTGAATAACAAGTTTTGGGGTTTAGTTTTTGGGTTTTTTTGTGATTGTCTTTTGCTCCAGAGAAGGCAGGTAAGGGTATAGTCATAGTGTCACAGGAGGGTTGTGCAGCAGGGAACAGCCTCTTTACCCAAATGTGTGAAGGTCTTGTGCTGTGTTGAACACTAGTGGAGGGCTGTTCTCTGTTCTTTCAGTAGTCCCTGTTCACTGTTACTGTTGTCTCCTTCCAAGGACCACATTTTGGTTCTCTTTTTGAGAAACCAGAATCCACGTCTGTTCACCTTTGTGTTCTTTGCAGTCTGGAAGCCCTAATGGATCTGCTCGTCCTCGCCATGTAAATTAATTATTGCAGATCCTTTTGATTTGGGGAAGCTCTGTCCCGGCCACAGCCTGTCACAGCAGCCTCGGGTTGTGCATCTGCAGTCAATGAATTCCAGGCTTGTAGGTCAGAAAACACAAACCTCAGCTGCATCAGCTGAACAAGCAGGCAGTAATGGATTAAAAGCCTCTGTTTTTGTTAACTACTAACAGGATGACATTGTGTCAAGTTAAAAAAAAGTGAATTTTCTTTTTCATTCCCTGCTGTTAATCAGCATACTCTATTACAGAACTGCCTATGTTTTTTCATTTTAGTGTTTGAAAAGTTTTGTTTAAGATTTTTCTCCAGTGGCCTTCCTAAGTGATGGAATAAGAACGATGTTTTTTCCTTTCTAAGTAGTTTGAACTATGTGCATTGTTGCCAGTGTTCGGTTAGGATTCTCTGTGATATTATTGCAATACTCTGATATGTTTATTGTACTTACACTAGCCTTATGAATCTTAACAGAACAAGTGTAAGGCTGACTGTCTCATTACCAGTAATTGAGAAATCTTATTCATACTTTGGGCTGTTGAGCTGTGTGTGATGAAATAATGGTTTGTCGTGTCATTTGTTTGTCTTTGAATCTTGATTTTATTGTTTCAGTTAATCTGGGAGTGTAGTGTAGACATGATATAGTAGATTTGACGGCATGCTCTCATTTTCCTTCTCTGAGAATTTAGTACTGTTGAAAACTACACCAAGTAATGTTATTTTATTTTTTTTTAATTCAAGTTAATTATTTAATATTTTTTCTTTAATGTTATGAATTATTTTTTTCTGCTGTGTTAGAGCATTAAAAAGTGCATACTATTCCTAGCTTTTACTACTTCTAGGAGAAGGTAGTTCTTCTGTTCAACTGATAGTTATAATTTGCAAACTAGATCATAATTGTTAGGCAGTTATGGGGTTTTTGCATATCCAGGCTCTTATGACATCCTATTCTTCTTCACTTCTATTCCTTCTACCAAAAAAAAAAGAAAAAAGGTGCTTGAGGATCTATTTGGTTTTCCACAGATTCCACAACTCCAACATGGCTCTGGGGTGCCTTGAAACTGGGGACACAATAACTGCATTTCTTAAGATTGTCAGTATATCACATGCACAAACAGGTCATTGTATCTGGTGTACATTGGACCTAATGTGTCATGCTATGGATCAGCATGTGCTTAGTAAATGTAATCTCAGTGATTCATCTGGTAGGTTATGTTATACATTGCTCTGTGGGAAATGCTGAATAAAAATCTGGGATCTTATTTCTATCCCTATGCTTATGCTATTCAGCACCAAGAATGCTGCTATGCAATTTCATTCGTTATTGAAACATTAAAAGGAAAGTAGAACTAATGGTTTGGGCGACGTAGCCTCCCTTGGGTTTTACAATTTCCAAGCACGAATTCATTAAAGCTGATCTAAAAATGAAAAAGAAAAAATGTTTTTCAAGGCATTTATTGAAACTTTACCAAGTTGTGGGGTTTTTTTAAGCTTCCATATTCTGATTGGTTTTCAGTAAAGGCATGCATCTATTAATGTTCATTTTTATGCAATTATATAATTGCTTGGATACATGCTTAGTGTGAAGTGAGATATAATACAAATACAATTTCAGTACTTTTGCCAGCTTCTTTCAAATTATTTTGGAAAGCTGTGTTTTCAGTTACGCAGGAATTTTTTATACTCTTTAAAGAACATGATCAAAAGTATGCAGAACTTTAAATGTGAAAGTGAACATCAAAATAATTCATTTTCTGTAAGAGATAGAAAATACTTTTATTCTGAGAACAAGATTTTCTTTTTAAAGAAAATAGGCAACTTGCCATTGTGACACAGTATAAGTCATTTATAATCTAATTCTGACTTTGACAACTTCTTTAAAGGCAGTTGCTGTGTTAGTGATGCAGCTGGTTAGACTGGAAGCAGAGCTGTTGCTATGTGTGTAGAGTAATAGTGTAAAATGCTGTTGATCATCAAACTCATTTTGGTTTAAGTCTGCTTTCTCCTAAGTAAGGGCACAGAATGTTGTTGGTAGTGTCAGCGCTTAGATTTCAAATTGCTTGGAAGCACCAGACTTGTGTAGTTTTCTTCTGTCGTCAGTGCCTGTAGGAGGGGAGAAAGCGGCCAACGTGACGAATTGAGAGTTGAACAGAAAAGTGATTATAGAAACTCTTGGATAAAGAGTGTGGTCAGGGAGGTTGAAAATTTGCTCAGCTGCTTCACTGCAAAAATGCTGGGCTGTAGTTCAGAAAACCTTCAGAGTGCAATATGAAAGCATTAGTCTTGCAAAGGCGTTAGGGTTTTTTTACATTTCATTATCAGGTTGATCATGCCGCTAGCCTTTTGTTCTGATGCAATGTCAATTGTCATCTTTGTGGATGACACCAGTGTAAAACAGTCCTGACAACAAAATTTAGGTGGTATAGTCAATATTGGTTTCTGGTTTTGTTTTAGGGTTAATTTAGTAGTTGAAAGCCCTAGAGTCTTTTTGCTAATGACTGGATAGAGCACAGGTGACAGTGGAGTGCCATGACCTGTGTCTCACCTGCCTTCTAGAGGGAGGGGGCACTGCTGAAACTTTCTGTGAGTTAATCCTGATCTGTCTCTGATCTCTGAATCTGTATCTGGAACTGTGTTTGCTGCTTTGTGCTGACCATACACTGCTGCAGGATAAATCAGATTATCTCCTTCAACTGGCTTACCCCATGACCCCTACAGTGTTTGTGGAGATGCCAGGGATGGGCTGGGAACAGGAGATTCTGGGTAGGGTAGGACCTCTCCCTTTTGGGAGCAACCAGGGTTGCATCAGCTGAACTCAGCTGTGAAAGTGCAGAGTGACCATGACAGAAAGAGGAGCCATGCTCTCTAAATGCCTGGATGTTGCTTCTGACTTCCCTCTATAGACTGTTACTAAAGGTGGCAAAAAAAAGTTTCCATTTTCATTTAATTTGAGATAGGAGATACCTACAGAATCCCTTAGTGCCCTCAGAAGTCTCCCTGGACTTTAAAGATCAGTGAACAACAACTTCTGGTTGTGGATGTAAAGAAGGACATATTTTATCAGTGCCAGTCTCCTAAACCACACCATATTTTATGAAGATGCATTTTTTAAAAGTACTCTACATGAGCTTTAGAATGTGCATGTGTTTCAAAATTTTGATCTCTTACCGAGGTAAGAAGAATTGTAAAGACTGGGGTTTTGGAAGACAAAGTGGGGATGTTGGGGAAATGAAGGAGAATCAAGCCCTCATAGAAATGCAGCAAGTCTCTGGCTTTGGGGACAAAATACATCATTCCCTGAAAGGCCATCCTTTTCTCTAGGTAATCCAAATGAAAAAAACCAACACTCCAACCGTCCACCTTTTTAAAAGGTGATGAAACGGTAGGATGCTGTGCTGGCCAGTTTGTTACACTGTGCTGATTTAACCACTGTCTTCTCCAGTTTTATGCCAGTGTATTTCTCATTAAGTTTCAAAGGTGAGGACCCCATTACTGGATGTTGCCATGCTGCATTTATTTGGACTGTAAATGCTTTTCTGAATGTTGGGCTTTGGTTATCCTGGAGGTTGAATGCTTTTATAGAAGAGCACTAATATCTGAAAATGTCCACTGTATCCTATAGATTGTAGAGCAGTTACTTTTGAAATTTTCCATTTTAACTGATTATTCATTTTACTTCCGGGAAATAAGATACAGAAATTAAATAAGTTAGCCATTCTAGAACACTACCAGTGTATGAAAAGGTTGCACTTTTTCATTGTGGGTTATGACTTTCTTCTAAGCTATATGGTCTGAAACATTTTTACATATATTTTAAAAATTTGTTTAAGAAAATCACATTAGTTGGTATTGACAGTTGTTATTCCTGTATCGCACTGTCATCTGTAAGATAGAGAAAACAATAATTAAAGTGAAGAGGGCATACAGAGACACAGTGTTTGAACCAAAGTATCCTACCAGTAACTTATTGATCTGATACCTTATGGAGTGTTTTTTCCACAAAAAAGCCCCCACAAACCAACCCCCCCCGCCAACTGTATCCCAAATCACTTAGAATGAATAACCTATAAAACTATATAAAAAAAAAAATAACAAGGAAGGAGCAAGTAGGGAGAAATAACTTAGAAATACACCATCAACAATTCATAATTAGGTGCTCAGAAAACAAATTAACATAGTTGAGAAGTAAGGAATTAGTGCTGCGGTGACTTTGTCATGTAAAGGCATACAGTTATCTTAGTGAATGGAAACAGTGAAGTCACTGAGGTTCTGCAGAGTCTGATTATTAACCTGTTTTTTAATATTTCTATCAAAGATATGGAAAACATTTAAAACTATTACTGATAAGTTAAAGATCACAAACAGCTGGAGAAATAGATAAAATAGACACAGTCACTGATAAAGATAGGTTCATTAACTGAGCTGGGTTCAGGCACACAATATATTTTTAAGCATATCCAAATACAATTTAGTATCTTGACATAATAAATGTACACTGTATTTCCATCTTTATTCCAAGAAGCAGTTATCCTTTAATGACAAAACCCTCTTTCCCAAGAACAGGGAATCGCAGTCATCAGTTGAAACTGGACTCGTGTTGTTATGCTTTGGCCAAAAGACCTCATACATCCAAGAGCTGCAGTATCGAGGTTATATTATCTCCATATTTGGCATGCTCTGAAAAAGGTTGGAATGCTGGTTCCAGATGGGTGTACTTCAAGAAGGACATTGAAAACTGGAGATGATTCAGGATAGGGTTGTACGAATGATGAAGGAATTGGAAGAGTGCTGTATGGTGAAAGATTTAGAGCTCAGTCTGCTTAGTTTAGCAAAAATGTGGTTAAGAGATCATTTGATCACAATCTTAATGTATTCATGTGGGGAGCAGAAATGTGATAATAGATAGCTTCTCCAGCTAGCACCCAGAAGTAAAATAAGAACCAAGAGTTTGAAGTTGAAGTCAGCCAAATTAGTTTGGAAATAAGGTGCAAAATTTTAACAGGGGAGGCAGTTAAACACTGGAACAACTTACCAATAGCTGTGATGCATTTGCAAACACTGGAAACACCATAATTAAGATTGCATGTCTTTCTGAAAGACTCACTGTAGTTTAGGAACTAGTGTTAATGTGAAGTAGAAATTGATGCAGGGGAGCCTAATATTCAGGAATCGCAATACTCACCCTTAAAGTCCAGGACTCTGTTTGCAGTATAGTGGTTAATTTCTGCTGATTTCGATTCTGGTTTAGCCATTAGGAGAATTTTTAAGGTATTCTACATGGCACAATGTGGTGCAGGTATCCACACTGACCCTGAACAAGCTAGAATGGATAATAAAAGCACCAAAGCTATGCTAACATGGTTTCCCACCAGGTGTGATACATAGTGCTTTTTAACAGGGATGAGATACTTGCATGCAATGCTTGATGATCACAGCTGCTTGCTTGCTCTTAAACAGGCTCCTTGAGGCCCTTGGGAATCATATGTAAAGATAAGGATTTCTCATATAGGAGAAGGAGGTTTCCAAAATTAGATTTTTTTCCTTATTTTTTTTTTCTTTTTCCTTATAGTTTGCATGCATTCGAGAACAGATAAATTCATGCAAGAAAAATTATCAGTTACTTAGTGCAAGAAACCATATTAGACTCAGGAAACCTGTAGCGAGAAACTAGTTGAAGGCTGAGAAATAGTGAAGGAACAATTAAAGGCCCTATTCTTACTCTTTCCTAAGCATCAAATTATCTCTGTTGTAGAGACAGGATAATGGACTGCTGGATTACTGGTCTGTTCCCATGTGGATTTTCTTATATACGTTCTAATCATGTCTGTTTTATACTATTAAATTCTGAGAAACCAAATCTGTAACTTTAATAATAGCTTGTAATGTTTCACAGTGTGAACTTCTAAGAACAAATATATGCAAATCAATCTTTGTTTAAAAGAAAACTAAGAAGTTTCTCAAAATAACCTTTAGAATTGATTAATTATATCAGTTTTATCATAACTTAAAATTGATTGTATCAGTTTTATCATGCCAACTTAAAACTGGAGTGTACATTTTGTTCATTGAGCTATCGTTCTGATGTATTGGACAGATTTACAGTGCAGTTAATGCCTCTGCTCTTTAGATAGGAGTTTCCAGTTCTGGCAAAAGCAATGCAAGAAATCAGCCTATGTAACTGTAGATTACTTTCCAACTGTTGAAATGCCTTTTCCTGTCTTGTTTAGCTCTGAATGTTGTCAAACCACTTCATAGTACAGTATATGGGTCATCTTGTTTATAGGCCTGTGACTTGCCAGTACATCTGTGGATGAGCTACTTAGAGCCATTGATTGAGTCATTGCTAGAAAAGCAAAAGAATTAGAAAAGTACTTGAATCAGAAGGAAAACTGTATAATTAAGGCATTGCCTTGATGTATTCTATTAAGCAGACAACATGGAGCTGCCCAACTGGAGAATGTGCTGCTGTAGACATTAAATTGAAGATCACAGCATTAAGAAAGTCTGATCTGATAGCTAGCACTGTCTTGGGCTTTTCCACTTGATGGCTAATGGTACACCTGCAGTACACTATGTATTTATCTTAAATATCAGACTGTAACTGTTTTTAAAAGATTAACATACACATTATTCTGATTTCTTTTTCTGATGTGCATCCCTAGAAGTTCATGAGACTTTTTTATGCACCTTATGAAATTATAAAATGTGTGTTATGAAAAATGAGACTTTGCCATATTTCTGACCAAAAGTATCTGATATTGTTTGATTCTATGCAATTTAGTATGTAGTTGCAATAAACTTCAAGATATTTGGGTGTGGTGAAGCTTTATACACCCATCAGATTAAAAATATTTTGCTTTCATTGTTATGTTTCACAATGAACCCAGTTATTTTTCTGATTACAAGATTCTTAGATCACTTTATATATTGTGTGCTATGTAATTATTTATAAAGTGGATCACATAAGAACTGCACAAACACTAAGATTTAAAATTAGAAAATATTGCTTGTATTTGCCATGTAAAACTTAAATAAGCATCATTAATCCAAAATGATTGTTTTCTTGCTAAAATTTTTATTTAACAGTTTTACTTTCTGAATAACTATGATTCATGACTTTACCTAGGATGTGATTGTGTAGAGATATACATCAGTGAAGAATTTCTTTACATGTGTGTTTTTTACTATTTTCAGGATCCAAGTTTTTACTGACTTCTTGTTAAAATCCATATTCTCCTTTATAAATGTTACAGTTTGCATTGATAGGGTAAATTCATATTCAGTGGAATCAATTTTTAGTCTTGATATTTGCTTAAAAATGGAGTGGAAGATGTAAACACATTTATAGTAAATATTAAAACATCCTGTTAATTACTTAATTCAGACTTTTTGGATGATTTATCTTTCAGAGAAGAGGCAAGAGGAGAAAAGTAGATACATTTTAACACTACTAAGAATGTCACATATTTCAGATATTTCACAAGTAGTACACATAAGAAATCACAAGAGCTGTAATTTGGTTACATTTTTGGGGTTTGCTTTTCCTTTTCAGTCGGTGGTGAAGACTGGGCGATTGCTGATTAGCCATGAGGCTCCCTTGACAGGAGGATTTGCATCTGAAATCAGTTCCACAGTTCAGGTAAACAGGTTATTTCTATTTAAGTGTTGTGCATGGTTGAATATGTCTACCTACAGAAACAAGATGTGTTACTACATTAAAAGTTGAGTTTTTCATAATTTTTGTATTCTTTTTTACATTTTTATTAAATTTCAGTTTTGTGGATGCTTGTGTTACTTTGAACAGCTGAGAAACCGTGTACCTACAGGGCACTGTATGTAGCATCTGCTAAGCTAGAAAATTTAACTTTCACTGAAAAGCAGGGGGGATGTGCTGTCAGATGCAAAGGAAGAATCTTTATGTACACTCTATTTTTAATATATATTTTTACCTTTCTCATATTTTTATCCCCAAAACTTCTTAAAAATGCATTCTAGGACTGTTGAAATCAGACACAGAAAAAGCACCCAGGTCCAGAACAGTATAACGTGGTGTTAGGCATAGTGTTCAGAGACCCGTTAGGGGAAAGTAGTCTGCAAAAGTGGTTCATGTAAAGATGTAGTGATACTCATACATATGTAGACCTTGTCTGTACAGAACAGCTTTGGAAGGTTGAGATGTACATCAGTATCAGTTATTTGGAGCATTAGGCTTTAAGTTTTTTGGAAGTCCTTTTGAGCTTTCTACACTTGCATACAGGTTTTCCCTTTAACTTGATTTCTCTTCTATGCACATCAGTGATACTGGTTTATAGAAACATCTAAACTAATTGCGTCCATCACTGGTTACCATTTTCTGATTATTCTATTCTTAGAGTAGTTAATTTATAGGACTAGAGACAAATGGGATTCTAATAAAATATAAGTCATATAGGCAGTAGTTAAAGCTTGAGAATTAGCCTTTTTGTAGGAAGGAATAGAGTTAATTGTTCTGGGAATGTAATTTTGAATTAAGTATGCATAAGGAGTCAGAAAACTGTTTCTTGATCTTTGTGATACAATTTCCTTGAAAGAGTAATTGTACTAATTTTAATATTATGTGAAGGTCATTAATTTTTTCTGCCAAAATTTAGTCTCCATTAAGAACCAAATATTTATCATCCTTCTATGTAATTAGTATTTGACCTCCAGCCTCCAACTATTTTCACAAGTTTCCTGACTCCAATATGGTTTCTTGCTCTAGGTAACTGATAACTTTTCTTGCATTAATTTATCTGTTCACAAATTGAACCCATGTAAACTATAAAGAAAAAGAAAAGAGGAGGAAAATATTCCACCTCCCTTCTTTTATAGGTAGTCTCTTTGATTAACATAAATCTAGTAAAGTCATAAGGTACTGTGAGTGTTGAAAGAGATGATTTTTCTTAAATTTTTACAAAAATGTGAAATAAATTCAACCAAAAGAGCCTGTCCTCTACTGTCTTGTGTTGTTATTAACACTGGAGGAGAAGACTTCTAAGCCGTGAAGCAATCTCATAATTTACTGGCATAACAAAAGAAAACATGTGTGTTGGAGAGAAAAGGGAGTTGAAAAGATAAAAGCTTATCAGTAAATATTGGAAGAGTCATTGCATGGGGTGGTCAATATATTGCTGAAACTACAAAATGAGTTTTTAATCTCCTCATACCTCCACTAAGAAAGGTACTTACCTGATTGATCTATCTTGGGGTTATTTTTCATATCAGAGATGTATCTTGACAAATATCACTTATTTAGAAAACAAAGTTTAAATGCTTTAATAAAGGGCTATTTCCGTCAATATTGAAAGCAAATATTTGTTTCATGATAGTAGCTCATAATTTTATATTCATATTTTTTAGGCAACTAGGATTTGTATCTTAAGAAATATTAGTTAATTTATCACACATACTACCTCAGAATAACTTGGAATATAACTCTTTGGCATTGAATTTATGCATGGTGAGTTTCTTTCATATAAATTGGTTGACTTGAATCTGTGTTATAACCATAGTGTCATTAGTCTTTATATCCATTCTTGAAGATTTTATCATCTGTACTAAAATTCCGATACAAGATATTTTAAAGAATATTCATACTGCTTAGTAAATATTATTCTAATCTCTTTTGCATTACAACTTTTTAAAGAACAGTATTGTTTTAGGCATAATAAAGACCTTGCTTTTTTTATTCAGTTAAAACACTTGATCTCTAAATGATGAAGTTAAGTCCATATGTCTGATACAACTGTGCTGTAAAAATAAAATGAAAAGTGAAATTCTCTTTTGCTGGATACAATGCATACTGAGAATGCCAAAAGTTGGGGGTTGTAGTTGGCTTTAGTTTCCTCTTACACATGGAAGTAATAAGACTTCAATAAAGTGTGTCCAGTTGGATTAGATGGTTAGTTTCCATATTGTTATTCCATCCTTGCTGTGAGGTCTTGTCATAGAAATAAGGTGAATAAAAGTACATAGGTTATTTTAAAAGTTAAATGTCACAAATACTTCATGGTGACGTACACTTCAAGGAAAAGGGTACGAACAGAAGCTATGGCTTTTGCTTGTGAAGTATAGGAGAAAACTATTGAACAGTTTTCTTTTTGCATATGAGAGATTAAAAGCAGCGTTTGGAGAGTGTATTAATTAAGATTTGTTCTGTGTCAAACACAGAATATTTCAGAGGGGGACATTACTGCGTTAAGTAGTCATTTACTCTGATTTCTCAAACACATAAAACTAAGAACAGGATGAAGTGGTGTAGTTAAAACTCTACATGATATGACTTTGCCCTTTGTTTTTTCATACGTGATCTCAACGGATATTCTGAAATGAGCAACAGATGATAGGATAAATTCAATACAGGTACAGTTAATGCTCCATATTGATTATATTCTGTATAAAAGCTTGCAAAACTGTCATTTTCAGCAGAGAGGGCACTAAACTTTTGCTTAAGGCATATGGTTGGAGCAGTTTGAGAAGCCTTGGAGAAGGGCCCACTGAGATGTCACTTCCAAAATAATGAGGCATCGCGTGTGGAAATCATCAGTACATTAATCACTTGTAATATGAAAGAATGTAAATCTAGTATTTGTGTCCCTGTCAAAAAAAAAAAAAAAAAAAAAAGAAAAAGAAAATAAGAGAGAAACAGGATGTTTTCAAAGAGGAATGAGAGGGAGGAAAAAGGGAAACGAGTAGATTATGTTGTGTGATAAAAGGCTCATCTCCACACACACACACATGCATGCAAAGGAGCCCAGAGGCAAAGCAGCAGGCAGGGGAACCCCAATAACCCACTCCGGGAAGTGGAGCCCCCAACTCCTGCCAGGGCTGTCCCCAGCCTCAGCCCCATGGGCCAAGTGGGGACACCCAGCACCAGGGCTCAGGGCCACTGTGGACCACTCTGCAGACTGAGGGTGATTGCTGCCTGCCAGCATGTACGACTTTGGAATCGTATAAGACTTATGGGATGTTTAGAGAAGGAACCAAAGGTGGGAAGAGGTGGGGACCAAGGTGGTTTGGGGAGGAATAGATACTGAAGCATTGAGTGATAAGGATATAAAAAGGACTGGCTGCATATAAACAGGCTGGTTGATATGACCGGCCACGTCCTGTGTCTGATCAGCATTATGTGTCCTGTCTTCTTGATAAACTTGATTTCTATTTTCCTGGGTGAGACTCTTTCTATTCTGTGTGCATGTCTGTGTATGGAGGTCTAAGTGCCAGCACATGGGTCATGGGGGCCAGTGTGCTTGAGGTGTGGGACTGGCAGTGGGTGAGTGTGTCAGTGTCTGTCACTAGCAAATATCAAGCTGTACTAGCCGGGGGTAGGTTAAGTGAGCCAGGTGTATATATGTGTGTGTCTCTGACAGGGAGTCAGCTGGAGAAGCTGGCTACTGGAGGAGCCAGGATCCAAGCCAGCAACTTGGAGAGACCATGGGGTCTGGGGTCAACTGAGAGACTGGTGTGTGTCTGGCAGTGAGTGAGACAGCAAGGGAGACAGAAGATCCAGGGCAAGCTACTGGACCGACGGTGGTGTCAAAGCCCAGTTACTGCAGGGATCTGCAGCATGTGTGTCTCTGTGTGGTGGTGTGTAAGTTGAGGTGGATGTCTGTCCCAGCAGCTGGAGTTGGGGCTGTGAGTAGGGGCTTGTGTGCAGGTGCCAGCAACTGGAGAGACCAAGAATCTTGGTTTTAGGAATTTATGTCATGGTAATGCAAGTGCATGTTGGATTAATCTACTTTTCACTTTTGTTAATCTGGTAATCACTTTATTTTAATTAATTTGTAATGTTTTGTTTTTTAAGTGTCTGCTGTTCCAGAGCTACTTATAGGTGAGGTTGGCCAACCTGTATGCATGTTGTTTCTCTAATTAAAGCAATGTTTCTGAAAGCAGGTTAAGTTCTAAGCCATGGCTGTCTTTCAATAGTGCCCCTGTAGTAAAAAGCTACTTTACAGAGCAGCAGCTTGCAATCCCATTTTCTCCTTATCATCCTTGTCATATCAACAAAATGAAGATGATGGTGTGACACAATTTCAGAAAGAAGTGCAAGACTTAGTAGGGGATTATGAAATTACAAGTTCTACAAGGGAAAATAAACTCAGTTGTGTGAAGAACTAATTCTTGATTTTAGAAGTCTTTCATGCTTGCAACAGTTGTGTGGTGGGTTGACCTTGGCTGGATGCCAGGTGTCTACCAAAGCCGCTCTATCACTCCCTATCGCTACTGTCTTGTTAGCGTTCCAATTTAAATTGCGATGTGTTGCTTTGTTCTTGTAAATTAAGGGGTTGTTATTCTAGGTCGCTTTTATTGGGATGAGCCTTTGAGCATATCTGTATTGATCTCTTTGTAGAAAGATGAGAGCGTTCTGAATGCAGCACTCCTGTTGAGCTTGCAGTATAATGGGAGTAAGGAATCCAAACATAAAGCTGTAATCCTGCAGTAACCCACCATCATAATTTGAAAGAGTGCTTTTAGATGGTAAAGGTTTTGGTTTCAACAATGAGTCGAAAATCTAGAATTGACTCAAAGGTGATCTTTTTGTCTTTAAGAAGTCATTACCATCATCTCTTCAGATTATTTCAAAATTACATATCTTTTACTCTGGGATGTAATATGCTAGAAAGCTAACCCTACACTGAAGGTCTTCAGAATTTTATTGTGGACTAAGCAACATATCAGATTTGAAGAGAATCCTCAGATTCTGTTTTAGGAAGGACTTACATGAAACTCTTTTTATTTCCTCTAAAATTAGGTGGCCTTTCAGTATGAAATTTCAAACACTTATGTTTTGTTTATAAACAATGTATTAGAAGAGAGTTTTTGAAATTTGGGTATAGCTGAGTATTTCATGGCAATCTGAAGAATGCGGTCTGATATTTCATTAAAAACATTTTGAATTATATGGTTGTGAGAGAAATTTCATGTAAGCCTGAAACAAATAGCTTTTATTTTTAAAACTGAACTTTTAATAGTCACTAATATCATATGCAGTTCTTGCCACTTGTAGCTTCTGTGTATGATAGAGTGTGCACACTGTCTTGAACATTAGCAGCTATTCTGCTTAATTTCTGTCACATTTGGGTCCAATAAATAGCAGCTGCTTGACCGTGAGACTTTGTCAGCACTGAGCTGGCATAGTACAATATGTAATGTTCTTTCTTGTTATTCAGGTCAGCTTTCTTGTCCTTCTTTAGCTGGACTTTTTTACTGAATCTATACTACTGTTCTGAGAAGTGAAGGCAATTTGGTGGAGAATATATTTAGAAACTGGAAATTGAGGAGAACAGAGTTAAGATTGCTGGGGAAATTTATAGGTTGTTGTTGAAGATATGTGCCTGTTGGGAAAGGATTAGGATGTGTATACTGACTAGTGCCTTGATTTTTCATTTCCTGGTTTTATAGCTTGTAGATCAAATGTGTTGTCCCATTCCTGCTTCCTATAGGACTATATGTCGGAAGGGTGTATTATGGTCACAATAATACAGTGGTTACTGTTTTCTGATAGGACTGAAATAAACGTAGGGAATTAACACATACCATCTGGCACTGATCTTGCACATACAGAAAGCGCATGTCACAGGAAGGTCTTGCTGCTTTCTACCCATTCTGTACAAATAATGACTAAAATACTGAAAAATAGAAAATGCTTTACTAATTTTGAATGTTTTCATTTAAGGAATTTAAAATTTAATTTAGGAATTTGGATCTTTGTGTACGCCAATAACCTCATATCAGAATACCTTGAAAATGGTATGCTGTTATTAAAATACAGGAAAAGCATGTGACTAAAGGTGTTAGCCGGCCCGGTAAAGATCGTTGCTGTCTATAAAATAACAAGTCGGCACAGTGGTTTTTGTAGAGGTTGCACAGATTTAAAAAGGAACATATTTTCTTCATTCTTGCAAGAACAGAGCAATTCTGGTTTAATTGTGGTTTTCTGTCTTAGTAGCGCAGTTTCTTTTCTTATTACCCGGTAACTAATTTGTCCCTGGGCATCTGGCTACGCTTTGTGAGGACTGGGGAACAGGGGATGTTGTGTCAGCTACCAAAGAAATGTACAGGTGAATGGAGTCCAGTCCTCAGGAGCCCTTCCAGAGGACTCAGTGTGTTTCTCAGAGTTACACAGAGGTTTCAGTCTTCCAAAAGATTGATATTAATCAGAGGACAGGTTCCCGCAAATTCAATGAAATAGCCTGTTTCTGAGGACTGAGTTACGTGATCTTATTTTTTTTAAATTCTTCAGTTCTGTATCTAAAAATTGGATAGAATAATATTCGTCTGTTTGGATTGGTGGTGCTTTAGATTTCCTCATGCTGCTGCAAAATAAGGCCTAATCTCTAGTACGTGATGTAATTTCCTGCTAGTATGTGACATTAGGAGAAACTATTAGATGAGCTATTTTTCTTCTGAGAAGCATTTCAGGAAAAGGGAAAGTAGGTATGTCTAGGAATACCTTTCAAAGATGTAAGAGTTTCACAGCAATTTTATTCTAAAGCAGGTTACCAGAGAAAGAATGTGCCAAAACAAAAAAAGCTTGAACAACAACAACAAAATAATTTAATGATTTCAGCAGTATGAACATTTAAAGTAAAATAGCCCTAAGGCTGATATTGGACAGGAACTGTCTTAAATAACTATTATTTTACAGAGTCCTAATGAAAAAAAATTAACCTTTCCAACAAAACGCTTTCAGAATGATTGAACTGAATAATTTTTCATACCATTACATTATCTGTCTTTAGAATTTGGGATGTTGAGATATTCCAAACAGTCCAATTATTTCGGTTTTCTCATGAGCAGAAGCTAAGGTGGAATTTCCCAATGAAGCTGTGACAGTCCTCCATGGCTCTTTGTGGTGCTTTGAGGACGTGATTGCAATGCGGTACTCAAAAATATTTGCGCAACCAGGTTTGAGTTTCACACTATGCATCTGTGTCTGTACTTAGTGCAGAAGGAACTAATTAATAACTTGGTCTGTGGGATTTATTTTGAAATCATGTGAATAACATCAGATTTTGTGCTGGTGCCACTTAAAATCTAATTTTAATGAACAGGCTGTAAACCTGTATTATTGTCTGTATTGAAAGCAATGCTTCTGGTGTAATTGTTATTGCTTTATATTTAAATTATTTCACTCTCACAATATATGTTGAAGCAAATTGCCCTTTGTATTGACCATTGATATATAATGGAATGTCTATGTCTTAAGAAGTTGAAGGAGTTTGAGGTAGAAGTTGTTAGAAGTACTTAATTATAGAAATGAAGGAAATTTGAAATTATTCTCTATTCAGCTGGAGAAATAATAAAAGAAGACTCAAACATGTTTTTCCAAGTTGACTAGAAAGATGATTGAGTGTAGGCCAGTCTGGACAGCTTTTCATAGGACACAGACTTTATTCACTGAGTACCATTTCATGGAATGGCTAAACAGACTCTGGACTAAATGTAACACAGATACCTAAGAAGAAGGCACGCTAAAACATGCAGGTACAGGAATATGGTTGTTCAGCTGACATAAGAAAATTATTAAATCTGAATTTATGTTTTTTAACTTTGCTTTGACACAGTCACAGTAGGCAGTAAAATTGGAAGAGGTGAAATATTGACACAATATAGTTCTTAATTTACTATCCTGTTTAGCTTTGTCACTTTCACTCTTTTAGCGCATCTAGCAGGAATCACAAGCTGTAAAAGCCTGGTTTTATAGATCACTACATCAGTTCCTGTCACTAGGAGTATGATCTAGAAAATGTTGGTATAGAATATAAATAAAAGCTGTAATAAAAACAGAGAAGTAAATTCAAGGTGAGCATAAAATGTATAGTGATACTGTAGAGAAAGAGCAGTGATTTGAAGGAAAAGAAAACCAAAACATATAGAAATAAGCCAGAATAATGGAAAGGAATAATGTTATTTCCGAAGTAAGGAGTTGGGAGTAGTAAGGGAAACATTATCAATATAAAGTTGCCATTCAGTGACTTGAATCAAAGGTGTATGTGAAAGGTGCATGAAGATGTTCCTTGTATTTATAAAATATGTATATAGGCAGTTCATCAAACCCCCAATTTATGATGCAGCATGAACTAGAAGCAATTTTTGCTATGCAGGTCTGAAGTCTCGCATAGTATTGAATGTTATTAGCACATTTTAATAAGCAATGTAGAAAATAGAAGTGAATAGACAAAATGTTACAAACTCAAGATTTCTCAAAGGAAATAAACCTGCATTATTCATCAGTAAATATACTAAGAGTTATTCTGTATCTGAAAGAGCTTGGATACAGCAATAAACATTTGAGATTTTGTTTTCTTTTGTAAATAAAAGGACAGTTTTGTGCCTTGTACTCCACTGTGTGTCCCCTTCTAGACTGTTGCCCCTCATTGCTACAGTGACTGCACAACACCTGGGGCTTGCGAGCCTGGCTGCAGGGATTTGGTGGTGCTGTTTGTCTGGCAGAGGTCATATTTTTCTGAACCTGTATCACTTTTAAAAGGGAACCAAAATCTAACAAGCAATGCCTGTCCACAGAGTAGTGCCTGTGCTTTTTCCACACTAACTTTTTGAGGCCAAAATTGTTCTGGATGTTACACCAAAGTCTCTTATTATACAGCTTTACTTGCTGTGTGGAAGTATCTGAATTTTCATCTTCTCTCATGTTCAGATACTTACGACCCATACAGAAGTCTTGTTTTATAACTGTAAGAAATGCAGCACAAGATGAATGGACTTCTAAGAAATTTTGTTTGCTGTTATCATGTCATGAAGTCCAATTTACTCATGAGACTTTATGCATGATTATTTTATTTTTGGTTGACATAGGGAGGAGCAAATTTCTCTAAAATGCAAACAGAAATTTCATTATAATAGGGGCATGTGTTATCCGTTCAAGCTACAAGGGAGCGTTGTGTGCCTCTAGGTTGGAATAAATTCAAGACTGAGAAGAGAAAAATGATTTAATGATTATAGCCAAATATTAAACAGGACACACAGTAATCTGTCTGTACTGTATACAACTCCCAAATACATCTCTTAAAACAAGCAAACAACCCCCAAATCCTAAAATAACATTCAAGTTGAAAATTGAAGTGCTCAAAGATTGTGGTGGATTTTTATAAAATGTTCCCCAAAATGCACTCTCTAAAGTTGTAAACACAGTGTGTTTACATGTCCAATTAGTCAAGTCTCTAGACACAACAAAAATCAAAATGTCTTATTCATCTGCAGCTCAGCTTGAATTCTCTTCAGCTGCTGTGAAACACTTCATGAAAAGGTTCACACAGAAGTGGACACATGTGCTAAGAGATGTCCGAGCCATGTCGTTGCTCATGCACACTCGCTCCTCTTGTTTTTGGGGACAGTCTTATTCCCTGCATGTGGGGGAACACAAACCCATGCCCTGGCTGCCCTGCCTGCAGGCAGTGTTTCAGCCAGCCACTCGTGGCACATCCTTCTGATGCAAAATTATTAACCCAAGCTTGAATAGCCCTGGCACTGATGTGGACATTGTTTTCTACAATATGAGAGTGTGCCCTGCCTACGTGGCTTTGGGTCTGTCCTGTCTAAAAATTATGGGCTGGAGCAAGCTTTTCCCATGCACCATGGGAGTATCCTCACATCTGACAGGAGTTAAAGAAACCTTTTTTCTCTCTAGAGAGGTAGAAGAAAGAATGAGACAGGAGCATGGCAGTATCCATAGGCAGTGCAAGGAGAAGGACAGTAAGTGCTGCCTTATTAGGAGAGAACAAGGCCACCAATAAGGTTTTGAGGGGTGTTCCCAGTGAATGAGAATAAATTCCTGCCCTCTTGGAGTATGCTACATGTGCCAGCTTTGCTGCTATGGGATCAGTGTTCACAGACAGACAGGGGTGGGTAGGGCAAGAGACATGTGCCAGTAAACAGCTCCCCGTGGATGGAGCAGGGAAAGCTCAAGACAATGGGCAACCTGAGACTGGCCTGTCTCTCCACACAGACACTGGAGGTAGGTAGTACTCAGCAAGATCAGGCAATTTTCAGGAAAGCATTCAACTGAGAAAAGAATATTTTTAAAGCTTGGCATTAACTTGTATGTTTTCTACAGAGTTACTTATTTTCAAGTAATATATATTGGAATAAATGCTTTTGGCACTGAAGCAAAATAATCCTCTGTTCCAGAGGCTCTCAACCAACCAACCACCAAAAATTAAAAATTTATTATTAACACACTTAACTAGCCCTCTGCAAATTACAGGTTTGAATGTCTGTGAGAGGAGAACAGAACAACTTCCTAGGGTTTAACAACAACCCAAAATGCTCTGTCACTCACCTGACAAGTGAGGGCTCTCAACCTTGAGGACCTGCTCAGGGCAGCGTCTCCACTCGAGTCACCTCGAGGTGTTTCCTTGGGTGGTGTCCTGACCCAAGGGGAGAGTCCTCAACCGCAGCATGCTGCTCCAGGGGAAAAATTCAAAATGGCTCCCCAGGGGACTCCATTTATACCCAGGCTGAATCTGACCTGTAGTCAATAACAGCTCCCATTGGCCAAAGGCCCCAACTACCGTGAAGCCCCGAGAGAAAAGGCAATCAGGAGCTGCTACACTTCAGCATCCAAGAAGCCCTATTGTCATTGGGCGGGTGCGCCTGCCACACCCTCTCCTGTCCATTTTCAGCTGTACTGTCTCTTGGGCAGCAGGCAGCATTTCTTCCAGATGCATCAAACCCCATTTGTCTTCTCCTATCTGAACTGATTTTCCTGCATTGTTGGGGTATGCAAGCGTGCAGCCAAGTACTTTTCACTTTTTATGCAAATTATTGAAGAGGCACAAGGAGTTTATCCCAAGACAAACACAAAGTGGTAAAATGGCAAAATAAGCTGAGAGTCATTGTGGTTCAGTGAAATCAAAAGTTTGGGCTACTGAACAAGTTCAGTGTTGGATTCACCTTAATCAATTGAGTGTTAAGTGTGCTGTTAGTGTATTTACTGAGGACATTTTCTCCATGTTCTGTTATTTAATTTGGCATGCAAATGTTCATATGCTTGAGGCTGAACTCCAGCATCATTGTCCTGCTGATGCATCCGTGTTCATTCGTTGTGATTTATGACTTTGAACAATGTGTTTGGCCTTCCATACACAAATTCTGGAAAAGGCCAAAAACATGGGCACTGAGGCAGAATTAAAATTTTCTTTGCTGTGCACTTCCCTCCTGTTTGTATGTTCATCTTTCTATCTATTAGAAATTGTTCTTCTAGGGGAAGGAAATGTTTTGTGCTTATGCTTACTCTAAGGTACAGTTTACATTTACAATTTTAATTCAAACTGCTTTGATTAGAACCATGTTGTGATTCTAACATTACATTTCTGATAGCCCATGGAGCTGGTAGAAATGAGAAGGTTTTATTCCAAATAGCGAGGAGGGCAAAAAACCTGCCATGGACTGCATATCTATCCTATATTTTCCGGTCTTTGATGTGGCGATATTTTTCCATTATTATCTCTAATACCATATTAGAGTTCAGTAACATCAGCATTTTTAACTGATATGTAAATATAACTAATGATTTAGAGGGACATCGAAACGATGAACTTTCCTACAGCAATTTTGTGTTAATGTTAAAGCTGTTACCGAACAGGCCTTTATTTTATAACATGTCAAATAGCCAACTTGTTGCTTAATTCAAATTAATATAAAATATCCCTTCCATTTTAATAGGCTTTACAGTGCTTTGAAACTCTGACTCTAGTCTGGTAAAGATGATCTCTGTCAGGACTCTAGAATAAGGCAACTCTGCATAGTAATTACTAACTAAAGGATATTTAACTTCTCTTCTGCTTGAAAACCTAACAATATTGTGTTTAACTTGCTTTATTTTATTTGGCATTATCTTTTCTTCCAAATGAGTTATGAGTTGCTTTAGAGCTCCAAGTGGAGCTTTGAACAGCAATTTGCTATGGTGTGCCCATGAGTCCCCCCCCCCCCGTAAAAGTGTGATAATGACCTTTCTTACTATTTCCAGTGCTTTAGTGCTATAAAAAGCTTCTTGGGTGGTTGAAGTTACTTGACCTTTGGCATAATTTCTCAAAGCACTTCAATGGGATGCTAGAATCCTTTATTAGCCACATGTATAGCAACTTAATATGTACTAAGGCACCCTGGTAAGCCACGTAAAGAATAATGTGGAGTTTTCTAGTTGCACTGTATGTCAGGTTTACTTCTTTGGAGAAGACAGTAGCTTGTCTTATTTAAAAATTTGCTTTAGTGGGTTGGTTTGGGGTTGTATAGTGCTGAATCATGAAAGCATATTGTTACCTTTTTTCCTGGCCTTTCATATTTTCATGTGGTCATTAGAAATGGTCTGGCTAGACCATCAATTTAGAGCAACAGACATAGTTCAAAGTAGCATGTCTGGAGAAGAGTGGTCCATAGCATATAAAAATCAATGCAGAATAGAAGAGAAAATATAGTACAAAACAGAAAAATCAATGCTTGCATGTTAGTGACTCACTGAAGTTTTAAAAATACTATCTGTAAGGAACATTGCTTTTTTTTTTTCTTCTTTTCTTACAGGCTTACTTTAATTAATACATGAAAGGCCCATAAAATAGTGTATCTTTATTGATGTTTTATGTACACACCCAAGATCAAATTATTTCACTTCCGTGCTGAATGTATTCATAGGAGAGGATATAAAAAGAGCCTCTTGAACTCTTCTGTGCCCTTCCAGAGTGCTGTGAATTTTATACTGTTGCTGTTGGCTACATTAAGATCTTTAATACAGAAGAGAAAATGGAGGCTGCAGTTCTACTGCCTGAAAAAACCAGTCTAGCAGCTTCTGCTGTGTCCTGGAGAAGGGAATTGCCTCTCTCCGTGGGGACAGACACAACGTGTCAGTGCCCAAGTATCATTCTGGCTTAAAGTCTCAAATCTGGACTGATTGTAGGATAAGTTATGACAGTGCTCAGTTTCTGTGTGATAGTTTAGATAGGCACAGAGGAAGAAATTCTGAATGGTCTTTTTTTGTCCAGTAGTCCTTTTGGATGTAAGTGGACACATGGTTATCACTATCATATAGGGATGTACAATTAAAAAACTATAAAAGTTATTTAAACTGATTAAGAATTCCTGAGTAGCAGATTAAACCCAGAATTAGTTCCAGAGAAAGAGAAAATTGTGAATTTCAGTCAGTTAAACAAAAAGAATAACAACACTGGGAGAGAGCCCAGCATGCCCCTCTGTTCCTATGGCCTTATCTGCAACGATGCTTTAGACTGCTGATTAAAGGTCCATTATATTCTGAAACAGCAACTTAAGAGAGTGAACATGAGTTACTATCCTAGTTGTAGATATTATTCATATTCTGTATATAGGCAGTGCCTGGGAAATTTTATGTAGTTGTGCTGTGTTTGCTGTTGAACTGGGATTTTTGAAATGTGGCTTTATTGAAAGAGCAATAGCAGGACAGGCATCTGTCTCCATCCCGCTGGAAACGTTGGTTACTATCACCATGCTTAACAGTGAACATCTAAGGAGGAAATGAAGTTACAGGCACACATAGTGCAAATCATTCTAGTGACAGTTCTCACAAAGAGGAAAAATTGATGAGGATTTAATGTTAGACGTGACAGACAAAGGAAGGAAGGTCTGCTTCCACTGTACCAAACATAGAAGCAGTTATAAAACACCCTTCAAAACTGAAAAAGTTTCTCTACGAAGAGTCAAAAACATCTTTTATTAATCTATGTATGGAAGCTTCTGACTCTGGAAAAGTTGATCTGTGTAGCTGGAATTGTTCCTAAGATACATTGGCTTGGAAATAGTATTTTGCTCCCTGTCATCACTGAGTAAGTGCCTTATGTCAGTGTTATGGCAAGTGGAGTTCTGATCACCCAAAACTGCATTTTGCTGAAGCACTAAGCATGCACAAATTACTAGTAGTGCAGTAACTTTGATTTCCAAGGAGTGTATCCTCTTGGATGGAAGGCAGAAGCAGGGGGCAGAAGCATTTCTCTCCCATCACTTAGTGAAAAACTACCATTTCTCCTTTACATTTTAGAGAAAGTGCTCTCTGAGATTTAGGATATTGCAGACTAGGAAGGAATATAGATAAAATGTGGCTCTCTACTAAAGGTAGCAGTAAAAAAATACCTAACTCTTAGGCAGAGAGGTGGTAGGAAATACAGGCTGCTGAGATTTCAGAGCTATTGCCTGCATACTATATCTTCTCCCTCCCGATGTGTCTCTGTCACTTTGGGCTTGGCTCTAAGTCACCAAGGGTGAAAACCTAGCCTCGCACGATGAAGTCAGTGGAATTAAGATTTCATTCTGAATGTCTCTTTTTTTAGTATTCCATTTCTTTCACAAGTCAGTGCGCAGAGAGGATGGTTGGCCCTAAGTGTCACCTGTTAATTTTTTTCCTTTAACTGATTGCACATGTGTAGAATTGGAAAGCTTGAGTTCTTTACAGCAAAAAATATAGTGCTTTGCTTTTTTGTACCTTCTTTTGTTAACCAGATGAATGCACACTGATGAATAACCTTGTGATAAGTAAATCCCTGAAAAGTGCAGTGCCTTTGGGCAAAGAGAATGCTAAGAATGTACTCTAGTATTACAATGTTATGAATAATGTTATTGATATATTACAAAAATTTAATGTCACCAAGTCTTCTAGAAAGGAAATGTCTCACGTTTTTTGCTCTCTATAGTTTTGTTGATTTCAGCAATCTTATATCAGAACCTTATATGGCTTTGTACTTTATATTATATGAATAACCAGAGTTTACTGTGTATTAGGAGAAATAAAAGAAGCTGTTTAGTAGCCAGCTATTAGAGTAAACTTGTAACTTGGACACACTTAAGTTATTTTAGTCAAAATGATGTGCATTTTTTGAGAGGACTCAAATTTCCTCCACACAATGGTTCATTTCAAGATTGCACCCATGCCACATCAAAAGGTAAAAGCAGCAGTAAAGAAGGAATCCTGGTTTTCAATTACATGCAAAAGGTAGGACACTCATTATCCATTAGTGCTTCAGAAATGCAAGTTACCTGTTCAAAGTGTGTCTTGCCTTGCTTGAAGTTAGGCAAGGCAACGCAGTGCATTTATGGACAACACACAACACTTTGAAAAATAGGCGCAGTTGCAGTGAGTCTGTTGAGGAGAATCAGAAAAGGTAATTTATTTTTTTTTTTTTAACCTTTGATCTTAAAAGTAATTTGTTAGACTATGCAGTTTTCCTTTATTCAGTCGCTTTCCTACATAGCTTTCTTTTAAAAGCGGTCTGTTTTTTTTCTTTATATGGTACATGTAGTTAGACTGAGAAGTCTGTATTTGGTTACCTAAATATATGGCCTGACTTCAAAAACCCACATCTGTCCTGAAGCTTACTGAAAAATTCCCGCTGGCTTTTTTCTCTTAGAACTTCTCATTCATGAAAAACAGAGTGATTACCAGGTATATAAAAAAGGTAATCTAAGTATCTTCCAGTTCTTACTTTAAAGTTGACATTCCGTAAATCATCTGCTTAACAAAGAAGAGAAGGACATAATCACAGTGACACTTTTTCATAGGAAAGTGCTGAGAGAAAAAGGAAAGAAGCGTCATGACTTAATGCCAGTGACATTAGTAACTAGTATTAATCTATCTGCATTGAAGTTTTCTGTCCAAGGGTAGTTGAACAACTGAGATCAACAAGTCATTAGTTAACTTCAGCAGAGCCAGCATTTCAAGACTCTAAAGAAGCTTTCCTAGAGTAACTGAAATGATTAGCAAGGGGCATTTTAAGAGAGATCAGATTTTTATGCAGTGGCTTTGCACTCTGAACTGTGTGACTGAAAAGGATTTAGGTTTTGTGGGTGTATATGCCCATTTATTTACTGGTTTGAGAACATATTTTAAAGTTAAGAGTTCTTTAAAAATAAGAAAATAAAAAAAAATGTGTTGTTTAAAAGTTTCTCTTAATATGGGTTGTAGTTTTGGGAGTATCCTATTTCTTCTGAGACAGCAGCACTTTCATGGTTAACAGTGGTGTGTTTCATGGTTTACAGATTAAATGATCACATTCAACTTCCCAGGGACAGAGATTGATACTTGGCTTGCACACGTATTATGATAATAGGTACAGAAATATATTATGCTAATAGATGGATAATTTATTTTAAAATAAGAATAAAATTAACATTTGGAATAAAAATTTCATTTCATTTTCTTTTCTCTGATTTATTTCCTCATCTGTGGGCTGAACTTGTCCCAGAGCATGCATTATCAATAGCTTGTGAAAAAGGATAGCTGAGAACTATTGTAAACTGTGTTTCAGGCATCTTTCTGTACTAAATTCAGTGTTTTCATATGTCCGGGATGTGCACCTTAAAATGACTTGACTTGCAGAAAGTTGTCCAACTGCTGTGATTATGTGAGTATGTAATTTTGGCCTCCTATGGTTAAAAACACTGCTTTTTCAGTAATTGATTTAGATAAGATGCAGACATAATAATCTCTACCATGCACATAACATTTATTGGACTATCCACTGTAGGAAAATAATGTTTTCTCTGTTAAACTGATCAAATATTTTGTATTTCATGGGTGTGAACAGTCTAATAAAAAGTAAGCAGAAATAATTGAAGCTCCATTCTGATCCCACAACGAGGCTGTTACTTATTATTTCTTCTTCTGAATACCACAGCTAAATACAGTCTAGATGGCACAATAAAATTAGCAGCTAGTAGTTTCAAGGAAAATACCACATATTGGTTTTAAAGTGGAATACAGAATTATAGTGATACATACTAGAGTTGTACTATGAAAGCTGTTGAAACTTTATGGCCAAGTGACTTCATATCGCAAAAGTGAATTTCTGGTCTGAGTTGTGGTAGTACTATTTGAATTAAAGTTGAATTAATTGAATATATTGAATTGAATTAAAGAAGAACGAAAAATCTGCTCTTGAAACTTGCATTCCAGTGCTAGTAACTGAAACTATGATCAGAATAAAATGTATTTCTAAGCATACAAACATGTGCTGCAAAAGAAAATCTCTTCACTAATCTGACTGCATCCCGGTAGTTAAATAAAATTTCAGAATATCTTAAATAAAATGGTTTTACAGTGTTAAATAAAATGGAGTTCTGTTTTTTTAATTGAAGTTTACAGGCTACACAGTTTAATTATGTGGGTAGTTTTTGTTTAATCAGCCCTTAAAATATTAATTATGCCTATATTTCATACTATTAAAAATAAGTCCTCCTCACTGACATCTTAAAATATATTCTGAAAAATAAAAAGCTCTTCCGCTGCATATGTTCCAGTGTTTTATTGTGGGATGTCGTTCTGCAGACAGTTAGTCCTGCTCTAAGTCATTAGCTGGCAATTCTGCTAAAAATATGATGAATATCACTTACACCTGTGGAAGTAATTCGGCTCTATCTGACTTGAAAAAGCCCTTTGCAATATTAAACATTTGTCGCAAGAGTGAGATCTCAGTCCTAGCAGGTACTGTGCTGGCTTCAGTCACGAGCCCAGTGCTTACTGCCTTACGAGTTATCTGGCACTTTATAAAATGAGAGATGAGTGCTAATTATCAGACTTTGTGCAATGTGAACCTTAATCTGGTCCTGCTTCTGCAATAGTGAAGGTTGAGTAGCACTGAGAGACGACATATAAATAGTGCCAGTGATTGCAGCGTTTTAAAACTAGGCTGAGTAAATGATGAAATATGTAAGGGCCAATGTATAGGTTACTTTTTTTCTTGACTGAATGTGACAACACTAATACCACAGCTAGGATCGCAGTGAAAGTAAGCACTTAAAATGCTGCTCTGAAACGATCAGGAAGACTGAAAAGCTCTAAAAGCATGGGATAACATTAGGGAAGGCTGTTATTTCATGGTTTACTGGATGTAGGGATCATTTTGCTGGTGGCAAATTATTCAGTTGTGGTGGCTGAGTTAGACATGTATGTTTTCTTTGCTTTCCCCATCATCACAAGAAAAGGGAGGAGAGCCACTTCAAACAGCTGTAAGTTTATTCAATCCATGTGTAATATATCCATAGGGAATCATATCTGCTTCTTGAGAGGGAAGTACAACCTGAACAGCTGCAAATGACAAAAAAGGTTGTTCAAAGTATCAAAACACCCCAAACTCTTCTGTTAGAACTAAAATGCCCTTTGGTACAAATCCATTGACTAGAATGGAGTCACACTGGCTATTAAGCTTACAAATGTGTCAACTTGAATAGAGCATAACAACATCATTTTGAACAAAAACCAAAGGTGGTATCTTCTCCCTGCCCCCTTGATATCTGTTAAGGGCTAGAAAGAACCCCCCTGTTTTTCCTTAAGAACTGTCATTTACACCCACTTCAGATGCTGGAGCCTTAACAATTTGCTTGGAAATAGTTGCATTGTGCAGTAGCTTTTTTCCTTGTAACTGGCAGTTTATGCAAAGGCATAAAGGCAAATTCCTGGCTGTATTCTAGGCAGCCCCACCACTTAGGAGTCTTACATGTTCATCATTGCTTTCCCCAGTCAGTTGCAAAATTTTCTAATCTGTGTTCGCTTTTAATTTTGCCATAACTTATTAGCAGTAAGTATATAAAAAACACAAAGCAGTTGAGGAAGATGGCTGATATAAAGAGTTTTGAAATTACTATGAATTTTGGCTTTACAGTTGAAGTGATTAAAAGCAATCATATTGCAACATGCCTTTTTTCTCCTCTGAATGAAGTGGCAATGTTTGTGCTTTCTGGAACCTTAGGGTACACAAATCAGAAGGAAAAAGAATGGAGAAATATGCCTGCAGATTTTACTGACAATTTCCAAGTTTGAAAATGAACAGTGAAATAAGTATCATTTTGATGTGCTTCCAAAATGGAAGAATTCCTCTTGTTTTTTTTAACTGTAAAAAGATTACTCAATTTTGGGGTTTTGTTGTTCCCAAGACTGCAACTGAATTGAATGATGCTGAACTGCTGGTATACATTGATCATGGAAAATCATGCCAGTCATTTCATTAAGCTTCTTAATATAGGTGATTTTTTTCCATGAACATTTTGACAAAACATTTTTTTTAGGTAACAAGAAATAACAGGAAAAACTAATTTTTGGAAGATGTGTGCAAGCCTGCTGCCTTTGTAGTCTTATTGTCACGCTTGCAAAAGACACAGGTTTAGGGTGGCCATTCTGCTACAGAGTCATGTGTTCGGTGTAAAAGATCATATTGAATTATTACTATATAGTTTCTTTGGGGCTGAAAAGGATGTGTTCGTGCTACTGTTCTTCTGGGCAATTTTCCCTGCTTTCTCATTTGCACTTGGCAATGTGAGCTGTAGCTCTCTAGAAGATCATTAACAGATCTTGAGGATATTTTCACAGCCGTGGACATTCTTTCTTCCATTTTTTCATGCCTTGGGGATGGGCATGGGAGGCAAATAATGGCTCTTGATTAACAGAGAAATACATTGTCTTATACTCGTGTTTATGGGTTTTAAATTATCATAGTTTGAAATTCAAGGGTGTTACATTAGCAGAAGACATGAACGTTTGCTACCTCTGTCATGCAACGCCTGGGACTGTGTCCACCATAACAAAGACTGTTAATTAGGGAAAGCAAGGCAACAAGGGCTTAGAACTATCTCAGTTCTCACACTAAATCCGTATCTGTTATTTTAGAAAGATTTCAAATCGTAAAAGCTTTTTGCAAAAGGTTGTCCAGGGTCTAATAACCCTAGAATACTGATGTCAGTGACTACGCAAGCAGGCTTTCTAGTTTACTTTGCACTTCCCCATATACAATGTAAACAGATAGCTAATGACTGGGTAAATACAATGGAAATGTACTTTGTGCACTGTGTGTTCTGAGCTTGAGTGTTTTGGTCTTCATTTTGTTTGCCTATTTTTATATTCTTTCACAAGCACATTTTGTAATGATGGAATATTACAGAGTTCCTAGTACAGTACAGATGAATAACACAAGGAATGTATTGTGCTCACTCTTTCTAAATCTGAAATCCTTGCCGATGCTAATTATTTTTGGCTTTTATTCTTTTGAACTAATATAGCATGAACAAGGGTTATGTGTTATGATTCTTTAGCACAAGGGTGTTCATCCAGATTAAAAAAATCAGAAAAATGTCAGACTTTGGCATATCCATTTTCTTTTCCTACTACCTTTTTTACTTATTTTTAAATGAAAATCCATGAAAGTTTAAATGTGTGAAAGAAATGACAGTGAGAGCTGGGGAAAAAGTCATTAGCTGAAAACTACTACCAGTTGTAGTATTAAACTACAAGGGTTACATTCGAGTCATGTAAGGAATACAATTGACGAAACCACATAAGACAGACGTTGAAAGCAAAGTCTTTAAACCCAGGCTGATCTTGGACTTGCTAACAGAGCCCAATATGCCATTCCCTGCCTTTGCTGGAAGTGCCTGCTGCTGCCTGTCACGCAGCTCGTTGCCCAGCAGGATTCCCTGCTGCTTTTCCGTAGAGCTGCTTTCCAGCTGGCTGCACTCAGCTTGCACTGGTGCACAGAGTGCTTGGAGCACCTGCAAGCACAAACCTGGTGCTTGTCAGTCTGTTTCTCTGGCTGCTGAGGTGCCACTGAATAGCTGCTCCACCTTCCAGTTTATCAGTCCTTTCTCCCTATCACAGAATTGTCTAGGTGGGAAAAGACCATGAAGATCATCCAGTCCAACAACACCTAGTTTGGTGTCACATGCATTCTTGCTGAGAGTGTGCTCCACCCCATCGTCAAGAACTGTTAATAAAGATGCTGATGAATGTTGATCCCTGAGGAACACATCTAGTAATCAGCTGCCAATTGGATTTTGTCCTGCTGATCACCGCCCTTTGAGCCTGACTGATCCAGCCAGTTTTCCACCCATGATTGCTTTTTCAACCTGTGTTTCACCAACTCGTCTAAAGGGAAACTAGGGGAGGCTGTTGATAGCCTTGCTAAAGTTCTGGTAAAAGAATATCTGCTGTTCTCCCCTTGTCCATTAAGTGTGACATCTCATTTTAGAAGGCAATCATGTTGATCAGGCAAGATTTGCCCTTGTTAAATTCATGCTGGCCATTCCCAAACAGCTTGTGGTCCTTGGTGTTCTTGGACATGGCATCGAGGATGGCTTGCTCCATCTTTCTAGGAACTTGATGTTAGGCTTAACGTTGTAGAATCACATTTCCGTAGATCCTCCTTCCTGCCCTGCCTAAAAATGTGAATTAATTATGTTGCTATGCAGATCACATCCCTACCGTGTCTTGTTCCTGCAATCATACTGTATTTGAGGAAGAACTCCACTATTATAAATCTTTCTCTGGTACCAGAGAGTCCCTCTAAGCAAAAAGATCAACCCTGTGTCATCCACCTGAGTTTGTTTAAAGGTCGTGCTGGGTTTTGTTTATGCAGTACCCAGTGGCCTGAATGGAATGGATTGGCAGAAGTGCATTGGCTAGTGTCTTCTTACATAACTAATTTTCCTAATTAATTTAGAATATTATGGTGGAAAGAAAGGAAAACTAATGATAGTATTTCTGCAAAAAAAACCCCTAGTGCCTAGCAGTTATTGTGTCAATATGAAAACCTTTAGTGACCATGTGAGACCATAATGCTTTTGATATGTATTGCGTTAACATCTCTCACTGCCTAAATTACCTCTTATCTGGTCTGTCAAGCCCAGTCACCATCAAACATATCAGTTTGGGTTTTGTTTGAACATTCTCCTGAATCTATAAGGTTCAAGCAGTGACACTTTGAGATATTTGGAAAAGATAAGCTAAATGAATATTTTATTAGTTTTGAGAGAAGGAAGGTATTTATTTTGGAAGTCTGATAGGCTTTGTATCCTGAAGGGATGCATGGTCTTCAGTATCAGATTTCTCTGAAGGTTTTTTGCATTGCATTCCTTTGCAACAGCTGGAATTGGCCTCAGAAAGTGGACAAATGGAGCAGTTCTCTGAAGGAAATTTTATCTCCTAGATTCATGTTTTATATATTGCTGTCTGATTTAGATTAAACTGAACTTTAGTGTGGAAAGTTTGGAAGCCTGTGATGTGTTTGTGTGGGAGTAATGAGCATCAAAAGTGCAGTGTTGCAACCTGGGTGTTCATCTGTTATCTTGGATTACTTGTACATATTTCTCCTGATCAGTTCCTCGATGCTGGATGAGCCTTGGCTGCTGTTGACAAACAGCTTTCACTTTGTCTCTTGCTTTTTGGTGTCAAATAGTTTCTGCAGAGTTTTAGTGTTTGAATCCATTTTATATTTGGGATTACTGGAAGCTAGCTGGGTGAAACGTAATTGCCCGTTCTTTATGGGGCATTGGACTAGATATTCTGAAGAATGGTTCAGATCTCCACACTATCAAGTTATATGGCCATGTTACATAAGTGAAAATTTGCTTTTGTTTTCTTACTCTTTTGTTTTTAATGTACCGTTTTTATTTTTGTTTTTGCCTTTTCTTAAATTCAGCTCTTTCAAATGTTCTTGGAAGAGAAGCAATCATATGGTCTCATTTACAGGAAAATATTTTAAAATGATCTAAGAAAAACTCTTAATGGTAAACTGATTTGTTTTTAAGTCAGGCCATAAAAAAAATATTTAGAGAAGTGTTTTGAAGTTGCGAGTAAACCTGTTACTGTCTTAAGATGGATTGCAGAGTAGGCAAGTGCACTCCATAAGGGATTTTGCAGAATGCAGCACAAAATGTTTCTGGAATTCACAGAGGTGCTGTGACTTAGAATGCAGGAAACATCCCCTAAACCTTGGCAGCATTGACAAGCAGCTAATTGATCTTGCTGAGACTGCTGCTTTAGGTGGGTGCTCGTCAAGAATTATTGTGTAAGTATTGAATTGCTGTATAACTGAGCTCCACTGCTCATGTAATTTACCTCCACTTGGCATCAATGTAATCAATAAAAATGTCAACAATTGAAAGTAAGTTCTTCAAACTTTCAGTTGTTGTACAAAGCTTGCTAGCTTCACATACAAATGGTAACAACATGATCTTTATAGTTCAGCTCAGACATGTGTTGATGTGATTGGTGTATTTGCTCAATTTGCATTACTTCAAAAATGGAAATAAAATTCTTTAATAATGTTCAGAGCAAATGTTGAATTGATTACATCTGTGAATATTTTATAATCACACACTACATATATCTGTGCTTGAATGTGAATGTTCTCCAAAGACAAATGTGCTGCTTCTGTAATTGGATATTAGCTGATAGTTTAAAGTTGTATTGTAGATAGTCAGTTTCTTAATACAAATTACTTTGTTTTAATCAATTAAGGTCAGATTTATCTCATCTAATTTTTTATAGCAGATGAAACAGACTTTTACAGAGTATAGCTGACCCTTTTCTAAAATAGATTGACATGCACAGAGTTGTATAATATCTGCTGTGTCTTGTATTTCTTATCTAAAGAACTTGGATGCTAGGTTAGTTAAGATGCCTGACTTAAGCTGAAGTTAGGGAGAAGTTCCACATTTAGAGGAAAGAAATAACAGACAGCTGAAGTAGCACAGAACAAACCACATCATTCACAAAAGGCGATTTAAAAATTCTGCTAAGAATTATATGCTGAGAATCTCTAATTTTGAGTAAGAAGTGCTAACGTCATCTATTCAGACAATTCATAAACATTTCAAAGACAGCACATTGTTTTCAGAAGTATTTTGCTCAGTTTTATTGTTGAAAGGAGACATGGTAATAGCAAAATATTTGTAGTTAGCACTTGGAGACACTCAGGTTTGTTGATTTAGAGTCAAGCAATTTATCTCCACAGTAGACATTCGTTGCCAAATAAAGGAGGACTATTTCAAAGGCCAGTTGTATACTTAGGATAGTCTCAATATTTTTAATAAGGTAAAGAATGCATTTAGAACTGAGTTTAACTGAAGGCCAGGTGTGGAGGAGATTAGCTTTAAAATGTAGAGGTGATTAAGAATTTTGCACTGAGGGCAATATCTAATAGTATGACGTGAGCTGTAACATGAGAAACCTATTGATGAAATGCAAATGAAGCAGAAGGAGCAGCTACACTTTAAATATATTTACCTTTGAATATATATATATTTACCTTTGAGTATATATATATGTACCTCTAGATTGCTATAAAATAATTATAAATCTCAGTGAGGGGAAAATGATCTCATGTGTGATTAGTGCGTGAATATCTATTTATGGGGCCAAAACCCAATCAAAATTCTCCTTAATCTACCATAGTCTCTTTGACAAAGTTACATCCTGCATGATCTAGCAAGATATAGTTTCCTAAGTACCTAGAAGTCTTAGTTTTATATGCTTACAGTTCACTGGCTTGTAGGAGTGCTTTGCAACGGTGTCTGTGAAAAGGAGGAATTAAAGGCTAAAGATAAACTTCTTTTCTGAAGATGACTGCAAAACCAGCCCCTTACCCTGTAATAGCAAATACTCAGTGGGAAGTTTGTAAGCAGAATCAAACTAAATTTTCAAATCCCAACCTTAAATTATTCTCACAGAAGGGATAGTGTACCCTTTCAAATATTACTTGCTTGATGAATGACAGTTTTGAAATCATTAATGAAGAATAAGCAGTAGTGTTTTACGCAATGCAGCTGAGAAATGTGGGGATTAAAAGTTTTTGAGAATGAATTAAATAATTACCTCAAAACTTATAATACAAGAAGTTGAAATAGGTCTGTCAAAAAACTGTCTGCTTTAGTGTAATGCTATAGACAAAATGACACTTTACCAAATGAAAGTAAGCAGCTACTGCTTGTAATATTAGCAAGAAATACCTTAACAACATGAGCTTGATCAGTCTGGTACATTTGCTGGATGCCTGAGTTTTCAGATATCCTGAAACAGTGACTTAGAAATCTGAATTTCTGTGCAAAGTGATTAATTCTAATTCTCTAGTAATATTACTGGAAGGAATAATATTGGAGTTGAGAATGGAGTCCAAAAGGAGAATTGAGTTCAGGGGAACTCAGGAGTGTTGGAAAGTTCCTAATTCATAAGGAGGAAAGAAGGGGGCACAGAGTCAAGATGATGGTCGTGAAAAGGACAGATGAAATTAATTCTGGAGGACAAGCATGTGAAGCACAACAAAATAAATAAGTATGATTGAAACTATGATATAAAACTGGTTCTGTCCTTGGCTTACTGGCTTTGGTTATTGTGTAGACTGAGAGGATTACGTATGTAAAAATATCCACAGATTGTATTTAAAAATGGAAGAGGACTGCATCAGGAAAATATATTCTATTGTTAAGAGGTATTCTTTCATGTCAGTCAGGCATCTTCAGAAATGTTTTGTTATGAAGAGTTTTTCATATGCTTATAATTGTTTAATTATGCTGATGCTTTCCTGGACTTTCAATTTTTTTTTTCTTCATTGAGAAACAATTTCTGGCAAATAAGATTGAGAATAAAACATACTTGATTAAAACTGTGAAGGCTGTTCTTAATTTTTTGCTCAGGTTCATAAGATCCAGATTGCTACGTATGTGTCTGTTTTTATAAATGAACAGTATTCAACAGACTTAAGTTTGATCTTTTGTATCTGATCTTTTGAAAATCAAGATATGTGCAATAATTTGCTCTGCAAATGCCATTGGTGCTTTGATTTGATCATGTGCTATAGTCTTTAACTACTCACTTTGCTGGAAAAGCTGTTGCAGACTTAGCAGAGCAAAACGTTTGAGCTGGTTAGAACCGCTGATGGTTTCGATTCCGTAGCTGGGAAATGGTGAGCGACCCATTACTCATGTTTCTCCTGCAAGTCTTCACCCTTGAATATTAAGGAGAGGAAATTTCTTCTCAGCTCAGGAGTGCTAAATATTTATAGCAAGAGAGTTGAAAACTAGGTTTTTCAGCTGGAAAACGTGCGTTTTTATGTTTTAAACTGAGTGAGGCCAGAGCTGTTAATCCAAGATAGACTCACTTATTTCATCTAAGCACTGAGCGATGCCATAAAATAGTGAATTGCTGGAGCCGATGTCTGACACTAGAGAAGTGAGAAAAAATTTGACCTTCGGTATAAACCAAATTAGTTAAAGACACTGCCATGCACATAAGCATGCTGATAGTCAAATGTGTTACAGTGGTATAAACTGTTGAACATTTCAATACCACAACAGTATTTTTATACTTTCCTTTTATGCTGTAGCGCTTTTTGGCATGTGGGAGTTTTTCACAGTGGTTCTTTGCAGTTCTTTGGCTGGATAGTTTTTAGCTATTCCTCAGTGTCTCTCTTGATTTAAGACATGCTCTATGGTGACATCTATCAGCATGTATTGATTTATTGCACTGTATGAAAAATAGATAGCACCTCACTATGTAAGCAACCATCGGGATGACCAGGGCTCATGGTAGTTGTGTACACTCTGTATGTAGTTCTGTATGTTTTTTATGGCTTGAATAACAAATCTGGTTTTGATAATTTTTTTATAAAAATGGGACTTAATTTTTTGATGTAATTTTTGCTTGACTGGACAATTGACTGGGCCAGATTACCAAGGGGCTTGGAAGTTTTCTGCCATAATCTCCATTTGCAGTTGCAGAGTCTTGGTCACGCTTTGCTCCTGGGGACTGCCTTGCCCCTGGAGGGGGGGCCTGGCTTCTCCCTCAAATTGTGAAGAGCTTTCAGACAACTAGCTTAAACCAGATGCTGACTCTAAAATAGCTAACTGAGGTTAGAAACTGCCCGCTCTAATGGATTGATTTCAGAATTTTGTGGGTGAAACAGTTTTAAATTAAGTATTTTACTGTCCAAATTACATTTTGAAATTCTTTCAGGTAATACTCAGCTGCGGTTGCTGCCATTTACCTCTGGGTAATGCAGTAACACAAATTTATTCAGTGGCCTCTGAGCAGCAAAAACTGCTTTTGGGTGTCTTAAACCTGCCAAACTGGGGGTGCAGTACTTGTTTAGCTACTTCAGGGACTGAATTGTACCACTGAAGGTTGGAGGGTGGTTGCTGTGCCACCCCTGCCCGCTTGGTGGAGAGGAGGGGTCTGTCCCCTTGGAGAGGTGGGAGATGCCCCCATACTGGGGAGCTTTGCCAGTCACCACGGCGGTGCACTTTGTTCTTGAAATGTGCCCTGAGCAAGGGGGAAGGTTTGGGTCGGGAAGTTGCTTGCCTAGAGAATTTGTAGAAGGTGTTTGCCACTTGAACTCAAAAATAAATGTGGAAAAGGGCACACAAAATTAATTTTACTGAAGCAAACTTGTGATGAATGGAACACGCTACTACTGCTTTTCTCATGGGCTTACTTCCAGACCAGCAGATGAAGCAGACTGGTTGCTGTATTCGAATCAGTTGAATTACAGTAAGTATAAAGCAAAATCAGTTGCCTTAGCTTTTACAGTTTTTGATCAGATACCAGAGAAATATGAATATTTAACAGCATGAATGCCTGTCTTCCTGTATGGCCGATATACCCATGGAGTTGAACTGGAGTCCTGCCCGAGGACACAAAAACCAAACTGGAGAGTTGTTTTACAAATGAAACGCTTCTTGCTTTAAATCCACAGTTTAGTGGACTGTAACATGTTTAATCAGTAAAATAAGTAAAAATAAGAAGTTTAGTGCATTAACATGTTTTGTACTGTTTCTTTCACAAAAAATTAATACATAACCCTTTGTGTTGTTTACTGCTGTCATCTCTCACTGAGGTATGAGAGTTTCAAGTATACATGGAAAGCATTTCACAGCTCACAGGACTGGAGCTGTTACTCTCTATGCAACATTAACCTTTCTTTGATGGTTTTGAGCCAGCCCTTTTGTTTACATAGTAGAAAGAATTCAGAATGATAATTAGTGAAAGTAAAAATGAAAGAATTTAGCGTGTCTTTCTATATAAATATTCATAACAATTACAAAATATATTCTAGAGAGAATGTGTGGTTTTGTTATTACCTCAGATGGTGTATTTCTTTGCATAGCTTGACACTAAAAGATAATAAATTACCTCTAATTCTTGTTATGTATACAACAAGCATATTTGCAAAATATCACCATTTCAAATAAGTATTTTTAAAGCTTTATTTTCTATAAACACGGCATAAGATGATTGCAATTTGAGTTAATTGCTTCCATGTGCTCTGGTTTGTAGTAGCACTAGAGCTTTAAAATCTATTCTCATGCCGATTTCATAGCATGAGATTTTACGGTAGATTATGGAACATAAATACAGAATTTAAATAGAGGACTGTAATTTTAAATATATACTTTCTATACTAAATTGATCTGTTTATCATTTATCACTTTTTAACAGATTATTAAATTTAATTCTAAAGATCAGAAAAATGTTGAACATAGTATTAACTGTTCAGAAAAAATCAATAATTTTTGATTTAAAAAACCCACTGATAGTACAAACCTGAAACCTAAGGTTTCCATATGTAAAGATTATTATATTAATTATGATATTGTATCTGGAACTCTGTATGCTTAATTTTTTCTATTTCTTAATTTTTTAAATTTTTAAAGTAAAAATTTTTCTTTCTACAGCTGTTTGTAGGTTTTACAGTCAAGAACACTTTAGAATAATACAATGAAAACTTCATGAGGCTATATTTGTACTTTTGCCAAATAATGTAATTAATTCAGTGCAAAAAATACATTAGGGTATACTATAATTATAAAAATACACAAACTGTAAAATGAAGTGCAGTCATCTTATTTTGAAACAATTTACCAAATGTGAATCGTCTGTTAGCTGAAGCTGAAACACAAGTCTAGTTCCATGTGCTTTATAATCTGATCTCAGTGTATAAAATCTTTGGAGCAATATAAACATATGTGTAAATGAATTGTTTTAACATTCAATTTTTATAATATAATTGCCTTGAATCATGAAACCTCAGACTTAAGATGTTCTGTCAGGGAGGCAGAAATACTGGTAACAGTGAAATCCAAAAAGCATACAAGAAACAGCTTTTGGGTTTATGAGTCCAAAGACAACTCACGTGGTGTTCCTACAAAAACTTAAGGGGAAAAAAAAAAAAACCCAGCAGAAAAACCAACTCCTTAAATCCTGCATTATAATGTGAAAGCTCCATGCTTTTGTTGGACGGCTGAGATGGATGAATCCTAAAGTATTTTAAGATTGGCTGCTGCTCTGAATACAGTCAAACTTATACTATTCAGCGTTGTCACAGAAGAGAAGTTATCTGCAAGCCCAAGTTTCGGTAATTAAATCCTGGAAGGCCCCTTGGGTGGCTAGCATTGACTGGTGTTATTCAAGAGAAACAAGCATCTCATTTCATTTATGAAATACTTGAGTAGAAATATATCTGTCTCTTTGCCTAACATAGTTTCAGTATTTTTTCAGTATTTTAAGATGAACTGTAAAAGATGTGCAGACTCTTATATTTGAATGTGTCTGTAAGTCTTGGCTAGATCCAAGGCAATAATGGTAGGGAAAGAAGACGACAGATGAAAATCGCTGAGGACCCGGAGGAGGAATGACCATCCAGTTCCACTGATTTGGGACTGCTAGTATTTAGTCCCTGCAAACCTATTATTTCAATCAGGCAGGACGCTAATTACATGCAATGCTTTCATCCTTTAGCAAAAAAAGTTTTTTTTAGGAAAAAAAGTTATTTTAGGACTGGCTGTGGATTTTTTGACAAAATATTGTTCTGTCAGAAAATGCCAGTGTCAAATTTTTTTGCAGTTTTACCATGTGGTTTGTCTATCTTAGCAGGTGGAATTTCTGACAAACCTGATGTTCTTGATTGATTGAGTTTCTTCCCTGGACTGTTTCTCTGATTAGTGTTTGCAGCTGCTGGGTGAAATGTATGTATGAGGAGGAACAGGAGTTCAGGAGCTGCCATCCCTGAGGAGAGCACCCTGGCCTCGGGGCAGAAGTGCCATGCGTGTGCTCCCTTCTTTGCTGGTGGCACTGCGACTCTTGTGGTGCCACAAGGAGAATGTTGCTTTTTCCAATTTTACCCGTCTCTGTAGCTAGTTATTAGGGCGGTTCTGTATTCATGCGAGTACTTCAGTATTTTTCTTTCTGTATTGAACAGAAATTGAAATTATTCTTTCTGTAGTGAACACGGTTTGTTTATTTTTTGTTTGTTGCAGAATAGCTGCAGCTACCCTACCTGGGGATTAGGTTTCAAGCTTCATATTCTTGCTGGCCTGACCACCACCAAACAACCTTGAACAAAGCTGTCTGCGAGCTACTTTCTGGTGTTAATGCAGCACCATTCACTGGCCTTACCCAGAGCACAACTCCCTGTCAGATTCGGGGTCATTGTGGGTTTTGAGCAGGATCAGATGTGGGACAAGGAGAGTGCTGCTAAAATGGCAACGGTTCTTTGAACACGGAGAAGCAGAGCTTTCAGTCGCTACAGAACCTGTAACACAGGCAACATGCAGGCATCTCACACATGCTGATGCTCTTGGAGATGGAGAATCTGTGTAATATTTCCCTAAGGTCCCTGAGACCTTTTTGAACCTGGGTTTCCAGAATTCAGGACCTCTGGTTTTCCTCTCTGTCTGGTTTGTTCTGTTTGTACCTGAGGCTTGTGTTTCTGGATCAGAAATTAATAGGCTTGTCACCTTACAGGTTGAAGAAAGCTTCTTTGGAGCACTCTGATAGTAAAACTGAGTGTAGCTTAAATGTGTTTAATTTTACAGTATCTACCATTATAATGCTGGTTTTAAACTCACTGTGGAAGTATGAGGATGAGGTTAACTTTCAGGAGGTCCCTTACTCACGCTGTTTCTCTGACTCACTGTGCTTCCACTGCAGGGACGAAAGGAAAATCTGTAAGGGAATGGCCAGAGTAAACAACCACCCATAGCAGATCTGGGTACTGAGTTTTGTATAACAATGAAGGAGATTTGAGCTCTTCCCCTACTCAAATATCTCACACATCAATTGTTCTCAATTCTTCTCCCCAGCAGGAAGATCTCTGCTGGCCTGGGACCCTCAGGCCAAAAATCAGGCTTTCTCATGCTGTCCTGGTGCTCACAGTTGCTGGACTTCAGTGCTAGTGGCCACAATCCCTGGGCACGTGGTGCCATTCATCTCTGTCATACCTTGGAGTTATGAGCATTTCTAACTTTACGTAAAAAACTTGCTGGTACTACATTTAAGTCTTTAGGTAGGCTAAGAAAACCATGAATTATGTTTATTTTTTTGTAATGAGAGAAGTATCTCTTACACAACAAAACATAATTGTTGTCTACAAAACTATACTGATCATGGATTTTCTCCCTGCAACAGATTGACAAATAAAGCATTCAGTAATATAAGTCACAAAGTCTATATGTTACTACCAATGCAAGTTAAAAATAAACCAAAGTCTTTGCAAAGGGTATGTTGCAGAAGGATACTCCTTTTACTAGCATAGGGATGCAAGACTGCAGTGTCATCATTAATCCTGATAAATGTGCCTCGGTACGTCCTGTGCAGCTGCTACATCTTGTTATGACCTAATTTCTTCCTCTGTTCTGTTGTGATCGTATGCTGAGCCTTGCATTTAGGAATGCTATTTGGCTGAGAATAAGAAATAATGAGTATAAAGAGCTAACATTGAATACTTTTGTGTATACTGTAGGTGCCAACATGAAGTCCACAGTATACGCATATGTCTGACTCAACTGCAATATATCTTGATGTTGATGGAATTAATGTGATTCTATGCTAATAAATGTATTGATGAAGTTATGCTGTATTCAGTCCCAAAGGGCAGAAGTGAAATTAGAGAAAATGTCTCTGAAATATTGGTTTTAACACTATATAGTACTGTGTGTTGAGTCAGCAAATTGTTCCCATTTATTCAGAATGCTTCAGATAAGCAGTTTATCTTCAGAATGTATTTAAAATGCTTCAGATGAGCAAGGAACCTGATAAGTAATACAGAAGAAGCAATCCAGTGTTATTCAAAACTGAAATTGCATCATCAATGTTGCATTTCCAAGACCATTTTAACAATTTCCCTGCAGAGGAATCCTGCTTGGTTAAACCAAAATTGAGAAATCTAATTTCCTTTGAGGCAAAATCCTCATGTACTTAATCACTGCCTATATTCAGAATGCTAAGAAAAGGCTTTCTCATATAAATAAGCGTGACAGGATTAAGTGAGTAAATGTGGATATTACTATCTTTGCAAAAGTTATAAAGAATATTTTACTATCCTTTAATGATAGAAGTTTTCTGATTTAGCTTTGAGTAGGAAGATCTGAACTTCATATGGAGTACTGAGCTACTGGAGGGAAACATCTATTTCTAAATAGTATATGTAACATTATATACAGGTTTAGAAGTGCAGTGTTATGAGTGTGGATCAGTGTATTCTGTTAGACATCTTTCCTGATCAGTTTATATATTTGCATACATTTGTTACTCATAGAAGTTTAAGACATACTGTCTAACTGGATTCTCTTCTTAGGAAATGGTAATTTCCATTAGTAGCCTCATTTGAGAAGCCACTGGGTGAACCTAAAACACGCTGAAATGAATGTATGGGGCAACTTTAGAAGTTATCAAGTTACCTAATGAATGGCATTTTGTTTTCCTTTATAATGTGTTTGTTTACCTGCAGTCTTCATTCACCTTCAAAGCTGGATATTATACCAACTTTGAATTCCAGCAGATAGTCAAGAAACTTGGAAGATGTGAAGACCTTTCATCATCTGTGTACTGACAACACATGTTGCCCTGTATTTTATGTCCATAAAGATTTTAGCACCTTTGGCATTTGATAAGGACTGAAAAGAGAAGGAAATATGGATGGATTTTTAAAGTAACATTGTATCTTTTACTGTTAATGATGGACACTCTCACTAGGTACTACAGATTTTGTATTGGTCCAGTTTGGTATTAAATAGCTTCCACAATAATTCTGTTTAAATGGGAGCATTTGTCTCATCTCTGCAACTAACTGTGTAAAGGCAACCACTGCAATGAGGTGTCATGGATTTGAATTTTTCTTCATAATAATTTAGGTAGGATTAATCTAAAAATTAAATCTCTAATCCATTCACTCCAGGCCTCCTTCCTAGTCGGTAAGAGTAAACATCTTCAAAGGATGACACATTTCATTTTAGAGTAAATCTCCTTACGGAAAGATTTGAAACTTTTTAGCAGTGACTGAGAATTAAAGATCCTGTTGAATGTCTCCTAAAATAACTGTCTCCCTTACAAGAACATAAATAGCATTGAACGTCTGGCCTCTAGTCTGTCAATGCAGATATATGGTAATTGAGATAACTCACCTTAAAGCTGCTCAGCTGTTTTGCAGTGTTAGCAGTCTGTCTGCAAGGTAGATTGCAGTTGTCTTGCAAACTGTATTCTAAACCACCATAGCTTTTATGTATTTTTTTTAAGAATAGTATTAAAAGTTTTGATTTGCTTTTGGCTTTAGTATGAAATATTTTGAGGTTTTTCAGTTAAATCAATTCACTCCCCAAAGTATTTACTTTTAAAGTTTTAAACAGCTTATAGCTTTATTCTCCTATTGTTCAGATTTATTAGTTGTCAATTACCATAGTAATATTCTGCAGTTTACTTAATTAAAGCCACACACACCCTCTGAAATGACCCATCCTGAAGGAACATACCAGAGTAAAGGAAAGAAAGCCTGTCTTAATAGCTTGGTTTCTGTTCTCAGGAAAGCTGACACACTTAACATGACATGTAACAGCAGAGAGAAGAGTATATAAACACTGGTTAGAGCTAAGAAATTCAGATACATATTTCATATTCTCATTTTTGGCAAGGAAAATCAGAAAGAAAAGTTGAAAACAGCTGTTTTAAGATGCAAACAGTAATAATTTAGAAAAGTTATATCAAAGAAGTAAGAAACCCTTCAAAAGATGTTTGGCTGTTGGAAACCATTGTGTGCGAAACAGCAACTTGAATTTCAGCATGCTTTGGTCACCATGCTACAGTAAGCCACAGCCATTACTTTGTTTGGTCAGAGGGTCTTCTAGGCTGAAGTTGTTTATTAACCGCTAAAAACTAAGCTTTTCTTTCTCTATATAATTTGTAGTGACCACTAAAATAAGTAGAAATATCTTGAAAAATTATACACTGTTCAGAGAAAGCTGCTTAAACCTCTATTTTTGTAGAGCATTCAAAATAATATTGATTTTATGATGGATAGGAAACTATGCAGCCAACAAAACCCATAATTTCTGGAGTATCCCTGAATTCGTAGCAGATACAAACCATGAAAATAATGTGTTACATGTGAGCTTTATTTCTGTGGCTTTTTTTTTTTTTTTTAACCAACCACAAAAGAAGACATTTGAGAGCATGTTTCTTGTCTTGATCAAGCCAAAGTACAATGTCAAACACTTAAAGCTGGATCTTCAGTGATAGAAACCCATGCCTGCAGTGTCTGCAGGATGCTTTCTTATACTTGTTAGCAGAATTGTTTGACTGTATTTCTACTGGTGGATGCGTGAAAAATCCAGAACTAATGTAGTTCACCGAATACAGTGAGTAAAGCCCCATAACTTCTGTATCAGCTGGGTTTTCCTCAACACTGGTTTTCCATCTTCATAGCTCTGAATTCCCTCCTAAAAGCATAAGGTACTCATTTTCTTCAGTTACTGTATTCCGATAAAGATTTTTGTCAGGTTGATGTTTTCTGAAACTTAATTTGTTACAGAATTTGTTGGGCTTTATATAGCAAGTGTAGGTTGTGCCAGATTAACCTGACAGATTAGATCCTGACATTACAAAATCTTGGTAGTACAAGAACGAAAAGGTATATGATGAGGTGACTGTAGTATGTTGGGCTCTCAGAAATGTTACCAAGTTGTAAGAGGCTACTAGTAGCATTTCTTAAGACTTGGTTAGATCTTAATGCTCTCTTTAGTTTCTTCATTACAAAAAATAAAATTTGTGAGTTATAAAGTCGGTCTATTTTTAATACAGTAAAAATTAGAATCCTATAATGAACCTGGATGATGTTGAGGGTGTCAGAAGCAGAAACAGAGTACAGTCTAATTGGGAAAGTACAAGGTTACATAATAATTTTTTTTAAACATAAATTTATAGATTATAAATTGGGCAAAGAGGAAGAGCTAGTGTATCAGTTACCTTCTGCTCAGCTGTGTGCCACCAACATCATACAGTTGAATAAAAAGACAAGTGTGTTTGGAGAGGCCCTTACAGTAGAAATAGTAAGTACTTATTTTGTTGTAGAAGATAGCATAAGGTCTCATGTGGAATATTGTATATAAGTGTGGTCAACTAGTTTTAAGAAAAAAGCATTGAAACCAGACGATGTGACTGAGGAGCTGCTAGGGTGATCGGGAGATGTGGAGAGCCAGTTGTATGAAAATAGCTTAAAAGTGCCTGCCTTCTTCCCGCTGTCAAAATGAAGGCTACAGGAATGCAAGTCCTATTTATAAATTTACTGGGGAAATGAGCAAAGGTAACCAGCAGAAAAGGGCCTATTTTACTAAAGCAATGCTGGGAAAAAACAATATATTAAATTAGAAAAATGGTGTAAAGATCACCTGTCATACAGAAGCAGCAGGAATAAAAAAACCCCAGTAACTGCAGTATCACCACAGTACAGTATGATACAGTCAAATATGATCAGTTTATGGTAGAAACTGTGGCCTTCTGTGATGGCAGAGGTTGGACTTCAGTTCTGAGACCTTGTCAGTCTTGTGTCCTTACACTTTCTCAGAAGTTTCAAAACCAAAAACTTTAGCTGAATATGGCCTGATGGTCTCATTTATTGAGAGGAAATCAGATGCATGGGCTGGTGAGCACAGGAATTTCCCTGACTGAATAACTGTTGTTTAAAAATGTGTTTTGGTTTTGTGGTTGCACAGCTGTAAGAGCACATCAGTGTCAGTGCACCTAATTCCTGACTTCTGCCATCAGTAATGACTTTATGTGACGGGAAATCTGATTTGAACAACAATGGGTTTGGCCACCAGCAAAGGAAACGGACCTAAATAAAAGCTCAGACTTCCAGAGAATTCTGCTTTTTAGTTCCTCTCTTTATGTTTCCCCTTGTATATCATATATTGCAGTCTCTGTGACTGCAAGTGGCTAGATTTTATGCTACTGTATAATTACAGTACTGAATACAGGGCAAAACAACACGCCCGATGTGCTTCAAAAAATATGTTAAATATTGAAAAAATCAGCGAACATAGAGACTTTTAGTTCTTCAACAATCCTGCTTTAATATAATAGCTGTGGATTTTTTTTTTTTTTTCAGGAGAGGGAGATGAGGATTGCTGTTTACTAATTTGCTTCACAGAATCAGACCTTGTAAATAGTATAATTCTCTCCATTTGTACTGTAGTTCTGGTTTATATTTGTGGTATTGAATGTCATTTGTTAGTGATCCCCACTCCTGTAGAATGCAGCTTGTGTTGATAGATTAATCTCAGGAAAAAATTTATTTATTGAATAAACCATGAAAGAACTTCCTAATGTTGGGAAAATGTTTTGATTTTTTACTGTTTAGCCGTCATTTAGGGGGAAAAAAATCTCAGCTTGAACTGGGTTACAATTTCCTTTTTGCAATATTACCAATAGTTTATTTTTACATTTCATTCATGGCAACTGTACTTTAAGTGCTAGTGTGCAAATGAAAAGAAGAAAATTATGCGAGGTGCTTCATGGTAGCTAAGGCAGCTGTGTAGGTATTTTACTTTTTACACTATTTCTTCATTAAGAAATTTGCTGTACTTTGCATTTGATAATGGTGGAAGAGATAGATTAGGTTACATAAAAGATTTATAGTTTTGGCTGTAAAGCAGAAAGTTCATTAGTGGAGTGAAAATTAAAATTTCATAATTGATTTAGTGTAAAAGTAAAGTTCACATAATCACTTTTAAGTATTAAATTATTTAAACACTCAGTTCTAAAACATAGACCAAGTTAAATACTTGGGCTTAATCCAATGAAAACTTTACAGTTAACGTCTACCATTATGTTTCTCTGTTGTATAAAAATAATTAATTGTTATCTGTATTTCTGTTCTTAAATGTTGCCAGATATTTCACAGGTCCCGTGCATTTGTTTTTATGCATGCAGTTCATTGATGCTTCAAAATCAGGTCAATAATTTTGAATTGTTAATTCTGGGATAAAGGTAAACTAAAATTTCATTTTTTGACCATTTTTTAAATTAAGAGATGTAATACTAACTGTTTAGATAGTTTTATTAAACATTTTAAAATTACTTTCATTTGCAGCACATCTCTTGGTCTTTTGTAACAGAGTTCTCTTTAACTTTTTATAGCTTGAAAAATTATCAAAGCATTATTTTTCTATTTTCTTAGAGGTTTTGGGTTATTTTTGATTTTGTTTTTTTTGGGTTTTTTGGGTTTTTTGTTTTGTTGGCAATTTTTCTTTACAGCGGAGTAGCAATGTAGCTTGTTTGTGTGAAGACAATTTAGACAATGTGGTGAAAAATTATCAAAAGTATTGAAAAAATGCATCTCTAGGAAGGAAGAAGAGCCAAATATTGTAAGATAGTTGGGCATAACTTGGTATAAATATTTGAAATTTGTATGATAAAATATTTCTTTCATGCTTTTCAAGTCAGCCTGGACCCAAAACCTCAGTCTCCAGTATGGTTCATTCAGTTTTTCTGAGGGTTTTTTTTGCATAAACTTTTATACTTTCTGCAAAACCTCATTGCATTTCTCTCCATACAATTTTTTACATCTTTTCTGTAAAATAAAGATTACCCCTCTATACTTACCAGTTACTTTTGCCATTATATGAGAGGATATTTAATATATGAGTTGAAGCTTTGCACTAGAATTCTTTTACCTCTGGTTTTCAATCATCAAGCAGCTTCCTATAAATTAAATATATAAGTGAAACAGCAGCTTGGTTTAAAGAATACACTATAAAATTTCTTATACATCTGTTTCAAGTAGTTTAACATTTCCTCCCCTGCTCCAAGTCCATTTACAAAGATGACAATGTTAAAAAACACTATGGAAGTATACTAGGTAAGCTCCAACCTTTTAATGGGTGGACAAGGTATTTCCTTTGTACTTGCCTCTGCCTGGCCAAGCTGCGGGTTTGCACTGGTGAAGTGTTTGGTGACAGTCAGTCAGAGTGACAGCATCGTTCTGACTGTGCTGTCCTAAAATGCAAATGCTTTGGTATAAAATGGGAAATATGCTGTTTTAAGTTGCTTAATAACAGCAATTGAAATTTCATTTCCTTTGAATTTCATTAGTGTGTGTTGAGTGAAGTACTTCTATGAGGATTTTACTGTGCCAGATACATAGATTGACAAGGCTGTCTTTGCAAGAATCTCTCAGCTGCCTAAACAGCTGTAAAAATAAAAATACCACTCACTGACTATTAAAACTCTTAGCAACAAATCCCTCCAGTCACTTCTGGCATGCTGATCTTAACCAGGAGATGTTTTTGCAAAATAATTAAATAAGTAATTAGAATGGTAGGTGATAAGTGGTGCTCTAAAAGTATACAATCTTACTATATTGGTAGGATATTTCTAGCTTTGTGATTAGAAGGTGTAGGGTGCAATCAGAATAATCCCCACTTTAAAAACTTAACAAATGTTTATTCTTATTCATGTGGAAAAATGACTTGTGGTCTGCAAACATTTTCACATATGAGTAACTTACGTAGACAGTTTAGCTCCATTGATTTTACTTGGAATATTCACCTGAGTTAATGTATGTGTAACAGTTGGCAAGGTCATTGACTGAACAGATGAGTTAGTAATGCCAAGTATCTAAATAAAGTAAGTATCTTCAGATACTCATGGGCCTTCTAACTATCTGTGGGGCTTAGAGCATGCTTTTAGAAAATATGTGGGTCCCGGTGCAAATGTTCATAATTGCCACTTAAAGAAAGCGCACCAAAAAATTGGAATATCCTATAGAATAACATAATCTGTAGTGAGGTTTTTTTTGTTTTATAAAGACCTTGGTTATGCAGTGCTGATTCTTTTGTGCAGTTCTACCACCAAAACAACTAAGCCACAGACCAAGGCTCTAATCCCAACAGCTTCAAGTTAATGCTGTTGCTGTGAATGTTTGTTGGAGTGGTTGTGTTGTTGTAAGCTTTATAAAGAGAATTTAACAAACAATACCAGTCTTGCACTGGGTTATTAAAGATTGTTCTGTTCATTTGTGCAGTTAGCTGAAATTAAATTTGAAGGCAATCTTCAAACGTGTATGAATGAAACTTAACTGCATCAGGCAACCATTGCTAAGATAGATGTTGAATTAAGCAATGCAACTAGTGAAGCTCAAAAGAGTTGTAAAATAAGTAAGAAATAAAATATTCTTGAGTTCATATAAAAGTCTTCAATGTATAACAGGGTTATGTTATGTAAATGCATAGTGATGAGACCCTCTGTAAAATGACATAGATATAAACATGTCACTTGGTGTCTCCTGTCAGCCACAAAATAGTGAAGCTGGAGAAGTTAGTTTCAGTTCTCCCTCTTGTAAGTTGCAGAACCTTTTAAATTCACCGTATTTCATAAGCAGTAATGTTATTCTGCCTGTAAGCAGTTCATTGCAGTGTAAGCGAAGTACGAAAGGTATGACTCTATAAAAATTATGCATGTGGATTTTAAAAACTAAATCCAGTTCATCGTGAGGAGTCCATCCTGAATTTCTGGTCAAATCATCTTTCAGGGTGTTTACAACTTCCAGAGATACAAGTGACAACAAAGACAACATTATCTTAATTCATTTTACTTGTCTAATTATTCACATTCCTTTCTGTGAAATGGAAGTAATGAGCTTAACAGAGTAAATAGGTACTTTTTTATTATAAAGAAGTTGCAAGTGGTCTGGAAAAATATGCAACATAAATGTTTTTCAGTGACTTGAATTAAAACATCCTTTCAGTGTCATTATTTTCATCAGCTAATAATGTGCCAGGAGCAAAGCATGCAAATACATATCTGCAATGAAAGTCAACACGGTATCCAGGATTACAGAAAAATAACATATGGGATGCTGATTTTTCAGAAAGTGTTCATTTAATTTTTCAATCCACTTGTGGATTCTTTACTTCCACATAGCAGAAAAAGAGCCCATATTAACAGCATGGGCTTGCAAGGCTGCTGCTGCTGCGTAGCCACCCCATAGTTGCTATAGTGACCTAACATCATTTTATAGGATTGCAGTTATGGCCATAGCACCAGGAGTTCTGTCCTGCCTGAAGAAAGCGGTTTCAAAAATAATTTACTTAGTACATAGGAATATTTGTATTCTTACAAATCTGGGTTACTCCAGGTATTATTTTCATTTTACAGTGCTTGCAATTTAAATATTTTTGTTCAAATCCCTTGAACATTTATTGGGAAACCTTTTAGGTATATGGTATATAGTAGAAATATGTTTTCTAAAAGTGTCTGTGTGTCATACAGAAGGGATTTATATTAACTGTCACACTCCTCCCCACCCAATCCTGTGTGTTTCTTTTGATGAGAATAACATTTAAAGCACACCTGCACTCCCTTTCTTTTCTAGTAAAGATATTAGTACAGAGAATTCATATATAAAACTTTTTTTTAAGTATCGTAATGCAACATCTCAGATAACTGAAAAAAGTTTAAGTATTAAAGTATTAAACCTGCATTAAGTGTTACTCTTAAAATGGTGCATTATGTTGTATATAACTGGATTCTAAAAGTGCTGTGGTCAGAAATATATTCACTGCTGATAGATTCAATGCTTGTGATTAAAAGTAGCTGAAGTAAATTCTTATTTTAGCATGATGGATTTGAGGGATATGAATTATTTGGAAATAATTTAGTTAATTTTATGTTACAGTACTTTATCTTTTATATAGTAAATTTGACTTAATCTATAAATACTGTTCTTTGTGATTCAGCTCTATAAAGACAATATTTACCATTAAATGCTTTTTAACGGTAACAAGCCAATGAATTACACAGAACAGACTTTTTTCCCCCCTCAGCGTTTCTTTATTTTTTAATTGCTGATATATTTTGCAAGTAAAAGTATTATCTGCTTGGCAATCATAAGATAAATCATTTTAGCAGTGAACTATTTCTCTGTATTTGACAAGACATTAATTATGTAACTGCAAAGAACTGGTAACCAAAAAAATGAATCACTGCAAGCCGTGCTAAATTATAAAAGGATTGTTTTAAAGTGATCTCAAAAAGGAGGAAACTCTTTGATAGAAGTTAAATGTTTGCAACATATCACTGCAGATTTCTCTGAGGAAAAATTGTATCACTATTGTAACTATCAGGAAGAGATTTATAAAAGTGTTTTAAGACAAAAATGGCTAAGCTGTTGGAAAAAAATGTTCCCTCTAAAAAAAGTTATAGATAGATACATATCTCAACTTGAAAATATCTCATGGGTGTATAGTACTTATGTAGCTCATAGAAGTGACTTCATAAGAATATAACATATATATTTTCAAAGCAAAATATGTTTAAAATCTGTAGCATTTGGTGCTTGCAGCTGTCAAGGGAAGTACTGTACTACAATTGTGAGACATGAAAATGCAGATACTTGACTTTTCTGTTATTGAAAGTAAACTGTTCAAATTAGACATTTTTTAAAAGCAGAAACCAAAGAAAAATACCTTTAATCTGTGTTTAGTGTCAGCTTTATTGCATGAAATCCTCCTTGTATAAAATAGGTTTTGATTGACTACCTCTTTGGAAAGCTTCTTTATCTAAGCTTTGACTTAAAAAACAGTCTTTATTGTACATGAGATCATCATGCTCATTATTAACCTATAGTAGGATTCATCTCATTCTTACAATAGTAGGTAATTTGCAGTTGAAAATCCATATGGGGAGATAATAGATAATATAAATGTAACAGACATTTACAAAGTAATGTGGAATAAGTTTTCTTAACTGTTTGAGCCCCACATTTTAATTTATGACAACTGCATAAACAAATCAGAATACCAGAACAGAAAGTGAAACTCTCATGTGATGTGTTTTCTCTCTGAAAAGTTCTATGTGTTTTTTAAAATTTTATAATCTATAAATGAGATGAAAAGATTCAGAGTTCTAATTGACAGAAACCACAATTGAATTAAACCTTTGCAACTAGTCACTGAGTTTCTGGTTCTAAATTTTGTAGTTACTGTCAGCAGAAGAAGAAGTAGTCTTGCATGAAAAATGTTCCTACAGTTTGCCTTGTGTAATGGACCTTAACCTTATGTTTAGTCTTCTTTTTATTGTAATAGCTATAATACCAAAAGAAATACTAACATTTCTATCAAACTCTGCCTATTCATATTAGTCTTTAAAATTGACTTTGTCATCCAGAGAAAATGAATTCGTGTACTGAAAAAAGGAGTTGTAAAATCAGTGTTCTCATATAGCAACTATGTAGTCATGTGATATTCTCATAGTTCTTAATTTTTTTGAGTGCCTGTACTGTTGCAAAATAAGAATAGCATGGGAGGGATCGCGGGACATAAAATGTTGCAGAAATAATTGATTTTTAAAGGAAAGTTTTCTCACCTCAGTGAGTATTCTACAGAGTAATGGAATTCAAAAATAAAAAAATATTTCCTTACTGATTTTAATGCATGTCAGTCAGAGGAGAAAAATGAAATAGATCCAAAAGATATGAAAATAAGGAGAATAAGACCAAAATAGGATAGTTAAGTATCAGTTCAGAATTGTCTGTATTGCTGACCACATTAAATAGTCTCATTTACTGGTGCTTACCAAAGTGTTTACATATGGAGGTTTGTTTGCTATGAATATAGAATGACAGAGATTCCCTTCAGAGGAAGGAAGGTCTGGAGCAATAGACTCTTTAACTATTTTGTTATTGGCCAAATACCTAAAAGCACTTCCCCTAAACTGCAGACCAGATTGCTTTATTTTTCTATACGTTGCAGAAGGATGAGTAATGTTTTCTTTCAGTCATGCCCAATAATGGATTTGTTTTCTATTTTACCCTTTTTGTACAATTGTGTATCTCTAAAAAAGCCTGCAGTTCTCAGTTGTACATGTTTTTAAGAGTTTTACACTCAGAACCCTGATTTAATAATGAATACCTGAATCTCTGATAAGCGTAAAATATACACTTAAATAAAGCTAAAATAAACATGGGTAAAGTTTTCCATGTTAGCATATTAGAATATAATTTAGGGAAATGGAGTGTACACAGTACTAGAAGATGCATTTCAAATATGATCATGCAACATCTAGCAAGTCCTTGGTTTTAGCATCTATTCTAAAAATCAAGGCATAAGATTGTTTTGAAGCAGTGTTTCTGATACATTTGGCTGATTGCTATGAATTTCAAGAACAGATTTTTAGTGGGACCTGTGCTCTTATGTTGTTTTGAAAAGTCTTCCTAAATGTGTATTAAACATCAGATGTTGAGATGGAATAATGTGACCAAGTAAAATGCCTTTATAGAATATAATAATGTATTTTCCAGGAAGCTTTGAGTGACATTCAGGCAAACAAAAGTAAAAATCAAAAGTCATATTGAATAACTGAGGCCAGAATTTGACCTCTGCAGTTAGGAAGCAGGAAGAACAATGATTTAATGTTTTGTCTGAATTTTTAAAAATTAAGACAATTTGGATATATTAGACTAATAACTATATCTGTTCCCTTATTTTTTTTCTAACAAAACAGTAATTTTTTACTTCAGCTGAATTTTGGAAATAGTGGATAGTCTGCTCAATAAGTATGACTTTCATACTGATTTTTGAAACTGAATTTAAAGATTTTACACTGAATCAGAAATGACATGTCTTTACTTCCAAAGCCATTTAATTTTTAAGGTTTTTTCTAAGGTCTTTCCTGAAAGATGTCAGATTGTTTAAACAGTCTCTGAAATATGCAGGGACTTACTGAAGGCTGCAAGCTTGCATTCCCCTTGTGTGCAAGAATGCTTTGGGCCAGTACCAGCCCTTATATGCCCAAGTAGTATGGACTAAATCTACTTAATTTAAAATCTTGATCTTCTATCACTCTCTTAAATACTGCGGTCGACTTGTTCTGATAGGCTTGTCAATGCATATCTGCTAATTAGTCTCAAAAAGAGCTGGATGTTATGTATGTAATATTCTCAGTCATGTTTCTCTACAATGTGGCTGCACAGGTGCAAAAAAATCTGGCACAGTAATATGTACTGCAGATGTGGCAGTATCATATTCGGGATGAGGTGGATTCTTGTTTCTCCTGTAGTCTAACTTTTAACAGCAGGTGTGAACAAGAATCCGTGTAAGATAGGCTATTTGATGGGCTGATCACTTAAGTGCTTTTCAAGCTCAAAAACTGTAAGCAGTTTATTCAGTATATTGTTGTACAAATTTTATCAGTTTGCTAGGAAAATCACTTTTTTGATGATAAACTATTACAGTGTAGAATTCTGTGCGTGACACTACTACAATCAGAGCCATGGGTGTGAATATTTGTGAAACTGTTGACTTCAGTCAGCTAATGTGTAAGTAGAGAGTTTCCCTCATGGATTTGACTGGTGGCTTGGGTCTGTTTTTTCTGCCTCTGAAGTATTTTACTCATGCAGTGTGATAACTTAGTTAAAAATCTGCAAACACACCCCCTTATATCCAGGAAAGTAATAGTAAGAGAGTTACATTTATATACATACACCCAGAGAGTGGCTCAGACTTCAGAGTTTTTCCACCTTTATTGGGTTGTCATTCTTGGATGGTATCTGAGAACACAACACTGCTCATCCCAGCTTCTCACTTTGAATTCCTCACTGAGGCAAGGGAATCTCTGGAAGCTGTACAAGTTTCAAAGCAATAGGGGTATGCTCAAACTGAAAGCAATTGGTGAGTCTCAAAACCACAGAAGGGGTGTTTGTGACAGCTGTTTTGGGTTCTCCCTGGGGGAAAAAAAATTAAGTGGAGTTTTGGAAAGTCTTATGACTTAATTTTTATTCTGAATTAAATATAATAGTGATAACATTAATAAATATGCATGCTTGCAACTATTCTATGTGGCTTGGGTTTGCCAGCTGAGATTTATATTTACAGCCAAGCTGAGGGCTCATTCAGGCAGAGTATAGCACCGCCGCCTGCCAGTCGCAGCTAACATTTCTCTGTCTGCTGCTTGGGCTGCTGAATGTGCACAGTTGCCCAGTGTATGGGGGATATTGCAGTAAATATTTTCAGTGAAACTAATGAACTTTCTCTCCAAGCTTTGTTTGCGATGAGCTCTTACCACAGCGCTCGTTGTGATGTAGATGAAAGGTGTCTCCCTAGATAGTGGACCTGTGTTGTGTATTCTGAAAGAGCCATGCAGGACTGGAAGGCTGTGGGTCTAGAATATACTTGTCTGTTTTGGTGTAATGCAATTTCACAGGTGGTCTGGACAGTCAATTTTGTGATGGTCGAAAAGCTATTGCTTTGTCTTATTGGGCAGTCACAACATGGGAACCAAGGACTGATTAGTATCAAAAATATCCTTGCCAGCAGGTTTGGGTAGGACATTATGATCTACCTCATGGACAGGTAAAAGATTTAATACACTGTACTTCCCAGAATTTTCTACTAATATGAATCTTTCACTTTACAAAGAAAGGCAAAGGAGTGCCTGAAAATGGAGCTCAAAAAAAATCTCCATATTGTTTGCATATATTTTTACCTTAGACCTATTCAGACTGAAGTTTTCAAGGTGAATTAGTTCACTATTAAATGTAATGACACTATGCAATCACATAACCTCTTGAACTTTTTGCTTCCATCTATCTTGCAGAAATATGCCACTTCACAGTGCACCAAAGTGGTAGCTGGAGCAAAAGGTTATAATCTTAGTGTATTATGAGTACCTTCTATGCTGCCAAATATCGTGATGTATAGAAAGCACAGTAAGTTAGAGTTAGGCTGCCACAGACTGCAAGGCAATGTGCATTCAAAACAGTTCATCAGTCTGAGAAAATACTTAGCACTTTGCTGCAGAAAAGCATAGATCTTCATTTTCCTTGTAGGCCTGGTGGAAAAGGACTGGTAGATGATCCTTCACCTTCCATTTTACTGAGCCAAGTACAGGGAGAGTTGGCCAGGATGTCTCAGTTGCTTCAGTCCATAAAGGAGAGGCCAGGAGGAGACGTGTTTTGTCATTTGTCTCTTCTGGAAAGCAAATGCATACGCTAAAGATACAGGGAGAAAGGGAGCTGATAACATCGATGTCAGTGAGATCTGGCAAATCTACTTCTTGCAGATTTTCATGGTTCATGCCATCGCTCTGGTACTTGAGAGTAGGAAGATTGAAACCCCACTATTTGTTTGATTATTAACGATGGCAACATTGCACATATTTCCACAGGTTACTTTCTGATTAATATGTTGTATTTGTAGTATCTTGTGCCCTACTAGATCGAGTAATGAAACTCTCACAGTCATTGCCAAATCTGATCTCCAAATAGAACACAAGTTGTGGGGTTTTGTGTAGAGCATGGATTTGACTCAAGGGTTGGAGGTATGCAAATCCACTTGAGCTCAAATGCATAATTTCCATAACTGCTTAATGTTTCTCAGACAGAGTCTTAATAATCTAAGGTTTCAGAGAAGTTTGACTATGATGTTCATGTATCCAACAAATAATACACACTCAGATTATCTAATTTTTCTATGTGTTTAAAGTGTCACAGGAAAGAAACTCTCACTTCTTTGTTCCTAAAATATTTGTTTCTTGGCAGCACTTGTCTGGATGTATAGCAGATGTACTAAATATAACCTGCCTATGATTTAATGCAGCACACATGTAGAAAATGAAAATAACATTAATACAAGTTGTTATTTTAATATGGACCTTTGGGCAAAAGGAAGCACTGTTCTAGTCTGGACTACTTATGCTGTGATATAAATAGAAGGTTTGAGTTTCCAGGACTGTCAGTCTGGCAAAGTTCATTTGACCTCAATTTGTGATGCAAGACTCCTGAAAATAATGGCCTCACTAACATTTATTTTGTATTTCTGTTAATAGGAGGAATGCTTTTTGAATTTAGAAGCTCCAATTTCAAGAGTATGTGGCTATGACACTCCTTTCCCTCACATCTTTGAGCCTTTCTACATCCCAGACAAATGGAAATGCTATGATGCCCTTCGAAAAATGATTAACTACTAAGCAGTAGTACAGGTGAGAAATAATGTCTTGAACTGACAGTTTGCCTGTAAAGATTCTGACAAAGTAATTGCAAGGTTTGGGGCTAAAATACTACTCTGTTATTTATTTATAACAAGAATTGCCTTTTATGGCTTTGGACCTTCAGTCTTAAAGGCATCTGAATATTTTCAAGTAGTGCCATTGAAGTCAGTGTTTAAAATTAATCAGCTTGCTTAATCTGAAAATTAAATGTCTTGTATCCTGAGAAAAGAATGTAAAGTGAAAGGTGAAAGGAATACTAATGCACAGATTTTATTTTCACTTATATTAGAAGACTTACAATTATTTAATAGGCAAATCGTAGTGTTAAATTTTATAATTTTTCACTCTTCAGGGTGGCCTGTAATCCTGTGAGGTACTAATATGACCCAATTTACACCGAATATAGGCACTGCATTGCAGACATAAACAGAGCATTGAAAATACATGAAGTATCTGTAGTATCTTACAGTTCTGTTCAAATCTGTAAGGCTTATATTTAATATTTATTCTAAAAATAGTTTTTCTTTATAATCTTTTGTGTAATTCAGTCGTGCTTGAACATTTCTGTTTGCAGAGCCCTTCAGGCACCAAATCTGTGAAGTAATGTATATTTCTACTACATACCTATTAATCACAGTCTGTAACATCTTTTGCTATGTTTCATTGTAATATCATACTAAGTAGCATTAGATTGAGCAGTGGCCAACCAGGACTTAGTATTATGCATTGCTGTGGGAGAACTTCTGGTGTTTATTGACCAAAGTTTAATAGTTAGGAAATGTGTCAGTGCATTGTATTCTGTACTTCCTTTAATTAGGTGACTGAAGTAGCCTCGTTTTTGAGATTAAGTCTTAATGGTCTTGTACATCTAAACTAAAAAGAAAAGAAGAAAGCAACAGGCCTGTTTTCCTTTGGCATAAGGAGATCCTATAACAGGCAGTCAGGATTTTTAGCTGTTGACACTGAATATAGGGCGCTGAAGGTGGGCCCTATATTAGGGTCCCCCTCTCGTGTCCATTTTACCTATACATTAAGCTGTGAATTAAATTTAGGGCCAGGGATAGAAGATTGTCAATACCTTAATGTTTATATGCATACTTACTTTCAGGACGACTTTTTGCATTTCACTCTGTTTCCCTTGATAGCTGATGGTGGAGTGGCCTGTATGTGAAATGGGAATGCTACCGGTGAGGCAGTGTTTCTGAAAAGTTATTTAGCTCCACTTACAATATTTCTCAAAAATCACCTGTTATTTACATACCAGAGCATTTCCTTTGGATTAAAACTGAAGAATGTTGTGATCTTTTTTGTAGAGTATGTGGCAAACGCTCTCTTTTTCATGACGGTTGTCCTTGACTTTTTTCTGAGTTGAAGTAAACTTGTTAAAGACTTACTTTCTTTTCTGTTTGGCACCTCTGTAATAAAGTCAGTGAAGCTTTCCTAAAGAGAATGGGTAGTATCTGCTCTTTGAGGCAAGTTATGGGGGCCATGCTAGGTAGCCTCTAATCTGTTCCTTTCCAAAGAAAACCAAAGGACCAAATATCCTTACCTCTGTATAAGGAAAGGGAGACAAACATATCTGGTGGTTCAGATACTTAGTTTAACCCCCATTTCTCCATAGGATGGTAAAGTGAGGGAGAGAGAGAAAAATGTGGGTTCTGAGATTGCATTGAATTTGCACACAAACCAATTTCCACACTGAAAGTCCACTGGAAGTCACCTTTCTGTGAAGGTAATATGAACTAAAATGTGGAAAATCCATCTGCATTCATATTTACATTTCTCCTGTGGGCTGCACCACATACAAATATCAGAAGAGATTCTTAGCCAGCTTAAAACATAGATTTAGCGTATGAAAGAACAGGTTTATTAGGGACTGTCTGGAAAACAATGTAAAGACACAGAAAACTCTGCTTTCTGGTTTGTCTAAGAAAACATCCGGATGGTGGGGCCCATCTTTTGGTTGGTGTGACTCGGTATTAGTGATACAGAATGAGCTGTTCAAAGGTTTTTTCCAAGAGAGAACCTTAATATGCCTCATTGTGAGGCACATTTCAGGGGAGTATTCCCTTACTTTTCTGTGTGCTGTAGTAGGTAATTGGGCTGACGTGCTTCACACAGCAGTTGTTGTAGATCTCCATCCTGCCATCTGCTCCACAGAGTTTGCATATAAGGTAGTGTGCTTATGTTTCTGAGAAATGGAAGAATTGCTTCACATCTGCTTTTTTTGTTTTGTACTCAGTGTAGCATTTATTAGTGATGATACTTGCCATCGATCTGGACTCATGAGGTTAATGTGTTCCAAACCATCTCACGTGTAGGGAGACAGGGATATCTTTTCTAAGAAATGGTGTTACAGGTTGTGTGTCTTTGAGCATAGTCATAGTCTTCTGGATGTTAGAAAAGTTGGGCCCCTACTTGTCCTGCTGCTGGAGAGAAAGAGGAGCTAGCAGTTCGCTGTGGTGAAGAGGGATGTAGGGTTGGCTTTTAAGTTACAGAAATGGCCAAGCTGGCTAAGTTGTTGCTTGGCTTATGTTTCAAGTCGTTTCTGTTAGATACAAGTTGGTGGCATGGCGGGATACCTCCTTCTTTTCCTCTCTTAATCGACAGCTTACTAGAAGTTGCTTCATCTATGGCTTCCATTCAGGCTGTGGGGAAGAAAAACAAGTGGTAATTGTCAAATATATCAATGGTATATATCAGATTGTCCTTTCTAACATGGCCTGAAATCTCTGTAGTTTGAGAGAGAAGCTACCTGCAACTTAATTTCATGAAGTCTGCAGTGATATGATTCCCTCCCCTTGTTACTGGATAACACCAAGTTGTATAATGTTTCATGGTCTACCACTGTTTCAAAGTCTTCTTCAGACCTGGAAACAGGTTCTATAGTAAAGCATGAGGATGCTAACTCCAACCTTATTTTTACCAGTTACAGTATGTTTTCCGTTAAGTTATTGGTGTGTTGAAAACTTTCTGTCCTTATTCACACATTTCTCACTTAACAAAGAATAGATCTGCATCTTTAAAAAAACAAACAAAAACCCCCTCCCTGAAGTATGTTTTGCTGTGTGTACAAATGTACCTCATACCCAGAAAGGTTCTTCTCAGGCACCTGAATTAACTTACTACTTTGTGTCTGAGGCTAATGCAGGATCTCAAGCTGGATGCTACAGTCAATAATTTCTAAATATAGCCTTATCTTAATGTACATTTAGTTTTATTGAACCTGCGTTGACAGTGTCTCACACATGCATAGTTGCTTATCTTGAGGTTGACAGTACAGATGGTTTTCCTGCTCAAAGACAGCATTTGACAGTGCATGTATACCTCACCAATGAGACTGGCAAGAGCAAAATCTATATCTTTCATCAGCTTCTTAGTTATTAAAATTTATAGCTATGTTAGCTATAAGAGAAAGAGCTTCCAGGTAGGCAGCTGTGTTCCAGATAACTCTTTGTAGTTGGAAAAAAGATAAAGAGAAAAGAGGCAGTGGGATTAGGATGGATATACATTTCCTGGATAGATGGAATGGTGTCTGGCTGTTCATTTGGGGAGGGAAAAAACCAAAAAATCGAAAAGATAAAAGAAGAAACAGAAGAAAACAGCCACAAATTTTATAAAATATACGCTCGTGATACACAAATATAGTGAGGGATGGCTGTAACATAGAAATGGCAAATAGCCAAGTGCTTTTCTGTTACCTTTTGCAGCTTTTTATACCACATTTGCATATTCTGTTTTCTTGTCAAATTCTGAATTTTAAAGTAGTCCCTGCCAAATGACAGTTTGCCTCCATGAGAGTGTGTGTGTGTGTATGTAGAGACACTATTACTATTACAAATTTAGTCTCTAAAAATACAAAGTTACCACACTGAACTTCACTATGGAACTATTTTATGGAAAGTTTAATCTTGGTGCTTAAAGGTTAGGGGATGGTGGGAGGTTGATTTAAATTTATTTTTTGTTCCAAGCATGTATTTGAAGTTGTATTTCAACATTCAATACAGTTTGCTTAGAACCAGTGCTCCAGTTGGGAGAGACTTGCACATGACAGCGATGCTTTCCCTTTCTCAACCAGTAAGTTCTGCTGGGAAATGGGAAGGGACCTCGTAGATACTTTGGTTAGTAATTGTCTGTTCTTTGCACTCATGGTTATTAGGCAGAGCTTCATACAGGTTGACTTGGGACACAGGAAAAATATAATTCCTCTCCCTGTTTGGTCAATAAAATATGAGAGACTGTGGAAGATAATTTCTTTTTAACCTGAGACTAATAACCAGTTTTTTTTTCAACACAGAATCCTAAGTATGGCAGGCTAGACTGCCTGTCTTTTATAATGCGCTGTCTGTAACCCACTAGAACAAACAACCTCCAGAGGCTTGAGTAGCATGCAACATTCCTGGTTTATAATGTTTTCCTGCTGGATGGCAAAAATCATGAAAATGGCCAGTGAATCATGTCTTATTCACAACCACTGAGTACTCCAAATAAAAGATAGCAGTCTACTAGTGCTATGAGTTAGTCTGTTAGTATGGCGGTTGCAAGTCTATACTTGCATTCAAACCTTGCTGAGAATTCATGCAAGATCATGAATATTGAAATTATCTTAAAAAAACCCCTATAAATAGGAAAGGTATAGACTATAGTTTTTTTAAAAGACACCTCTTCACTGTAGTAGTAGATTGATAGTATATCTAGTAGAGTTTTAAAAAGCTCATAACACTTCGCTTAACATCCTAGAGTGGGATGGAAGGCACTTTATCATAAAGTTTTTGTGTAAACAGTGGTAATTAGTGTTGTCTTGACACTAGATATCAGTTACAGTATTTCTGACTTCTGCGTGTCTACCTTGGCAGCTTTAAAAATTTAATATAGTTTTTAATACACGTAAGTAAGTATTTTGTTATAGTTCACACACCTTGAGGTTAAGATGATGTTATAAATTTAAAAAGTAAGATTACCATGGAGGATGATCTGTGTTTAAATTGTGGATATTACTTTCAGCCTTAAGATTTGTAATTTGTTTTGTCATCTTCTGCAGAGGTGAGAAGAGCAACAGGGAAATACAGAAGCTGCCTTCAAAACTTTCGACACTTTACTCACATCTTTTGGGTTTGGCATTCATATAGCAGACTGTTTTCTCTGAACTCAACTATCCTTAATACTCATCTTGGCTATTCGTCAGAAAGTTCAAATCTACCTTAATTATGAAATCAGTGATGATCAGGTGATTGCTATAATAAGTAGTTTCAGATGTATTTAAAAATATTCCAGATGTTGTATGAATGTTACACATTGCCATGCTTCACTAGGTTACACCTCTAAACTTCGCTGTGTAAATATTAGAAGCAGGATTTTATTCAATAAAACATGTTATGCATATGTTGTCTCTTGGTTTTGTTATTGTTTTAGGAAAACCCAAAGAAGGTATTTGAATGTGACAGTAATTTCAACAAAATAAACCTTAGACAGCCAGACCAGCTTGTGCATCTGGTCTGATGGAGACTTCCTTTAACCAGTGTCCTTAGGTGTCTTTCAGCTGAGCGGCTTCATGTAAAATAGTCCCAAATACTGATTTTCCTTTCTGCAAGGGAAATGAAGACTCCATTTTTCTTGAGAAGGGAGGAGAGATTTTTTTGCTTTGTTGCTATAGGTGAGAGGCTCCATTGGTACATCTTTGCTGCAATATCTTTGTTTAATTATTTTTCCTCTAGATACGGAATATGTCTGCTGCTAAGCAATTGTGCAAAATGTGCCAGTTTGTGGAGAAAAGGTAACAGTACCCTGACATATTCATACCAGTGGTATGAGAAGAGGCAGCTCACATACCTTTTTCTGTTGGTGAGCACACAGAAATACAAAATTACCAAAAAGACTCTGTTATAAAATTAAACCTGAATGTTTATTTTTCCTATGCTAATATAAAGGGCAGTGAACATCCCTAAGTGCAAAAAGGAGTCCAACCTTTCAGACAGAGAGCCTCTGAGCTCAGTGAAGTTTTGCTTAATTTTTAATAATGCCCTTGTTTTCCATATGACAAGCCAAGGACACAGCAAAGATGTTGTGAAAATTATCCTCTCTTGTCCTACATTCCAGGACTGCTCAAAGGGCAGCAGATCTTCTTCCAGCACAGTAGTTTCAAAGCTTATTACTGAATTCCTTTGGTACCAGCTCTGATCATTTTTCCACCTCCTAAATTAAGTGTGAATTCAGCAGTTCCTAGTCTGTTTGGTTGCTTTGCTCTCTGTACAAATCAATCTCATGCTGCATTGCTTCTTATTATATGGGGGAGGAAGGGAAGGGATTTGGAAGATGTATGCCAGTAGCCAGATAACCACATTTCCATTATTATTCAGGGGGATCTTTCAGGGAGAAAGAAGAATACCTTTGTACACAAACCTGCTCAGGGCAGTCCTCAGCGTGACTGCTGAGACACACCACGGAGGAAGCTCAGGCCAATAACTTCACTCTGTCAGTGGATATTCCCCACCATGCCCCTCCATCACCCATTCTGATGATCTGGGAGGTTGTTAATCAAGCAGATCCACTGAAATCCAAGGGAAATCTGGCTTTTGGGACAACGTCCTTGATTATGGGTGCCAAAGTGCACACGCCCGCATCTCAAAGTGGTGTGCTTCTTAGGGCTCCTAGGCAACTCTCATCTCACTCTCCCAAACCTCAGGAGCGATCCTTGTAGCATGGTTCATTGTTTGCAACATGGGGTGATGCTTGCCCTCCAGCAGAACTCCATTCAAAAAGCTGCGTTCAAATGACTTGTACAGATAGAAGGTGCTAAATGATAATCTTTTCAGGCCCTGCTACCATTTTGTGTAAGATTCATGTTCATACATTCCCTACAGAATCCCACAACTGATAATGAAGCTAGTTGTCAATGTTTCTAATCAAAATGACTAGTCAAGTCTTCTGTCTGTAAGTCTCCTGTAAATGCCATGTATAGAATTTGTTAATTGTTTTAAATAAGATAGATGCATTATGTATTTTATATTTTTCGTGCTGGATAGAAACTATTGGTTTTATGATGAAAAATGGTTTTAAAAATTATTTCTCTCTTTGTAGAAAATCAATAGATATTTTAGTGTCTTCTAAAAATGTACTGTTACTATATTTCAAAGCATATAAAATAGATACAATTACAGTACTGCCATTGTAAAGTGTGCTTTGGTAATTAATAGCCTTAATGCTATATACTTTGTATTTCCTGTTTTCATAGATAAAAGCAGTTTGTAATTTAATGCAGAGCTTAAGTTCAAGTTGCATGTATGGAAATACAGAATAATATATTTCTTAATAAACATGTAGAAAATATTTGCTGTTAATGTGGACTACTGCAGTCTGGCTGAGGGACAGGTTTTATATTTTCAGTGAGTGGTGATGTGTCATTTTTTAATAGTATAAAAAATGTTCCTTTCTCCTCTGTTTTGGATAATAGAATATTTTTCTCTGGCAAAGGCAATTAATGTTCTTAAATAGGTGCTGCTCCCAAAACCCTGCCTAGATGGCAGTATCCACTCATGTAACCTGTGCTCAAGGGTGACGGCTGTTTAAAGTGTGTGTTATGGAAAAATGACATATAGTTCTAAATTGGACAGGAAGGTGTGTGCTGTTACATACAAACTGTTTCTCATTAAATCCCCTAATAATAAAATTCAAGGACAAGTCATATTTTCTGGTTTTTAACCACTTTGGTCTCTTAATTAGATTATTTAGATTATGCAAAAAATGTGTAGAGGAATATTCTGAGATTTAAACTGGGCAGTGATTGTTTCACTCTAAGTAACTCCTTCTAAAGCAAAAATCGTGTCAGTACTCCATGATGATAGTCCAGAAAATTAGTAATCTATCTAGTCATGCTCAGTTAACACTAATTACTGGAAATAATTATGGTACATAGTTTAATACTGGATCCTAAGATTGGAATTCAAGAGACACATACACAGCATTCATGGGATCCTAGATTTATTAACTGCAGATGAAAGACTTGTATACTCTTCTTCCGTCATCTAGCTCAGTTAAGGCTGTAGTGCCATAACAACCTCATAGTAATAAACAGTGCACCAATTAATAAAAATTGGGTTTAAATCATTAGAGGCATTCTCCCTCGTGGAAGTGCACGTGTTTGTAAGAGGATTAGCCAGTAGTATGTTCTCCATGCAGTAGTCAGGAGACTTGACACAATGACCTTCCACTTCTATGGTCTGATAATCAATTCTGAGCTCATGAATCTTTTCAGACAGCTCTCTCGCTCCTGTAGCTAAAAAGCGGTGTTCCCCGTGCACTGGTATATTGCAGAAGCTCTGTTCTAGCCACATAACTTCAGAGGCAGCAACTGAAAGGAATCCATTCAGCAAGCTGGCAGAGATTGTTATCACAGCAGCTCATGGGGTTCAGTGAGCATTATATGTTCATAACAAAATAAGCTGACACAGTCTGTAAGCTCTGCCAGATTTCAGTAAACCCAAAATAAGGATGCAATTCTTTTGTAGCTCTTTAGCTGCTTAGCTGTTCTGCACGATACGTGTTTGTTAGATATAGGAGATGTACATCTGACTTCAGTATAAACAAGATTTTTAGAACTTAGTTCAGTTGCTTATGCTTTTACATTGAGTACCATGTGAGACACCCTGGGGTATCCTGCATGGTCTCTACGTCTCCAGCTGCTGCTTCCATAGGTCCTGTGTGATACCTGCCAACCCCGTGTGTATCTTGGGTGCCCTAGGGCATCTCAAATGGCACTAGATGCCTGTGTTCAGGCATCTAAATGGAGCCCTTTGTTTTCTGGGGCTTGGATAGCTGATGTCTGACTATTTTTCTGTGAGCTTGCATAAAATGCTAGCACTGAGACTGGTGCATGTCTCAATTTTCAAAATAAATTGCTGAAATCCCTAGTAAGTACATAAGGTGGGATACATGACACATTGTGCGTGTGAAGGAAAGGATTATCTCCTGGGTGACAGGCTAATGCTGAACTGGACAGTTAGTTCCTTGAGGCAAATAATTTAAAGCAAAACTCCAGCCTCATAAATGTTCCCTGGCTGGAGTTGGTTGCCGTAACTCACAAAGTTTCTGATGAATATCTGAAGATAACATGTGGGCAGGACCTGGTTCAAGTTCAGCAAAGCCATAAGCAACGGTGGTGAGTTAATGAGAGACAAGGGAGCTGCAGCTCCCTTGCTTCCTGCAGGAGCCATGTGTGGGATTCAGCTCAGGATTAAGCTACCTAAATTTAAGTGTTGGATATAGGTATGTATGGCCGAGCAGAGCAGTTGAGCTAGCTAGTAAGTGCCTTTGGGGTAATCTGACTCATTCTGTAGGCTGAACTGACTCTACTGACTGCCTCCATTAAGTTTTCTATGCATAGTGCCACATGAGATGCTGTAAGGTGTCCTGCCTTGCCTTTGGACACTAGTCTAGAAAGGTCCAGATCTCCCACTGTTCCTCACTCATACCTGCTAGCTCGGGTATATCTTTCACGCCCTAAGTCATCTCGGGCATCATTGCTAGAAGCTTGTGTGGGCAACAGGATCTAATTGTCCAGTGGCTGTGTCTGTCATGGGATCACAGCCCAAATGTGGATGTTGGATGCTTAACTTCAGATGAAATTGCCCATTGGATGCTTTTGAGAGAAGGGAAAGAGCGGAGAAGCAGCACGCGAAGTGTTAGGTGGATGCTGGGACCACGCACTAACTGGTGCAAGAAGCTGGAAGAAGATGGTCTGTTGCTTAGTCCAAGTGCTATTAGGAGCAATGGCCTAACCCGTACTTATCATGTTAGCCATCCCCAGCCGTCTAACAGAAAGAACTAAGCCTCCTGATTAACAATGCTGATTAATTTGCTCAATTGGCTTATTTTATATTACAGGTGCAACACTGAATCAACCCCAGCTTTGGGTTTATGTTACTTGCTTTGAAATTGTTTTGTGATTTTTGGTTATGTATTTAAACCCTCTTTTTGTCTGTCTTGGAGGAAAAAAGGTAAGCCAAAATAATTGTTCTACATTAAGAGTAGAAACTAGTGTCTGGTTTTGCTCATGTAGGTCTGTGGATAACTGTTCTACAACTGACAGTAATGTGCCACCAGTGTTTGAGGAGGGCTCCCTGTTGATTCCTGTGTCTAATTAATTACTTTTATACGATAATTAAATCATTCCTGGATAAATGCACTCTGTTTGCTTGCAGCTGAGTACTTGCTGAAAACAGAAATCGTCTGAATTTATGATGCCTGTGGTTGCACTCTTCTTGCAGTGTTTGTGAGCTCTGCTGTGCCTGATCCACTGCTAGTTCCAGTTTCGTGTGGTCTCAGGCAGTTCTGAGGTAAGCAACCCAGGCTGCAGGCAGATGCTTTCTTTCCAGTCTTTCCACCACAGCCCTTGCTTGCACGCCCCTTATCCTGGGTGATGAAGCAGTGCAGAGGTGCACAGTTGTTCCCCCTCCGGGCAAAGCCTCTCGTTAGCTCCCACTATGAATTTGGGCTGCTCGCGCCTGACTTGGACTTGTCCCACCTTTCCCAGGGGGAAACCTGGAGGACAAGGGAGATGGTGGAGGTGCAGTGCTGCTCGGGTGGCTGGCAAGGGGCTGGCAGGGAGAGCAGTCCCCCACTGCCACCTCCACCCGCGCACCTGCGTGTCAGTGAGAGCCCCTCACTTACAAACACAGTTTGATTGGCTTCCCAGGGTTCTGGCATAAACTGCACGGGTAGTAAAGCTGATACACCCCTTTCCCCTCTGCTTCCCTGCCAGTTTAGGCTGTGCCGAGGACCTCGAGGCAGCCCTTGCCAAGGGTCCAACTGGTGGAGAACACCATGAGTGTACGGAGCAACACCAGGATCCTGAGTACATTTGGTTTGGCCTGCGGCAAGGGCAGAAGCGCTCACACGAACCCTGCCTCTGCCTGAGCTGCGGCAGTGGGATGGTGTGAGTGACGTGGGGACCATGACCTTCAAGGGGTTGCAGAAGCAACTTGTGGGAGGGCAGGTGATGGCAGCGCAGGCAGCAGCTGGTGCGCAGACCCAGCGGTGCCTCCCTCCGTCAGCTCAGTCAGAGCAGTTTGGTACCTGACAGGCAGTAAATAAGCCGTGACGCGTGACAAATGGAGGAGCCAGCTTACTCCTGTGAGCTGGGGGATGGGGTCTGGCCAGCCTGGAGAAGCACTTCCAGGTGGTAGGTCTCAGTGGTGGTTGCACAGAGACGACATTAGAGAGAGATTGCTGTTCAGTGACAACCTGGGACCTGAGAGGCACTGTGTGACTCCAAGCCTGCATACATTTGCAGTGCAGAACCTTGGCTTTCCATGTGCTCAGGTAACTCAGCTATCTCACACTATTTGCTAATCCAGGGTTTTGCAGGAAGGGGCCAGTCTAGATGTGTTTAAAATTTTGGGCTGGTTTGTACAGAAGACAGTGGGAAGGTGCCTCCAGCAGGACCTATGGCTGCAGCATAGTGTTGTAGGCTTTCCTCTGCCACCCAGCCCGGTGCAGGGCAGTGTCTCAAGTCAAAGCAGAAGATGCTTGAGAGGTATGTGTCACATATAAAAGTATTTCTGGGTAATTATTTATCTTATAAAAACCAGGAAGATTGTGTCTGCTGTGATGATAAAATTCTAATGCCTACTGGCTTGACCTCAGGGATTTTCAGAGATGCCTCTTGAGAGAGCAGTGAGGTGGTGGAGGAACAAAGCGCAGCCTTGTTCAAGTGCAGCTCCACTGGCTTCATGGCCTGTCATGTTGTAACCCACTGGTCCTGTGTTTTATTAACAAAACAGAATTTACCTTGGGAAGGAAACTGCGAGCAGGTTGCCATTCAAATATTAATACATGGAGAACAAAAAGGACTAAGAACAAGGTTAGAGTAACCATAGCTATCATACCTTTCCAATGATTTTTTCTTGTCATCACCCCCAAAACTCTTCAGTAAAGTTTGCCCCCTCCCTTTTTGCCAACAACCTAGCTACTTTTTCAACTACAACACTTTTAAACTTTTAAAGTGTCTTTTGTCTCACTTGTTTGTAATAAAACCAAAGTATAGGTTATTGAGCTCTTCCTCATTTGGTGTTTGTTACACTCGAGTTAGAGGTGGCTGAAGCAAAGACAAGTGGGTGTTGAACTGCCTTGCAGAGCAGAGACAGTCAGAAGCCCTTGTCTTCTCCCTTGGTCCTTTTTCCTTCCTGGCTTTGCCCCATGCCACAACCAACCCACATCTTCCTTGGGTGTGGGGAGGCTTCGCTGCCCCCAGGTAGGGGCTGGGGCTGAGCCAGGGGAGGTGATGGACTGGGTACCACAGCAGCAGCTGCTGCTGCTGCCAGGCAATGAAAGTGAGAGGGCAAAGAGGTGCGAGGTGGGCACTAGCATTTCATAGCGAGGTCATAGCCCTGCCCACCCTCAACCAGTGATCCCAGCTCCCCCGGACTTCCCCTCTGCTGCCAGTCCTAGTGCCAGTTCCTTAGGAGAGGGATCCAGCCTGGCCATCACGGACTGTGCATCTCTTATCTACCTGCAGTGCCCTGCCTGCTGACACCCTGTCCCACCCCTCATCTTTTGGTCTTGTTTCTCCTCCCCCAGGTGGAGGCAGTTTTGGTGACTTACAGCTATTCACTGCTCAGGACCATCAAGAGGCTGAAACACCCACTCAGGCTGTGATAGGGGTGTTGTGATAGGCACAGCATGAGCCTTTGGGAGATGGCGCTTTATCTAATTACTTTTCAGCTGAGAACTGTGATTCATCTTGAGCAGTGAAATTGCTGAGAGTTTTGCTGTCGGCTTTGCTAACTGAGCCCTTAGCTACCATAGTGCTGTGGGTTAACTGAAGCCTGGCACGAATTTGCTTGGGTTTCTGCTGTTACCGCACCAGCTCTCTCTCCTCAGGTTGATGCTACCTCTGTCTGCTCTTGTAAAGCCATTTTGTGGCAGCACAGGAACTGCCTCTGTTCAGCCTGCTCTTTTGGGGGGGAGGATGTTCACGTTTGATATGGTTAAAATGATCTCAGTGGAACACAGCTGCAAAAGTAAACTGATATTTGTGTGTGTCTGTATCTATACACACTCACTGAAATGAGTCAGGCTGCTCTTGAATGAATCTGGTTCCCTGAGACTGAAGTTTAAAGTATTTTTCCCAATGAGTTTGATTAATTTTAATTTTAAGGACAAACAATACTTGAGTTACACTCTTGTCCTTCCTCTGTGTTGGTAACATCTGTCCATATCCATAGATGAAACCTTACAGTCCTTCATCTAGGTATGAAGTATGGGACCATTTTCTAAGCGGGTTCTCTGGATTTACTTGTTTTTCAACCAGGGGGAATAGTTAAATTCAAGTGGGCTTTGTTCTTTTATTACTTATTTATGAAACTCTTTAATCCTTTCATGAACTCTGATGCTATGCTGAGAAATCTGCTTGGCAAGCCTCACCACAGTCCCTTGCAACGAGGTGAGTTATGGCTGCAAACACTCCCCATTCACTGCCAGGGAACTTAGAGACCTGACGCTGTATCTGAGAAATAAAGCCATGACTATATTGCCCCGTGTACTGTACACCTGGAATATGTCAGCGCTTGCCTCCCTGTCACCAGGCCCTGGCTGTGCCAGCTGAGATGACAACAAGGCTTGTGCAGGACTGGCCACCCCTGAGGGTGTCCCTCCAGCTCGGGGAGGATGCCAAGGGATTCATGCTGGCTGGAGCACCAGATCAGAAATGTTCCCATGTGTGTTTGCATGTGAATAAATGGTTCAGGTCTGGGCTACCACCATCATCAGCTAAATGTTGTGCTTATTGAGGCTGAACTAAATTTCATCTGCTCTGCCGACATGCTGTGTGTCCTTACTAGCACATGGCTATAGGCTTGCTCTATGTGCTGAGGTCGTCGGGGAGGAAGATTTCAAGTTCTCATTTGCACATAAACTGTCTTTTCTTTCCAGGGCCGTTGAACTGTGTGGGTGGCAACCCTTTCAGCTTCACCAGCTGGTTGTTTCCTCTGCCCACAGTGGAAAGTATTAGAAGTCCCTCTGCCCTGAGACGAAGGCTTCTCACTTTGTAATTTGCCAGCCCCACCACGATGGGAGCAGACCAAGCCCAACTGCACAGCACATGGCTCCTGAGGCAGCATCCCCAAAATGGTGCTCAACCCCAGAGGCTGCTAATGATGTGGAGCCAAAGGATGAGCTCATCTAGGCCAGTCTGGGGCTGTTTATGCACTCGTGATTGGTTTGATCAAAAATTATCGGCAATGGAGTTCAGTGGGGTTGGCCCCAGCCAGCTGGTGTAGAAGTGCATGACTTTTAGGCTGGTGGAGCAATGACTGCTGGCTGTGTGTGCGTGTGTTGTTTATATACACTTTGGTGAAGAATATACTCAAGATACTTGAGTATCTTGGTGAAAACCAACAAAACACTGCTCATGCATTTTTAAGAGGCTGTATATAGTATGGCACTCTAGCTGCATCCCATTATCTGAAATGAGATGTTCAGAAACATCTCAGTCAAGAAACAAGAAAGTGACAAATGTGGTGAAGACTATAAATCATAAACTACAAAGCAAGCCCACATCTTGCAACAAAAGCTGCTTTATTCAGGCAAGGAAGTGCACTTAGGCATAACTTTAAATAGCATGCATCAGAAAAACTCTCTCAAATTCTATATAATTTGACATAATTAAATGTAGGTATTTCATCCTACTACAATTTACTGCCTTTCCCCTTGTGCCTACAATGTTGATATTCATCATAGATTTGAGCAGTTTATTTCAGTGAAAGCTAACCCACACTTGCAGGGCCCAGATTATAATTATCCTACTCCAAAGTGCCAGTCACGGTTCCCTCCATTGCCCGTCTGAGTGCCATCAAAGCCAACCCCAGGCAGAGAGATGTTTGCAGCCCAGCAGATGCAGGCCTGCACGGGCAGATCCCTGAGCAAGCTGCCGCCTGCCTGGTGCCCCTGTCTTCCTTCTGGGCTCCTCTTTTCAAGACTGCTCTGGTTTCCTCCTTGTTTTGCTCCTCTTGTCCCCAGCGTAACTGCAACTCTGTCTTTTGACAGCTGATGTTTGGGGATATCACATTTCTATGAGAAAAACATTGCTTCAGGCAGTATAAAGAGGAGGAGAAAGTCCTGGAAGCCTTTTTTGTCCTGTCTGTTATCTTCAAACCAAGGAGAGCCCAGTGATGGCAGCCATGAGAGGGACAGATGGACCATGGGGCTGGAGAACTGTTGGGGTTTGGTGCAGGACCTCACAGGGCTGGGATGTTAAACATGGAAATAAACCAGCCATGGCCATGCCACGGGAGCACATTTCCCAGTTCCTGCATGCACCTGGGAAATGCTGCTGGCTCATGAAAGAGTACAAACCTCCCTGAAAGTGGTGGTGGGTGCTCAGGGGTACAGAGGGCTGTGACTATCTATCAGCTTGCCCAGAGCATTGCAGGCACATAAGGAGCATGTTTCATGATGGGTGATACAGCTGTGCCGGTGCCTACAGCGGCTCTTGTTTGCACGGCTGACGGTCAGAGGCTGGTGCTGAGCAGGCAGGCAATGCTGTGCCACAGTGCCAAGAGCAGGCAGCAGCCCTGCTCTGCCACGAAGCTGGGAACAAAAGGCCATTATCCAGCCCAAACCGTGGTCCCGGGTTACTTGCTGTTACCGGTGCAATGCCGCTGGAAATGTGGGACATGCAGTGAGCAGGACAAGATCCTCACCCACCCCACAGCCAGCAGTCTGTTGCAGGCAAGGCACAGGTACACCAGGGAAGAGCTGAGGAACTTCTCCCTCAGCACTATCAGCATGATCACCTTAAAAATGACCTCATCACTTGCACTGCTAGTTCAAACTTACCATGGTGTTGCCAGTAAACATTGTATACTGATACATGTCTATATTATGTATACTCAGCCTCATATATATTATCCGATGGACTGTATTTTTTTTCTGGGGTGGAGTCTGCACATATTACCAAGGTTCAGCTTAATTCCCTTGCTTCTCCTTTCCTTGCTTATTATGTCATTGTTGGAAGGGAAAAAATGACCAAGATGCTTCTCCAGTGATTCCTGTGGAGAACATCTAAAAATCTGGACAGCAAAGAACTAAATTAATTGTTTGATGTGGACTTGACACCCAGATCTGTGTTGAAAATAATTAAATTGGTTTATGTTCTGCTATATCAGCCTGAACACCCCCAATGATTTTTTTCACTATCATGTTTTTTTGCTTTTGTAAATGTTTTGTTGTTGTCTTCCTTTTACTTGTGTGAAAAAATACACCTGAGTGAAAAGGGCCAAGTTTCTGCCACTGTGCCAAATGCCAGAGATTCACCCAGTTAAGTGCATTGGAAGAGAGGGATTACGCTTTGGTTTATTTGGGATCTGGTTTACTGGGATCTGGTTTTAGCTCCAGAGACTTAAGGCAGGGCATGTAGCAATGGTAGCTAAAAATACCTTCACACAGATGTAAGGTCTCCAAATTGACACAATTTCTCTAACAGAAAAACCTGTTTAAACAAAGCCCTTGATTTGTTTTTTTCTCGCCACTGTCTCTCAGACTTGGCCACCCTCAGCTTGCAGCATAGGTACACCTGAAGACGATGAAAAACATGCAAGAAAGTGTGATGGGGGTTAGCTTGCATGTTTAGCCGTTTCCTAAGCAACACTGGCCAGGCTTTCAGGAAGGGATTACCATATCCATACATTTCTATTTTTACACCCTGTAGCAAACATGTCATTACCACTGAACTGAGTGGGGCCTGCTGAGAAATGAAACTTCAAGCATTGCCTCTCACACACCAGAGGAAAGCAGTGCCACCAGCCCAACCAAGGTGGTTTGCAGCCTGTCGGCTCTGGAAGCAGTGGTGGGGATGGGACGGGATCTGACAGGGATCCTTGATGCAGGGGAGCTTGCTCCTCGCTTGGCCCCAAGGGAGCCTCAGCCTCCTCCTGCCCTGGCTGCGGCTCCCAGCACGGCACGGGAAGGATGCCAGTGTGAAAATCAGAGCTGGTTCCTTGTTTTCCATGCCCTCAAGGGGAAGCCATTGCCTGGCACCTGGACCCAAACCTACTGGCACCTTCAGGGCTTTGCAGAGAGAAATAACTTTTATCAAGCCCTTTGAAAGTTTTCTAGTTTGCAACTAGTACATGGGTCAGTGGTTTTACTGAACAATTCAGCTACCAGGATTAAAGTCTCGAAAGTGCTACTGAACTTCCAAAATAATAATCATAATTAAAACCCCCCAATTTTTTCCTATTGCATGAACATGCCAAAAGATACAAGAAATCCATGGAAAAATAGATGGATTTTTCATTTTGGCAGATCCCATAAGATTAATATATTTGCTGAAAAGCCCTTTTGCAAGCAGTATTTATGCCAGGCATTCCCTTCTGAAGCTCACAAAATATCTGAAAGTATTAAAAAGTTCCAAGTTCAGTACCTGTATGGCTTCCAGTTACAATAAAGTCAGTCACGTGGCAGATATGATTGGACTGATCTTTTGTAGCATTTTGGGGTTGTTTACATATTTGAAGTTTTCTCATTCAGATCCCTGTGCCAGAAACATGCAGCAACGTTTTCACGTTGAAATTTTTTTAAGTATTTTTTTTTACTGTGTTCTCCCACAATCCCACTTTGTGTTTTGATACAAACTGAGAAAGGCAAATGAAAGGTAAAACTGGTGCTCTGGGCATGATTCTCACCACAAATGTTTGCTGAGGTGAGGTCTCCTGTACAAAACATACCAGCTTTTGCTCTTGAGACCTCCTTTGGCCAAAATCATGTTCATGGAATGGTGGTGCAAGTTAACAAGAAAACAACAGTTGGTCCCAGAGGGGTGTCTTCTGCAGTGGAGAGCACTGTGGCTTGGCCAGGCCAGAGGCACATATGCTAACTGCAATAATAATAACTGGGAATGTCTTGACTGCATTCTTGATTCCAGTGAGGTCCCCTGGCAGAGGCTCCAGAAAATGCACTGGAGAGCCAGCATCAGCCATGAGCCATACCACCTTGGCAATGGTTTCCTCATAGTTGTGGTGGTTTGGAGAGAGCCCAGGGAAAGTTATAGCACCTGGGAGATGTCAGAAGAAATAGGAAAACAAAACTGCAACTCTATGCCAACAGTGAACGGGGTATAAAACCCCATCCCCAAACCAGCAGGTCGGTTTAAAGTAATGACAGAAACTGGGCAAAGGTGATGGCAATTGCCTCCTCCTTGTTGGGTGGGCTAAAGGATGCCTTGGGCAGCAGTGCTGGGGTGGTGTTGGCTGATGGCAGGAGCCCTGGATGTGCGGGTGAACAGGTGCGTTGCAGCACCTCCTCCTGGTACGCAGGCAAAGTTGTCAAGCAGCGTCTGACATGGAAAGGCAGCCTGGGTAAGTCTTGTTTGCTTTTTGCTGGAGGCGAACAACAGATGCAGCTCAACAAGAGGCAGTAAAGGTCAGTAGTGCTGAGGAATTTCGTTTCCTTGGTGAGCCCATACTGGTATGGCAACAACAAAAAGGCCAGAGGAAAGGTTGAGAAGGGAAGCTGGTGAAAACCCTTCAGCAAGTAAGACACTGAAGCAGTGAAGAACAGCAGTGAACACTATGCTTTCTGGTGGAAATAAATATGGATAATAAGAGTTAAAACCATTCACTTTGTCTCATAAAGTTGACAGAGGATGAAAGCTGAGAGAAATTGCTGGGTTATGGGTCTGAAAATGTGTGAGAGAGCTGGACCATGACCAGTAAGCTATGGTAGGAAAGCTGGTTAGGTCAGGCACATAGTGAAGTGGAAAGCTGGCAGGGTCCTGTGGCCAACATAGGTCCAGAAAATGTTTGGGAAAAGAGACCATGGATGACCAAGAGCTTTGTGTCAACAAAACATTAACAAAGATCTAAATGAGCTGAAGATCAGCTGGGAAGAAGTAGATGAAAGGGCCAACGGCTGCGGTTTTGGAGAAATCATCTGCTGGGTTTATGAGTCATGGAGACCAAAACCAGATAGGAACAAGAACTGGGCAGTCACAGTTATGGCCTGCTGGGTCTGGGGATGAACCACTAATTTATTTTGCATGTACTGTATTGCTGAGTCCCTCCATATTTGAATTGAAAAATAGGGCTTTTTACACCCAGACAAATGACTAACGCTTGTGAGCTTTATTCATACCACTTGTATTGCTGCTTCTGTGAATCTGATGGCCAGCAATTTTAAGTGTATGTGGGAACCTGGGGCTGTTCCCTCATTTTCATTTCATCTATTTATTACTCTTATGGTTGAGACACTGGAAGTGGTGATGAGCATTGCAAAACCAGGTTGCATTTGCTGGATCCCACTCCAGCTACTTTCCTTTCCCATGAAGGCGCTGACTTCTACACACTTCAGTGCAGAGGTTTCTGTCCCACGGCTATAGCTGGAGAGGTGACAGCTGTCACGCACTCATAGCCAGATAAGTGTGCATGGCTATGTCCTGGTTTAACCAGGATAGGGTTAAGTTTCCCCAGCAGTGGCGGGGGAGCTCTAGCCGGGTTATTCAGATACCATGTGGACGTCACATCCTGGCAGATCACATTTTCCTGGCGCGGAGCGCGGTGCACTCGTGGTTTTGTACATCGTGCTTCTCACTGCTGTATTTGGTAGCTATTTTGCTCTGTTCATCGCTATCACTATTACTGTTATTGTTATTGTTGTTGTTGGTTGTGTTGCTATTACATTGTTGTATTAAACCTTTCCTTATTTCAGTCTTGGGGCTTTGTATTTCACTCCCTTTGTGGGGGAGGGGCAGCGGCCGTGTGGTCTCAGACCCCGGCGGGGGCTAAACCATCACAGGCTACATCTGTATCTGTAACAGAATGGGAAGCAGTAAGTTATGAGCTGCCTTTTTTACAATGTGCTGGGCTTGCTTGGAGCCTGGCTGAGGATGAACCTTTTCTGTCACATCCCTGAGAGTTTGGGGAAATATTTCTGAGGGCTTTTTTACAGGGTGTTAGTGAAGGCCATCATGACACAGTAATTTAAGTATGTGACACTGACTGTTTCTCGGTCACTAATAGCCTCATGGTGCCTGATGGATGGGGACATCAGTGTGACTGATGGATCTGGTGTTTTCCATCGCTCCTGATGCTCAATGACTTAAAGGGGGAGGTCTCTGATGTGGTAGTGTTTGCCTCCTGTTTGTGTAGATAGTGGCATATCACATTGTTTGGTTGCATTTCTATTAACAGCAACAACCATGGTAAACTTACAGTATACATAGGAAGACCAGTGGAAGAACAAACAGTAATGGTAATCTACCTAGGCTCAGTTTCTACAGCTCTAGTTGACAAATTCAGGATTTTGCCCAGCAGACTGAACAAAAAGTCTTGTCAAAACATCTTTTACCTATAGGAAAAGGTCAGCTCTGTTGTCATCCTGAATGAAACTTTGATGCAGTCAATCATGGGGTGTTTCTGATTAATGCAGTCCCAGAAATACAAGGTACATGATTCCTTTACAGGTCATTTCAAATAGTTCAGCTGAACAGAAGTTTGGCTTTTCACTAGAAAAGGTAGTTTCCTTTTCAATTATCATTCCAAAGCAATGCTAGGAATGTGGCTGAGAAATGCTATGACATAAAACTTGGACTGACTTCAAAAGAAGTTCTAAATGTGTTTTCTGCATAATAGTCTCTGCTTAGACCTAGACCATTTTTTTTTCCCCAAAACACTGATGGTAGTTTGGAGACCACAATACATCTCTTCACAAGTGCAGTAAGCTCGTGGCCCACAACTTCCCGCAGTCTGTCCAGTCGCTTCCTTGTGCAAATGCCATCAAAGCTGCCTGTAGCTCACCGAAGAGCTCCATTTTGGTTACATTTTTGTAATTATGCAAGAGGCACAGGATATGACTCTCTCCAAGCGCACTTATTTTTATCCATATCAAAGACACTTGTTCCCTTGTTCAGATCAAAGACACTTCTCAGTGTTTCTTACGTGAAGAACTAAGCTGAACAATTACAGCGTGCTTGTTTGATACCTGTATCAAACCATACCTCAGTATGTTCATTACTTATTACTTTGTGCTCTCTCTGCTGTGTTTTCTTTTTGTGTGTTTTCTTTTTGTTTGTTTTAACCTCAGAAGCACAGAAAGGCTGGCGTCAGGCACTGCAGCAGCTTTGGTATTCCTGTTGTAATACAACCCTTTTCTTAGGTTTTTTGTTTCATAAAGCACTTGGGTACATATTCCAGAAAGTTATGATAGGTATTTAAAATTGGATTATGGGCTCCTATAGAGAGAATTATATTAATGAATAAAAGAGGCTAAGCGCCCAGCCAGGTGGATGCAGCAGGCAATGGGGAGCTTCAGGGAGCTGTTTCTTATTGCACTTGGGTGTATTCCTTGGGGTAATTGCCTCTATGCCCTAGAAATTACTCTGAGTGTCAGACTTCAAAAGCACAAGACTGTCCTTTGGTATTTGCTAATTAGTCAGAAAGCTCTGGCAACACTGGTTAAGAAAAAAATAAGCAAGTGGGGCTGGCTGTCTTGGTTGTCTTGTCGCCTTCAGTGGAACTTGCGCAAAATACACAGAGAGACTGGTTTCAGCACCAAGGTCCAGGGAATCAGCAAGGCCAAGTGTATATTTCCTCCCAGCACTTTCCTTACCAAGTGAGGACAAGGGAGAGGAGGTGGGGTCTCATGGAGCATCAAAATAGCTCTGATGTTCCTGAGCCTTCAGAAAATCATTTGTGCCTTCAGAAAGGAAGGGAGCCCATGACTTGCGGGGTGACTCCCCCAGTAGTGAAGAGGTTTGAGCCTCTTCACTATTTTGGGCTCCTGGTGATAGGCAAGATTGCCAAAAGAGAGGGGGTAGTTTTCCCTCCCTTTCCTTCCCATAGTGCCCACAGACACTTTTCACAAAAGACCCCAGTGGGTAAAGCCCCAAAAGTTAAGTATGAAGTAGGAGCTGATCACGGGACTGCTAAACATAAAACAAGAAGTGAGGTGTGAGACAAGCTGGACTCCTTGTGCCTCTCAACCAGTCACAGCAACTGAGCCCAGCTGCAGGAGAGCTACCAGCTGCAGACATAATGTGGGCTAAAAGGATCTAGTCAAGTTTTAGGGTGAGACAGACGACATTTTCCCAGAGAAATAGGAAGCATTAGCACCGCTGTGCAAGGCTTTATGTATGATTTTGTTTAGAAAACTGTTTCCAGCTCTGATTAGCTGTGTTTTAGTAAAAGATAAACTGGAACACATGTGGTGAAAGGCTCTAATGGTGATCAAGGCAATGAGAACTCTGTCTTCCATGTGGAGACTGAGTGACTTGTTCGGCTTAATGATACAAAGAAAGCAGGACCTTCACAAAAAGATAATGATGTGAAATCATAGGGAGAGAAAAGAACTATTTAGGTTAAATGGCTATGCTGATAGTAGAAAAAAATTGGTGATGAAGAAAACTAGGTCATAAATGAGAAATTGTCTGGTTGCCCAAAGAATGGCATCTGGAAGGAGCTTTCTAGCAAAACAGACCAGTGAGGAGTTGAGATGGCTTCAGAAGGACCTCGCTATGTGTATAGAAAGGTTTGTGTGACACTGGGGGTGAGCCTTCACATCCCTCAAGATGTACTTGAACCCTTCCAGTGCAGTGATGTGCCTCCTGCTTCCCCATGTATTGTAGTCCCTGTGGGGCACTGGAAGGATAGTTGTTTGTCCCTGTACACCCCTGAGCCTCCTTGTATACCGTAAAAGCACTTGACCTCAGACTGTACGTGATGCCAGATCCATGTTACATTTCATAGTGTTGGGCAACACAATGTCAGAGTCTTTTTGTGGCTCTAGACTTTGGTCTCTGTACTGCTGTTCACCACTTGCTATAAACCAGAGCTGTTACAGCTGGGCTGCTTAGCAGAGGTGCTGGGAAGATTAATGCGTGAAAGATGGTGAAGTGCTCAGATGCTGCAGTCATGAAGGTCTTGTGAGTATGTGAGGCAAGCAGGCTGGGATTTCAAAAGCTTGGAGGAAACTGCTGAAAGCCAGTGACACCTTTATTCCCGTATCCCTGGGGAACTTTTGAAAATCCTCTGCTCTGATGGCAAAGAAAACCCGTTTTTTTGCACCTGCTCCTCTGAAAGTTTTTAGTGGGAAGAAGAGAGTAGGGGATGCACTAGCTGGCCTGTTTAACATGCACCAAGCAGTTCTCCCACATTTCTATTTTCCTCTGCTGCATAGTCCAGACCTTTGCTCTGCCCTTCAGCATCCCACCACTTCTGCTCAGATTTTCATTTGTCCATGGTCTTGCAGAGCTGCTTGCAGAGCATGTTGCTTAGAAAGCCGACACCTACAAAACAAAGGTAGTTTCTGTCCTCTGCCTTTTGGAAGAGTGCAGTAAAACTTCTTCTTATTCCCAGAAAAGGCAGCTGAGGCTAAGATTGTTAGCCTCCAGATGTTCCCTCCTTTTGGCTGGAGGTCAGTCACACAGTAATCAGCTGGTCTAAGTTTATCTGTACAAATGGATACTTTCATGTAAACAGGTAGGAAAAGTGACACAATGTTTGTGTAGTTTGGATATTGTTTGCAGGACTCCTGAGGACTACTAAAGAACCACAGATGGGCAGGAGTGGGATGATGATTGCTTCAATCTGGTGATGTTCTTCAGGATGTCATCTGCATGTTTCTGTCAAACACCTATGTGGAGATTACACTGATCACAACTCATATTCACTGCTGGTTAGGAGATATCAGGAAATGAAAGCAAAGGATCAAAACCAAATCATTCCGTAATGAAAAACAGCAAACTAGCTGAGATGGGTCTTCAACCAACTGAAAGAGGCAGCGCTACACTGCTGCTCTCCTGTCTCTGGGGTGTGAGATGGATGAGCCCAGAGAGAACATCTCTTCCCCTACCTGCCCACTTGGGCCTTCTGCTTAAGCTTTACTTTGAGGAGTGGTTAATGATTTTCACCTCATTTTTGATAGAAGAAACATAGTCCACTTGCGTGGCTCTGATTCCTGTTTCATTTAGCTCTGTGTGTGTTGCATCTGTGGCTTTACTGAGGTTATTTCTCAAAGAATAGGTCCTATGGTGCTCTAAGTGTTACCCAAGAACAGCTCTAAGGAATTAATAGATTTAGAGGATCTGGTCAATATAACAACAACAACAAAAGACCCAATTTCCTCGTAGTCAGCAGCCTAATCAGTTTTATCACAGCTCATGCATTATCATCACGTGCTCTTTGATCAAGACACGTTTGGGCTTAGGGAGTTGTCGTTGCTGTTTGTCTGCTTAATTCAATTACTTCTTTGATCACTTCTGAGAGGAGTACCTGTAGATTAAATTCCCATTCATTTTGTCTTGGACATAAGCAAAGAACACATCAGCTGCAGAACTCACCTTTCCCTCATTTCCTGGGATTACAGTGGCAATGTGAAGTGTGTATTTATTCACGCATACACCAACCACATGCCATTTCTCCCTGCTTGCAGATGCAAGAACAAGTTACACTTGTCCCATGGACCTCAGTTAGCTGCTGGGAAATACAAGACCCCCACTCACTCACTGCAGTGACCAACACCTATCCCAAAGCCTTAACTCAGACCCCATGAATCTGCTGCACTGTTTCATTGCAGTTGCATTGGTTGTAACACAGACACACAGTCTGGCATGAAGGAGACCAGTGGTCATATTTCATTCCTGATAGAGCCTCAGAAACAACAAAACAATGAGTTCCCTGAAGGAGCTGCAGGTTCATATTTCAATAAAATGCCATAAAACAGGTAGTTTATGAACATGCAGAAAGAAAGTCACATGGGGCTGCAATAAATGTCCTGCAGAAGACTCAAGTTGCTCTCAGGCAGCTCCGGCTTCTTTCCCTCACAGGGCATTCAATAACACAAGAACTTTTTGCTTTCTTTTGAGGACATTTTGGGCTAGTATTTGGAGGAGACAGCTAGTAGGTTGTACTTCATTCCCTTCATCAGCTTCTGGGACCCTCTGAACTGGATGGCAGGACTAATAAAGACTTTTTTTTTTTCAAGTCAGAATGTCTGTAGTGCCTGATTAATTATTTTTAATTAGTTATGAGACCCAAGGGTAACTGTAAATATATCCTGTTGTCTTGGTTATTGTGTCATTGTCATATTGGTGGATATGATTTTTGTAACCAATAAGGACATTACTGTAACACATTGATCAGTGTGGTAGAGAAATGCTTAAAGTATGTGTAAAAATGCAACAAAATATAAAAACATGTTTAATAAGCTAGTTCTTCAGTGATTGTCCCCAATCACATTTCTGGACACCATGCTATCTTGATTTTCCTAAGCTGTGTGAAAATAACCAAGGTGAACAACAGGACTGATTTTAGCTATAAGAAACATTAATCTCACCTCTTGATGTACATTTGATAGAAACTATGGCTTTGTAGGGCAGTTGTGTTCTGTTCAGCAACAAGCAGCTGTTAATTAAGTCTCAGTTAATTTCAGTCTGACATGATAGTCCACAGTGCCCTCACCATGAAACTGCTCAGCTGAAGATTTCTGAGCACATCCCCACCCTCCCCAGCTCTTGGTTGCTCAACACATTCCTGTCCTCATGGACATCTCCTTCTTGCCCGAGGTTCCTACCTCTGCTTCCTCATCTCTTTTCCCAGAACTTCTGGTGCCTATCTAAACACATCCCACAATTTCATTTCTAAGGGGCTATTGCTCTGGCCTCTTCCCAGGTACTGAATTAACACCTGAGAAGCTGGTCCCTGTGGAAAAGTTAAAAAAGCCCATGTGGAAGTCTTTTTTCTGCAAGTTTTTTATTCCTCAGTGATGGTTTGTGAGCCTCATTTTAGCTTGAACTCAGGTAAACTTCTGAGCTGTAGGCAGGATTTGGCATGATTAAAAACAATATTTTTCTTCTACTTTCAGCTTGCAGCCCTCACCATTTCTATGGTAAGTTACTTCTCTGTCTATTTTAGTTCATGTTTAATGTAGAATATACTTAAGAAATGTGGAAGAGCATGAAGCTGTAAAATAGTCCTTAAGTGAGTCACGAGGCCCAAATAGCTCTGCTGAAAACAAACCAAAAGTGGTTCCCAGACCTTAACTTCTCCATGGCCACCCACATTGCTCGTGCACTGCCAGCACCTACCTACCCCGTCTGGAAGTGAAGCTGCTGAAAAATCCTATTCTGTGAAACGTGGTGAGGTTATAAGCATGACCCCAGCACATTTAATATGACCCTTATGATTTAAGGGGTGTTACACAGGTGCTAAATTCTTTTGTACGTGGAAGGACTTTATCATCCACTTCTGTTCTCTAATGAACTGGGGTCATGATGCATCGCGCAGGGTGTAGCCATGTGGCTCATGCAGTTTACACTGCATTTCTTAGTCAGTTTTTCTTTTGCAAAGTAACTTGTGACATAGCATGATGTCCACCATGAAATTTTAATGATGTACTAATAGGGTTTTTTCCCAACAGAAGAATCACTAAATCACTTTATTCATAATGTAAGTATAGTTCCTCCTGCTGAAGACCCCCCCCAAAAAGCCTATAAAATAAAAAAAAAAATTGGTCTATATTTTATTTCTTGCAGGTTTAACTAAAAAACATATATTTTTTCAAATCATTAAAATCTACATTTTAAAATTAACTCTGTAGGAACAGCTGTGTATAACTGGCATTGTCTAAAAATGTAGTTTAGACATGATTTTAATTTTTTAAAAAAATCAGAATACATTGTATAGCTAAATGAAGAGTTGCAAAACATTTATTCTGGAAACATTTTTTTCCTGAGATTTCTACATGTTCATGCAATTCTTTACCTACAAAAATAATTCATCATTTATTATTGAGCTTGGGCATTTTAGAAGATTGTACTTACATGGTAATAAAACATACTTTATCGTTCATTTACAGATATCATCAGAAAATAATACTGAGCTGAAGAGTCTTATGATACATTTATGATTTTCAACTCTAGGTTCAAGTTGTTGAAGAAATACCAAGTATATATTTGAAACATGTCACGATCAGTATCCTGATTAGCTTTTCTTTTCTGAAGCCGTCCACTAGCTATCAATCAGACTTCATGGTGATGTTACATAAATTATGCTAAAGGTTGTAGTGGCATTGTAAATGTTTTAACTTAGACGATTTCACAAAAAGAGTTATGATGCTTTCTTTTCTGCATGTTTAAAAGACAAAGTCACATTTGCTGTAGGCAGCAAGAGAGATCTATAACTTCTGCATCAACAGGAATTTCAACAGTTACGGAGCTTGGGTGCTTGATGGTTTAAGGAAGTTTACTGTGGTTTCTTTATGTGCTGAACAGTCACAGAGTCAGATCAGCTGCAGTGATGCTTTAATGCTGTCGTTGCCATCAGAGAAATCTGTCGTTTTATAAACTTACTGATTTTTCTAATCCTACTTTTAGTGAATATAATCCATAAAAGGTAGTTTTGCTGTGGGAGATGTTCCTTTGGGACACACTGTTGGTATGATGGAAGTGGAGCATGTTTTGTCCCCTGCTGCCGTTCCTTGTCCCTCATCCCCCATCCCCTGTGCTGGGTCCCAAAGGAGGAGCCAGGATTTGGAGCCTACCTGTCAGTGGGAGGGATGCTGCAAGTGTCTCCTCCAGAGCTTTCCTGGGAGGCGTTTATCACAGCTGGATTCATTGCACATTTACACACCTGGTCTTCATGAGTTAGGACACAGACTCACTACCCTAGTGGGCTTTCTGAAACTGGGGGACTATTTATTGTATTTAATTTTGATAAGGGATTGTGTAGGTAATTAACACATTAACTTTTGTTTTATTTCTGTTTTTAAGTGAAAGGAGCTTGATGATGTCTGTAGAATCTTTGTGAAGTTGGCACTGTTTTGGGCACTGAGGGTTAAATCAGAACATTTGGCTGGACTGGTGTTCTGAGGAGCTGCTGCAAGTCTGTGTATTTTTCAGGAGGAAAAGAAATGCTAGAAGACATGGCAAAGTATTGTATGTATGCGTCACTGTGATTACCATGGTAGCATTGTCACCCTGGGCTGAAGGCCTGGCCCTAGGGGAGACAGTCAGTGTTTTATTGATATCTGTGAGGATGTCAGTTCTGGATTGATATCCGTGTTTGTATAGTGTCACAAATGGAAATGGACTGGTAATCTCTGTTGAGTCTCTGTTAGGCATTTTTCCAAATCAAGGAGCCAATGCAGATTTCAAGCCAAATTCAGTCCATTTTCCCCCCTTCTCTAAACAAGAAAATAATACCTGAGGTAAGTGTGTTATAAAATCAGTGCTGGCAACATTGTGTTGCAAAGTAAAATATCCCATTACTTCCTATTAAACAATCATAACTATGGTGTTGCAAAATGGAAATGTCATAACCATGCTGGCTTATTTGCTAGAATACAATGAGGGATGTTGTGCAATTTACTTGATGCATGAACAAAATAAATATCCTTTATAGGCAGATATCATCAGAACGTAGCTTTGTTTGCTGTTTTTAGTTAAAGCAGACCTGTTGGCTATTTAGGAAGGTCTTTATGGAGCCACATGTCAAAGGTAGTGGCTATTTACCTGGTTGTCACTGTTTTATCTACATGCACTCAGCTGTTGTAGCAATTTTTTGTATGTTCCTCTTGCTCATAAATATGTTCCTCTGCCTGTTGTTCATGAGGCTGGTTGAAAGCAGACCCCCGTGTGCAATGCACGTGGGGTTACTTTATGGGATCCCACTTTCTGGGGCTCTGCCTTGCCACAGATGGAAGGAACGGGCATAAAGCCTAACCGCAGATTGTGAGCTTTGATGGCATTTGCATGTGCGATCTGGGATACAGCAGGCTGCTAAGCTTTGATTACATTTACGGGCACTTTACTGCTGCCAGAGCGATACTCCAGAAATGTCCTTTCTTTCCCCTGATTATTTCATTGTGATTATGCTTCTTGCCAGCACCTCTGATTTCGTTGATATCTTCAACTACAGAAGTGCTTCACGTGTTTGCTTGAAAATCTACCCAAAGATACCATAACTGCTTAGTTAGATGTACAACAACCAAACATTCCTCTAAAACTAAGCTTCAATTCTAGGTCTGATGATCCTGAAATCTAATGAAATTGTTTTGGATGTATAAATGTACATTTATGAGCACAGTCCAGACAGTCACCTGACATTAAAAATCTCCATCAGAGGAAGCGCTGACTGCACCCTTGTCCCCGAGGCTGCCGTGGACTACACTTTGGGGAGGGGTGGAGGGGTGAGTTTGAATTCCAGTTGGGACAAAGGTCTCATCAAAGGATGAAGGGACACGTGCCCAGAATCCCTACCTGCAGCTCCAAGGTGGAGCCAGTCTCATGGGGCTCAGCCCAGAGCTGCCATTTCTCCTTGGAGCAGTGCTGCCCCACAGTGTAATGGGAAAGGTGGAGTTCAGCACGATGGGAGGGAGCATGGCTCTTGGCATCACTCTCTTGCAAGCTGTTTCTTTTCAAAGTGTCTCCATAGCCCCCTCATCTCTCTCATTTGAATCCCTGCTATATTCTCAATTGCAGTCTGGAGCATTTTGAGCATGTAATTAGGAAAAAAAAAAGTTTTAATCAGGAAATTCTGAGAACATGCTCATTAGTGTAAATATTTGGATGTGGGTTGTTGTTTAATCCTTCACACGGAAATTAGACATTTGCCTTTGACGGCTTTTACAGTTTTGTTGGAAGAGAAACACCAAGCACAGAACCTATCAGCAGTTCCTCATTAGTATGTCTTTGTCTAGAAGTAATCTGCATTACCTGTTGAAGCATTCGTGCCTTCAGCAAAAACTGCCTTTCCTAAAAATTCATGGGGATTGCAACACTGTTTGTGTGTGCTCATAGTACGGCTCTACCCGAGGGGCAGCGGCTGTCAACACAGGCTGCAGTGGGAGAGAACAGAAGAGGCATTTAGGTATCTGTGAAATACATGAAGAAAGCTGTAGCTCTCTGATTAAACTTAACCTCCCAATTGTGCTACGATCAACAACGCCACTCTGTACAGCACCAGTTAAACTACAAAATGAGCTCCCCTTCTGAAGTGGGAAGTGGGAATCGAAAGGAATCAAAAAATGTTGTCCTACCCACCCACTCCCATCAGAGGTCCAGTGAGATTTAATGGATGGCAGAGGAAAGGAGTGGCTGTGTCACCACACAAAAAGGGAAAGAAAGAGAAACAAAATGCGTTAGAAGGCACATTTTCTTGACAAAATGGTAAAGAGCTCATATCTGAAAATAATGAATCATAGAATCATAGACTCATAGAATGGTTTGGGTTGGAAGGGACCTTAAAGACCATCTATTTCCATCCACCCTGCCATGGGCAGGGACACCTTCCACTAGACCAGGTTGCTCAAAGCCCCGTCCAACCTGGCCTTGAACACTGCCAGGGAGGAGGCATCCACCAGTGCTCTGGGCAACCTGTTCCAGTGTCTCACCACTGTCACAGTAAAGAATTTCTTCCTTACATCTAATCTAAATCTTCCCTCTTTCAGCTTAAAACCATTACCCATTGTCCTATCATACATGCCCTTGTAAAAAATCCCTCCCCATCTTTTCTGTAAGCCCCCTTTAAGTACTGAAAGGCCACTATAAGTTCTCCCTGGAGCCCTCTCTAGGCTGAGCAACCCCAACTCTCTCAACCTGGCCTCGTAAAGGAGGCGGTCCAGGCCCTGATCATCTTCATGTCCTTCTTATGTTGAGGGCCCCAGAGCTGGACGCAGTACTCAGGTGGGGTCTCACGAGAGCAGAGTAGAGGGGGAGAATCACCTCCCTTGACCTGCTGGCCACACTTGTCTTGACACAGCCCAGGATACAGTTGGCTTTCTGGGCTGCGAATGCACACTGCTGGCTCATATTCAGTTTTCCATCCACTAATGGTTGGACCAGATGATCTTTAAGGTCTTTTCCAACCTAGATGATTCTGTGATTCTGTAATACCCCCAAGTCCTTCTCCTCAGGGCTGCTCTCAACCCACTCATCGCCCAGCCTGTATTTGTGCTTGGGATTGTCCAAGCTACATGGCTATCTGTGTATAAATAATAAAAATAATAAATCAGCTCTGTCTGCAAAGTGGCAGATGCTTGTACAAGTGTCAGAGGATAAACTCTGAGCTTTCCAAAAGCCGGTGCCAAATGTGCTGCTACTGAAAGGTGAAGGCAGTTTTATGGCAACAGGGTCCAGGAGTCAGGATACATGGGTGGAGATGTGGGTGCCTGGGGGCAGGTCCCCCCTCCTCACCTCATGCAGTCCCACCAGCTATGCTCAGTGCGCAGGGCAAGCAGTCATCTCCATGCACAGCAGGAGCAGCAAGTTGGTGAAGGGGAAACCCCAAAGCTCCTAAAATGACTGCTCCGTAGCCTGTCCTAAGTGTCAGCAGAGGCTGCACAGCTGCAGGATGTTTACGGTAAGCTGAGTCACGCTCCAAGCTCCATTTCTAACAGGATTTCAGTCACCTACTTCACAAGGAAGCACTTAACTTTAGGTGTCTTTTAACCTTCAACTGCATCCCAGCCTAAGTATTCCTTGTAGGAGAAACAATGGCTTCTTGCAAGTGAGAGTTTTTTCCCAGTCTCTTTGAAATGCCTTTGAGCTCACCCAGGGGTGAAATCAAATAGCAATTGAATACAGTCCATCAGGAATAAATAACTGTGATGAACAATGAATTCTAATGACTTTCTGTAACTAAAAAATTTAGCCTCTCTGAGTGGACTGGTTTCTTTCAAACTCTCCAGTGTGGCTGTCCGAGGCTCCCTTTGCAAGTGAGAAGAGAAATAAAGGAAACTCTAAATATTTTGAAGAAAGACAATGGAGGTTTCTAAGATCGTGTATAATGTGAGATTAGACAAGGGAATGGTAGTTTTCAGACTGCAAGGAGAAAAAGAAGTACTGGATTTCCAGAGGTGCTGGGCATCTGCATTGATTTTGACTGGAACAACATGTGGCTGGAGAGTTTGCATCTCTCCAGGGCTGTTGTTTCTATGCAATGTGAAGTCCAGTGGATAGTGGGTAACATCTGCCTGGTAAACCCCAGGCTAACACACCCCACTGGACAGAGCCCCACTGTGGTGGTCCTTCCCCCTCACCATCACTTCCTTCATGTGCTGGGTGCAACAGCTCCTCTTTTCTGCCTGACCTCACATCCCTCACCGCAGGACAAAACACAGACGAAAATATCACCTTGTTCGTACATAATAAAAAAGTCATTTTCACCCTAAACCAGGACTAGTTTTGTTCTAAAGCTGGCATGCTCTCAGTGGAAAATGAGCCTGATATTGCTTTAACAAAATGTGCAGAAGTGAACCCATTTGTTTATACTGAGTTAGGAAAATCCCTTTACTTTGCTGTAGTTACAAATGTTTTTCACACTACTGTTCAGGACTTCTGTTTTTTACGTCTGGCCTAAAAGACAACTCTCTCCAGCCATCGAGTACTTGTTAACCCCATTTATGGGAAATGGTTGCGCACTGAGTCAGAGGGAAGAATGACACTTATTGAATCACCAGCAGCAGTGTCCCGTGGGTTTTCCTTGGAGGCCTCTCAACTAAATATTAGCTAGGAAAACACAGGGCCATAGGGACTGCTGCACCAACTGCAGCCAGCAGCTCACCTATTGTCGTTCTGTCCACACAGACATGCCTATAACCAATGGAGCCCAAGCTCTGCCTTGGCTCAAGGTCAGGTACCGCAGGTTTGCATCCAGAGCTCACATCTTACTGCACATTAATTCTTTCCAAGTGGCAGATGATGTTCTGTCCTCAGCAGCAGCTGGTCTCTTGCTCTCTGACAGCAAATTAAAATGCTTTCAGGCAGCATTTGCTGCCTCTCCCCCCATCCCAGCTCCAGCTCTGGCAGGGGTAGGGGGTGACAGCAGCAGCAAACAGAGCTTCCTTGCCCCTCACAGCCCAGGCTTTTCCCTTTGGGTGTGACACTCGCCAAAGCTGTCCTTCCAGCGTGGGCTTTGGTTGTGGCACCCCACCACTCCTCTCCCTATCCATCCTTGCTCCCCTCTTCTGAGAAGGTAAATTATGGCATCCCAGGGCTGGGGAAGAGGAGGAGGACAGCTTGGGAAAGCAAAGTGCTGAAAGCAAAGCTGGGCCTCGGGGCATCCGAGACCTCAGAGGGCATGACTGGTCACGCTGGAGGAGTCATTTGTGCATTGAACTTGGTTTCATGCTTGACTGATCTGAGCAAATCATGACCACAGAAGGATCATGGTGTGTCTCTGGGTCCTTTACATCCTCACTTCCTTCTGGACTACCAAGAACTGGGGTGCTCAAACTGGCTCAGAGTTCAACCTCTGACTCAGGTCTGGAGGGAGCAAGAGACATTTCCATGTGGAAACAAGCCCTTCCACCCATCAAAATGAGTGAAGCTGTCTAGGTAGGCTGAGTAGCTGCAGAAATGAATGCCAAAATAGATTTTTATCAATAATTGCCCAGAAGAGAATGTTCTTCATAATTTGAGATCACAAAGCAGTATTATGTTGACACTCTAAAGAACCTTTTTATCCTGAAATTTTAAAGTGAAAAGGTTCTTCTTTAAAAAAAAAAAAAAATTGTCTTTGCTACTGATGTCCATGTGTCTAGAATTTTGTTATTTTCTGCTCTGTAATAAAATGGGCTCTATCTGTTATTCTTCTGTTGCACAGATACCTTTTAAAAATTTCTATGAATGATGAAAAGGCTTGATGGGAGAAGATATTTTATGCAGTCTGGATGCATCTATTACACAGGAGATGTATTCTGTAGTATCTTATGTAGGCTTTGCATTCTTTATTTCACCTGAATGTGTTTTAATGTGAAGATAACGGTATAAAAGACGTGCAGGTGAAATGAAGACAGTAATCTTTCCCTGCCTATGTGTGAATGCAAAAGAGAAATGGAGAAAAACCATCTTTGCACAGATCCCAGTTGCCTCCCTGTGGTGGTTTAGCCCCTGCCGGGGTCTGAGACCACGCGGCCGCTACCCCTCCCCCACAAAGGGAGTGAAATACAAAGCCCCAAGACTGAAATAAGGAAAGGTTTAATACAACAGTGCAATAGCAACACAACAAACAACAGCAATAACAATAACAGTAATAGTGATAGCAGTGAACAGAGCAAAATAGCTACCAAATACAGCAGTTTGAAGCACGATGTACAAAACCACGAGTGCACCTCGCTCCGCGCCAGGAAAAATGTGACCTGCCAGGATGTGACGTCCGCATGGTATCTGAATAACCCGGCTAGAGCTCCCCCCCACTGCTGGGGAAACTTAACCCTATCCTGGTTAAACCAGGACACTCCCAAATTATGCCAAAATACCACCAAGCACACAAGTCAGGAGCGCTGAAGGAGGTTGTGGGACTGAAGGGTGTCATACTCCCATCAGCTGGTAATGAATCAAGTCAGCAGCCTCTGTAAATCTCAGCAGATTTTGATGTATGGTCAATAAAAGCTTGATCTAAGCCAAGGTCCCTGATGCAGCTGAAATCCCACTTGTCTCCTGGAAGAGTCTTTGAACCTGGTCCAGTTATGTCACCAAATTTCTGGCAAGGTCAGGCATTTCATGGCTGCCCTCCTGCAAAATGGAGGTTATCCCAATAGAGTAATTTTACATAAAGAAATGATGGCCTTTCTTCCTTTACTTTACAACCCATTGCATAGTACTGGCAATTCAAAATGACTTTTTGAATGCAGCTCAAATCTGGACACACTGGTGTGTGAGGCTCCTTAATACTCTCTCTTAAGAGGTCCTGTTCTTAGCACCAATAATTTTGTTAAATTTTAACCATTCGGTCTGATATTTTCCATCCTGGGTATTGGCCTCAAGCTTTTTGGTTTGTTTTTCTGTCCATTTTTGTAGGAAGATGAAGAAAGAACTGGGAATTTCATCGGTTTGACATGATTCCTGGGCAATTGTTTCCAGGAAAGAGGCTAGAGAAAAATATACTGATTTATCAGAGGGATGTGGGGAGTGAAATCTTGTGCCCTTTCGCCTGGATGAGGGCCATGCCTCTGTAATGGTGGCAGTGGTACAGGCTGGATGAGAGATGGTACAAAAATGGCAGGAGAGAGCCAGGGGCTGGGAGGAGGAGGACTGAGATCTGGCTCTGGGCTGCCCTATGGAGCAAGGACTAAACACCTTGGTGAACCCGTCTCATGGACACTGTGAGGCTGTGGAACATGCACTTGTTTTTTTCTAGGAGGACCAGGTCCGGTTATACTGCAGAGCTGCTTGCTGTCTGTATTTTACAGCCTTTTTCCCCAACCCCATCTTTGAATAGTATATTAATAGACACTAACATCTCTCAAGCCAATGGCAGTGTTTTCATTGATTTAATATAGCCAAGATTTCAAGCCACATCCCAAAAAATAAATGAGATGATTTTTTCTCAGTTCAGTGGGGGTTAAGCCGTAGCATCTGGAACATTTCTCTCCCACCCTCTCAGGACTGAAGGATTGAGCATATGCTGTGCAAAGTTTAAATCAGACAAATATTATTAAAAAATCTGTTGTGTTGGCTGTTACCCGAGAATGATAACAAGTCTTGGGTATGTAATCCAGGGTGAGAGAGGGTTTGTCCCTGGTTTCAGAAATCTGACATGCCTGTGGTCATAATATTTGCAGCTGTTTATTGTAGGTGGTCAAGCAATAACTGTTTCATAGGGCAAACTTTAATAGCACTGAGGAGCAAAGTAGCAGTTTCAGGTCTTCTTAAGCAGTGTAAGGAAGAGCCGTTCTCCAAGAAGCCCTGGTTGTGTTGACATGTTCTCTCTTTGTTGACTTTTTTGTTTTGTTTTTCTATTTTATGTTTCTCCAGAGTACCAAGGTCTGGCTGCTGGGCAAGATTCATGAACCCTCTGAGACTGTGCAGCAAATCCTGTTGGCTTGACTGCCTGACTGCAGACTGCTTCATCTTCATCTTCTCATCACCCAAAGCTGACAGGCCATCTCACCTCCTGGCCTTCTCTTCAGCACATTGGCAGGGATCTTGATGTGATTTTCCACCTCTTTAGTAGCTAAAGGTGTAACATAGTTTGTATTATGATCTGATCTTTTCTGTGATCAGTTTTTTTGCCTTTGTAGATGGCTTGTGTATCAGTGGCTCCAAGCTCTTACCCACTTTCTGCATGCATTTTTTAATTTCTCGAAGAAGGAAATGACTTAGTTGAAGATTCTGGATTTAAGAAAGATATTTGGGTGATTTGTGATGACTTGGGTATACAGGAGATCATACTAAAGTCTCCTTTGGAGATATTTTCAATGGAAGCGTCCACATAAAAGAACTCAGGCCAGAAGGGAAGGGTTGTGTAAGAAGGTAAGAACAGCCATATTGGGTCTGACTCCTTTTTCAGACTGAAGGCCCTGCTGGAGACAGGCTACTGCACCACATAGACCCTTGGCCCAGCCAAGCATGGCCAAGCTCATGTGTGCTTTAGCACACTCAACATATTGCCGAAGGGACTTCTGCAGCTGAATAACCTGTTGTGAAAATAAACATTTTCTTTTATTTAACTTCAGCCAGCCACTTTCTCTGCTCAGCTGATGCTCCTCAGTTCATGTATTGGAAGAGATGGTGAAAAATTTATCAAGTGTGGAAAGAATAATCAACAACTACTGAGAAGTTTTAAACATAAAAGAGTCATTAACATTTTGTTCTACTAAATTTTTGATAACAGCATCAGTTTCAGCAACATTCCCAGAAGCATGAACGCATCCTAAGAATGTTCAGATTTCAAGAAGTCATTGAGATGACTTCCACCACAGACACATATCTTGGTTATTTTGTTTACAGTCAGTGCCTGTAGAACCTCAATGTGCCTATGGGCTGGGGGTCTGCAGATAGCAAACTTGGCTGTTCAATCCCTTCCTCCTGCTTCATCACATCTTCTGCTGAAATGCACTGTGTGCAAAGGGAATATAAGACACAGCAGTCTGGATTGCATTTTGGACTGAAATTTATTATATGAAATGACCACGAGCTCATATGGACTACACTGCTTTATTCAGTTTAAACTGGTATTTTATATTGCTTACATATAAGGGAAAAGTACACTGTTCTACAGGTCTGCTTATTTTCCTTTCTCTCTGTATAGACTACTCACTCTGGGGAAGTGATTTGGGAAACGTAAGTAAAGGTTAAGCAGGTTATTTCTGCATTATATAACTACTCTAGATTAATGCTTCTCTAATTTATTTAAAAGTAAGTCTGCATTACTTTCCTGTCACTCATAAATATTGATAGGTACTATTTGGCTAAATATATAATTACTACAATCAGTTTCACTTTGGAAGTCATCTGAAGCTGCACTGGCTAATCTCTCATCAGATAATAAATACTGGCCAGCTGTGTTTGGCAGTGTCTTAAGAAATCCAAGGATGGGGGCACTTCAGATTTAATACAGTGCACTTCTATTATTCTGGTTTAATTATTAACTTCCTATGCAGATGTTTTCATCAGTTGGTAAGGAGAATGCTTATTCTCTAGCGTTGTCATTTGGAGTACTGGCTGTCATCCAGGGGAGATGGTTTAACGAAATGTAGGTGCCTGGGGCAAGGAAAACAAACAAGTTCCTATATACTGCAACAGTGAAGGAAAAGGAAGAGACAGAAATTTGTCTCTGGTCAATTATCGCTCTTCCGGGGACTTTCCCTGAACTGCAGCAATCCACGCAGCTCAAGAGGCAGCATGTATATGAGAGTTTTGGAAACACATGTGCATTACCCTGGGGTATGACAGTATGGGATTTCAGTGCATGTCATCTGCTCTACAGCACCTGTGAACACTTTGCTCTTTCTTTAATAAAAAATAACTGACTCATCTTTAGTGGGAAAAATAACTGGGGACCAGCTTATGTGAAGTATCTTGGCATACATTTGCTTTCATCCCCTTATCAGTAATATTCCATCTGTCCTGGATGAATTCAAATTACCATAGAATCTTGAAAAATCAAAGAAATTTTTTACTAAGAAATTGAAATAAAATTAATAATCTTGCCAGGTACTTGTTCTCACTAAGAAAGTCCAAAAAATCTCTTTTCAATACATTCACTCTAACAGCAGCCTTCCTTGAACCAGAACAGAGCCGTTCTGATGTTCAGCTGCAGCTCAGCACTTAGGAAACACCATTTCTCAGCTCAGCTGTTGTCTTTATGAAATGAAAAATTCCTCTGCTATTTCAAGAAGTAAAGCAAATATGTATCTTTACTGTTTGCACAGCGTAAACATTTCATAAAAAAAAAAAAGGCATCACCACCTTCCCATTAGAAAAAAAAGAATTTAAATTAAAAAAAAATATTGTGCAAGTTATCTTCACAGTCTTTCTATGCTAAAGTCAAATTTTGAAAGACTCAAAATAACATAACATTTTTCAATCTTTTCTGCCATGGTCAAAACCTCCCTAGGAAACATTTTTTGTGTTTCAAGGGATGCAGAATGATATTCTACTTCAGGAACGTATTTTGTAAATAAGGAGGGTTTTAGTCATTAGCCAAATAAAATTTCTATTAGAAGAATGGGCTGTGGAGGTAATATTCATTGTAATTTGGGGTTAGGTTAATTGAAACCATGTTCTTACCAGAACATAGTCAAATAGGAGTTTCTTCTACTTGCTGGAAAGCTGAGGCATTGGTAGGATGGAACAGAGCTCAGCTTATTCAGTTGTTTTAACTTTTTGAACAAATCTGAATGGCATGATAAGGCAAAAATAATTGTCCAGAGAGAATACAGGAGGGAGCAACTCCCTCTGGTCATTCCTTGTGTCTGTCCCCACCGAGTCCTCTAGCAAGAAGTAAAAGCAATTGCATGTGAAGTCCTGACCAAGCCCCATCAGTCCACAATGGAGTGAAATATATTTTGTCATTGTTTTGCTGCCAAGCACTAACAAGGGTTTGTATTTGTCTTTTTTCATTCTTCAAAACCTTAGCCAGATTTGGGCAATTTTTCTTGGGCATATCATTCCTCCCCGGTGTTAATACTGTCTTTCTACCAAATTTCAAGCCTTTGATACAAAGATGGGAGGCAAAGCTAGAGCTTTTCAACAAAGGAGTAAATTTTCAGAGAGTAATTCAGGTATAAATACCATTTCCAAGACATCTATTATGAGTGACCTTCAGTGTTTTCCAAATCTTTGTTGCTGGATTCAACCACAACTTTTTTCCTTAAATTATTCTTTTAGTGCTTAATTGTATATGTCAATATCTGAATACACACAGTTATATCTGTTCCAATGCTATTTTTCAGTTTTGGAGGAAACTAGATTACAAGTGTTTTATTCCCTTCCCTGTGCATTTTAAAAGGTAGTGCACACAGTTCTGCATGCAGTGAGGTGACAGACATATATTGTTACAGATATAATAACTTCTCAAATGAATATGAAGGGAATCATTGTCTTCACTGTCAATATAGTGTTGAGACTGATTGTATTTTAATTTTATGTTTGCCACCTGCATGTCTCATAAAAAGAACTAAACACCAACCAAGAGAGAAAGAAAAACAAATCCCTGACTTCTTGCCTTGCCATAATAGAGCTGGAGTTATTTCAGGAACAAGCTGAACTGGTTTTCCCTGGGACTTAAAAATATACAAGAGACTGTGGTTTCCAGAAAAGAATTGAATACAATGAAAGCCAGCACTGGAAGAGAGAGAAAGACCCTTTCCAGACACTGGTTTGTTTTTTACTGGGTTACATTGGTCTGGACCTCAGGAACGTGGTGTTCCACCGATCACGATAGCTCCTCCTGTGGCTAGTCACAAATCCACACTTTCCAGGGAGGAGAAATCATTGGAGACTGAGGAAAATTAATTTTGTGAGAGTAGTATATTTGTTAGGGAAGTACAATATAATAAAGCAGAGCATTCCTGTCATCAGCCATTTCTTACACTTTCCACTGGAAAAGGGTTGATAATGGTGTATCAGCAGCACCAGGTATGGAGTGTCATCTTTTACCTCCAGCGAGCGTGAAGGGCAAACTCAGGATGACTAATAGCAGCATAGGGTAGACTTTCTTCCTCCTGATAGGGCTACTGATCAACTTTTTCCTGTTAACAAAAATAATAGAAGCTCATTTGCTGAGCCTCCTTAGTATTGCTTCAGTGCTAAATCCCTTGCTTCATCAAGTTCTCCTCAAATTTTGCTATTTTTATGGGCAAAACCTGGGGTCAAGTTCTTCTTCCTTCTCCTGAGGTGGGTAAAATGCAGCTGACAGAGAAAATTGTAGTACTATATCTGGAGGTTTTGGGGGCCACTTGTGTTGCAAACCTGAGGATGTAGGTCTTGTTCAACTGACTCTGCTGTTATCTCGTCCCAGCTGAGGGCCACCTGAGGTATGCTGACTACCTCCTTTCATCATGGGTGTGGTGGTAGTAGCAAAGAGGGGGAACCTATGTATGGCTGAAATACGCTAGCACAGACAGTCCTGACATGGGTGATGACATTGTAACACGCAGTTGAGATAATGAACTTGGTTTGCTGAATGTATCAGAACCAGTACAGTGGATCACGTACTCTTTTTGTTCCACAAGAATATAAACCCACTTATTGTATAAGATCAGATGGGTTACCTCTCAAGATAAAAGATGTATTCAGATTATAATCCTTTTGAATATGGAAGCCTCATGCTGACTTGTCTTCATCTTTTTGTGATGCTCAGGACAGCCAGTCATGGATCTGGATCCCATTTTACTAGACACTTTATAAATATAAAGAGGTAATAGATGGATACAGACTGAGCAAGAATGAGAAGATATGCCTTAGCTTTATAAGTAGTCATAATAACATTGCCTTTTTTGTGTGTGTGTGTGTATGTGTTGGCAAAAGACAGTTTAAGGAAGGACTTGAAGTATGATAATGAAGTAACTATCAATCTCCACTCTAATTGCAAGCATGCAACATGAAACCACAGTACTGCTTAATTCTAGTGGTTTGGGTTGTCCAGTGTCTGGAAGAGAAATGTCTTTGTTTTGTCCAGAGCTTTCCTAAAATCAGGGACTGTGTTCCAGACATCGTGGTTAGCAATTGGTGTTTCAACAGAGGGATTCCTGACATGAGAGGGCTGGTTTGTGATAAAAACTGGTCTGTCTTTGGCTTATGCAGTGGTTGATGACTGATTCTGTAGTAATCTGGCTTTTGGCAAGGCTCAAAGCCCACTGACTGCAATGGATTGGGGTTAGACCCTGAGTTCTGCTCTGTTTCCCAAGTTACTGAGTCTGTTCTCAGGAATTACATGCTGTGAAAAGTGTGAGAGGTAAGTGGGAAGATAAGGCAGTCCATTTCTCAGAATAGTTTTCCAGTGAATAAACACTGAGTACTTAAGAATTCAAAGGCAAAAATTCCAAATCTTTCTTTGGTGGGGAAGGCAAAAGTCTTGGGGAAGAAAAGGGGGTTGCATGGGACAGGCAAGATCTCAAAGCTGGAAAATTGTCAGCAAGATTTTTTCCCCTTTTAAGCCTCGTGCTTTATTTTTGTTAAAAGCTTGGGTTGGGGTGGTTTTTTTTGTTTGTTTGGTTTTTTTTTTTTTTTTTTTTTTTTTTTTTAATCAGATGGAGTGCACATGGGTTGGTTTCACTGGAAATAAAATTCCAGCAAAAAATTAAATTATGTAGACTTAGTGGTTTACAGAAGGCAGTAAAATATGTCTAAACACCAAATATGCCAATAATAGCAGTACAGTATGACATGTCCAACAGAAAACTCCAAATCCTGCCTAAATATCCCACATCACCAGGTTTACCAAACTGTCACAAAACTAATTGTGCCTTGGTAATTTAGTGGAAACAATAACAGTGCCCTGCAGCAAACCTTGTTGTGTACCAGGCACGATGTTCCAGATATCAGACTTCCTGGTCCATCTCTGGTGCATTTGTGCACTTCTTGAATACAGCTATTCCACGAGTTCATTTTTAAGAAGGAAAACTTATTTTTAACTTTTGCAATTATTAAGGGGATATTGTTTTTTTAAGAAATGACATGTTGTGAGACTGTGGAGTTTGCCTTGGTCTGGATGCAACACGAGCTTTCATTCTGAACTGAAACCACTCCAGAACAATCAGTACAGCTTTGTTCTGCATAATATAAGTATATGGGAGGAACATTTCTTCTCTCTTTGATCACAAGAAATTTTCATACAATCATAGAATACCAGGTTGGAAGGGACCTCAAGGATCATCTGGTTCAACCTTTCTTGGCAAAAGCACAGTCTAGACAAGATAGCCCAGCACCCTTCCAGCTGAATCTTAGAAGTGACCAGTCTTGGGGAATCCACCACTTCCCTGGGGAGATTATTGCAGTGGCTGATTGTGCTCATTGTGAAAAATTTTCCTCTTGTGTCCATTTGGAACCTCCCCCAGGAGTAACTTGTACCCGTTACCCCTTGTCTTTTCCATGTGACTCCTTGTAAAAAGGGAGTCTCCATCTTCTTTGTAGCCACCCTTTAAATAATGGAACATGGTGATAAGGTCTCCCCCAAGCCTTCTCTTCTCAAGGCTGAACAAACACAGTCCTCTCATCCTTTCCTCATCTGACAGGCTTCCCAACCCTTTGATCATCTTTGTGGCCCTTCTCTGGACCCTCTCCAGCCTGTCCACATCTGTTTTGTATAGCAGGGACCAAAACTGAACACAGTATTCCAGGTGTGGCCTGACAAGCCCTGGGTAGAGTAGGATAATGACCTTATCTGTGCTGGTGATGCCCTTGTTGATGCAAGCTAGCATCCTGTTGGCTTTCTTTGCCGCCACAATACACTGTTCACTCATGTTGAGCTTGTTGTCACTCAGGACCTTCAGGTCCCTTTCCACAGAGCTGTTCCCCAGGTGGGTAGATCCCAGTCTGTGCTGCACTCCTGGATTATGTTCTGTCAGGTGCAAGACCTTACACTTGTCCTTCTTGAACTTCATAAGGTTCTTGTTAGCCTGTTCTTCCAGTTTATCCAGGTCTTCCTGCAGAGTGGGTCTCCCTTTCGAATTGTCCATTTTATAACCTGGATTAGCAGTCCTGCCTCATTATGCTCAGGGTTGGTTTGCATCCTGACTGATGGACACTGGGGGTCTCATTGCTATTCTGTGAGTCTGCCTGAGCCTGCCCCATTAGGACAACATCTGGCTGGAGGGAGATTGAATTTTGTCTTGTTACTTGTTACTGCCAGCCAGGAGTTTTGCTGCTGTTGCACTGTTGTTGGTTGTTGGTATGGACAAGCTAATACCTTTTCTGTGATATGCCATCTAAGTGTGTTAGGGTGGAATGCTTCATCATGAATGGCCACAGAGTAGAAATGAGAAGATGCTTTCTGGCAGCAAAACTGTGAGACCCTTGAAGAAGAGACCAGTAAACAACCTTGTTTTAGGGTGACATCTGTTTTAAAACAAGATACAAGAAATAATTATTTTTATTTGAAACTTTTCAGAGTTCCAAATGTTGTGGTTTGTACCTTCAACAAACAGAAAATTCTTTATCTTGTAAAGATAGCAACACATGGTGGCTTTTGGATATTATTTTATAAGACTGAATGACTGCCTTGCGTATTCTTATTTTCAGAATCGCTTCTGTGGGAAACTATGTTTCAGGAAATAATCCTCTGCAAAGTTGAAGACATAAACTTGGCCTCCTGCTCTTCTTTTTTCTGATGTGTTTGATTTTGTTTTGTTATTCTTTTCAGTCTCATTTATGTAATTTTCCTTTTCCCTTTCCATCCTTTTCAAATTTTGTTGCTCTTGTTTTTTAAAGTGTGTAAACAGAGATGGAAGGGCTGGATTCCAGTTGCTAGTTTAATTTATCAAAATGTGGAATGATTGCTGCGAATCCCAAAGGATATAACTGAAATCAAACCTCTGAAATGGTTTTAGGGCATTTGTAGCTAAGCGCTTGAAATTTGTGTTGCTATGTTGGAAGATTTCTCTTGTGGTGTCAAGTCATTGACATGATGCCCTACAGAAAATAAGACCAATTAATAAATGAATTTCCATTAAAATAAAAAACCACCCAATTTATAAAAAACAACATTTCATAAAATATTGTTTAGAGGTCTTTATACAAATTAAATGATTTTCTAATGGAGGAGGATGACAATTTCCCCCTGCCCAAACCTGGAATGTAGGTTGGCTTGGTCTAGGAAGTTTCTTGTCTTAGAAATCTATACAACTAGATGGTGATGAGATAGTGATTCCTAAAAAATTCTATGGTGCAATACAAACTCAAATAAATTACAGTTATTTATTTATGAGTATTTTATGTTTCCATCTAAAGCTGAGTTTAGAGACACACGTAAAATAAGAAAAAGACATCCTTTCCACTCCTTTAGTTTAAAGCAGATCTTGTGGGTGAAATTCAGACCCTATGCAGAAGCCCTACAGTTTCATCTGAAGAATGAGACATGTTGTTAAGAATCTTCAAGGTCTGGAAGAAAAAAGTATCACCTTTCATTTCAGCAGAGTATTCAGATCTAGTATTCCTAATAATGCATCTAGGCAATAGCCTCCTTTAGTTTAATTTTGCAGATTCAAATGTGTGCACATTCCCTGGCTCTTCCTCCTGGCCGATGCTGTGAGACCTGAATATTCCCCTGTCTGAGTATGGCTGCTACCACTGAAAATGTAGTAGCACAAAAAATGCTGTTAGAAATGATTAATAACCATCATTTTGTACTATATATGTCCATAACTCCAATAGGATATGAAGTTATAGATGTTACTGTATACACTAAGGAATTTTTTCTTACATCACATTACATTTCTTTACCAATTTTTTTTCTTGGTTTCATTTGTTCTGTGTTCTCTGTGCAGCATGCCAGCTTCATCCTCTGGTGCAATTTCACAAAAACTTGAGCTTCCACAAGGGCCGAAGTTGGATGGTGATCATTCAGGAGGTGTGTCATTAATATCCGGCTCAAAGGCTGGAAGAGATGGAAGACAAGGAAAGAGACAGAAGTGGGACTGAGAAGTTTATTTCATGCTATTGACAGATAGGCCAGTCTGCCTCATCTTTGAAGTATTCAAAATACACTTTAAATACAACAAAGGTTTATTACAGCACTCAATGGGCCTAGAAGAATGAAGCCACTTAAATGAGAACACACAAAAATGATTGGAGTACTGCAGAAGTGGTGAAAAGTACAGTAAGACCACTGTGGAGTTTTATCCAAAACATATGGTTCTCTCCAGAGTGAAGTGACCAAGTTGAATCAGCATTGGAAGTGGTAGGAGAAATGCTCTGGGATCTAATGAGAAACAGTTCCTCCAAATGAACAATGTCATCATCAATTTTCACCCATCCTGAAAAGATTTGGTTTATGTGCAGGGCTAGTATTTCTTTTCTTTTCTTTTCTTTTTTTTCTTTTCTTTTCTTTTCTTTTCTTTTCTTTTCTTTTCTTTTCTTTTCTTTTCTTTTCTTTTCTTTTCTTTTCTTTTCTTTTCTTTTCTTTTCTTTTCTTTTCTTTTCTTTTTCTTTTCTTTTCTTTTCTTTTCTTTTCTTTTCTTTA